>NC_091971.1:32407500-33052070 GCF_036711975.1 Onthophagus taurus
TTTGAGGCAATAGGTTTTAGAGCCCTGGGCTATGGGCTCTAAAACCTATTGCCCTCCTCCTTTATCCGGGTTTGGGACCGGCAATGATGATTCCTGAGCTACTCGATCCATCTATTCTTCATCACCTGCGTATCACGATAGTTTTTTTTCGGGTTAAATTGAGCCCAAGATTTAGAAAATAAAAATAGTTGATGAATCAATGGTTTATGAAGAAAAAGATGTCGACTGGAAACAGTGAAAGGAAGAAAAAGCGAGTGGAAAGGGACTCAAAAATTAACTCTAATAAAATGAAGGATACTACGAAATAATAAAAAATTCTTACCAAATAAGTTCTTTATGTTGACTTATACATATTGACAATAATTTTGCATCTTCACTTCTTTCAATTTTGATTTTCTTTCCATCATTTCCTTTCAATGTTAATTCGATTAAACCATAATTTTTTCCTACATTCTTTAAAATTTCACCTCCTATTTGATACTGAACGATTAAATTTAAACACATCCCAAAATATAAAAAATCGTAACCGCAAATTGTATTTAAAACCAAATATAAATTAATAAATCCATGTAAACCGTAGAAAATTTCATACACTGGTGTTACGGTTGAATCGAATGGATACCAAAGTTTATATGGAAGTTCTCTTAATCCCGAAAGATACGGCGTTGCAAATAATGCCAAAGAAAAAATAATTCCACTTGCGTAAGTTAATATTGAATAATAATAGACATTTGTAGTAAATTTAATTTTGTTTTCAAGTTTTTCATCGATAAAGTTTGTTGACCAAAACGTGTAAAAAATTTTGGTGATAATTTTGTTTAATGTTTTTGAATGGATAAATAAAACGAGTATTTTCGATAAAGCCTAAAAAATTAGTAATGTAATATAAAGAAATCATAATAGATATCTTACCTGCAACGTTACAGAAATTTGTGATAAAACATTCGTTAATTTAAATATGTTATTAGAATTTTTAATCACAAATACAATTTGTGCGAATTCTACATATAAAAAGACGAAAAAAATTAAGAAAAATGATGGGTACTTGAGTTTATTATCGTTTTTTGGCCATAAATTAACTGATTTTAACAAAAACTTTGCGAAAGATAACGTTCGTGTTTCTTCAATCATTTCTATCGATACGCTCTATTAGAGTAACGAGATATTTCCTATTTATATCTTATTAATCTAAATTTAGGTTTAGTTTTGCTAAAAAATCTAGTAATAATAATATACTATTACTAAAGTTTTGTTTGAAATTATACGTTTTCGATGATAAATTGATGGTATTAAATGATTCATTATACATTTATAAATCTTTATTAATATTAAAATCCAATAGTAACATAAAGTATAAATTTCTGTAGTTTTTATATTTATTTATGATTTTATTTGATAGATAGCGTCGAATGAATCAATAAAATCAATATAGTGTTATTTTGTACAGCGTACTCGTCGCAAAATATACTAATAAACTACTAACGGGTGTTTTTTTAAGCCCGATAGAACTTTAAATTCAAATAAAGTAACACAAAAAATTATATGTTAAACCAAAAAATTTTTTTGATCGAAAGATCAATTTATGGCATTTTTATTTATTTATTTATTTATTTCATGTGGGTACAGAAACAGGTCGAACCCAATAATACTGTACCACAAACAACCAATTGTATACAAACAAAATAGAATTACAGTTCACAATAATAATAATAATGAATTAACATTAATGGTACAAAAGGGATTCAAAAGGAAAAAAATCTAAAACTAAGTTTAGGTGATATAAATATATCATATATCAAATATCAAATGAACGCTCGAGGCAACACACCAACTGCAGCAAAGAGCAGTTTTTTAAATGCATAGAAAGAATGCTGAAACAGATCTATGTTAACACGATTTGCCGATCTTGCCATTCTCAATAAAGGAGAGTTTTGACAGGCATTGGTTCTAGGAGTAGGTGTCATAAATAGAAAATCAAAGCGAAGTAATCTCGGAGGAACGTGAACACATATAGAACCAACAAGCATTGGAGAATCACACTTGTTGTTTAAAAGTTTGTAAAAATATAATATATCCCCACAAAAGCGACGCTGGTTGAGGGTTAACATACGAAAAGAAGTGCAAGTTGATTCGTAATCAATGTATTGAATGGAAAATTTAAAACAAAGGTATTAGAGGAATTTAGATTGAATACGCTCAATTCTAGATTTATACGAGAGATACTGAGGATTCCAAACGACGCTGCAGAAGTTAAGTGTGCTGTAAACATAGGCAAAATAGAGATTTCTAATTGCAGCAATGTTTGAAAAAGCTACCGTTGATCTCATAATAAATCCTAACATACGCCAGGCTTTGGAGACAACAGTATCGATATGTTTATCAAATAATAATTTATAATCAAATGTAACACCCAAATCTCTAATAAATGAGACACGTTGCAACTTCTCACCAGCGACGCTATAATTGTAGTGGATTGTGTTCACTCTCCTAGAGAAGGAAGTAACATTACACTTTGATAAGTTTAATGAAAGGCGATTATTTAAGCAAAAAGCATGTAGATTGTTTAAGTCAGATTGCAGTTTAGAACAATCAAGAGGTGAGGAGATACGGAGAAAGAGTTTTAAATCGTCAGCATACATTAAACATTGGGCATAATTAACGACGTCAAATATGTCGTTAACATAAATATTAAACAGTAAAGGGCCCAGATGGCTACCCTGTGGAACACCAAAAGGAACCGACACAGGATTAGAGAAAAAACCGTTAATCGAAACAATCTGGCATCTCTCCTTCAGATAGGAAGCAAGCCATTGCAAAAGATTTCCCTGAACACCAAACTTCTTTAGTTTGAACAGAAGTAAGTTGTGATCCACCCGGTCGAAAGCTTTACTAAAATCCGTATAAACTGAATCAACCTGACAAGAATCATCCAGAGTAGATAAGATATACTGGGTATATTCAAGCAGAGAGTAACTCCACCGAGCGACCAGCAAAAAAATCGTGTTGTCTAGAATTGATTTTAGATTTAAGGGCAAAGAATAGACGTGCATGAACTACTTTCTCAAACACTTTCCCAAATGTTGGCAAAATAGATATGGGGCGGTAATCGGATATAGCACCACGGTCCCCAGATTTAAAAATGGGAAGAACAAAAGCCCGCTTCCACAATAAAGGAAAGACACCCATTTTCAATGAAGCATTAAATAAAATAGTTAAAGGAAGGGACAGAGAGTGTGAACATTCCTTGATTAAAATTGATGGAATACCATCAGTACCTATACTGTCTGTAACCCTGATGCCCATCAGGGCCTCCTCAACCTCAATTCTGTCAAACTGCATCTGACTCAAAGGAAGGGTATCCATTTCTATACAATCGACATTATGCTGGATTGGAGCAGGATCCACAAAAACCGAAGAAAAGAAATCAGCAAACAATGAGAATTGAAAAAGTGAGGTAGTCAAGTCGGTTTTTAAAACGCTTCCATCTACAGTGCGCCCTCCTTTTCTCTCGAATTACTTTAATGGTACTATATGAAAACCAACTGGGAAAACCCTTGATAGCTTTGCGTTTTAAAGGGACAAATTCGCGAACAGCAGTATTAACATAGTTATAAAAAATTTGAACAGCGTCATTGATATCACGACCAGCGAGCTCTGATTCCCAGTCAATTCCATTAAAGTACTCATTCAATTCAGGAAACCGGGCTTTTCTAAAACAAAAAGCATCACCATGATGTATAGATAATGAACGAGTAAATGAAATTGAGCAGGAAAACTTTAAAGTGGAGTGCGCACTGTCCTCAGGAAGCAATGGATCACTACAAAGAGATAATTGATGTACATCAGCAGAATTCGTAATAACAAGATCAAGTGTGTTTACATAAGAATTTTTATGATAATTTAGTTGGTTAAGTCCGCAAAGGGAAAGAACATCCAGAAATTCACTGGAGCGGGCGCTGACGGATCCGGAAGCAGTGGCGAAACCGGAATCCAGGTCAAGTGACCAGTTTAATTCAGGCAAATTAAAGTCTCCACAAATTATAAAACGATCATTAGGTTTACTTTCGATAATTAAGGTTAATTGATTTAAAAAATTATTTAGGGAAGTAATATCGTGAGGGGGAATATAAACGCAACAAATATGAATCGTCGTGCATCCCGAGCGCAACGTTACACCGAGCGTCAACACCAGTGAACCAGGCGGACTGAAGAATTGCAGGAAGATACGCTGCAACTCCAATAAGAACACCCCCACCGCGCAAACTGTTCGGGCGATCGCATCTAAAAACATTAAAGGAGGAAGGAAACCCTTCAGAGGAATAAATACCTGGATGTAACGACGTTTCAGTGAGGCACACGACATCAAAATCCGCATTCAAGAGGTTATTATGCAAAGATTGCAGTTTGGTGCGAAGACCCCGAACGTTCTGATAATAAAAAGATAAAGCCATTGTACAAATAATATCATCGAGAAAAAAATATACAGTAAAAAGCAGAAAAATTAAAGTTTATCAACATCGGTGACTTTCCTAATTACTATAGGGCGCGCAGTTTCATTCTTACGGACGTAAACTCTACAATCACGCGTCCAGACAAACTTGTAGCCCTTCTCTCTGGCAGCCTTCCTTACGTTACTTAACAAAAACTTATTCGCAGGCGTCAGATGTTCGTTGATGAAACAGCGTTCAGAGACACCATCAATAGACAGGCCAGGTGGCGAACCCGGAGGACCAGAACGCTTCTTTAGCTTTGCAGCAGCCAGAAAGTTATCTCTGGTGAGACGACTACAAAACCTGACCACAATACCCTTAGGATTCGTTCCACGATTTTGATTTTGATTTCCAGGACCGTGCGGGACACGATGAGCTGCGTCCACATTCGTTGAAGACACAGGAACCCCAATAAAATCACCCATGGTTTTCAACACCATCAAAAGGTCTTCATTATCTTTTTCCGGAACGCCTTGCAGTTCTAAGTTATTTCTTCGGGAGTATTGTTCCAGGTCACCAACACGACCAGACAAATCATCTACTTCTTTGCGCAGCGACATATTTTCGGCATTCAGCTTATCTATAATCTTCAATTGATCCTGAAAGCGTTTCACAGTCGCCTCAAAATCTGTTACCCGCTGACTACAAAATTGTACCGACTCAACCAATTCATCATATCGTGAAGTCATTCTCTGCATTTCCGTTCGCATTTCTCCAATCATCTCGCAAACAGTTCCAAGGGTGACAGAAGAAACATGATCGGCAGGAGTACCAGGAGGGGCACCAAAGGAATGAGATAGGCGTCGCGACGCCACCGGCGGTGGCGATCTGCAAGTGGGACACCTCCATGATGCGCCAGCGACCGATAAGGCGACCGCAGACTCTCTGGCGATATCAACGCATTTGGCATGAAACCACGCCCGGCAAGCGTCACACTGAACTCCAGGGGTGTCTCTCCCCACCAGTTGACTACACCTCCCACAAAATTTCTTCTTCACTGGCATAACGACCGGTTTTATCGAGAAACAAGATTTACCGAAAATGAAGGCGAAAACCTTAAAAACTTTACGTCCGTTTTAACGAAAACTCTCAAATTAGAGAAGAAATCACTAAATCACCGCAAATGTATACCAACTCATTAACGTATTTGTATACTCGCAAATCAAAACTACGCCGTCAAACGCTATAAATCATCCAAAAAAGACGGAGCACGAGAACAAACGTGTATTGAATCGCGAACTGTTTGAACATGCATTTAACATTTAAAAATGATTTTGGGCATATGGGCACCGCGGCTGTTCTTGACGAAGCGCATTCTGGAAATCCAATTTTGGGCCAGTTTTTCGAGCATTGCTGGCCGTATGTCACGAATAACACGAACAATGCTGGCCTCCAAGGTGTCAATTGTTGCTGGTTTATCAGCATAAACCAAGGAAATAATCGAGAGGTGTCAAATCGCAGCACCTTGGAGGCCAATTGGCATATCCATTTCTCGAAATCAACAATTTTTGATTTCAATAAGTCGATGGTTGCGGTCGCTGTATGGCACGTAGCGCCGTCCTGTTGAAACCACATCTCGCCCGGATCAATATCATCCATATTTTCAAACAAAAAATCATTGATCATGGTGAGGTAACGATCTCCATTGACTGTAACGCGAGCTCCGACTTTATTTTTGAAGAAATAAGGTCCACCAGCGTGCAAACCACACCAAACGGTGCATTTTTCGATGTAAGGGAGTCTGTAGGGTCTGTTGTGGATTGGTTTCACTCCATATGCGGCCCGTTAAGCCAAAAATGAGCCTCATCGCTGAACACAATTTTGCGATAAAACATCGGATTAGTTTCCAACTGCTCTAGAGTCCAATCGGCGAAAGAACGACGCATATGATGGTCTCGTGGTTTTAATTCCTGCACCAGCTGGATCTTAAAGGGGTGTAGGCCAAGATCTTTGGGCAAAATTTTTCACGTAGTGGACGGAGAGAGCCCTAATTCCTGCGACCGACGATGAATCGATAAATTTGAATCTTCTTCCACGCATTCGTTTACAGCGGCGATATTCTCTTCAGTACGCACATTTCTTCGACGTGTTGATTTTATTGCATCATTTAGAGAGTATGTGGTATGAAATCTATCCACAGTTCGACGGATGGCTTGCTCAGATGGGTGATTATGTGCGCCATACAAATCACGAAGTCGTCTATAAGTTATGCGAATTGATGACATAAATCTGGATAATTTGGTAGCGTTGTTCAAGCGTCAATCTGTTCATGATAATTTGCCAGAGTATACTGATCATCAATATCAAAAAGTGAGCGCAATATCACAGTTCGTTTTACAGTTAACCCTTTCGTAAGTTCTATCTAGCTTAAAAAAACACCCTCTACAATACCCTTACAATACATGTGAAACTATCAAAAATTCCAACAATACTTTTTTTTTAAAGTTCTTAAACAGATTATGAGTGCGATAGTTAATAAAAGATTTGCATACAGAAAGACCTTACTGTACGGAATCATAATCTTTTGAAACAAGCCTGGGCTAAGTTCGGAAAGAGGAACTGTTGGTCGTATGATGGGCGAATTTATGTTAAGAACATTCAGATAAAATTAATGTCCAGCCCTAGAGTCGATTTTCATAGATTAGGGTGGAAGAAACCGGTTAGATTTATATTACGGCGAGATTTTACTTAACGTTTGTATTTTTTTTTAATTAAAATAAAATCAGGCTAATAAAGGTTAACACCAGCGATGAATTTTTGAAATAAATTTATTTACAATTGAGATGACGTCAAAACCTTGTTTATAATACCTTCGGGGTTGAGTTAACAGTCGAGTTTGGTGCCTTGTAGTTTGCCTTGAATCGGATGATATTGGAGTTTATTTTTGAAATTTGTAATTTTGAATAAATTTTGGAAAAAATACATTTAGTGGATTTTCGTTTTCTTCGTTTTACAAATTTAAAGCCGCTCAACAACTTAGGCGTAAGAAACAAGTTTTTTTTTAATAAAATTTCGACGCTAATCAGATATTTATATTTTTATTTAGTTTCTTTTCCTTTTGTTGCCGACTTTTCCTGAGTAAATTTCAAATCTAAAAATTAGATTCAAATGGGTGGATTGATTCATTGAAGGAGGAGATAATTAACGAAGGTTTAGCCACGTTGACCATAAAGTCCCTAGATTTACAAAGTACCGCGGTTCATGAAGCCTATTTTCGAGCCAAAATGGCGGTTTGACAGCTTGTCACTGCATCTCACCACTTATTTACAAAAATATTGCCGTCTTGTTGTCTTTGGAGTTGCAAAAATGGCAGTAAGAAGGACTTTCGACTCTTCAGAGTACCACGAGAAAAAAAGAAAGGAAATTTGGCGTAATGTTTTGGTTTGTAGTTTTAAATTTCCCGCTTGACTTTCGAGCCAAAATGGCGTCAAACCGCGGTACTTTGTAAATCTAGGGACTTTAGTTGACAACGCTTTCGTTCGCCATCTACAGGTTGTATCTGAATGACTGCAACAAACTTCAAGGGGTGATTCTTTAGTGCATTTTAAGGGTACTTTCATATATGAACCATGGGCAACTTCGGCCCCCCTGGGGAGCTGCGCCCCTCCAAAAATGGCAGAAAATTTTGGTTTAATTTGTTTTTCTCAAAAACCATAAACGCTAGGAAAATGAAATTTGGGGAATATGTTGAACTTATAATAGGGCACGTTTTGACCCTATTTGTACTTTCATCCTACCCTTCTAAACTACTAAACGTAACCACCCCCTTTACATTTTTGCTAAAATTTTTTGTATGCAGATGATAAATACATTAGAAATATTGTACATAGGTAGATGAAAGTATCCTAAAACTTTTTTGTCTCTCTAAAATTTTCCCAAAAACGACTAATTTTTGAAAAAAAAAATAATAAAGCAAACACTGCCCGTTAAACAACGGGGTTGTCGATCAAAATTAGGAATGAATTTTTAATGAAAAAATCTTAGTGGACTTTCCAATCTTTATCAGAAATATTTTTGACGTTTAAATGTCAATGTTTTTCTTACTATTATTATTGTTTTTCAAATTAATTTTTGAATAAAGTTCTATCGCATTTACGATCAAAATTTTAAATAAAATAATAATAATAGTAAGAAAACTACTGACATTTAAAAGTCAAAAATATTTCTGACAAAGATTGCAAAGCCTACTAAGATTTTTTCAATAAAAATTCATTCCAACTTTCGATTAAAACCTTAATTATTTTTTTCTCAGAAATTATTAAATTTTCGAAGGATTTCAGAGAGATAAAAAAGTTTTAGAATAGTTTTACCTATCTAACTGAAATTTTTCCAATGTATTTATCATCTTCATAAAAAAAATCTAGGCATAAATTGAACGGGGGTGGTTACGTTTAGTAGTTTAGAAGGGTAGGTTGAAAGTACAGATAGCATTAAAACGTGCCCTATTATGAGTTAAACATATTCCCTAAATTTCATTTTCCTAGCGTTTATGGTTTTTGAGAAAAAAAAATTAAACCAAAATTTTCCGCCATTTTTGGAGGGGTGTAGCTCCTTAGGGGAGCCGAAGTCGCCCATGGTTCATATATCAAAGTACCCTTAAAATTCACTAAAGAACCCCTTGAAATTTGTTGCAGTCATGCAGATACACCCTGTATATTCATCCTGCGTCATCTCAACTACATTGACGCGAAACACAAAAAAAAACTAGTACAGGAAAAGAGGTCGGTTAAACAATTTCGTAATTTATTATTTCGTCCGCCTGATAAAATAACATCTACGTTTACGCCCGGTTTCTCTGATTTGTTAGAAGAATTAGGATACGAATTTGAATTTTATTTTTTTGTTGATTTTAAAGAAAAAAAAATTTTTGTTCATAAGAAAAGAATTTCATCTACAACTATTGAATTATCTATTCATTATACATTTGATTTTTGACGGGTAATGACACGCATTACCCATGACTGACAAAGTGTTGAATAATGAAGCCATTATTCCACAGTTCTGACACGGCCTACTAATAAAAAAATAAAATATTAACAGAAATGAGAGCTTTCTTATATTGAGGTTATGTCTGAAATGTCTATCAAGTTTATTTTTTTTCGTTTTTTTGATTTTTCTTTCAAAATTAAATAGTTGTAGATAAAGTATAGTATTCAACTTGCGTATAATGGGTGTTACCCACTCAGATTACAACTTCATCTTCGTGGGTAACAGCCGCCATTATACGCTTGTTGAATAATATACTATAGGGTTATAATTTTATTTTATACATACATTCGTAATTTTTGTACCGGTTGTCACGCTGAAGCGGAATTGTTTTTTTTTTACTTTCAATTTAGAGTTGCTCGCATTTTTTTTTTCACCGTATGTTTGGCCAAATTTCGGTTCCGGATTATTGAATTTCTTTACTTTACTTACCGCTTCCTTGTACGCCGTCGCGCTGAAAGAAACATATTTAGTAATTATTTTTTTATACACTTACCTTTCAAGTATTATTTTTTTATTATCATATTATTCAGTTATTGCGGGTTGATGTTAATTCTGAAACTACGTGGCGCTCATTGGCAATAAAATTTTAAAAGGGACAGCAAGGCCGTATCCATTCCTTGTGTTGTACTAGTGACTATCGTTGTTTTTTTTATATTCATTCAAATTTGCCTTCACGTGCATCAGACATACAAGAATATAAATGCACGGAAAGGTCATAATACCTAACTGAACAAATTTCGTCCTACAACACTTCGTGAATGCCATACGACCCATTAAGCGCCCTCATTTTCTTTGAACCTCGGAATATATGGTGTGCATGCGTAGAATGTCCCCAACACAAGACACCATAAGACATGTAACAATAAAAATGTCCGTAATAGGCCATAATTAACATCTCAGGTTCTATTCAATTTTTTTACTAACTCCATTATGTGACTCTCCCATGTTAATTTTGAATCTAATGTAATTCCCAAATATTTTATGTGAGTCAGGATATGATTGGGCTGTTCTCGATTAAGAGAAAAGCATATGGTTTGTGTCTTTAACTGATTAACACTAAGCGAATTTGCAGTAAACCAGTCAAAAACAAGCGTACGTGACCTCTCGGATTGTCTTTTAAGATCATCGGTTTGTTTGTGTATACCGATGGTAGTCGTGTCATCAGCATACAATATGATGTTCTATTCCGTGATAAACATTTGAGCAGGTCATTCAACTTTCATTTGTAATGTTATAATTGCGGAGCCTCTGTAGAAGCAGATCGTGGGAGACGCAGTCAAAAGCCTTGGTTAAATCATAAAAAGAGGTCTCCGCAAATAATTTGTTTTCAAAACACCGTTGTATATGACCGACCAGTGCTCCAACTGCCGCGGTTGTCGATCTACCCTTCCGGAATCCATACTGGAACTGATTCAACAAATTATTGCTCTCTAAGTAACTTGACAGTTGCCGGTGTAGAGCTATTTCAAATAACTTACCCAATACCGGTACTTGCGTCGTTATTATCTCCTTTTTTAAAGACCGGAACAACCCTGGAGATTTTCAAGCAATCGGGAAAAATCGTAGCTTTTATGCATTGATTTATTAGATTACATAGTGCAACAACTATCAAATTCTTTATATGTTTTATAAGTTTAGCGTTAAGTGAAAAGGCATCCCTGCTTGAACTGTTTTTTAACTCACAAATGATATCTCGCAATTCCATGAATTTCGTTGTTTCGTTGCCTTTTGTACGTTTCTAGAGTTTTTAATACAATTCGTGTTTGCTAACCTTTTACTATTTAAGATAGCATTTTTCTAGACTTTTCTATGCTTATTCAGCATTTGTTTTGTGACAAGTCGCGGATGTTGCTTATACAGGGACGTTAACATTTTAAGTTTATTCCTCAAATTTCTTATATCCGTGTTGAACCAACGTACGTTGTGGTTTGCACATTTATTTTCAACTAAAACTTACAAAATTTTTCATTCACGCATTGATTATCATTAACAAAAGAAAAATCAATGTTTTGAACACAATTATAAAACTGATACAATCCTTGTATAAGAAGTCTATGTCTAAATCTTGTTTTTGGTATGCGAATTTCATTTTGAATTTTAGAATAAAATGAAATTGCCAGATGATCAGACATGCAAGGCTCAATTACGGAGACAGAACAATCAGTAAGATTTGTGAATATATTGTCTAGACACGCGCGGTTGCGAGTGGCCTCAAAGTTTATTCGTCTGAGACCATAGGATCCACAGAGGCTGCATAACCGAACGGAATTCCCAGTACCCACATGAAAATGAACATTAAAATCACCTGTCAGTATTATATTCTTATTTAGATCTAATTTCGATAAAATATCATTTAATTTATCAAGAAACACCTCGAAATTTCCAAGTGGTGAGCGATACACCGTTAATATTTGTGTTTTATTTATTATGATATCAGCAGTCTCGATGTCTCTTTCCACACACTGGGCATCCAAAGTAAGCAATTTATATGAAGAAAACGCATTAGATAAGAAAATAGCTACACCCCCACGCTCAAAAACTGACTTACAGAATTGAGATACATTTGTGTAAGAGATACATATATTAAAGTACCCTTAAAGTTCACTAGAGAATCACCTCTTGAAGTTCGTTGTAGTCATTCAGATACACCCTGTAGATATTCCTGAATAATTTTAGTTTTAGTGTTTACTTTCCTACAATTTAATTCTTTTTCTCTTCTCTCTTAAATTTATATTTAATTTACCTTTATTTGTTATTTTTTGCTATTATTAATTGCTAAGCAGCTTGTTTCTGGTTATACTAATTAGTTTTTGCTATCTCAATTATTTAATTATTAATTATATTGTAATGTCGAGACCCTTTCGAGTGAAGCATTTGAATGCATTTGATCGGTGTTGGCTCAGTTTAGTGAAATTAGTGATTATTTATTACGAATTAGGCAACGTAAAATTGGGTACTACTGGATTTAATGACTGCAGCCACTTAGGTGAACACTTAAAACATCACGAAAATAGTAAAATGCTCGTCCTGGGGACGTCTCACTACCTACACACACACAGGACCGCACACAATTATTCTTTACACTCGGCCATTCCTGACATTTCGCGTCCTCGCGAGCCGTTTAACACACATAGTCCATCAAATATCTCGATTTACGCCACCTTCTCGCAACTTCTTCCTGTTGTTCTTCGTCACCTTTATTCAATCTTCCTGAACTGTCCTCCACATACTTCATCGTAGTTATATCTTCCTCGGCACTATTCGATTCGAGCATGTTCTCCATCTCACTCTCTCTCTGAATCATTGTCTTCGGTTAAATAGTCATCAGATTCACTATAATTTTTGTACAATTTCAATTGGGAAACATGTGCAGTTGTGTTAAATTTTCGCCCCTCAATATTCACCACTCGGTAATTGTCCCCTGGAACACCTCAACAATCTGCAATGGTCCCCTATATCTTGGTTGTAACTTTGTAGAAAACCAAGATATAATGAAAACCATATCCCCCACATTGTAATTAAGTCCCATAAATCTTTTACGATCATAATGTTGTTTGTATTTTTTTTGTTCTTTCTTAATTGTCTCGCGCACTTCCTTTTGTATCTCACTTGCTGGAACCCACTCGTTACTATTTTTCGCGATGTTACTGAGTTTATTTGGCAAGGTATTTTTCCGGCCGATTTATTTATCGCTAAGTTCAAATTTAGTTCCACTAATTCTAGCTTACTGTCCCACTGTTCTTCGCTTTCTGTTTCACACATTAGGGTTGGAACTAACACACGATTTACGCGTTCGACGGTACCTGTCCATTCGCTCGCGGCCACTGTGAAGAATTGAACGAATGGTGGATACCGTTTTCTGTCACAACCTTTTTAAATCCTTCCGAGGTAAATGACGTACCGCGATCACTAACTATTCTCGAATGTAACCGGAATTGTCTAATAAAATTGTTCAGAGCACGTACAATGTGTCTTTCACGGCATATAATCTGACAAATTTTGTTAAAGCGTTAATCACTACTAACACATACACATTTCTTTTTCGGCTTCGTATCAACGGTCCCAGATGGTCAATATGAATGTTTGGAATGACGGTTGTTTAGGAATTGCAATAGGATGTAATTCTCCCGGTTGCTTTCCTCCTGGTGTTTTACTCAATATGCACTCAGCACATGAACGTATATGTATGTCTTTTTACATATGCTCTTATTGCTCCAAACCAGTATAATCTTAGGGCCGATTTACATCAGACGAGCGAATGCTCATTCTATCCCCACTCTATCATATTCTTTTAGTGTAAACAGATGTAGAGCATTCTTTCGTTGTTCTGTCTGTGTTCTCAAAGATTCTAGAGAATATTCTAGGAATGTTCGATCGCTTGATGTAAACGGCATTAGAGCGTGCGAACAATTGCTTAGAACTTTCTTGCGTGTTCGGATGTGCTCGCTCATCGGAGCGGTCTCTTCAAAGCGTTCTTGTGTTCTAGCCGAATGAGCATTCGTTCGGCTGATCTAAACATCTATATGCAAGAATTCTGATTCTCATTTTTGCTCGTTGATATTTTGGTATAAGCGCTAAAAACGCGATTTCGTTTACACTAAAAGATCTAGAAAGAATGCTCTTGTTCTAGCTCTTTATTCGTTTGGTTTAAATGCACCAGAATACTTTTTACGGTTCTCTCGGTTCCAAAGTGACCTTTCAAATCGTGATGTTGAACAACGATACTCTTTCTCATTGATTTTGCTATAACGTACAGTTTTCGCTTTTCCCGGTCTACTTTAACATGCCTCAACAACCTTGATTCCTCCAGTTCGTAAAATTTCACTTCTTCCTTTTCTAATTTGCTTTGCGTCTTTGATTTCAAAACATTAATTATTCGTCGCAACTCAGGATCGCTAAATTGGATCATCAAAATATAATCTTCTTCGTTCAGAATCGTAAATACTTCCAACCGCTCATAAACCTCATCCAAGTTTTCACCTGAATCATCTACCGGTGCTCGTGATAAAGCGTCAACATGAGCCATTCTTTCTCCGGGTCAATATTTCAACTCAATGTCGAACTCTTTACTTCTTTACATTCAAATGTACTATGGCTTGGCAGTCAGTAAACACGGTGAATGAGATACCAATCAAGAAATTCCGCAGTCGATTGACACAAAACACGACAGCCATTAATTCTAACTTTGTAGAATGATACTTTTGTTCTACCTTCGACGTCTTTCGACTGACGTAATAAACTGGATGCAGTGTTCCAACTTCTTGTTCTTGAAGTAACATGCCAGCGATTCCCAACCCACTAGCATCTGTATGTAATTCTGTTCTTGAGGAGTCAGCATGATATAATTTTAATAAAGGTTCTTCAGTTAAAGATTTCTTCAAATCATCAAACGCCTCTTCTTGACTCGTCGTCCACTCAAACGATATCTTACTCTTTGTTAACTCGCTTAACAGTCTCGCTCTAATCGCGTAATTCTTCAATCCCAAACCTTCTTCAGACAACACAAATCTCAGATATTCCACCTCCCTCCGACCAAATTCACACTTCGTCAATTTTAAATTTAATTTCGCTTCTCGTAATCGTTCATATACTAGCTTTAATCTTTCTAACATCTCTAACCAATCTGCCGCAGGTATTATAATATCATCTAAGTACGACATTAGTACTTTATTTCTCAGTGGACCCAATACCTTCGTCATTAATCGACAAAATTCGTACGGTCCGTTGGTAAGACCAAACAAAAACCATGCACTCAAATTGACCTGTGCAATCAGACGTAATAAATGCGGTTTTTGGTTTTGCCGCTTCACTTAAGGGTATTTGTAAATAGCCATGCGCCAAATCCAATATCGAAAATGTTTTAGCGTTAGATAAGTTCTCTAAATGTTCGTCAATGTTAGTAATAGGGAAATTCTTTTTTACCATTTGCTGATTTGGTCGACGATAGTCCACCACTAACCTCGGTTATATTTTAGCGTTTTAGTACCTTCGGAAAATGTATTACAACTTTTGACGCATAGTAGCTAGGTTAATAGTATAAATTACGTTATGTTCCTCTTGATTTGCTATTTCTCGAGCAGTGATCACTGGTATGCTTCAGTCAGTGGTTCTTATGTTATCGTGTTTTTTTAATACAGTTGTATTAAATTAGTTTTAAAAGAAAAACGCGAACAAACAATTAAGTTTAATTCGACTATTTTTGATCTTTCATTTTTTTTATATACATCTTTTATATCCCATATGTCCTATACCTAACATTTATAGTTTAGGAGATAATTAGGGTTTTTTTGAAAAATGCACACATATCATAATAATAATAATAATACTTTATTGGTGATAGCATCAAAATGATTTTCACAGGTCATAAAAGAAAAGAATACAATAAACGCAAAAATGCAATTTTCAATAATAGTAAGTACACTAAACGTAGTAATCAGTAACAACAGGTAAGCAAAAGAACAAACAAAAAAGAGAGAAAAAGGCTTCTGGGAGGCGACACACTGGTCATAGCAAGTCATCAAAATCATTGGTCAAAAACTCCTCAACAGTATAAAAGGCCTTCGCCACTAAATAATTTTTTATTTTGTGTTTGAAATTGTTACTCTCTAACAATCTTATGTGTTTCGGAAGGACATTGTAGAATTTTATGCCAAAATAATTGACGCCATCCCTGGCCCTTGCCGTCCGAGAATAGTCCGTAATTAAGGTATCACCTGCCCTTGTGTGGTAATTATGATAACTATTAAGAGTTTTAAATTTGGAGATATTACCCTTGATATATAAGAGACAATGGAGAATATAAAGCGAAGGGAAAGTTAATATCTTATAATCAATGAAATTGGCTCTACAACAGTCCCGAAAACCTAGACCGGCCATAACTCTAACACATCTTCGCTGCACACCAAAAACATGATCCGCATGGGCGGAGTGACCCCAACAAATTAACGCCTACGATACGTGGCTGAAGAAATAGCCGTAGTATGTGTTCATTACAACATTGAAAGGGGCAAGGTCTCTCAGTCTCCGAATGACGAACACAATGGTATTCAGTTTTTTCGTCAATTGGTCAATGTGGGCCTTCCACGTTAAACCAGAGTCAAGATAAACCCCCAGGAACTTGACCGGCTGCGTATACAACCTGAGACGTTTAAGTGAAAAGTTTAAAGTTTGTGTTTTTTCTCTATTCATGCTAAGTCTGTTGGCCTGAATCCAATTTGAGATGCAGGCTTGTGACTCAGATATGCGGTGATGCAAAGCATCGGCATCTGTTGAGGAGACCATTACGGTTGTATCATCAGCAAAAAGGATGAGGTCGGAATCATGGGGAATGTTACTGGGTAGGTCGTTGATAAAGGAGTGGCCCCAATACTGAGCCCTGAGGTACACCAAACCTAAGTGGAAGACGACCGGACTCTAGACCGTCAAGGGAAACATACTGCGATCTGTTCGTCAAATAAGATTCGAGAAGATTTATGCTGCTGATGTCCATATTGAAGGCACTAAATTTACGAATTAGTAAGTCATGAGAGACGCAGTCGAACGCCTGTGTTAAATCATAAAAAGCAGCTCCAGAATAATTATTGGCTTCGAAGCCATTCTGAACAAATTGTACCAAAGTGCGGATGGCGTCCGATGTCGACCTATTTCTTCTAAAGCCAAACTGTCCGGAAAACAATAGGCTATTAGAATTGAGGTGAGTTGCCAGTTGATTGTTTAAAATTATTTCAAAGATTTTCCCGAAAATTGGCAGAATGAATATTGGTCTGTAATTGCAGGGGTCGTGTAGCGGGCCTTTTTTGTGAATAGGAATAACCTTTGCCACTTTCAGGCAGTCCGGAAAAATCGAGTTCAATAAGCACTGGTTTATTAGTTTACATAATGGATAAACAATTATATTTGAGACTGTTTTTATTAACCTACTGTTTAATTGATGCACATCCCTGTACGTCGAATTTTTTAATTTTAAAATTATGTCACGTAGTTCGTTATAAGATATCGGTTTAAATTCGAAAAGTTTATTATTATGATCATTGACCAACGGACCCGAAGAGACATTATGATTGTTTAGTGTAGGAAGGTTAATATCATTAAGAACACTTTCAGCCACATTAACAAAGTACGCGTTTAGGTCTGAGGCCGTGAGTTTGTCGGACGAACGTTTACAAATTGAAGGATTGGTGTTCCGAATAATTTCCCAAATAGCACGCTGTTTGTTTTGTGACGCCAAACTTTACTAAACCGATTTTTTTTTTTTTTAAATTTAACAAAATAAAGAACGATAACAAATTTTTCGACAAGGACAAAACTAGTTTTACCACCCTGATGTACGCGAGTCCTCGACCGGCTCAGTGAAGAAGGGAGGGGTATTTATATGGCGCCACACAGTTAATCCCGCGTACAACACGAACTGTGACGTGGTATGATGGAATATGGTGATATAAACATATAACACAACAAAACATAAACGCTCAACAAAATAGATTTTGAGTTACACACAATATTTATTAAAAAAAAAAAAAAATTCCGAAGAAAAAAAAAATATATAGGTAAGTAAAATAAAGAAAAAAAATCAATAACAAAATTATAAATCAGTGAACTTCTAGGTTAAATCAACAAAGAAAACGAAAATTATATTGATGTTTGCGAGTTTTTCAAAACTAAAAGGAATTACTCAAATAAAATAAAAAAAAAAATATATCAAGAAAGATGGAAATTAAAAATTAACACGCGTCTGACTCCGTATGGTTGAGCTCAACGTGAAATCGAGAATTAAAAATAAAAAAAAATTAACGCCAAAAATAGAATAAAAAAAAAATCACTCGCCAAACAAGAATTCACAATAATCAATTCAAATGATATATATAAAAAAAATTGAAGTTCAGATGAAATCTTCTTTCAGAAAAAAATCAAAGATTTTCTTAAGGAAAATCAAATACAAAAAAAAATATGTTATAGATAAATTCTTCAGTAACCAAAATAATAGTATGTTGTTCTATCTGACCTTTACTCCAAGTCTTGATCACCGGTCCAAACAAAAAAAAAATATCTTCAGCAACAAATTCTGGTGATTCAGGAAAGGTAAGGTTTATTCTTTGTTTCTCTCCAAAAAAAAAAGATAGTTATAATCCTTAGGACGTAAAGAAAATTATCCAAGGACACTGGTTCCAGATTATTAAAAAAAAATGTTCCGAAAGAGATGCCAAAGGTTGCTCCCCTCAATAAAACCTGGATATAGAAATAAAACAAATGAAACGTGGAAATATTAGATTTAAGAATTTTTCTGTTAGTAGCATAGTTTTTCTGTTTAAGTAGTTAGAACGATTTTTTTTTAAAGTAGTTAGTTTCTTTTTTTTTTTTTTTTGAAAAGTAGTGAGTAGATTGTTTGTTAAAAAAAATGAAAGAGGAAAAAAAAATATAAAAGGGTGGAAGAAAAAGCCAAAAATATTTAATAAAGACCTTACGAAAATGCTTACCTCTGATGTTCGAGGTTTAACCAGAAGACAGAAGAAACTTTAAAGAAATACGTTGAAATCCGGAATCTCCGTACAATTTGGTAAAAGAAAGACACTTTTCCAAAATTTTATTTCGAGTGATGAATCCCACAAAAATGGATTAGAAAAATTTTTCACCAACAAACCAAAAATGGCGAACCAATCAAACTTTCTTAAACACTCGAAAACACGTATATTCTGGTAATATAGCAAGAACAGAGAGAGACCGAGAAGAAACTGGAACCGTCTTTTATACCCAAAAATTCGGAAATATCAAAAAAAAAAAAATTACGTCTGCGCAAGATCATGTACTTACGACACCCTCTCAAAAGCAAAGGAAGAATTTGTAGTATGATAGGAATTGAAAGGGATTAACAACAGGGATACTCAGAATCTGTTGCTGAAAAAGATAAAAAAAAAAAATAACAAATGTTAATAATAAACAAAATGTAAACAAAGTAAATACAAATAAAAATAATAAATTTCCGAATGTATGCAACTCACAACCTATAACAGATAAACAAGTCACCCACACATAACATAAAATTTCGGAACGTAACAGTTTCCTGAGTTTTCAATGTGTTGACTGTTGGCTCTCTTCTTAGAGTCAGTAATAAGTTTCCGGTAAAAGTCTTTATAGTACCTGACCTGAGCACTCGACACTACCGTTGGCCGGTGTCTGTTGATATCGACCAGCAAGTGAAGTACATTCCTAGCAGACTTCATTTCGTTGTTGAACCAGGATATTTTCGGGCTATTATCCTTAAGATGGTCAACTACTCTAGATTTCTCCCTGAAGCAGAGATGAAAAGAATCTACAATCATGTCAATAAATAATGAAAATTTGTCGATTACATGTAAATTAGCGTCACTGACAAAGCTAAAATCAGTTGACTCGAGAAGGTTATAAAAATGGAAGAGACCCTCGTCTGTGATGGGTCTACAAATGATACGGTTCTTTATTACTGGAGAACTGCCCAACCAGTCACCTTGAAAGGAAACGGCTAGGTGATCTGAAATTGACGGATCGATAACATTGACCAAAAATAGAGTTGGATCAAGGTTGGTAAATATGTTGTCTAGACACGAAGTTTCACGGGTACAATCATTAACACATTTGTGCAGATCGATATTTAACCTAGTGTGCCATGAATACCTAGTGTGACCTAGTGTATAACCATATGAACTGGCCTTTTGAAAATTTGCAGACTTCTGTGTTTGATGCCAGCTTTTTACTAAAATATTTTCAGGTTCCGGGTGCTTGCGGTTACACCGGAAGAGGTGACAATTTTCATATTTCAAATGGAACACCCTGTATCTCATTACATTTTTGTTCAATTTTAGGCCCCTGTATATTGCAGCCATCACATACGCGCAATTATTTGGTTGCTCTCTCCATATCATATTATTATCAGATTCAAATAATCCTCATTACTAAATTCCAAACGTGGCATGTCTTGAGAACAGATCACTACAAAAAGTAACCTAGTCATCACACCAACAGAAATAAACCATAGCTTTAGCAAATGTCAAACTGTTTACTCTTTCCTTACTGATCCTCTGATAATACATAACCACAACAACATTCCCAACACAAAATTTTTTTTCCGGCGGTCAAAGTAGATGATTTATAAATTATAAAAAGTAACGTTGTAGTTGACATTTTTTATTGAAAAATGTTATAAAACTCAGGGTGTTCCATTTAAAATATGAAAATTGTCATCTCTTCCGGTGTAACCACAAGTACCCGGAACCTGAAAATACTTTAATATCGATATTTGTGTGCATTTTGCAATAAACCCTAATTATTTCCCAAACTATAAATGTTAGGTATAGGACATATCGGATATAAAAGATGTAAAATGAGACACCGAAGACGACTAAGTAACAAAATATGGGGGGTGCCATTTAACCCTTAACTGGTCCGGTGACTCATTTGTCGCACTAACAGTCAGGCGTAGTCTCCAGGACTACTTAACTTAATAGGTCAATAAGACTGCAAATGTGCAAATAAACTCAATATTTTGTTCATTACTGGATACTATAGATATTAGGAAACTTGTATGCATAGAAATAAACTGAACTAAAGCAATATATAAAAAGAGTTTACCTAAATTATAATTTTTTCCGAAAAGTTAATTAAATCTAGTTTTATAGTAAGTAGTTAATTATTATAAAACCTTAACAAACTTTCGTTTATGTTATTAGTTATGTTAGGTATTAGACAAACTAAAAAATAAAGGATAAATAAATTTGACAAAAATATCATATTCCAGCAAGGGCCAACGTTTTTTATTTTTCAGCGCAGTCATTGCAGACTGGTTTTGTACATTGTAGACAAACCGGCTTTTTGCAAGCAAGACACAAGTATTTTGTCATTCTATGTTTCTTTGAACGACACAAGTAGCAAATTTTATGTTTTTCTAGAATCAGATCATATGTCTTGGGTTCTTCTGCACCTGGGACTCCAAGTATTCTACCAATAGTACTGCGTAGTTCGCGTGGGATAACCGACATCGTCAACCGCCGTCTCATGTGATCCTCTACCAATTGTTTGGCTAGCTGCATTCCAAAAATACTTTTTTCTTTAATGGTTGGATTATCTCTATAACATTGGTGTAAGATATATGAATTGATCACAGAAATGTCTAGTAGGCGAAAAAAAATTGCTAAAGGCCATCTTCGAATGCGATGACTTGAGGTGCTCCTCGGAAGCATTTCATCTATTGTAACAGACTGTCCAAGTCCATAAACATTTTGACAATTTTCTACAAATGTGTTGAAAATAAATGAAATTGCTGCAGCCGGATCGTTCTTCTTCCGCTCTTCCCTGTCCTGAGAATTGTCGAATCGTATAGCCGTCAAAAGAACAGCAAATCTCTTCTTACTCATGACTGCTCTAAATATTTCTCTTCCGCTTCCGTCCGTTGCGAATATACGGTCTATATTTTCATGACTCGAATTGAATATCGCCGTATATACTAGAAGCCCTAAAAATGCCTTCAGCTCAGTGATATCTGTGTCTGTTACATGATGTCTGGATTGTATAGAATATCTCTCACGAATTGAACTTAGTTTTTGGTTGGTGTGCTGTAGAATATGTTGAAATATTTTGTTATCGAAAAGCAAATTCCAGATTGGCAATGGATTCGCTGCATCACCGAGGTTACGTGCTTTTGATTTTAGAATCGGAATTTTTGTTATAATATTATGCTTTCGGGTCCGAGATGAAGGCAAAACTTCCGACGTACACCATCTATACCGATTTTTGCCATATAAATACTTCTTGTTTACATTATCTACAATATTTACACTTTCATCTACGAAGTCCTCGCTAGCAGACAGTTCTGAATCGCTATCGTGCTCTAATTCAATTAGGTTGTCTTCCGATACGTTATCTATGTCGCTGTCGCCGCTGTCTGTAGTATTTTCGTACCATTTTAAAAGGGCTTTATCAAAATCAGGATCGTCACAAACCACTCGTTTTGAAGACCCGGCCATATTTCGGTAAATCTACCACTAACAAAAAAGTTACACAAATGGACCGACGTAGTCTGAGAGACTATTATAGATATCTTACCCGTTATAACTTTTAAGCCGATGTTACAATCACGGTACAAATTTGTATACTAATGATGCTCAGAGAGGTGGGAGATTAGGCGGATGGACAGGTTTGTACACGCTTTTAATAACCGCTGAGAAACAAGTATTTCAATCGCGTAGTCTGCTGGACTACACCGGACCAGTTAAGGGTTAAAGAAGTGAAGTTATGGTACTTCCAAGTTTCGAAAAGGTAACCATAGTAAAGTGACCAAACGTTCTAGAAAGCCATACTCGGCACCAAAACATACTCCATCATGTTGCTTAAGCATGTTCTGAATCCTAAATTGATACCCCAAAAATCGAGTGTTCTCTGATTTTTTGAACAAAATGTCTGCTGAAGCAGATTTTTCTACAAAAATTCGAATAACTCGAGAATGGCCGAATCAAATTGCAAAAAGTAAAGTCATTCATAAATCTTAAAAACAGACAAATCCAAATATGTAAAAATATACAGGATGTTCCATTTAAAAAAATAAAGTAGGTGGCGACTTCCGGTATAACCGGAAGTGTTAGACATTTGAAAATATTTTAGTCGAAGAGAACGCAATTGATAATACTTAAATCTGAATTTTGAAATTTGTATTTTGGCCAGAACCCTGTAAAGCTCTAATGGACGGTCGTCGTGGATGACCCTGTATAATTTGGATTGTTTACATTATTTTGGTTAATACCTTCCAGGTCATCTGACCTCACACCTTTAGATTCTTTTTTATGGGGCAAAATCAAAAATGAGGTGTATAATACGCCTGTAAGGTGTCGTGAGGCATTAGAAAATAAATTTTCTATTGCCTCACGCGTTTATTCGCGTTTTTCTTTTAAAACTAATTTAATACAACTGTTAACTTATACCATTATTAAAAAAGAACCACTGACTAAAGCATAGCAGTGATCACTGCTCGAGAAATAGTAAATCAAGAGGAACACAGCGTAATTTATACTATTAACCTAGTTACTATGCGTCAAAAGTTATAGTACATTTTCCGAAGGTATTAAAACGTTAAAAAACAATGAAAATAATTTTTTTTTCAAAAATTATAAACGATCGTGAAAATTTTTTCAAATAAAAGTTATGTGAAATTATGCTGTCTACCCAACTGAAGAAAAAAAATTTATAAATTTAAAAAAATAGCGAAATTAGTACTCACATCCGGTATAACCGGAAGTACAAAGTAAATGATTTCATGTCGCAATAATCCGTTTTAACGGCCTAATTATGCATTTCAAATGGTTTTCTTATATCACTAATAAAAAAAAAATATGGGGGTGAGCCACTTCTGAGGGACACCCGGTATATAAGTAAAATAACACATTCCAACTAAACCTCGTTATCTCTTTTAAAGTCTACGCGTCCGGCCCGTCGAACTCTCTTTTGATACGCACTTCACTACTCTCATAATCATACTGCCCTGTACTGCCCAGATGTTGCCCAGTTCCCTTTTACTTGCCTCAACTAGTGATGGGCACTATCGAATGAATCTGACTATCGAATAAATAGTAAATGAATGATTCGAACTATCGAATGATTTATTCGAATAAATTCATTCATTCGAATTCGGTGAGGATTGAGGATATCCAATAATGCGCAATATAGGTTAGGTATACCGGGTTTATACAGAATTTAGCTGAAAATTTAAAATTTTAAGATTTAGTTTTAAAAGTTAAATCTAATGAAACTGTTATATCTTAACAGCTTTGCATACACAATATATGAAGTTTCAATACGCTTCACTTTTAAAGTTAAATTCTTAAATTTAATTTAGTTATGTATATCCTCTGTAGAAACTAGAAACCCGGCATAACAAGTGCTCTCCCCACTGCTTGACTTTTAATAGACAAAAATCGGGGAATTACCGAAACCTTGGATTGTAATTCTCGCGTGTGAATATCGTGTATGGACTCGTTGTTTGTTATTGTAGTGAAGTTGTACTATTTGTTTTATAAAAATGGCTTCTAGTAAGAAACGGTCAGCTGTATGGGATTATTTTAAAAAAGATTCAGTTAGTGCAGTAACTTGCGAAATTTGTAAAAAACAATTCAAATTTAGTGGTAACACATCCAACATCCGCGATCATTTAAGGTGCAAACACCCTGGGTATTTTGAAATAGATAAATTAAATAAACAAGATGAATTCCAACAATTCGGAGATCGACATAATAATAAGCCGTCAACATCAACTCAAGATCAGCAACTGCCATCCACATTAATGCAGTCTCAACTTCAAGAACAAAGCAGTAAATCCACATCTACAATAGACATTAATTGCAAAAAACGAAGTCGACAAATGAAACTGTGTGTTACGAATAAAAAAACCGAGTTGTCGGAAATTGAAAATGATCAAATAGATCAAAGTTTAATTAAAATGATAGTAATTGATTACCAGCCTTTATCAATTGTAGAAAATCCTGGGTTTTTGGAATATTCTAAAAAGTTACAGCCACTATACAAACCACCAACTAGAAAATTGTTATCTTCGAAAATATTACCTAACACATATAATCAAATTTGCGAAAAAGTAAAAATATTGTTAGCAAAAGTTGATCATGTCGCTGTAACTACTGATATATGGACTTCGGACAGCAATAAAGCGTATTTGGCAGTAACTAGTCACTTTTCTTACGACGACTTTATACATAATGCTGTTTTGGCAACTAAAGAAATACCGGAAGCCCATATTGGTGTAAACATTGCGTCTGCTTTATCAGAAATTTTTAATGTTTGGGAAATTGACTATAAAATAATTAGCATTGTTAGTGACAACGGTGCTAATATAAAAAATGCCATAATTGGGCAGCTTCAAAAAGAACACCATCCATGTATTGCGCATACTTTAAATTTATGTGTTACAGATGCTCTAAAGTCAACCGAACCAGTAATGCGATTAATAAAAAAATGTAGAGCATTGGTAGCTCATTTTAAGCACAGCACAGTGGCATGTGAAAAATTAAAAAGCATGCAAAAACAAATGCTATACCCTGAATTAAAAGTAAAACAAGATGTATCTACTAGATGGAATTCTACTTTAATTATGGCAGAAAGACTATTAGCGATTAAAGACCCATTATCAGCCGCCATTACATCGCTACCAAGAGCTCCAGAATTTATTACAGCAACAGAATGGGATCTGCTGATAGATGTGGTATCCATTTTGAAGCCATTTGAAAAAATAACTATTGACTTATCTGGCGAAAAATATATAACAATGTCTTTAATTATTCCTCTTATAAGATGTCTGCAGCATTCGCTAAAAAGCCGCATTCCTAAAACGACCAGTGCAGAATCTTTAAAACTTGTTTTACAAGATAATGTTAGAACACGACTTGGGATCTTAGAAACAAATTTACTTTGCTCAAAAGCAACGTGTTTAGATCCTAGATTTAAAAAAGCAGCTTTTAGTGTTGCAGAAAATGGTGACATAGTTCAAAAATTAATTATTGAAGAAATATCCTCTATTTTACAAAATAAAGGTGAGACAATTGAAAAATAGACCATAGAAACTACAACTGACAATACTGATGATAAAGAAAACATTTGGTCACACTTTGATCAAGAAATTGTCACTTTAAAAAGTATTTCAACACCATGCACGACTGCAGCATTGATGGTTACACAATATTTAGAGATCTCGCTTGTAGCACGAACTCAAAATCCGATTGAATTTTGGAAGCGCTACAAAAGTGTACTTCCTGAAATATATCAACTGCATAAAAGATATTCATGCATTCCAGCTACCTCAGTTCCTTCAGAACGAGTATTTTCCAAAGCTGGACAAATTATAAATGAACGCCGAAACAGACTCTCTGGGGAAAACCTCGACTTGATTATTTTTTAAATAGTAATATAAATTTGTTTAATTAATATATTTGTCATTTTTGTCATACATTTTTACTAGAATAGTGTATTTGTTTTATAAATAAATTATTTAACGTGTACTATTTATAAAATTAATTATTACTGAATTATAATGCACGCCAAAATCCTGATTATGTCCATACTGTCCATAGTTTCCCTCACTTGATTCAACTCATTACTTTGAGTCTCAGTCAACTATCAGACGACAGTTCATTGTATGATCAGCGATTCTTCTAGAACAGCTGAATGAATAACTTGCATTCGACTAAAATGAAAATAATTATATTTTCATTTTATTTATTCGTTTGCTTGATAATCTGTTTCAGAAATCAACGAATATTATGATAGTTATTCAAACATTCGAATAAATTCTATAACATCGATGTATAATACTTGACAACAATCGAATACTTGACAACAATCGAATTATTCTATAGTGTTCATAACTAATCAAATATTCGAATAGTTGGTAACAACAATCGAATTATTCGAATACTTACCAACTATCGAATTATTCGATAGTTTTTATTCGATAGTGCCCATCACTAGTCTCAACTTGTCCTGGTGGCGTCTCACTATCCACACACAGGACCGAACTCAATTATTCTTTACAAATAATTAATTTATTATTGAATAATATAAAAGAAATTATTTTAAGTCAAATTAAAACGGCAAAGTATTATTTTATTTTACTGGATTGTATGCCTGATGTCAGCCATCAAGAGCAAATATCAGTTTGTGTAAGATATTTTAATGTTCTTTATTTAGAAAACACAAAAGTTAGCATTGAAGAAAGGTTTTTATTATTTTGTCCTGTACGAGAGACCTCCGGTGAAGGGCTTACAACATTTTTGTTACATACTTTACAGGAATATGTTTTAGATATCAGTAACTTACGTGGCCAGGGATGTGCAAAAAAGAATTTTGGTTATTAATACGAGAGCGTTCTTTGTGCCTTGTTGTAATCATAGTTTAAACCTTGTTATAAACGACGCTGCGAACACAACTTACAACTTTTTTTCCGTTTCCAGTGATCATTGCTCTGTGTTAAAAAAAAGTTTCGAATTTGACATTGAAACTCAATAACTCCGGTACAGTCTTTAAAGCTCTAAATTATATAAATAGGATAAAAAAGAATAAGTCCACGATGATTATTTATTATTTTTTTCTAATTTCGGTACAACAATGTTTCGCTTTTTCTAAAAGCGTCTTCAGGTACGACTAGAATAATGGAAGATAATTATTACTAGTTGACGGGTTTTTTGTTGGTGATATAAAATTAAAATTATAAAAAGTTCTTACCGTCAAAAACTAAGAATGATGAACACGTGAAAAAATGATCATGTGGAAAAACTTCTCTTACAAAAACTACGACGAACCGATGATTAAAAATATAATTTTGGATTAAAGATTTAAGTGAAATTTTTGAAAACGGCGTGGGTTTACCATGTCAGATTAAAAACTCCAACGTCGGGTGATAGGTTAAAAAAGTTTTTGAAATGCTGAAGGCAGGCGTAAAAAACTGTAAAAGCTGAAGGCGTGTTATAAAAAAGGGGAATTTATCGTTAAAAATCTAAAAGAAAAGGGTATTAATATTATTGAAAGCGTATTATAACGTTAAGTGTTACCAAAAAATTTGAGTCGTGTGCACATATCGACTGGTTACAACGGACTGAGGTCAGTTAAAAGAGGAAGTAAGTAATATGACAACTTAAGAAAGTGAAAAATTGGTATCAGGATGTGACAAACCAAATGCAAGAGCGGTGAGTTTGAAATTATATGAAAGGTGTAAAATATCTATTATAATTGTTAAAATCAGTAATTTCATTCAAAATATGTTCAGGGTTTTTAATGTGGTATGATTTTATATAGTACTCCTCAAATAGGTCCATTTTTCTGAATTTATTAAGATGTTTTAGAAGTTTAATTTTGGATATATCAGTTTTATGTTTATGTTCTTTTAAATTTAGGAGTAGTAACGGTCGTTACTGTTAGGAACTAAAGTAATTTATTGGGATACACGACCAACACGACAAAGGCTAGATAATTGAAAAGAGGTTTCCTTTTATCTTTACCGAGCTTTCGGAAATTTTATTTTTCCTTCTTCAGAGGTAACTACAATATTGAGAAAACAAAAGTTACAATAGTTAACAAACAAACATTTGAACAACTTACAAAAATGGATTGCATAAAGGAACTAAACCAAAGCTAAACATGAGGTCGCAAACTTTGAGCACTAGACATATCTTATAAAAACTATACTTCTAATAATTCACTAAAGGTGAGTAATCAAAGATCAAACGATACTAAAAATCATTACAAAGTCAATTTTGAAACTATAAAATAAGTATTACTTACAAAAAGAACACGTTAAAATTTTTTCGTTAAAAGTTAAGACGCAATAAGTCACGTAAGTTTTTTATACCACAAAAACTGGAAAGAAACAAGGCTGGCCAACCGTCGTCACGGCAAAACACCAAATACACTAAAAGTAACCACTAGGTGGCGTTGAGAGGGGGAATAAAATTGAAAATATGAAAAAGGAAAACAAAAACAGAAAAAGAACTAGAAAACCAAAGAATCACCTTCAATCGATATTTGATCCCTTCTACCCCAGTTCTTCATAACAAGGTAACTGTAAATAGAACTAAGGTTCTGGGTGTCAGTTCTGAAGTTTAAGGAATTAACCTCTTTATTGATGTAAAACATCTCTAAGAACAATCTCTTTGAATAAATTGATTCCTTATCAACAATCTGAGAATTCTCAAAATTAAAATGGTGACCACTGAGAACATGGTGATGAACCAACGCACTCTTGTTTTCATCTCTAGATTGACAATCACGTTTATGTTGTTTGATCCTAGCATCTAAATACTGACTGGTAGTGCCTATGTAGGTTTTTTCGCAATTATTGCAAGGAACCCTATAAATAACATTAGACTGTAAACCTTTAGGAACCAAATCCTTAGTCCTTGAAAAACAGGTGGATAGAGGCAAAGAATTGCATTTAGCAAACCTAACCGAGTCAAACCTCAGAACTGAAACAAGTTTATCAGTCAGCCTGGGGACGAAGGGAATCTTAACAAAGTGGGTCCGGGGGCCAGGGAGAGTAGATATGTGGTGTCGGTCGTCACCCTCAGAAGGTTGACTAATATTACGATGGTAAGTACCATTATGATAAAGAATTCTATTAACTAGACCTATCGGATACCCGTTGTTGACGAATATATCCCGCAGCTTTTTTAGGTTAGAGTCAAGAAAGCGGACATCAGAGATGGATCTGACACGGTTAACCATAGCAACCACAGTGTTCAATTTCTGATTGAGAGGATGGTTTGAATGAAAGTTGATATATCTCCCCGAATATGTTGGCTTAGTATACCAATTTAAACTAATAGTCTGATCTAAATTTCTTATAACAATAGTATCGAGAAAAGGAACACTAGAGTTGGATTCAGTTTCAACCGTGAACTGTAAATGACTATCAAAGTTGTTGAACACATCCATAACATCGTCGATGCGGTCGACAGGTACAGCGCAAATTATATCGTCAACGTACTTGTAGATAAAAGGAAGAGAAAAACCCAACAAAGGAATACATTGATCGAGAAGATGATCCATCACCATTGTGGCCAAGATGGGGCTCAAAGGACTTCCCATTGGAGTGCCAAATTTTTGACTGTAAATAACATCATTGAAAGTAAATACCGAAGACTCAAACAGGAACACTATCAATTGTAAAAACAAATCCATATCAATGGGAGTGACAGAACTTACTAGGTCCCAATTTTGTAACAATATATCTCTCACCAAGTTGAGAGGTATGTTGGTGAAGAGAGACACCACATCAAGTGAGATAAGCATAAAGTTAGGAGGGAGTTTTATATCCCTAATTTTCTCTACAAAAAAGAAAGTATCCTTGATATTGTAGGAAGTTCTCTCACTAAAAGAAAGTTTCAGAATACCTGACAGGAACTCTGACAAGTGATAAGTGGGGGAACCCACGAAAGAAATGATAGGTCTCAAAGGACAGTTCACCTTGTGGATCTTCGGCAACCCATAATACTTGGGAATGACACCATTGTGACATCTAAGGCTATTATACAATCTCTTATCAATGTATTCCCTTTCTAATAAAATTTTTGAAAATTTATTGTTTCTGTTTTGTATCTTTGAAGTGGGGTCCCTATCCAAAACACAATAAGTGGACTGATCATTAAATAAGTCTAAAGACTTCGATATATATTCTGATTTCAACATAGCTACAGTAACCTGTCCTTTATCTGCTCTTAATATAAGAATCGGGTCCTCTCTTTCGAGACTCAAAAACCTTTTTGTAGAGATCAAACTCCTCTTCAAAAACAGCTGGGTACTGTTCAGGTGTTGGTGTCCATTAAGAAAATTAGTCACAATGTTTGTAACTTGAGCTCTCTTTATGTTTTGTAAATTACTAGGCAAAACTTTAATTATAGACTCTACATCAGCCAACAACTTAGGAACAGACAAAGTAGTGGCATCAGGGATTAAGCCAAACTTAGGTCCCAATGACAAAAAATCTTTGACATCTTCAGGTATTTGGATAGATGTATTATTGACGAACCAGCCCTTGTTGTCATTAAACATTTTTGAATTTTTCAATTTACTATTCTTTAAAACTTTAAACTTTTTAACATTAATGCACTTTACTCTATTAAAAATCTTTGAATACGAAAACCATTCAAACCATCGTCTCAATCAGAAATTGAACACTGTGGTTGCTATGGTTAACCGTGTCAGATCCATCTCTGATGTCCGCTTTCTTGACTCTAACCTAAAAAAGCTCCGGGATATATTCGTCAACAACGGGTATCCGATAGGTCTAGTTAATAGAATTCTTTATCATAATGGTACTTACCATCGTAATATTAGTCAACCTTCTGAGGGTGACGACCGACACGACATATCTAGCGTCCCTGGCCCCCGGACCCACTTTGTTAAGATTCCCTTCGTCCCCAGGCTGACTGATAAACTTGTTTCAGTTCTGAGGTTTGACTCGGTTAGGTTTGCTAAATGCAATTCTTTGCCTCTATCCACCTGTTTTTCAAGGACTAAGGATTTGGTTCCTAAAGGTTTACAGTCTAATGTTATTTATAGGGTTCCTTGCAATAATTGCGAAAAAACCTACATAGGCACTACCAGTCAGTATTTAGATGCTAGGATCAAACAACATAAACGTGATTGTCAATCTAGAGATGAAAACAAGAGTGCGTTGGTTCATCACCATGTTATCAGTGGTCACCATTTTAATTTTGAGAATTCTCAGATTGTTGATAAGGAATCAATTTATTCAAAGAGATTGTTCTTAGAGATGTTTTATATCAATAAAGAGGTTAATTCCTTAAACTTCAGAACTGACACCCAGAACCTTAGTTCTATTTACAGTTACCTTGTTATGAAGGACTGGGGTAGAAGGGATCAAATATCGATTGAAGGTGATTCTTGGGTTTTCTAGTTCTTTTTCTGTTTTTGTTTTCCTTTTTCATATTTTCAATTTTATTCCCCCTCTCAACGCCACCTAGTGGTTACTTTTAGTGTATTTGGTGTTTTGCCGTGACGACGGTTGGCCAGCCTTGTTTCTTTCCAGTTTTTGTGGTATAAAAAACTTACGTGACTTATTGCGTCTTAACTTTTAACGAAAAAATTTTAACGTGTTCTTTTTGTAAGTATTACTTATTTTATAGTTTCAAAATTGACTTTGTAATGATTTTTAGTATCGTTTGATCTTTGATTACTCACCTTTAGTGAATTATTAGAAGTATAGTTTTTATAAGATATGTCTAGTGCTCAAAGTTTGCGACCTCATGTTTAGCTTTGGTTTAGTTCCTTTATGCAATCCATTTTTGTAAGTTGTTCAAATGTTTGTTTGTTAACTATTGTAACTTTTGTTTTCTCAATATTGTAGTTACCTCTGAAGAAAGAAAAATAAAATTTCCGAAAGCTCGGTAAAGATAAAAGGAAGCCTCTTTTCAATTATCTAGCCTTTGTCGTGTTGGTCGTGTATCCCAATAAATTACTTTAGTTCTTTTAAATGTTTATAAAAAGTAGAATTTTCTTTATTTAAGTGTTCCTTGAATCTAGTATTGATATTCCTTCCAGTTTGTCCTGTTGTGGTACCACCCGTTTACGTAGTACTACTCACGTAGTATTTATCTTTATAACAATAGGAATATAATAAGTTTACAATATAATAATGTAGGTATCAAAAGTAATGATTCTGTAACTAAAAACCAAACAACCACCAGAGACATGTGTGAATAATAAATATATCAGTGGACGGAACCAGATGGGAACAACCCCTAATTCTCCTTGTCTCTGCGTATATCAAGAAACAGATGGAAACATACTTAGTTATATGATATTTTGCGTGGGAAGCACTGCTGTAAAAACAGAGTTCACTAGGAACAGGGGGGTTAAGCCGAAAAGGCACTTCACTAAGGGCAGTCGAAAAGTCAAGTCAGTCACATTAAGTTAGTCGTCTCTATTAGATCGAGTTGATCAGTTAGTTTTAGAACAAATTGTTACCGGTCGTCATCGTCGTCTCTTAAATAAAATTTAACTAAAATTAAGAACAGAAGAAAGTTGTTTAATTTAATAAATTGCCCTTCACAACGAAGAAATAAATATATTCGTTAATATCGACGTTACATCTTAAGAATATACAACATCGGTGGCGGCGGTACACAACAGTCCTATATAAAAAGAATCGCAATCGTTACAGTTAAGTTTGTAAATCCCACTTTTAAGTTTATCATCGAATATGTGTTTATTATTAGTTAATAATTGGCCCAATTTAGCATTAGCACGGTATATCGGTGTGACATTAAACTTATCGAAAATATCGGAAAATTGTTTTTGGATTAAAGGGTGGAAAGGTATGGAGACAAAAACGCCGGGGTTGGAAAAGTGGGGATATATGAGATTATTAATTCTAGTTTGATGAACGCGGAAAAATAAGTTTTGAAGCTCCTGAAGGGAGTAACCATTATCAAAGCCCAGCTTGATGACAGTATTAATTTCCTTGTTAAAACTAGAACGTGAAAGTGGGTAATTTAAAATTCTATCAAAAAAGAAACGAAAGGATGCGTATTTATGTTGAAATGATGTAAATGAATTTTTTGGAATTAAGGTATTGGTAGTAGTAGGTTTTCTATATATGTCGAATAGGATTTTGTTCTCGGAGGTGCACTTTGTTATAGTAAGATCAAGGAAGCAAATAGATGAACATTTTTCTACTTCGTAAGTAAATTGAAGATTATTAATATTGTTAAAAATGTTAATAATGTGGGATTTTTTACCGTTGTATATCAGAAGGATATCATCAACGTATCTTTTATAAAAGATAATATTTTTAGTAAAAAATTCATATTTCTCTGAGAACAGAATCCCTTCGAAGTGGTTAACAAAAATATCAGCAATTATCCCCGAAATGGGTGAACCCATGGGGAGGCCATCCTTCATCTGGTAAAATTTGTTATCAAAAATGAAAAAATTCTGATTGCATACCAATTCTAACAAGGAAATGAAGTTATATATGTCTTGGTATTGAACACTGTCATATTTGCACATGTTATTACAAAGGTGGGCTTCGATTATTTTTAATGAATCTTTTATAGGAATATTAGAATATAAGTTTTTAATACCGAAAGAGATGAGGATGGAGTTATTATTAATTTGGATATCTTGAAGAGAATTAATTAATTGTTTTGAGTTTTTAACACTATATTTTATATCACTATTAAAATTGTTGTATAGAAATTGGCAATCTTCTCTGATGGAGTATTAACATTACTAATAATAGGTCGAATGCTATGGTCATCTTTGTGAAGTTTAATTAAACATTTGAGAACAGGTGGGATGGGATTCATTTGAATGAGTGAGTAAGTATTAAAGTTAAATTTAACAAGAGTATCTTTGCTAGAATTAATAAGTTTTTTGAGAAGGTTATTGTAAGATTGAGTTGGGTTTTTGTTAATTAATGTAATATTATTTTGTTGAAAGAAAGAGAATGTTTTTTGAAGATATGAATTTTTATTAAGGATAACTAGACCGGCGTTTTTGTCTCCAAGTGTCACCACAAGATCATTATCAATGATCTTCTGTTTTATGTATACCGGTATACCGTGCTAATGCTAAATTGGGCCAATAATAAACACATATTCGATGATAAACTTAAAAGTGGGATTTACAAACTTGACTGTAACGATTGCGATTCTTTTTATATAGGACAAACTGGAAGGAATATCAATACTAGATTCAAGGAACACTTAAATAAAGAAAATTCTACTTTTTATAAACATTTAAAAGAACATAAACATAAAACTGATATATCCAAAATTAAACTTCTAAAACATCTTAATAAATCCAGAAAAATGGACCTATTTGAGGAGTGCTATATAAAATCATACCACATTAAAAACCCTGACCATATTTTGAATGAAATTACTGATTTTAACAATTATAATAGATATTTTACACCTTTCATATAATTTCAAACTCACCGCTCTTGCATTTCGTTTGTCACATCCTGATACCAATTTTTCACTTTCTTAAGTTGTCATACTTACTTCCTCTTTTAACTGACCTCAGTCCGTTGTAACCAGTCGATATGTGCACACGACTCAAGTTTTTTGGTAACACTTAACGTTATAATACGCTTTCAATAATATTAATACCCTTTTCTTTTACATTTTTAACGATAAATTCCCCTTTTTTATAACACGCCTTCAGCTTTTACAGTTTTTTACGCCTGCCTTCAGCATTTCAAAAACTTTTTTAAGGTATCACCCGACGTTGGAGTTTTTAACCTGACATAGTAAACCCACGCCGTTTTCAAAAATTTCACTTAAATCTTTAATCCAAAATTATATTTTTAATCATCGGTTCGTCGTAGTTTTTGTAAGAGAAGTTTTTCCACATGATCATTTTTTCACGTGTTCATCATTCTTAGTTTTTGACGGTAAGAACTTTTTATAATTTTAATTTTATATCACCAACAAAAAACCCGTCAACTAGTAATAATTATCTTCCATTATTCTAGTCGTACCTGAAGACGCTTTTAGAAAAAGCGAAACATTGTTGTACCGAAATTAGAAAAAAATAATAAATAATCATCGTGGACTTATTCGTTTTTATCCTATTAATACTCACCATGATGAACCTGGAGGCTACAATTGCCAATCTAAATTATATAGTTGATAACAATCTAACTCATTCATTTCGTAATATCTACATTTCTCTACGGATTTTGTTAACAATTTCAGTCTCAGTTGCTACAGCTACTGTAAGTTTTGTTTAAACTTGCTACATGTAAGAAGCAAAATTATATTTACTCTTTGCTTAAATAAGCCTGAAAACATTTGTATCAAATCTTTGATAATTACCACTTTATATGTAAATCCATCTGATTTCTAATTTATTAATATTTTCTTATCAAGAATTCAAATCGAGGTATTTATTTGGCATAACAATAAACCCGTTTTCTGCACAACATCGAGAATCTCCAAAACGAAAAGCATCGGGGCAACTTCGATGAAGAAGTTGCCCTTGAAATTTTTTTAGTGACGTGATTATATATAACCTAAAGAGATTGAAGATGTTATACATATTGGCAAACGCGATTGTGAAGATGAATTTCTTGTTTGTTGCAATATTTTTATTTACTCCAAATTCAATAGAATCCATGTCGAATAATAGTAAGTACTGTAATAAAAACTAATAATTTATTTTTAATTAACAATTTTATACTTGTAGAAGAGAAACCGAACAAGTGTGATGATTTCAATAACATTAACAATCTCCTTTCTATAATGGACACTAATATAAGAAATTTACAAGAAAAAGTACAAGTTTGTGATACTGTTCAATCACAGGTTTCATCTTTGCATTCTCAACTATCAATTCTCGATAGAAAATTAGGTATTATAAGCAAGTAATAACTGAGTTAACTAAATAGTTACTGTTTTTATAGCCACAGAAATTTTTATTTTTAGATCTCAAGCTAAAATGAACGATTTAGAAACAAAATTAAATCTAATTCCAACGATGTTTGATGAAATGTCCACGAAAATCATTAATGAATTAAAACATTCCTTTAATGATAAATTTAGCGACAAAAATCAAGGTGAAGTTTTAGAGAAAGTTTTAAGTAAAATAAACCAAATCGAAATTAATATAGAGGATTTAAAAGTTTCGTGTGATAAATCCGACATCAAAAACGTTCTCAATGAAAACTTTAAATCACAAAATTTAAACATAGAAAATCTAACGGAAAACTGTACTAAGCCCAAAGAAGCCGATAAAACTGCAATCGTATTAATCGAAAACACTCGAGATGAATTAAGAAATTTAGATTACAAACTAAATCGGGTTCCAGTCCATCTCGATGAAATTTTCATAAAGATAAATGTGTTGGAAAAATCAACTAATCAAATTAATAATAAACTAGAAGAAAAACATCAAGATGGCCTTTTAGAAAACGTTTTAAGTAAAATAAACAATGTCGAAAATACCACAGAAAATTTAAAAGAAAATTTTAAATCCCAAAATGAAAATATCGAAAAACTGATTAAAAAATGCAACAAACCAGACGAAACGAACACAAACATAACAATCGATGAAGAATCTTTGACTTTATCAAATTCTTTCGATTACACATTTTGCACCTTTGTCAAAAAGCAATCTGGTATATTCAAATTTCACACAAATTTAATTAATTTAAAGGAAGAAACGAGAGATTATGGAGTGAGATCGTGCGAACAGGGTTGGATGGTGATCCAAAACAGAAATTCATTCGAATACCAGGAAAATTTCAATAAATCTTGGTACCAATATAAACATGGTTTTGGCGATTTACGGAGAGAATTTTGGTTCGGAAACGATTATCTTCACCGATTATCGAATCAAAACGACCTAATATTACGAATTGAATTGGAAAGTTATGATAACGAAAAAAAATGGGCTGAATATGAATCATTTAAAGTTGCAAGTGAATATGAAAATTATCGATTAACACTCGGACGTTTTAGTGGGTCGCTGTCAAATGATCTCCTCTATCATAATAACATAAAATTTAGTACTTATGATAAAGATAATGATAATAGCCCCTATCTTGCTTGTGCTGTTGGTTATGGAAACGGATGGTGGTTCGATAAGTGCTTTTATGCGAATTTAAACGGATTTCCTTATAAAAACTTTACAAATGATAATACGGGAATTATTTGGTTTTCTTGGTTAAAATATGAACCTTTAAAAGCTGCTAAAATGATGATAAAACCTAAACAACATTTGAAACGATTCCAAGATTTATCCTATAAACGATATAATGAGTTGTAAAAAATAAAAATAATTTGAACTATTAAAGATTTAGTCTTTAAACATATTTTACACTCTTTCATTTACAACTGTATTAGTCATTTATTTTATCAGAAAATAGTTCAATTACTCTTTACGTCTTTATGTCTTTACTCGTACCCGCTCTTCTTCATACTGCCCCAGTCTCTCTCTACTGTTCTCCCTCTGAATAGTCCTCTTTCTCAATCCCACATAAATAGTTATTTAGATACTATTAACTAATTATCGCGATATATTTAATAAGAAACCCAAGACATTTAAAAACTTCCCGTCCACTTGATGACGTGTCGCGATCGTATAGACGTGATGGACTGGTAAACCAGTTGCAAAACACGATCAGTTGGTACCAAAGGTTGATACATATTGTTAACGCGAAACGGTTCATTAAATAAATTGAGATAAATTAAAAGTTAAGTTTGTTGGTGTTTTATTTGTGATTTTAGTAGCGTTTCGGCTGCAGAAGATTTTTATTCAACATCAACGGAGCCGGCGGCGAGAGGGACGTATTTATCATCTCCAATGATCCTGGTATGTGGTCAAGTCCATTAAAAGCTACACAAATAAGGGACTTACTAGAGAATGGTCCGGAACTGTATCAAAATCTAGGTAATTGTAATTATCCAAAAGATAAAAGTGGACGTAAATTTTCGGATCTGTACTTTTTTTTTGTATTTTGCCAAATAACGAAAAAATTAAAAGAAATTGGTGGCTTTATTCCACTGAAAAAATGCTGTTTTTTGTTTTTGTTGCAAAATTTTTAATAACGAAAAAAGTAAAGTGTATTTCCAGAATCTACACCCGCGGTCAGATTTCTTAGAACGATTACAAAAGAATAAAACTGTTGACTCAGAATTGCAAAATGTTTTGAAAAGGGAAACTAAACATTGGCGTGATGTTATCGAAAGAATTATTTATGCTATTCAATTTTTAGCAGAACATAATTTAGCCTTTTGCGGTTCCGGTAATTTTTTAAAGTGTATTGAAATGATCGCAAGATTTGATCCTAGCGTATCTGTACATATTAATAGAATTATAACTCAAGTAAATACGCCTCATTACTTTGATGATAAAATCCAAAATCAAATAATTAATTTATTAGGGAATAATATAAAAGAAATTATTTTAAGTCAGATAAAAACGGCAAAGAATTATTCTATTTTACTGGACTGTACGCCTGACGTCAGCCATCAAGAGCAAATATCAGTTTGTGTAAGATATCTTAATATTCTTAATTTAGAAAACACAAAAGTTAGCATTGAGGAAAACTTTTTATTATTTTGTCCTGTACCAGAGACCACCGGTGAAGAGCTTACAACATTTTTTTCGACAGTTCAAGAACTTTACAACTTTTTTTCCTCTTCCAGTAATCGTTGCTCTGTGTTAAAAAAAATGTTTCGAATTTGACATTGAAACCTTTATCAAATACTAGGTGGTCTAGCCGGATAGATGCAGCCTTTAAAGCTCTAAATTATAAAGCTTTAAATTTTGTTAGCAATTTCAGTCTCAGTTGGTACAGCAGAGAGATCATTTTCAAAATTAAATATAATTAAAAATTATCTGCGGTCTACTATGGGACAAGATAGGCAGTTTTCTAGTTCTCTCAAGAAAAACGATAGAAGGGACGCAAAAATTTTTAATACTAGCAAAGGTTGGACTGTGGGATTTATGCGCCGAATGGTGTTATCGTTGAGGCGCAGAACTACAATTTCCCAAAAGCTCCTAATGATTTTCAAGAAAATTTCAATTTGTCTCAAACTGTAAATGTCAACGAAATGGTAGTATATCTGGATATGCCACCCAATTACACACTGGAAAGCAGAGGTATGTGGGAAATTTCTTTATAAACGAGTGGTTGCGAAAATAATTGCGCATAACATTGATGCTAGCAGTAACAAGTGATAGGGAAAAATTGCTGTCATTAGTAATATTGAGAAAAAAAAACATTCTGAAATCTGAAAGACTTCCCGAATGACGTCCTAGTTAGGGCACAACAAAAAGGATGGATAATGAAAATGCTGATGATGGAATCATTAAGACAAGTATGGAGTCTTAGACCAGGAGGACTATTAAATAAGGATATTAATTAATCATAGACTGATTGCCCTTGGTTTAGACTTCTTGTCATAATAATAATACCTGGTGGAATAACATCCATACTACAACCTGTGTATGTGTATGTGTATTAACAAACTCGAGAATTAACAAAACCGGGAGCAATTAAAGGAGCTTCTGAACTTGCTCAATGAGTGTAGGTGACATGGAAAACGTTCCCTGAAAACAATATTATAACATCATTTACGAAGTTTTGTATAATCCGAATTGATCTGTATTCATCCGAAGATGACGTAATATGGGAAGAAAATGATATATAAAAATGTAAATATCGTTCTAAAACCCTTAATAAAGTGTTTTTCGAAAACTACTATTAAAAGTTGACTTTTGCGTAGTACTTAGCGACCGTCAAAACGATAGTTTTTTGTCAACAGGACGTAATAGTATATTAAAAAACAAGTTTCGTAAGACACGTTTGAAATGCACGAATTCAAGTTGAAAAACGAGTGGCGCAGCCACGAGTTTTTTAATGAATGAGTGCTTTAAGTCTTAAGAAACGTGTTTTTTATGCTATTTTTTGTAATTCGCGTTTTTATCCTTTTTTTATCTCAAAAATAAAATAAATTTTGACAATGTAGGGAAATAGGTATGTAGCAGTTGGTAACACCGTAACACATGAAAATAGAAATTTGAATTGACAATTAGAAACTGTCAAAACACAAAATGAATTCATCTGAAAAAAATGTTTCATGTATACCTCCCAAAATAGGAGAAATTGCTCAGTGTTCAATATACACATCATTGTGGACCTTGTATTCGATGCTAAGAACGTATTTAAACATCCATAGACAAAAATTGTCACATTGACAACTAGAAAAATTAATGACCCAATGTCACCAACTTGAACTGGTTCCATAAAATGTTACTAAAATCTCATTACAGCATCGGATGCTGTAAGGAGTCTCATTACAGCACCCGTTTGAGTACTGTTAAAGCTTTCGTTACCGTCGCGAATTACAAAAAGGTTATAAACAATCATATCTATAAATATAACTTCTTTGCTAATTGTCCGATTTTAATGTGTGATACCTTTTTGGAATGGGTTCGTCCTGTAGATCATGTCATCGTAATGGCGGCGCGAAATTCTAACAATAACGGTAATTAAATGAGTAAAAACGCTATAAACAATCATACCCATAAATGTAACTTTATTGCTAATTGTCCGATTTTAATGTGTGATACCTTTCTGGAAAGGGCTCGCCCTGTAGATCATATCATAGTAATGATGGCGTGAAATTCTAACAATAACGGTTGTTGCGAGGTGTTAAAAATTAAACCCAACTCTGTCGTTTTATTTAATTTATTCCCAATTATAATTGTTACAAAGGTGTTGACATTTCGGTGGTAACTTATGATCTAAATTTCTTTTTCGTTGATTCCCAGTTCATCAAAGTTCGCACCTAGATCGTACGATTTTCTTAACCAATCAAATTAAAGACTTAAAAAGACACGTAACAAGTTTATTGAACGATTATTTATTGATTTTGCAAAAAAAAGTAGAACTGGGAGTCAGCGATTGACGTGTGCACATATGTCGAAATCTAAACGACGAATTTAATATTTATTTTTTAAAATAACACAAATAAAATAACTAAAAGAATAAAATATGTATATATATACTTATATATAGGAGGTAAAGCAGGGCTTTACAACACGGTATTTAAACGATTAAAAACGTTATAAACAATCATACCCATAAATATAACTTTATTGCTAATTGTCCGATTTTAATGTGTGATACATAATAAACTATTAACCAAATTAGAACTATATGGTATTAGAGGAAATGCTCTGAAATGGCTGTCAAGTTTTATCACAAACAGAAATCAGTTTGTACAAATAACGCACAGGAATGGTAGATCAACCTCCAAAGTAAACTCGACAACTTTACTAATATATACAGGTATTCCGCAAGGATCTGTGTTGGGGCCACTGCTGTTTAACCTCTTCATAAATGATATTACAAAGTTTTTAAGCGATTTCTTTGTGGTTAATTATGCTGACGACATGACGTTAGTCATCGGAGCGAAGAAAGAATATGCGGAAGCCAATGTAAACAAACTTTCACAACAATTATACACCTGGCTCACAGCGAATAAACTATCTCTTAATACGGACAAATCTAAGTTCATTATGTTTCGAATGCCTCAAAGAGAGTGGCATACAACTTTAAACGTGAAGTACGGAGATAAATGCATTAAACAAACAAATAATATCAGCCTCTTAGGTATAACATTAAACGAAAATCTAAAATGGGATTCTAATACGGAAAAAATAATAAAAAGTTTGAATAAAACTTTATTTCAAATTCGAATATTACGGGAAACATTAAGCTGCGAGATACTAAAAATGATATATTATGCCGGAGTATACCCAAAGTTGACGTATGGTATTACAGTATGGGGTTCAACTTCAGTCTTGAAAGAGATCTTTGTTCATCAAAAAAGAATAGTGAGAGCAATTTGCAACGTAAATCAACGATCTTCATGTAGACCGCTTTTCCAACAACTGAATATCCTACCAGTAATATGTATTTATATTTCAGAAATAGCTCATTATATCCACAAGCATAAAACAGCTCTTATACTTCAAAATAATGCTATACACGACCATAATACGCGCTGTGATCACATTGCGATAGCACAGCATAATTTGGCTACTACCTCAAATAGTCCCAATTTGATAGGAGTAAAAATATATAACCACCTACCGAGACCGTTGAAATCTTTAAATTTAAGATTATTTAAATGTAAGTTAAAGTTATTGTTATGGGAGCATTGTTTCTATCATTTAAGCGAGTTGTTCAAGTTTAACTTGTAACTGGACGTTTTCTTCTGTTCTTTGTAAGCGAGGAAATAAAGAGATTATTATTATTATTATTAAAATCAACTTACCGGTAAATAAACAAAATAGCCCGATCGTGCAAAAAACAAATTAAAACGAAATTTGACAATCAGCCAGAAAAGTCATTCTTTTATTATCAACAACGACGACTTACAATGCCACTTAAATTGTCGAAAGACTATGTAATAGCTGTGTTCAATAAAGGAAAGTTATACTACAACAGTCTTCAAACCCTTTTACAGCATATAAATATCCCTGTATGTACTTAGATAAATTTGTAATAGAATAATATTCTGCAATATTATGTTAATTAATAAATATGTTATGTATTCAAAAAGAATTGGAAACGTCTTTTTAAGAAATTAAACTATTTATTTATACAGGGTGTCACACAAAAAACGCCCCAAGCTGTAACTCTGTCATTTATATTCCGATTTTCATGACCGAGGCATCAAATGAAATGGTTTGATGAATACTATGGTTCATGCTACAAATAAATTTTTTTCAAGGCCATCTTCAATTTTAAGCGATTATTAACTTTTGTTTTTCAAATTGCTCCATATATTTGTCTTCACGTCATTAGATAGAGATTGTTTTTCTGAATCCACTGATGTGCAATACATCCACTTTGAATGTAATTTTAGCAGAAAAAAGACACCTGTATATACAGGTTGTCGCACAAGAACGCCGTAAGCTGTAACTCTGTCATTTACCTTCCAATTTTTATGAACGAGGCAACAAATGAAATGGTTTGATGAATGCTATTATTCATGCTACAAATAAACTTTTTCCAACGCCATCTTCGATTTCAAGCGATTATCAACTTTTGATTTTCAAATTGCTCGGTATGTTTTTCTTCACGTTATGGGATAGAAATTGTTTTCTGAGCCCATTGATTAAAGTAAATGACAGAGTTACAGCTTGGGGCGTTTTTTGTGTGACACCCTGTATATATGATTCTACTCTAACTATGCACATTCAACTAATAAACAATAATGGACTAACGTCCACACATTCTTATGCCAATGACATTGTAATAGTTCGGATATACCATGACGTTCAACAACTTTGGACGTCAATATTGCAAACTTAATCACTCATACAATAACATATATGAATCCATTAACATACAATTCACAATATGAAAATACGACCTTTAACAACAGCCAAGAACATTAAAAACAAATTTTCAAAATTAGATTATCCTTTACAAGCAGATTGTTACAATTGTGGAGTTCTTGTCTGTCATTTGATTGACTGTATATTATCAAATAAACCATTTAAATCATTAAATTAAAAGAGGTTCATAATGAATTCAAATGAAAGCAATGCTCGTATGCTCGATGGCCCATGATATCTGCAAAAATAGTTTGGACGAGCTGTGTGTATTTTGTAGACACCGACCTTAAACTGTAATGGGGCCGTTACACATTTTTATTATTGGCTTATTGGATAGTTGCAAAAATATAGTAGCAAAAAAAAAATAATGAAAATTTAGAAAAACTTTGGAGACGTCACCATCGATTCGCACGCGGTTTGTTGAATATAAAAATCAATAAAAGGTGCATGAGCGAGATGCCACGAGAATCTTATGTGCTAGAAGAAGAGATTCGAACGATGCACGTTTTGTTGATCTTCTTGATCTTACGTGAAAACCTCGTAAACGTCACCTAAGCTGTTATAGAGGGGATTTTGAATTTTAATATTAATTATTGTAAAAATTAAACAATTTTAGGATCTGAAAATGTTACCAATCCTTCTATTTTTACATAGTTTATCGATTTTTTAAAAGAAAGTCTTTCTATTCGATTGAGGGTAACGGCCCTATACGATACAATAAAAATGTGCCATGAATTTTTATATACAATTTAATGTAGCAACTAAATGTAATTGTAATTAAATTAGATTTTAATAGTTTACTACTTATACAGTTTTGTTTAATTGATCTCATTTTGTAAATAATTGTTGTAGCGAGTTTTAGATACTTATTATCTTTACAGAAAAACTATATAATATACAGTTGACTTGGCGTTAATAATAATGAATTATAGTATTTTATTAATATACTGTGTCTTTACTTATTATCAAAATCGGACAATTACTAACAATGTTTAAAGGATTAAGAATATAATTATTTATAACATTTTTAATCGTTTAAATACCGTTATTGTTAGAATTTTGCGCCGCCATTACTATGACATGATCTATAGGACGAGCCCTTTCCAAAAAGGTATCACACATTAAAATCGGACAATTAGCAATAAAGTTATATTTATGGATATGATTGTTTATAACCTTTTTAATCGTTTAAATACCGTTATTGCTAGAATTTCACGCCACCATTACTATGATATGATCTACACGACGAGCCCTTTCCAAAAAGGTATCACACATTAAAATCGGACAATTAGCAATAAAGTTATATTTATGGGTATGATTGTTTATAACGTTTTTACTCGTTTAATTACCGTTATTCTTAGAATTTCGCGCAACCATTACGATGACATGATCTACAGGACGAACCCATTCCAAAAAGGTATCACACATTAAAATCGGACAATTAGCAAAAAAGTTATATTTATAGATATGATTGTTTATAACCTTTTTAATCGTTTAAATACCGTTATTGTTAGAATTTCACGCCGCCATTACTATAACATGATCTACAGGACGAACCCTTTCCAAAAAGGTACACAGTTAAATCGGACCATTAACAAAAACGTTATACTTATCGATATGATTTTGTTTTTCAAAGAACGGCCTGGCGCTACGTACGTCCGGAAACAGGTTCGTATTTTGTTGCAGTTTTCTAATTACCCATATGATTTACCGACGACCAAAATTCACTTTTGTGTATAGAAGACAGTATACGCATTCTGATTTGGTAATCATACCTGATATTATGTTAATTAGTCCTCTATTTTTGGGACTCTAAAGTTATAGAATTTTTTTATATATTTTACTGTTTTTCGCGGAATTTAAGGTGTTCCCGCCCAAAATCTGCGCCGCTAAAACTATGTTAGGCTCTACTCTAGGAGATCTTTCTAATGAGCTATTGATCATTAAAATCGATACACAAACAAAACATTCGAGACTAATATATACAGGGTGTCAAACAAAAAACGCCCCAAGCTGCAACTCTGTCATTTATATTCCCATTTTTAAGACCAAGGCATCAAATGAAATGGTTTGATGAATACTATGATTCATGCTACAAATAAATTTTTTTCAAGGCCATCTTCAATTTTAAGCGATTATTAACTTTTGTCCCTCATCCATCTTTTGCCCTCGCCCCCCTCTCCCAAAATCTGCCTTAGCTCACTACACCCTCTCAGCATGTGTTCTAGCGTCTCCCACCACAGCCTACACCATCTCACCGCATCGTCCGCCCAGTACCTATTCCCCCTCTCCTCATTACCACAACGGAATCTGGCCACCAATCTCTTCCCTCCATCATCCCCCTCCATCAACAAATATTTTGGCAGTTCCTCTGTAACTATCTCCCCATACCTTTCATTGTATCTCCCTTCTCGTATCTGTGACCTTTTTTCCTGCCTCTGTATATCCCTGTCACATCAACACTCTCCCAGAATCCCGCAATGTGGTCTTGCTTCTATCCTTTCCTCACTACTCTTCTACCCGCCTCCACCCTTACTGCCTCCACGTTAACCTCCTCCCTCACTACATACCCTGGGGTCTCCCTTGCCAACCCCAATACCCATCTCCAATATCGTGTTTGTATATCCTCCAGCGAACATTGGTCTCTCCATCCCCATACTTCTGCGCCGTACATCATTGAACTCCTTACCAAGCCATCAAACATAACCTTCCTTTTTCCCACGTCTCTCCCAAAAGTTCTTTCTCCCCATCCCCAAACTTGTCCCATCACCCTGTTCGCTCTTTTTGCTATCGCCTTCACGTGCGCCCCGACCTTATTACTTTCCGGGAAACCATATCCCAGGTGCGTGTACTCTTTCACTTGCTCTATCTCTCTTCCCTGCCACCTCCATTCCTCCTTCTTTCTTCTTCCCTCTTTGCAGAACTTCATTATCTTTGTTTTCTCGACGTTTACCTCCAACCCTTTCACTTTAAAATATTTTTCCATCACCTCATCATCTCTTTCATCTTCACCGCCTCTCTAGCCACTTCAACCAAATCGTCCGCGTACACCAAGGCCCTTTCGCAAGTCTCTTTTCCAAGTCCGCCGTATATATTGCGAATAGTGTGGGACTAAACGGGCACCCCTGTCCCAATCCCTTTGTCGTCCAAAATACCTCACTTAACTCTTTCCCCACTTTAACCTTGGCCATCGTCTCCCTGTACATCTCCTTCACCCTCCCTATCAGTTGTTCTGTTATACCACTCTTCCTCATTTCCTCCCACAACTTCTCTCTATCTACGTTATCGAATGCAGCCTTCAGGTCAATGAACAATCCATACAGCTTTCCCGCTTCTTGTTCAACTCCCTATCTACCAGGTGTTTCAGAATGTATATATTGTCAGTATAATCTTCCCTTCCTGAATCCTGCCTGTCCATCCGGCAACAATTCTCCTCTTTCTATTTCCTCTTCTAACCTCCCCAGCAGTATCTTTGCATACATTTTGAAGGTTGTGTCCAACAGAGTGATCCCTCTATAATTGCTCACCACCCTTTTATTCCCCTTTTTATACAGTGGGCATATTATCCCCATCTTCCACCTGTCCGGAAACCTCTCCCTCAACCATACGTCGTTTATTATCTTCCATAGCTTCTTCATCATCGTTTCCGTCGCCTCCAACCATGCCACATTCTGGATCTCATCCTCTCCTGGCGCCCTTCCCCTCTTTAGTCCCCTCAACACTGCCTCCATTTCTTCCAGTGTTATCTTTTCTCCTCCTTGCACCCCTCGCTCTCCCTCTCCCAGTCTTCTCTCTTCCATCCCTCCCAACAATCCCATGAAGTAGGTTCTCCATTCAGTCATTAGTATATCTATGCTGACTTCCTCTCTTCCCTTCCTCATCCTCTTTAAGTATCTCCATACCTCATTTTCCTCTTTCAACTCCTTAATCTTCTCAGCCTCCCTTTCCTTCTGCTCCCTCTTCTTTTTCTTGCATTATCTACCTCTACCTCCCTTCTCTGCCACTGTCTCAATTTCCTTCTGGCTACTCTCTTAGCCTCTCTGCATTCCCTATCCCACCATTCGTTTCTTCCCAGTCCAGTTCCCTGTCGCCCACTCTCTTTCTTCAACATCGCCTCCCTAACCACTTCGATTAGTTCATTCAACCCGTCGGCCTCCCCCACCCTCTGACCTCAGCTTTCCAACTTTCCTCTATAATGTTCTATCCCCTCTTTCGACCAATCTACCCTAATGTATTTCGAGACTAATAAAGTTGGGCTTAAAATTTGTGTTAGCTTCTTTAATTGTTCCTATCTAATTGTTTTAAGAAATTGCAGCGGTATTTATATTAGCACTATAATCATTTAGTATTAAATTAGTATTTTTGAATATAAAGAACTTTTTCGCATCTAACTGAAAACGGTTATTTTTTGAAATGTGTTCCCATATCCTCTGCAAAGATGTTGACAATTTACAGATTAGATTAGATTGTACACAGTATTGCCACAGGCATTGCTGTATGCTTACGAAACCGTTATGAATCGATTATTGCAGATGTTTTAAAAATTCAATATTGATAAACTAAAAAAAGGATGCATATTTTAAACTGACACACATATTTTCATTATATTTAAATGAAAATACAAATACCTATTTACTTTTTTCTGTATTGGCTATGCATGTATGAACAATATGTTTTATTTTAGTTGTCAGCACAGATGTCTCGGCTATCGTTGGTGATATGACAAAATGTTATAGAAGGAATTCTATTATCTACCATTAAATGTGTTAGCTACAGCGAATACATTCAAAATTTTTAGTGGAGTAATTTTACTACGTATAACGTATAAGAAGTTGTGAAAATGGTGAAATTGGTTTTGCTTATCGGTAAATAAAGTAAATAACTAATACGATAAGTAATTTACATTCCTACATCGCCTTCCTAGTTTAGTTTGAAAAATACAGATATGCAATTGCTACGAAATATTCTCCTCTTTATACTTTTTTATTTCAATTTAACGCACAGCTGTAAGTAAGCATAAATATTCATTAATAACAATTAATACTTCATAGTTAAATCAATAAACAATTAGAATAGACTGAGATTTTTAAATTTACTCCGTTTAGGCTTTGGTTTCATTGAAATGATAAATTATAAAAACTCAACATGGTCTAATCTAATTGTAAATTTAATTGAAAGCATTAATTTTCATTTATACATATTTAAATAATTTTTAGACAAAATATGTGCGTTGAAAGAACATTCTATGGATTGCAAAGGGTTAGAAAGATATAATAATATAAAATGCGTATATGTAGACAACGAACTGAGTTGTTTAACAAAAATTGATTCCGGTGAAATTCATTTTGGTTTGATAAACGCCGAAACATTGTTTTTGGGAACACACTTAACTTCGAACGTTGTCGCAATTGCCCAAACTAAGCCAGAAACAAATGTTCACTACTACCAATACGAAACGGTTATAGTATCAAGAGAACGTTTTAAACCTCAGAAAGGAATGAGTTATTGTCACCCAGGTTTTAAAACAACAAATATTCCGCCATTGATTTTAAAAGAATTCGAACAACAAGTTATTGGGACAGATTACGATACTAAATTTGAAACTTCGATTGAAAGCGAAATTTCCGCCTTAAACAATTATTTTGGGCCAAGTTGTCGACCTGGGGAGTGGACTCTTAATAAACCATTGGATGAATATCTACGTAAGTTACAAAAAAATGTAAATTAATATAAAGGATTTTCATACATTTTTAGATAATAAATATACAAAACTAACTGAATTATGTGATGAATTAAAGGCATCTTCTTTCGAACAGGCCTTGGAGTGTATGCTTAAAAATAATCATTCGATTGCTTTGTCTTCATTGAACACAGTCAATGGTATGGGTAATACAATAACTACACCTTTGTGGTATTATTGCAAAAATGGAACGGTTTCGAAAGAACCATGCGTTTGGAGTAAACAGCCACATAAATTATTAATTGTAAACACAAAGGAGAAGTATGAAATTATTTGTTGTATATTCACATTTTTTCACAATACCACTTTTCAAAATTAGCGATTTAAAAAATTCTCTAGAGAAATGGTTAACAGCTAACCGAGATTTAGCAGATAAAGAGTTAGAGTACCTTAAAGAAATTCTAGAAGATAACGAAAACTCTAACGTTCAATTAAAATATAGGTTTAACAAGGATGAATTATTACAAACTTGGACAAATTTTAGTAAAAGTAGCAAGTTAAAAAAGATTTATAAAATAACTGAAAAGATTCTTGTATAGGTTTTAGGTATATTCCACCATCATACGATTCGATTATCTCCAGACGTAAAATGAAATGGTGCACAACTTCAGATAATGAGCAAATGAAATGTAAATGGTTATCTCAAGCCGGTGTAAATTACAGGATCCAGCCGGTTGTTGAATGTGTCCAAAAATCCAGCGAATTTGAATGTCTTAAAGCGATCAATAAAAATTCTAAAAGCGCCGACTTAATGGTAATATCTACTGATTTAGGATATGCAGCAAGAAAGTATGTCAATGTTTTGTACAAATATTTTGTCACCAAATGTATTTTTTTTAGATATGGTTTATCCGCAATAGCTTTTCCAGTAACGAATCAAGCAATCAACACCTTACTGTTGATTAAAAACAATAGAAACATCACGCGACTAGAAGATTTAAAAGGAAAAAGAGGTTGTTTTCCATTATACGGTGGAACTGCTTGGTTGTCTTTCGTTAAAGTCCTCAAAGGAATCGATTTGCGAAATGAATCCAGCGATTACGGAAAATTATTAAGTGACTTGTTGGGCGATTCTTGTATGCCTGGAGCTATGGAAACTAACCGAGCCTTTGATGATAAAATTGATTTGACAAGAATGTGTAAATTATGTACAGAAACAGGTAAAAAAAGTCAAATTAGAAATAATTGAGTTCCGAACGTTTCAAAGCACCGTTTTAAACTAAAACTAATAGTATCATTAGACCTAGAACTAGAAACTTTCGGGTTAAGCCGTGAGTCTTTTGAAAAAGTGTTTGACGTTTAGGATGCCATGTTGCAACCTTTTTCAGAAACAAGAAATCGGTAAACATTTTGACAATAAATACGTAAAAAGATAATTAATAACTACTAAGTATCTAATTGTCAACTAACAAGGGAAGTATCAGAACTGTCCCTCACCGATTTTGTTGAAATTTGGTACAGCGATAGTATGGCCAAAAATAAGGTTTACGTATTTTTTTATACGTGCTAATAAAGCCCCTGGGGCGAGTTATAATTGTTGGAAATCGGGGCGAAATATATATATTCGCTTATAGGCTGAAAACGAAAATAGCTATCGAAATGTGGAAATTATTTGCCTCTGACCATCCCCTGCAAAGTTACGGGGTATGATAGATAACCCCTTTCCTTAAGAATAATGTGACAAACTGTTGCACTTTTGAACAATATTTTGAAGAAAACCATAAATTAGTTGTAAATTAAAATTTACGCAGTAAAATAAACCCTATATGACATGGTGGCTGGGGTTAACTACCCTAACCACCCCAAAAATTAATTTTTTTCGCGAAAAATGTTTGTCGATTTTGGTGCAATTTACCACGATGATTTTTTTATACGTTAGGTAGTACTATTGTAAGAACTTACAAGGGTTAGAAGTTTGGGGTAGAAAATATATTTTCGCTAATAACTTTCATACTCCTTCAGAAAAATGTTTTTTTATCCTTATTCTATTTAAATAACACAAAAGGTAGGATAATTATATAAATATTTATTAATAATGAGTTAAAAAGTAACTGACAAAAGAATGGTTAAAGTAAAATACTTTTATCTGTCTGTACTATAATTTTGATAAACACGTGCACACATAATCCATCCTGTTCGATAGTTTAAACTTAATACGCAATCTACCAATAATAAAGACACAGACGCATTTCAATAAATAAAAAAGGTTTAATAGAAATTTCAAGATGATAATTTTCACGAGAGCTTCCTCGTGAAAAGCAAAGTGAAAAGTGAAAAGCGTTCCTGAAGATGGTTTTGTAAATAAGCCGAAACCGGTAGAATTTATAACAGTGAATCCATTTTAATAAAAGTACAGACAGATAAAAGTATTTTACTTTATTTAAAATAAAATGGAAAGAAATAATGTTTGCAACAATATAAAAGAATGGTTGACTATCACAAATTGTATTCTACATTATTAATTTAATTTCTTTTTTTTTTACTTTTTTTATTCAATATATTGTTGGCAATAATGAAAATCATGGAAAAAATGTTTTAAACACAACGATTGTTTACACCATGCACAAGTTATAACAGTTATATCTCCACAGATATCGCACGTAGGTTTTTCATTGGAAAAGCAAACCTCCACGAGATTTTCAAACTGTTCTGGTCTCTCCTCTATATATCCAGATGCAAACCAGGCGTATTTAAAAACATTAATAAATCGTGGGGAAGACAACTGATTATGCGTTAGGGATTGCAACTTTAAAATATTATCTCGCTGATGCAAATTGACATCGTACTGGTAGAGAATAACTTGATCAGAAAATCTTCTAATGAAATTTTTCCATATTCTAAAACTAAATACATCCAGGAGTTGAATTTGACCTGTTGTCCCTGCAGGTATAGACAAATATTTAAAATTAACATCCGATGGAGTTATTTCACTAATAATTTCGCGGCAGTGGTCACTCCAAAAATCCAGTACTAGTAATGATTTGGGTCCGGTGTTTGGGAAATAGACATCTTGTAGCCAATTTTTCATATGAGCAGAAGTCAATCAGACTTTGATGCCAAAACGAATATGTTATCTGCTTTGAACATTGTATTTATTACGCTCGGTCCAAACGTACCAGAGAATTCTTTTAAAACAATGAAAAGAGGAGAAAGTAGCTTTCCATTTGCAGATATGATGGGTTGAATTGTGTAGCTATGTGTTGTCGATGACACTGACTGGACCACGCTTTCCACGGGTTTAACCCCTAAAACCCCTTTTAAATAATAATAAATTTAAAAAAAACTAAACCAACAGTGTAGAATACAATTTGTGATACTTAACCATTTTTTTTCAGTTGCTTTTTAACTCATTATTAATAAATATTTATATAATTACCCTAACTTTTGTGTTATTAAATAGAATAAGGATAAAAAAGCTTTTTCTGTAGGAATATGAAAGTTATTAGCGAAAATATATTTTCTACCCCAAACTTCTAACCAACAAATAAATTCTTACAATAGTACTACCTAACATATAAAAAAATCATCGTGGTAAATTGCACCAAAATCGACAAACAATTTTCGCAAAAAAAAAAAAAATTTTGGGTTGGTTAGGGTAGTTAACCCCAGCCACCCCTAAATGTCGTATAAGGTTTATTTTACTGCGTCAATCTTAATTTACATCTAATTTATGCTTTTCTTCAAAATATTGTTCAACAGTGTAACAGTTTATCACATTATTCTTAAGGAAAGGGGTTATCTATCATACCCCGTAACTTTGCAGGGGATGGTCAGAGGCAAATAAGAAAAAACACGTCGTTAATATTTTTAAACGTACTATAAGGACACATAATATCGCCAAAATCGACAGGGTAGTTTTTGAAATATTCCAAAAAACTAGGAGTAGTTTACCCCCTGAAGCCCTCAGATATATGTGATACATTAATGGAAAGCTCCTTGAAAATGAATATCAGTTTACATTTACCACATTTCGATAGCTATTTTCGTTTTCAGCCTATAAGCAAATATATATATTTCGCCCCGATTTCCAACCCTTATAACTCGCCCCAGGGGCTTTATTAGCACGTATAAAAAATACGTAAACCTTATTTTTGGCTATACTATTGCTGTACCAAATTTCAACAAAATCGGTGAGGGATAGTTCTGATACTTCCCTTGTAAGTTGTTTTCGTCAAATTCGGATGTAGAAGGTTTCGTTAAGTTCACTAGCATCTTCCATGTGCGGCTAAGTTCCCAACTGTCTTCTCTATTCATGTTATTACCATGTCGATGAATTTCTATCGCCTCTCTCGTCATTCTTCTCTAATGTCCGGTTCTTACTAGCACTTTAGTTTTGTTGAACTCCATGGTGTGTCCTCCTTTGTGGCAATGCATCGCGACTATAGATTGTTGGATTTTATTCAGTCGGACGTACCTCTCGTTCCTTGATGTGGCATTTGATGTTACGTCTAGTTTTGCCAACGTAATACTTCCGCAACTGCAGGATAGCCGATAGAATCCCGCTCCCTTTAACGGGGTTAGTTTGTCTTTAGCTATCGGAAGTGTATCTACTTGTATCGTACCACGGTATCATTCTTCTTCAGATACCTCGCAATGCGCTCCGTCACACCTGATACATAAGGAAGGCAGATAAAAGTGGATGATGTAGTACTTAACGACTCTTCCCTCCGTTTGCGTGGTTTGGTACTTGCCAAAGACTTAAATTATACTGGTCTACAATGGTTTTGTTGTCCTAGATATTAGATTGATTTTGGATATATTTATGCTCACAATTTATGAAACTATCAATGATTTTGTAAGATTTGCTCTCGTTTTTTTTTAAATCTTTATTTTCATTTTACGTTACAATCGGAAAACAAGAAACAAAATAACAGATATATTTATAATGTCAGTTTTGTTTTGAAAAATTAGGATACATCGAAGTAAATAAAGAGGAAAATATCGAAAACATATGTTATATTTCCTTTTATGAGCTTTTCTTTTATAATTTTTCAGGGGACAATCTCTTTTTAAAGACCAGCAGAGAGATCTTTTTAAAGATCTGCCATCATGTGACAATCCCATCGACCCTGATACCTCTCCTCCATCACTTTTAGATCCTGGTGGAACGCTCTCCCTGTTGTGTGCGGAGATAGTGTAACTTGATACTCATATTTGGTCCTAGAGTCTGAAAGTTTGTCAGCATATTTTGTACAATTTCTTCATAATTTGGTGTTTTATAGTTACCTAGGAAATTTTCGACTACCAACACAAAACTTTTCCAAGCTTTACTTTTCGGAACAGTCATAATATTAATAAAATCTGTGTCTTTCATCAATTTTTGATAATTTGAGATCACGTATTCACTGATAATTTGAAATCACTGAGTTCATTTTGAGAAAATAACTTCGGCGTAGATATTTCACCCTCCCATTCACTTCCACTGGTAGACTGTCCCGATTTCTGTGAATTTGGCAACATCATTGTTTCTGAGAGCATGCGAATTACTATTGAAACGTGAATAAGCCGAGGGAGATTTTCACTGTGTAGAACACTGTGTAGTTAGCACCTACTACGCAAAAGTAACAATCATCGAAATAATTCTTAGGCTCCATCCAGATCATAGGAATACGAAAGTCTAATCCAGAACGTTAGAAAAGCGATGAAAAAAAGGGTACCACGGGCAGAGTGAGTTTCTAATTAAATTCAGGATAATAATAATCTGTGTAAAAAGAAGAACTTCAGAAAAAATGGAAGAATTAACCCTCCGGTTGACGGGCTAGGTCTGTGAGACCTGCCAAAATCATTTTTTTATTATATCTTTTCAAATATTTTTTTAAATTGATTTATCTTTTGGGTACTTTCTTATATTTACTAAATACATGCTTTTCTCTTTTGTTTTTAATTTTTTGTTTTGTCATTTAGTTATGAGAAGGGCTTTGGGCCTATTAGACCCAACCCGTGTGTTCGTGTCGCTTTTTTTCATGCAACTGTTTTATCATAATGATAAAAATTGTACAGGTAATTGATTTCAATTATGTATAAAACGTTCCTGGGGCATCCTCTGCGTTGTAATTATACGGTGTTTCTTCTATTCAGGGGAAGTCCTGAATACAAGAAGTATTTCTTTCGGTTGCTTTTGAATAAGAAGGTAAATTTTTGTTTGCTATCCGGTGAATCCCTTTCCTAGGTTTGTCCAGACAGTACAGATGTTCCATTTTAGGGTAATCTCTGTTCTTTAATATTATTTCGGAATACTATATGAATGAAGGCAAACCGCTTTATGTTTAGTGTGTTGTAAGTTGTACATAACGTTCTCTACAAGCGAATTTATTATTTTCATTTTGTGAAATGGATAGTTACGAACAGAAAATCAATGCACTTACCGATGAAATTCCAAGTCCAGACGTTAGTAACGAATCTGATAGTGAGTCCGTTGCTGAAGATATAATTAATGAACGTAGTACTGATGAAGAGGACAATCCTTCTACTAGTACTGGTAGTACCCGATCTCAGTGTTTTTATGGAAGTGACAGAATTAATTGTAAGTGGAAAAAGCGTGCTCCCCCTTGCTGCGTTTTCACAAAACAGCAAAATATCGTTAACCACTTGCCTGGAGTTCTTGGAGAAGCAAGAAAGGCCAACACACCGTTTCAATGTTGGATGCTCTTTTTGAAGAAATTTTAGATATAATTACAGTAAACACTAACTTGTATATTACAAAATTCAAGAGTAAATACGATGTTACACCTACCAACAAAACAGAAATGAAAGCATATATCAGTTTATTGTATTTAGCCGGTTCTCAGCCTGGAGGCCGTAAAAAATAAGTGAATTTATTTATTTTCCTGATGAAGTGCATACGTTTTGACAATACCGATACAACAGAAGAGCGACAGAAACTAGACAAACTTGCTGTCGTAAGGAACATATTTGAAAAATTTAATCAAGTTTGTAGAAAACATTACAGTGTGGGTGAATACGTGACCTTGGACGAAATGTTATTAGCATTTCGCGGAAGATGTAGCTTTAGGGTTTACATTCCAAGTAAACCAAGTAAATATGGGATAAAAGTATTTTCTTCAGTGGATGCAAGAACCTTTTATACATCGCATTTGGAGATTTATGCTGGACTACAACCTACAGGACCCTTTCAAGTTGATAATTCTGCAGCTGCGGTCATTATGAGAATGACCAACCATATTTCGGGAACAGGACGGAATATTACCATGGATCGCTGGTTCACTACTGTCGAAGCCGTAATGGCGATATTACACGGTTCAACCAAATTGATTCACTTTTGTTGAAAGGCGCAGAAATGATAGATATGCTGTTTATACGTATCCACCAAAATGAACTATTCAACTCACTTTGCGCTGAAGATATCGTCGAATGTAAGGTCGTATGGTTGGGAATAACCTTAATTTGTGATCATTAATTAAGGAGTTAACAAAAAAGAAGCAAAGAAGTAGAAGGCGTTGGTGGGTATGACCATGGATATTAAGAAGACAGACCTTGGGAGCTTCAAACTGTCTATTGAGAGAATTGGCAGAAGAGGATCCAGATTCATATAATCTTCGAATGAATAAAACAGAATTTGAAAAACTTCTAAAAATGGTTACTCCGTTAATCCAGAAAGAAAGTACAATGATGAGAGATGGTTTACCAGCACGAATAAAATTGCAAATCGTCCTCAAACATCTTGCTACTGGTGATTGTTTTGGATCATTGGAACAATAAAATTATACAGAGTACTCCGATGCACAATTTCTTCTTTTATCCTAGAAGTATGTGAAGCTATTTGGATAGCTCTTCGAGATTACATCAAGGTAATCAGTGACATAAATAAAACAACTAATTTATGTTTGTTATCTTTTATTTTTATTTTATTTTTTATTAATATTGTACATAATCTACAGGATGCATTTTATAGCTGATTGCAGCACGTCCGACGTATTATTTTCATTATATTGGTCAAAATGTTGTGTAGGTGTTTGAGTAGTAGGCTGAGTGTGATAAGTCGACGAATTTTGAGTTAATGTTTCAAATTGTTCTTCAATAATATAGTCTGGTGACCAAGATGTTTGAGATGATGAACATATTGAATTTGCAGATTGAATATTTGTATCTACAAAATCATATGTAGTCTGTGAATTTAATGGGGAACTTGTAGTGGAGGAGCTTGTAATGGACTGCAGTCGTTCCTGAACCATAACATTTTGTAGTTTTTGTTGGCAGATTAAGGCCCCATGTAGGAGGAGTATTCTTTAACTGCAATGAACATGTACTGAATCATTCAATACATGTGTTTACACGTTCAATTCTCTTTCATTTGCGTTGAATGATGAACCGCAATTCACTCCAAAAGTGAAAATATTAAACCAGCCTTATTCTTTCAAGGCGATTGCACAATCACATTGAACGATTCACTTTTATGTTTACATGATTCAATTTCCTTGCTTCATCTAAATTGAAAGGCAGAAGTGAACCGTGTAACATCGCCTTAAGTCGATTGCTGCACGAACATCGACTAACAGTAGTTGGTACAATCCAATCCAATCGAAAATCATTGCCGAATGAAATTAAAAATGTGAAGGGTAGGGCTGCACGGTCTTCAGTTTTCGCGTTCCATGCTGATATGACGATAACATCGTATGTACCCAACAAATTTAAGAATGTTTTAGTAGTGTCGTCCATGCACTATGATGACAAAATCGACGAAATACCGGTGAAAATAAAAAACTAGAAATTATAACATTCTATAATAATGCAAAGAGTGGTGTTGATGTAGTTGATAGAATGACATCTCACAACGTTGCTCGAAACAAGGCGGTGGCCATTGGTAGTTTTCTTCGGCATACTGAATGTAGCAGCAATCAACGCATTCATAATAAATAAAAGTAATAACCTTGATGACGAATTTTCAAACAGCATGTGACTGTTTTTGGAGGAGCTGGGCAAGAAATTAGTGTTAGAAAATATGAAAATACGAGCTAATAAACCGAACCTACCGCGGAAAGTAAGAGGACTAGCGGCTCAATTATCAGGACTCTCAACTTCACAAGAATCTCAAACGGTTTCGACTGGTCGACAAAGGTGTAAATACTGCAAGGACCGAAAATCGAAATATTTTTGCAAGTTGTGGTACTTGCATCTGTTTGGAGCATTCAAATCTATGCTGCACCGACTGCGCAGAGAATTTTGTTTAAGATGTTTGACGATCTACATTTTTATATATCCAAATTTTATTCTTTTTTGTGTTTATTAAACATTTTAGTTTACGTTTAGGCAAAAATTTTTCTTATATTGTTTTCAAATTTTTTTTATTTACAATTTTTTGTGTAAAGTACGTTAAATGTAACATTGTTTTTAATAAATAATAACTTTTTGGGCAATTGTTTTTTTGATAACTGTAGTATTATGGCGACATCTAGCGGCAAAATTGTAGAACGCTCACGTGTTAACGAGTGCAACGACGACCAACTTAGAAGCATCACCTAGTTTAAGTGAAATCAAACTGTTTTAATCATTTAAGTTGTTTTATGTTATTCAAACAATATAACATAGTTATTTGAACATTTTTAAATTGTACTTTATTATAATAAATAATAATACCACATAAATTGGCGACGAGAGAAAGAAAACGGAAACAAGTTATAACAGGTGGCGTGACGTCATAAGACACATGGAAGAATCGAGAACGAACATGACGTAATCAAGAAACGGATTTTTAACGGAACAAAATGGAAACACAACAACAAGAAAAACGTAAACATTTTAATTTTGAAGCTTTTAAAGAAGATCAAGAAGATTTTCATTATTACATACAACGTTTTGAAGTGGAGTTAGCAATAAACGGAATAAAAACAACGGACGCAGACGCACGAAACCTACTACTTTCAAAGGTAGGATCACAAACTTTTAAATTATTAGTAGATCACTATAGACCAGATAACGTTATAACAAAAACGTACAATGAAATAAAAGATGTCTTAAACAAATATTACGGGAAGAAATCATATGTTTTATCAGAACGAGTAACATTTGTGTTTAGGTTAGGACGTCTGAATAACACCACTCGTTTAGGGTGACTGCGTTTATTATAAACTCTCGTTGTGCTCTCACATGCATGCACATTGGGTTGCATACATGCTACATCCCCTTTTCTTTATAAGGTACAAATATTTTATCTTAAACGCTATACAATTTATAAAATAAAACAATTATTGTTTACAAATTTTCTGCTTAACCTACTATAAAGTCTTCATATCTTTTTGGTAACTTTTTGATTCTTTTCCCTCTACCAAGTTCACCTAAGTCTTGAATTTCCTCTTTCACTTCCTGTTTAATAACTTCCTCGTTTGGTAATTTCATTAAATGTTTTCTATTTCTTCTTATGTCTCCCTTTTCTGTCTCCACCATGTACGATCTCGGTTCCATTGTTTTCTCCTTTACCACTCCTTCCCTTTTCATATTCGTTATCCAAACTCTTTCTCCCACTTTTAGTGGTTCATTCGATTTAACTCTATGTCTCCGATTGTACTGTTTCCTCTGTTTCTCTTTTTCGATTTCAAATTTCTGTTTTACTTCATTATGATTTGGTGATTTCGGTTTTAATTTTGATTCTAATATTGGTAGACAGTCCCGTAATTTCCTTCCAAATAATAATTCTGCTGGTGATTGACCGCACTTTAGTGGTGAGTTTCTATAAATTAACAAAGCCATGTGTGGGTCTTCATTTAAACGAAAAACTTTCTTTACTATTTTAACAGCACTTTCGGCTTGCCCATTTGACTGTTGGTATTCGGGGCTACTGGTTGTCCATTCGAATCCGTACTCCTTTGTAAACTGTCGAAACTCGTAGCTGTCAAATTGTCTTCCGTTATCCGTTCGTACCTGGATAGGAATACCGTGATGGGACATAATATCCTTGAAACAAGTGATTACAGTTTTGCTAGTCATATTCTTGAGTTTTCTTACTTCAGGGTATTTTGAATAGTAATCTTGCACTACAAGGTAGTTTCTGTTTTTAAATGTGGCTATATCTGCACCCAAAATTTCCCACGGTCTTTTAGGTATTGTACTTGTTATCATTGGTTCTGTATTAGGATTTTTATCTTTTTGGCAAATTTCGCAATTTTGAATGATTTCGATTATATGACTTCTGATTCCTGGCCACCATATCGTCTCTCTGGCTCTTCCTAAGCATTTATTAATTCCTTGATGTCCTTTATGAATAGCTTCCAAACTTTTTCTTCTCAATGTTTTTGGGATTATTATTCGATCTTCGTATACTAACAAATTTTTTTCAATTTTTAATTTATTTGCGTATTTATGGTAACGTTTTAGCTGTTCTGGAATTTTATTTATTTTTGGCCAGCCCTTGGTAATGTATACTTTAAGTTGTTGAAAGTCTTGTTCTTCATCTTGTTTCTGTTTTAAGTATTTTTCGTCCATTATTTGAGATGAAATTTCTTTAATTATTGCGTTGACATATACATCTATTTCAGGTTCTTGTTGTAGGCAGTCAATGTCGACTTCTGGTTGATAAGTTGGGGCCCTTGATAAAGCGTCTGGAATGTAAAATTCTTTGCCTGAAACATATTCAATATTATAATTAAACTTAGACAATCTCATCCTGAACCGTTGTAAGCGGTTTGATAATTTGTTAATTTCTTTTGTTGCCAAGATTACGGTTAGTGGTTTGTGGTCCGTTCGAATTTGGAATTTAGCACCCAGTAGATACTGCTCTAATCTTTCACAAGCCCATGTTATTGCAAAAGCTTCTTTTTCTATTTGTGCGTATCTCTTCTCCGTGTCGTTCAATGATTTCGAACAAAAGTATACGGGTTGCCACACGTCCTTAGACTGTTCCTGTTCCAGCACCGCACCCAAGCCGTACGATGACGCATCGGCTGAGACTCTTGTCTTTTTCTTGATTGAAAATTTAGCTAACACTTTAGGAGATGCTATTTCATCTTTCAGATTTTTGAAATCTTTTTCATGTTGTTCGTTCCATGAAAATTGTCTATCATTCTTCAGTAATTCTCGTATTGATGTGGTTTTCTCTGCTACATTTGGTATAAATCTGGACATGTAGTTAACCATTCCCAAAAATGTTCTCACTTCGGTCGTCGTTTTCGGGTTTGGATATTCTTTTATAGCTTTTACACTTTTCGGGTCTGCTCTGATTCCATTTTCGTCCACCAAATATCCTAGATATGTTGTTTCCTTCGTCATGATTTCGCATTTGTTTTTGTTTAAGGTCAATCCTTTTTCTCTCAAAGTTTTCAAAACTTTTCTCAACGTTTTATCGTGTTCTTCGGTTGATTTTGCAACAATTAAGATGTCGTCAGCGTGTGCAACAATATTGTCGGATCTTATTTCTTTCACTATGTCGTTTATCGTTTTTTGGAATATTTCTGGAGCTGAACTAATTCCAAACGGTATTCGTTTGTATCTAAACCGCCCGAATGGTGTAATGAATGTAGTATATTTTCTTGAACTTCTTTTCAATTTCAATTGCCAGAATCCTCTGGAAAAATCTAGTTTGGTGAAAATGTTCCCTTCTTGAAGTTTGCTTAATGTTTCGTCCACTGACGGTAGCTGATATAACTCTCTTTTTACGCTTTTATTTAATTCGGTGAAGTCGGCGCAAATTCTTACTTTATCTTTATTTTGTGCAATTACCATCGGAGCGCACCACTCTGATGGTTTTTCTACTTTTTCTATTATGTCGTCTTTTTCCATTTTATATATTTGTTTTTCTACTTGTTTCATCAAATGAATTGGCACTCTACGTGGCACTGTTATTGTGTACGGTTGTGCGTTATCTTTTAAATTTATTTCATATGTAAAATTTTTGAGTAAACCGATACCCTTGAAAACTTCTGGGTACTTTTCTGTTATTTCTTTTTTATATTTGTCATTAGATTTTATTACATCGATTTTTCCTATTTTTATTTGATCATTTTTCCATAAAGCTATTTTTAATTTTTCTAACGTTGGTCGTCCCAACAGATTTTCGTTCGTGTTTGCTACAAAACACTTGATTGTTTCATTTTCGGTTTTCCATTTAATAGGTAGTGTTATTTTTCCGTAAACTTTCAATTGATTATTTTCATTTCCCGGTCCTACCAATTTTATTTTTGTTGGTTTTAATTCTAATTGTTCTTTAAAATTATTTTTAAATGTTTTATAACTTAATATCGATTCGTCTGCACCCGTGTCGATTTTAAATAATACTGGTATTTTATTTATTTCTAGTGATAATTCCCACGGTTCGCATTTTTCGACTTTATTTATTTTTACGATTCTTTGAAGTTCGTATTTTTCCGATTCATCGCTTGAACTATTTTCACTTTCTGTTTCTTTATTTTTAGCTACCGATTTTACCTGTTTTGTTCTTTTAGTCCTACATTCTTTTGCGAAATGACCCTTAAATTTACATTTCTTACAAGTTTGATTGAATGCCGGGCATTCCCCGTTTGTTTTTACGTGTTTTGTTACGTCCCCGCATCTGTAGCATTTTTTTTCGCGATATGCGTTTTTATAGTTCTTGGCGCCGCTGCCATCGGACTGGTTTGTTTGTTTCCAATTCGATTTTGTTCGAAGCCGGTCTACTTGGAGCCGCCCGTCTCGACGTCTGTCCTCGCGCAATTCCGAGTTTTCGTCTTTTACTCTTTCGTCTTGCGTAATTTTATCAATTGCTTTTTGTAATGTTAAAGATTCGTCCAATTGGAGATTTTCTGATAATTTATGGTTTTTAATACCGACTACTAATTTATCGCGTAGAAGTTCGCTTTCTAGTTGATCGTATTTACATGATTTTGCTAGATTCGTTAATTCACGGATATATTCCTCCGCTGTTTCGCCCTCGCGTTGGTTTCGGTTGTTAAATTTCGCCCTTGCTCTCACATGCATGCACATTGGGTTGCATACATGCTACAATTTGCGATGTGTATGAGAAAGGAAACGGAAACAGTAACTCAATTTATAACTAGACTTCGTGGTTTGGCAGGAAATTGCGAATTTGGTGAAAATTTAAACGAACGTCTGCGTGATCAATTCGTAATCGCAATTAATAACTCTGCGTGGCAACAAGAGATCATTCGGGAACGTCCAAATAATTCTGCAACTTTGTCAGAAATTGAAGCTACAGCCGTGAAGCTTGAACAAGCAAGTATTCATTCGCAAAAATTAACGTCACTTACTCAACAAAATCAATTAGAACATGCATACCGGGTAACAAAACAAAACTTCAACAAACACAAAAACGAACAAAGGTCGGAAAGAATACCTAAATCTTTTGACAGATAACAAAAATGTTTGTTTTGCTGCAATAAACGACACGAAAACGTACAAACTTGTCCAGCTAAGGATAAATCCTGTTCTTCGTGCGGGAAGAAAGGACATTTTGCAAAAGTTTGCATTTCTTCAGGAAAAATAAAGTTAAACAAAAATCAAACTACAAACACGCGAAACGTAACAACAAAAACAAACGATGAGTCATCATCTGACAACGGAACAAGCTCAGATACTTTAACTATATGTAACATACGAACATCAAAGAAAGTAATGTTAACAGTTAAGATTGAAAATAAGGATTGTCAAATGCTTTATGACCCAGGAGCTGCACATTCAGTAATAGGGAAAAAAGTATGGAAAAACTTGGGAAAACCTAAGTTACAACCCACGAACAATCTTGTAGCTTATACCGACATAGAAATCAAAACATTAGGAACAGCCAAAGTAAAAGTCACAGCATATGGCAGAACACTAACACTACCCATTTACGTGGTTGAGCAAGACGACACACCTTTATTTGGTCTCGATTGGTGCATAGCATTCAAAACACCATTACCTGAAGGAGCACGACTTTGTAACATTCAATATCAGAAAAACAACGACAAACAGATCGTATCAATTGAGAAAGTAGAAAAGCAATTAACGAAAATTTTAGAACAACATAAAGAATTGAATGCTATTTGATGGTAGCATTGGAACCATAAGGGGACACACAGCCCGCATACACATTTCCAGCGATGTAACACCAAAGACTTTTAGGCCTCGACCAGTACCTTTAGCCTTACAGAAGAATGTATCAAAAGAGATTGAAAGATTAGTTAAAGAAGATGTATTAGAACAAATAGATACAACTACCACACCGATCGAATGGGCGACACCAGTGGTGATAGCAGTTAAATCAAATGGAAATGTTCGTCTTTGTGGAGATTACAGAGTCACAATAAATCCATTCGTTCAGGTAGACAATTATCCTCTACCGAGATGCGAGGATATGCTTAGTAAACTGAGTGGTGGAAAACATTTTTCACGAATAGACTTAAAAGACGCATATTTACAACTACCCGTTCATTCCGATTCAAGAAAATATCTAGTTTACCCTTCGGAGTTTCATTTGCTCCATCATTATTCCAACGAACGATGGAACAAATATTAAATGGATTAGAAGGTACCACATGTTATTTAGATGACATATTAATAACTGCACCAGACAAGGAAACTCATTTGAAACGAATTGAACGTGTGTTAGCACGGTTACGACAAGCTGGCATCAAAACGCAAGCATCTAAGTGTGTCTGGTTACAGAAGGAAATTGTGTTTCTGGGACATAAAATAGATAGAAATGGGTTACACCCAACTGAAGAACACATCCATGCAATACAGCAAATGCCACGACCTCGAAATGTCACAGAATTGCGTTCTTTTCTGGGATTAATCACATATTATGCCAAATTTATCGAAAATCTACAGATCATTTGTGAACCTCTTCATCGACATCTTAAGATGAATACGTCATTCAATTGGACAAATCATGATTCAGAAATATTCAAATCACTGAAGAAAACTTTAACCTCAGAATCAACATTAGTACATTATAATGAAAATTTACCACTTTACGTCAGTAGTGATGCATCGGCAAGAGGAGCAGGAGCGGTGCTAGCTCACAAAATGCCCGACGATACCCTAAGATCTGTTGCATTCACATCCCGTACTTTTACAGACGTAGAAACCAGATATTCGACAATTGATAAAGAAGCATTAGCTATTGTCTATGCGGTAACAAAATTTCACCAATATTTGTTCGGACGACATTTTTATCTTTTAACCGACCATAAACCGCTAGAACGTATTTTTAGTCATAAACGCGAAACACCAAAAATAGCAAGCAATCGATTGTTAAGATGGGCTATGTTATTGAACAGTTATAATTACACCATCAGATATACACCCGGAAAACAAAATCAAGCGGCGGACGCTTTGTCAAAATTACCTATCTGTGAAGATACACCAAGCAAAAATGAAGCGATTGGTCTACTAAAGCGAGGACATCTGTTACACCTCCGAGTTAAACACCTGCCGATGTCAAGAAAAGAATTACAGAAAGAAGTTTTTAAGGATCACGTGTTGTGCAAAATAATACCATATATTAAAACATATTGGCCTGATAAAGATATACTTCCAAATGAACTGATACCATATTACGAAAAAAGGGATAAGCTATCGTATGAGGAAGATATGATTCTTTGGAAGGGAAGGATATGTATCCCAGAAAAACTTCGCAAAACAATATTAAAGATGTTGCATGAGGGACACCCGGGAATCACAGGAATGCAGAGTATGGCGAAATTACACGTCTACTAACGATATACAAAAGTTTATAGAACATTGCGAGCATTGTCAAAGCTCGAGAAAGAGTACCCAACATCTACCTCTATATTCATGGCCAGCACCACCAGTTCCGTGGTCACGAATCCATCTGGATTTTGCAGGACCGTTTGAAGGAAGAATGTGGTTAGTGGTTATCGACGCCTACACCAAATGGATTGAAATTAAACCGATGAAATCAACGACAAGTGCCAAAACAATAAATATTTTAAGAAAAATGTTCGCGCGGTATGGACTGCCTAAAATAATAGTGACTGACAATGGACCACAATTAACATCGGAAGAGTTTGAAAGTTTCTGTACGTCGTTAGGTGTAAAGCACGTACGTACCACTCCATATCACCCGCAGACAAATGGGATCGCGGAAAGACTTGTAAAAACTTTTAAGAATGGCATGAAGTGTAGTGAAAAAGATATAGATCTAAATACGCGAGTGCAATCATTTTTAACTTCATATCGAGCAACCCCTACTAGAACGACCGGACGAACACCGTACGAACTTATGTTTGGTCGGCTCATGAGAAATAAGTTTGATCAACTGAAACCGGATGTACACAGACGACTCGATGAGGAGAGTATAAGACAAAAGCAATGTTATGATCGACACCATGTATAAGAGAAATCCTTCGAGATAGGAGAGCCTGTTTGGGTCAACAACCCGTTAGCGGACGGATCAAAACCGGGCCAGATAGTTGAAAAAACAGCACCGTACTCTTATATAGTAGATCTGGGAAATTCTGTAAAACGAAAGCATGCAGATCAGATGAGATCTCGAGTAAAATCCCCTCTTAATGATGTACCAACTACCCCAGAAAAGCCAGAGGAAATATTCACGGAAATTGACGAATCAACCAGTACGGAAGACCCAAAATATGACACTCCAAAGAAAAAGATACCCCAACCTGAGATTATAACAGATCGGGAGTCCGAAACGAAGCCTAGACGGAATCCTATCCGGGATCGACGACTTCCGGCGCGTTATCAAGTTTAAGTGAGGGAGGGATGTAGTATTATGGCGACATCTAGCGGCAAAATTGTAGAACGCTCACGTGTTAACGAGTGCAACGACGACCAAGGACAGTTAACACACGACCACCAACTTAGAAGCATCACCTAGTTTAAGTGAAATCAAACTGTTTTAATCATTTAAGCTGTTTTATGTTATTCAATCAATATAACATAGTTATTTGAACATTTTTAAATTGTACTTTATTATAATAAATAATAATACCACAATAACCATTTGTACTTTCAGCAGTACAAAATAAGACAGACTAACAGTAGAATATAATAAATTTAATATTTTATTGTGGGAGGAATAAGCATCAAACTTTGGGTCTGAGGGACCCAGCCTGCCGAATAGTGTGATTTTTAAACCACCCGTCAACTGCAGGGTTAAAGGAGGAATTGAAAAGGCTCCAACAGCAGATGAAAATGATGGTAGAAGAAAAGAAAAAACCGGAAGCAGAGACAACGGGCGTCATAACCAACTTCGTATAGGTATCAGAAAAATTTAATTTCATCAAAGAAGAGTGGCAGGTATGGATCACACATTATGAACGATATCGTGTTGCAACGAATTTAAACATGCGCCCCGAAGCGATTCAAATCGATTCGTTATGTCTACACTTGGGTGTCGAATAACGCGTATTTACAAGCAAATTTTAAAACCGAGGACAATGTTAAAACGTACAAAGAACTGAAAGAATTCCTTGACGAGAAGTTCACAAAAACGCACAATATAATTTACGCGAGAGCGAAATTTAATTAATTTCACCAATGCGGAAGAATATATTTGGGAAATAATCAATTTAGCGAAAGCATGCAGATACGATCAACTCGAAAACGAACTTGTACGCGACAAATTAGTTGTTGGTATAAGAGATCATAAATTATCTGAAAACCTACAACTCGATGAGTCATTAACGTTACAAAAAGCAATAGATAAAATAACGCAGGCAGAACGCATAAAATGCGAAAATACGAAATTACGTGACGACCGAAATCGAGAGTCGCCTACAAGGAGTCTGACTAGTCCGAACGAAACCGGGTCTGGCGCAGACGAGATATAAAACGGCTGGCGACAAAATGAACAATAACGGCGAAAAGAAATGTTTTCGATGTGGCGATATGAATAAACATGTTAAAACAAAAGGCTATGAAACAAACATGTAAGAAATGTAATTTTAAAGGCCATTTTGCAAGACAATGCAGAACGAGAAAAGAAAAATACGTAAAATTAGTAAATAATGAAACTGAAAGAGAAAACATATAAATTCAATTAAATAAGATGGAAAGGGATGGTATTATAGAGAAAGTAGAGAAACCAACCGAATGGTGCGGCGTGCCAATAGTAATCGCACAAAACAAGGACAAAGTGAGAATATACGCAGATTTTACAGAACTTAACAAAAACGTAAAAAGAGAATTATACCAGTTACCATTTATTGACGAAACTCTTAGTAAACTCCAAGAAGGAAAAATATTGACTAAATTGGATTTTTCCAGAAGATTTTGGCAACTTGTTGAACAAAAAGTCAAGAAAATATACCACATTTATTACCCCATTTAGCAGATTCCGATACAAACGAATACCGTTTGGAATTTCATCGGCGCCAGAGTTATTTCAGAAGACAATAGATAACATAATGAAAGAGTTGAAAATAATAACCATTGTAATTCTCCATGCAGATGATATTCTGATAGCAGCGGAAACCGATGAAGAACACGAACATGCACTGAAGAAAGTACTAAAAATTCTAAAAGAAAATGGATTAACCTTGAATAAAAGAAAATGTGAATTCAAAAAAGAAAAAACAACATATCTGGGGTATGTAGTAAGCAAAAATGGAATTAAAGCCGACCCAAACAGCATTAAAGGAATAAAAGAATATTCAACACCAAAAACAATCACTGAAATGAGAAGATTTCTGGGAATGGTAAACTATATGGGAAGATTTATATCCAATCTAGTAGAAAAAACAGCGTCAATCCGTGAACTGTTGAAAACCGATACAGAATTCATATGGAGCGAGCACCAAGAAAAACACTTCAATAACTTAAAGACCGAAATTGCATCATGGGCATCCGAAAAACTGGAACAATATTTACTGGGTTCACAATTCGAAATCCAAACAGACCACAAACTATTGACCGTTATCCTAACTACTAAAGAGATAAATAAATTATCAAATCGTTTACGTAGATTTAGAATGAGACTGTCCAAATTTAATTATACTATCAAATATGTTTCAGGAAAACAATTTTATATACCGGATGTCTTGTCAAGGGCACCAACAGACCAACCAGAGGCGGACATGGATTGTTTAGAGGAAGAACCCGAAATTGATATCTACGTCAATGAGGTGATACAAAAAACATCACAATTTATGAACGACAAACTATTAAAACAAAAACAAGAGGAAGATCCCGACCTCCAATTATTGAAACGGTATGTTAAGAAGGGTTGGCCAACGGTAAATAAAATACCGGAAACTATAAAACAATACCATAAATACTCAAATAAACTAAAGATAGATAAAAATATGTTAATATACGAAGATCGTATACTAATTCCAAAAAGCTTGAGAAAGAAATGTTCGGAAGCTATCCATAAGGGACACCAAGGCATTAACAAATACTTGGGAAGAGCTAAGGAAACAATATGGTGGCCAGGAATTAGACGAGAAATATCACAAAGAATAGAAAATTGCGAAAATTGTCTAAAAGATAAGACTCCGGCAAGAGAACCAATGATTTGAAGTTTTGTACCCGAAAGACCATGGAATCTTAGAAGCTGACATAGCAACATATAACAACAATAACTATATTATAGTACAGAACTATTACTCAAAACATCCTGAAATAAGAAAACTTGGAGATACGACCAGCAAGACAACAATAGACTGTCTCAAAGACATAATGTCACGCCATGGTATTCCCACACAACTGAGAACCGATAATGGAAAACAATTCGATAATTACGAATTCCGTCAATTTGCAAAAGAATATGGATTTAAGTGGACAACGAGTAGTCCAGAGTACCAACAATCGAATGGACAAGCTGAGAGCGCTGTCAAAATAATAAAGAAAATCTTCCGATTAAATGAAGACCCATATATGAAATTATTGATTTACAGAAATACACCACTAAAATGCAATATTTTACCAGCACAACTTTTATTTGGAAGAACTTTAAAAGATTGCTTACCAATACTCAACTCAAAACTGCAACCTAAATTACCTTTATTAATTTGTAAATATATTGTTATAATGTAGGACAATAAAGAAAAGGGGATGTAGGGTATACTACCAAAAATACACAGCCTTGTGTGGTGGTGTTGTCAAGTACGTTGTAACAAATAAAGTTAATCGAGCTAGAACCCTTATATTATTCAGTCGTCACACGTGTACGCCCAACATTGACCAAGTCTGAAATAACTTTTAATTTCGGGGTTTGCGTAGTATGCAAATATGCAAACTTAGGTGTGCCAAATGAGGCTCAGGCAAAGTCCGAAAAGTGTAAATTAACTTCGGACTTTGCCTATGTGGGTTAGACAAATTAAGGTGCGCACATTTAAAACACTGTTTACTGCTATCAGCGTTATCAACAAGCTGTCTATGTGTGCTCACTCTTTGGCTTCTTAACTAACAATAAAAATAACAGAATTGGAATTTTCCCAATAAAGCTCTATTTTTGTAAATAAAAAAACCTAACAACATAGATACAAAAACTAACAATACATAAGATTATATAGGAAACTGTGTAAACCGTTACTTGTTTGAACACGAGTTTGAATGGTGACATTTCGAGTTGCAAAACACATTTTTTATTGCAGTTACACTTCAAACACCCTTGGCCTCCGAAGGCAGCGTTTTGGCTACTAATCTGATGCAGAGAGAATTCAATCTCTGGGACGTCTTGAATTTTCAAAAGTGTGTCTTTGCACGCTTGAATTTGATTTCTCGAATACAGCGAGGCAATAATTCCTTTCTTGGTTCCAATTTTATAGAGTCCATCATTTGTTGTCTCCAAAACTACGCCAATTACGTTTCAGGCATCTCCTTTGCTCCTGTCAAGGGTTGGAACAAGCACAGTAACTGATGTTCCAACATTTTCTCTGCCTACTCTTTCAATCCTTCTACAGCTTTCTCTTGATTTGAAGTCATCGTTTTTCTTGTTGCACACCGAAGACATAAAACTGATGCTCCGTAACCCTCGTTGGTATTACTTGTACTCTGGGCACAGATGACATGAACATTTTGCGCACAGCTATAACACTTGTGGACTCCTGAAGTTTCTTTTTCGCATATGCAATAAAAAGGTTCCAATTTTGCCATATCAACATCAAGGGCAGGAGTTGTTCCTTTAGTATTTTCTGCATCAGGAAACGGAGTTGATTCTCCAAGACTTTCTGCATTACGACCACAAGTGAAATTCTCCTGCTCCACAGTAGTTGCAAGTGCCTTTTCAAGATCTTCTTCAGTTCTAAGAACTTTTTTGATAGAATCAAATGCAGGCAATAAGGCAATGACTGTATTCCGATATGAGCGGTTCTTCCTTTAATGAAATAGAAATTTTTTTTTGTAATGAACTGAAATTATTGCTTACTGAACATCGCTTCAAAAGGTGTCGTATTCCGCTATGGTATTCATTGTTTTTTTGAAGCTGACAAAAACGAAGACCTTCGCTCCAATGCTTAGTCTTATTGTCTTCCATCCACGCAAATAACATATCTTCTGCGTCCCGGTTAGATCTCTCCACACTCCTTTGATTTTGCGAGTGTCTGGGTTTGCCCTGGACTATTGCTAGCTCGAGCCACACTTCCCTTAACTCTTCAACTACCCGATTAGCAAACTCTCGTCCGTTGTCCGACTGCAACACGCTGGGAGTTCCCAAAATACAAAAAACATCCAATAATGTGTGAGCCACTTCCTCTGCTGTCTTCGTCTTCAATGGACGAAGTATGGACTACAGTTCTGTGGTTTCATTTCCAAAGTAGCAAAGACCAAGGTATCTTCTACATAGCGAATATGTATTATTTACGATTTTACTATTTATTAGTTACCATCGTTACTCATGATCAATGGTGACAGAATGAATTCTATGATGCTAACTTTGCTCATTATTTCCGTGCATGTCTTATCTGATCCTGCTGCCTTACTGTTGTTAGCTAAGGAAATAGCTTAATTAGCAATAATTATAAAATTCTTCATCTACACATATTTATGTTTACTTTGTTGATCAGATAATTGAAGCAGTCCATAACACGATTGCTCTGGCAGTCTCCCTACTAAACATAATCGCTAGTCCGTTTCTGTTTTTCGTTCCCTCATCACCCGAATATGATATTCGGGTATGATCGTCAATTTCTATTTGTTGAATGTTCTATCTCATTTCCCTAATGCCCAGTATGTTTATAAGTAGCCTTCTCATTTATTTGATTAATTAATGTGCACCAAATTAAATGTGCTTACTGTGAAGGAAACCATTCCACAAAGTTCACAATATATTGCAACAAAACGTATGGCACGCACTACGTGAAAAGAGAAAGAACAAGCATCAAATCCAACCCATTCCAATACGACAAATTCAATCAAAAGTATCATATGCCCAAGCAGTTCATAATCAAAAGATACCAGACGACATCCTATCAACAAGTTTTAAGAAATGCACGCCAAACTCATCTAGTTACTACTGTTATCGCTAAACTAGTTTGATGGTAATACAACTCACATATAAAATAGTTATCTAGAAATATTCATTCAAAAATATCTAGAAAATCTTACTCTAATAGACGCTACGGATTATTGGCTTTGGAAAGTTAGCAGAAGACTAAAAAGATCTCAACGACACATCCTTTCAAGTAAAGGTGAGATAACTTCTGGGCCGAAAATAACAAAGAATGATGAACTCGACATAATTAGCTCCTTAAAAGTGCCATTTCGTCTAAAAATGCCTCACTGCAAGTTCATAACTAAGGATATACAATAGGTCATAATGAAACAAATAAATACAAAAAGACTACATGATTTAACCAGATTAATGGAATGATTCTGCGGAAATGCACCATGATAATTTAATGTGGTAATAAATAATTAAATTATTATTAATTTTATATATCATATATTTTATTTAATTAATTTTATCAGTCTTTTATTTCTTTCTTATAGGTGAAAGTAATATGGCTTATCTGGTGAACTAGAAAGTGATGGCAACTTGAAAGAATCGTTGAATTTGATGAAGTTGACTCTTCTATAGTACTACATATCTTCAATTTTGAAGGTTTTTGGATTACAGGACTTTGATGTATCTGGAGAAGTTTCTGTAGAATTGGAAATCTTAAAAGTCTTGAATAGTTTTTGGGTTTCTTCTGATAGAAGTATAACTACTTGCAGCTCAGTGAAACACCAGTTCGGAATGATGTTCTTTGTAATTGAGGTCACCAATAAAGGACAATAATATTTATCCTTTTATATAATAATAATAACATTTTGGTAACTAATGTAACATAGAAATAAGTAACTCGATTTGAAATATCGGTTGCCACACTATGATCTATAAACTTTTCGAAAAGCTATAAGTATGTTAATAGATATCACACAATAATAAATTATGGGGAAATAATCCAAGATCAGCAATTTGCCTTTCGCTACAATCAGGATTGCAGTGCTAAATCATGTTGTTCTGCAGGTTTCCTCGACATACTTGAAGCCTTTAATAAGATGTAGTACGGAGGTTTACAAGTTAAACCAACGAGGCTCCTTCTAAATCCGCACTATCAACCCCTCACATTATATTTGACACTTTCTTGTGAAACTAGGTATTAAATATTGTTCAACTTATCTCCCGTGCTATCAGGAGTTGCATCAAGGAAGCGTTCTTAGCCCAGTAATGTATCTATTGTATAGGTCAAATGTGCCAACAACGAAAAGTACCACTTTTGCAACATATGTTGATGAAACCGCAACATTGCCTTTCGAAATCTGTAACATAATCTAAACATAATTCATAAGTGTATGAAAAATATAAATATTATTATTAAGAGTTTATTGTATACAGTAATTGTTTACAATTCTTTTTGTAATTCGCTACGGTAATGGAAGCTAAAACAGTACTCAAACGGGTGCTGTAATGAGACTCCTTACAGCATCCGATGCTGTAATGAGATTTTAGTAACATTTTATGGAACCAGTTCAAGTTGGTGACATTGGGTCATTAATTTTTCTAGTTGTCAATGTGACAATTTTTGTCTATGGATGTTTAAACACGTTCTTAGCATCGAATACAAAGTCCACAATGATGAGGACATTGACTCTGAGCAATTTCTCTTATTTTGGGAGGTGTACATGAAACATTTTTTTCAGGTGAATATATTTTGTGTTTTGACAGTTTCTAATTGTCAATTCAAAGTTTCTATTTTCAAGTGTTCCGGTGTTACCAACTGCTACATACCTATTTCCCTACATTGCCCAAATTTACTTTATTTTTGTTAAAAAAAAATATAAAAACGCGAATTACAAAAAATAGCATAAAAAACACGTTTCATAAGACTTAAAGCACTCATTCATTAAAAAACTCGTGGCTTCGCCACTCGTTTTTCAACTTGAATTCGTGCATTTCAAGCGTGTCTTACGAAACTTGTTTTTTAATATACTATTACATTATTCAAATATTACTTTCACTCTCTACCCTCTTCCTCCATTTCCACGCCCTCGGCTCCTCGGCCCAATCATCCCCTCACCCATCCCTTTGTCTCCTCACCCCCATCACCATTCTCATCCATCGTTTCCCCTCTCCCCCCTCTCCTAAGATCTGCCTTCGGTCCATCTCCTCCTCCCTCAACCCACTGCACCCATTCAGCATGTGTTCTAACGTTTCCCATTCCTCCCTGCACAGCCTACACCACCTCTCCTCATCGGCCATCCAGTATTTGTTGGCTCTCTCCTCGTTTCCACAACGGAACCTAGCCACCAACTTTTTCCCTTCCTCATCTCTTTCCAATAACAAGTATCTAGGCAGCCCCTCCGTAATTATGTTCCTGTATCTTTCGTTATACCTTCCCTCTTTTATTTGTGTCCTTCTTTCCTGTCTCTGCACATCTCGGTCCCTGTCTCTCAACTCCCTCCACATCTCCCTACCCACCCTTCGTCTACTATTTATCTCCGTTACCGAGTAGCCCGCTCGTCTATAATAGTTGTCTCTGTGTCCTTTCCCATATCTGACCTTTCCCTCTCTAATTTCCCTCCAACACTCCCCCAGGATCCCGCAGCTTGGCCTCCCTTTTATTCTTTCTTCATATTTCACTGCCCTCCTGCCCGCCTCCACCCTGACCTTATCCACCTTTACCTCTTCCCTCACTATATACTCCGGTGTTTCTCTCGCCACCCCAAGCACCCATCTCCAATATCTAGCCTGCACGTCCTCCAGCAGTCCCTGCTCCCTCCATCCCCATACCTCTGCCCCATACATCATCACACTGCTAACCAGACCTTCAAACATAATCTTCCTCGCTGCCACATTCCTTCCAAAGACTCTCTTCCCCCAACCCCATACTTGTCCCATCACCTTATTCGCCTTTTTTGCCATAGCTATCACATGCGACCCCTCCCTGTTATCCTCCCTAAACACATACCCCAAGTAAGTATACTCCCTAACCTCCTCGATCTCCTTTCCCTCCCATCTCCAGTTTTCTGTTCTTTTTCTCCCACCCTTACAAAACTTCATCATCCTTGTCTTCCCCACATTTACTTCCAGCCCCTTCCCCCTAAAATATTTTTCCAATGTCTTTATCATCTCCTTCATCTCCACCGCTTCTCTCGCCATGACCACGATGTCATCCGCGTATGCTAACATATGCACCTTTCTACCTCCCACCACCAATCCTCCCATCTGCCCCTTCCCCAATCTTTCCTCCAGGTCCGCCGTATACAGTGCAAACAGACTTGGGCTCAGCGGACATCTCTGCCTCAGTCCCTTCGTCGTCCAGAACACGTCGCTCAGCTTATCTCCCACTTTTATCCTAGCCATCGTCTCCATGTATATTTCCTTCACTCTCGCAATTAGGTGTTCCGAAAAATATAAATATAATATGTCACTTTCACCATGCTAAAAAACCCTCTCAATTACCTTATGATTCAACTAGGTATAAAGTGTGTACGTACCGTGATTAGCTATGGGGTTACTGCTAGTTCTTTCAGCGTTTTGAAAACAAAGTTACCAACCCGCATTTCTTCGTCTCTAATGATATCATTCATTGTGTCATCCCTCTACAGATTAGAAAAGAAGTGATCCACCACTTCGGTTTATAATACTACTATTAAATTTAAAAGAAATCACTCACATGACATATAAGGTTCCATTGTCCGCAATCCCTTGAATAAAAAAAATAATTTAACAAATCGAAAATTTTTATTTTAGGAAATACTTGTGACGCATCCGAAGCGACAAACTTATATTTTAACACATCTAGTGCGCTCAAATGTTTAGAGGAAAAAGGAGATTTTGCTGTGATCGTCAAAGATCCTACAATAAAGTTCCCCACTAACGTTAGTGTGATGTGCAAAAATGGAACATTTTCGATGTTGGATAGTTTTGATGTGGACGAAGGGTGTTATTTATCTACTGTGACATCAAGCGAGATTATAACGAGAAATAATGACCCATTAAACAACGATAGCCAATTAGCATTGTTGGAATTCGAATACTGGTTTTCTAATTACCCTCATAAACCTTTTGGATTATTCGATTCTTTTAATAATATAAACGATTTACTTTTTAAAGTAATATTTGTAACTTATTTTTTCAGTAAAACGTGTAAATCACTTATTTGTGTTTAAGGATACAACTAAAGGACTTGAATTGCCATCTTCGGAGAAAGATATTATCAAGAATTATGTTAAACTCTTGGATCATATCAACCATTATGAAAACGGACACAACAAAGCATTTTGTGTAGATAATTCTTCAATTACGTTTTTTACAACAATTGTTGTAATAGTTACAATTTTTCTGAATAGTTTTTAATTATAACTATACAGTCCACTCCCTATCTAATTTGAAAACGTTAAATATAAGATAAATACAACAAAAAAACTAAAAGTTCACAAAAAATCGTTCATGAAACACTCTCACTGCTTTATGTAGGTTTCTGTCACGTAATACGTATATCATAATTGCCTCAATTCTTTGCCGTAACCTCAATCTTACCATCTTAACAATTTCTCGACCTTGCTTCGATGAAAGTAGAAGATAGAAATGAACAAAATTATTTCAACACGGCTTTATACAAAAATTTTACCTTAACGAGAGGCAACGAGAGTAAAAGTAGACTAACCCCACAAGCCTGTCTTTTGAGCAATGAGCAAGATTAAGTATTGGCTTATTTTATTTTTCAATGAATTGCATGATTAACATGCTATCTGTTGTTCCCACTCGGTGTACAAACTTACACCATGCTTTCTCATGCTTTGCCAGATGCAAAATTTTGCAATATTCCATTCCCTTCTTATATCGCTGTTTCTAATCTTATTATACCTTTTCCACTTAGTTATAATTATAATTCATCCATATGTGCTATAAACACACTTGGACTCAATTCTTCTCCCTGCCGAAGGCCATTCTTCGACATAAATTCTCTCGATCTTAAATTTCCATATACCACAGCATTAACATTCCATAATTTCTTCCTTGACACACTATCAAACGATTTTTTCAAGTCAATATATCCCAAAAAAAATTCCATTGTCTGCATAATCTTTTTAACTATTTTTGGATTGTGAATGTGTTGTCTTGTATATTCCTGCCTTTTTCAAATCCTCTTTGAACTTTATCTAATTTTCTTTCAACTGTTGGCCTAGTTTTGTTATCAAGAATTTGTTATAGTATTGCCCATTCTAGTACTGTTATTTCTTTGTAGTTCCTGCAGTCTTTTTTGTCATTCTTTTTATGTATCGGGACTACTAACGCCATTTGCCAGTCTTTTGGGATTACTTTCTGTTGCCACACTTTATGCAATATATGCAGAAACACATTTTCGCCCGGTGCCCCATATACTTTATCAGTTTAGTAGTTATCGTGTTTTGTCCGGGTGCTTTTCCGTTCTTTAATTCTCGATTTAATTCTTTTATGACTTGTTCTAATTCCCCCATTATTTCTCTTCATGGTGCATCTATTGCTCTTCGTGACCCTTCCTGTTGTTGTAAAGATTCTATTGCACCTATATTTCCTTGCTCCATTATATTCAATAGTTTCTCGAAATGATCCTTCTTCTCCCCATTTTTATTCTTTACTGTCAATATCCTAAAAAATAGCTTTTGGCTTTATTTATTGTTTCTTTCCACCCTCCGAAGTCCACCCAAGTCCGTCTCTCTGCTTCTATCACGATTTCCTTTATTCTTCTTTCTGCTTATATTCATCATAACTCCACATAGTTTTATGTTTAAACAATTTTTCTAAACATATTTCTTTATTTTTAATACATTGTCTTATTTATTCAGACCACCGCGCCATTTGCTTCTTGTTGCTATTCTTCTTATAACTATCACATAGCTAGCCTTCCTACTTCCAAAAGAGTATTTCTGAATTGACACCATATATGTTCAATGTCTGCCTGCGTCAATTTGTTCTTTATATTAGTAATTATTGTAGTAAGTTGTCATTTTTGATGTTTTTATGTCCTTAACTATATTTCTGGCATATACAGGTGTCTCAGCGAGACCGGTCATTAGACGTTTCTGGGATTCTGGCGAAAATAAAAATTTGAGAATTCAGACTTAAGTATTATCAATTACGATCTCTTCGTCTAAAATATTTTCAGATTTCTTGCACTTCCGGTTATACCGGAAGTCGCGACCAACTTTATTTTTTTAAATGGAACACCCTGTATATTTTTACATATTTGGATTTGTCTGTTTTCAAAGTTTATAAATAACTTTACTTTTTGCAATTTGATTCGGTCGTTCTCGAGTTATTCGAATTTTTCTAGAAAAATCTGATCCAGCAGACATTTGTTCAAAAAATCAGAAAACACTCAATTTTTGGGATATCAATTTAGGATTGAGAACATGCTTAAGCAACATGATGGAGTATGTTTTGGTGCCGAGAACTGCGGTCTAGAACGTTTGATCACTTTACTATGGCACGTTAACTTTTCAAAATTTGGAACTACCATAACTTCATTTTTTTAAATGACACCCCCCATATTTTATTTTTTAGTGGTCTTCGGTGTCTCATTCTACATCTTTTATATCCCATATGACCCATACCTAATATTAATAGTTTGGGAGATAATTAGGGTTTTTTGAAAAATGCACACATATCATATGGATATTTAGCCTAGTGTACCACGAAAAACAAGCCTTCTCAATGAGTTCTTGTCAAAGACTCACTTGTTTACGTCACTTGATGCATGTGAGCTAATAATTATCTGTTATGTCCCTTAATATTAGTGCTGAAACGAGTTAAAATCGATAACAATAACGAAAGTAATATTTACACAAATCAAGAAATTCTTAATTTATTTTTTTTTGCATGAAAAGCGCGACAAAGTTCGTAGTATGATTCCCAGATCTTCTTTGGCAGCTCGAATTGAGGTGTTGGGACTGGGCTCGAAATAAGTCAAGGTATTCACCTCTTCCGTTGCATTATCTACTACATTTTTTGGTCAGTTTAACACATGATTAATTCGTCCAAAATGCAAAAAATTTGCTTCTATTCCTCTAAATTTACCTTTTGTCATCGAAGATAAATGTGTATAATTGTCATTAAACATTCTGCAAGTTCTACTAAGAACTTTGTCGCACTTTTCGTGCACAAAAAATAAATTATGGATTTCTTCATTTGTATAAAGATTATTTACGTTATTAATATCCATTTTAACTGGTTTTAGACTCACAAGCATCAAACAACCTAAGTTAGACTTTGACGTTTATCAATAAGTCATTAAACATTTGTTTTCCATGGCACATTAGGTTAATATCCATATGATACGTGAGCATTTTTCAAAAAACCCTAATTATTTCTCAAACTATTAATGTTAGGCATAGGACATATGGAATATAAAAGATGTAAAATGAGACGCCGAAGACGACTAAGTAATAAAATATGGGGGTTGCCATTTAAAAAAGTGAAGTTATGGTGCTTCCAAATTTCGAAAAGTTAACGTATCATAGTAACGGGACCAAAAGATCTAGACAGCCGTTCTCGGCACCAAAACATACTCCATCATGTTGTTTAAGCATGTTCTGAATCCTAAATTGATATCTCAAAAATTGAGTGTTCTATGATTTTTTGAACAAATGTCCGCTGGAGCAAATTTTTCTAGAAAAATTCGAATAACTCGAGAATTGCTGGTTCAAATTGCAAAAAGTAAAGTTATTTATAAACCTTCAAAACAGACAAATCCAAATATGTAAAAATATACAGGGTGTTTCATTTAAAAAAATAAAGTAGGTGGCGACTTCCGGTATAACCGGAAGTGTTAGAAATCTGAAAATATTTTAGATGAAGAGAACGTAATTGATAATACTTAAGTCTGCATTCTCAAATTTTTTTGAGTTTTTTTGGTCAATTTTTCTAATGACCGGTGTCGCTGAGACACCCGGTATGAGCAATACATAAGTCACCATGCTATCTGTAACACTAATCTGTAGAACATTTGTAAAAGAATAATAAATGAATTAAAAAATTAATTTTATTTTACTTTTATTATTTTACCTACGCAAACAATAAAGACACGACGCGCGGCGACCGAAAAATGAATACGACAAAGGGTGGAATTGTTCAAGGAAGCAAGAAGAAAAAGCGACAAAATCTGTAGACGAACGAAACGGGATTACCAGAACAACCAAAGATTAAATATAGGGGTTGATAAAGGCGAGTAGCGAGGATCTAGCAAACAACATTTATTTATTTATTTATTTATCTACTCTCATGGGACACAGCACAGCACTTGCTTAAGTAGTTTGACAAAAACAACAGAGAAAAGAAGTAAGAAAACAATAAAGTATAATAGTTTAAAAATAAGTGAAAAATCGAGGTATCTAACAATCACTCGCGATAGGACAAGAACTAAGTATTAATTAATCAATATACGACATGTTCCCAACTGCAACGAGGATCCCCCTTTTGTCAATGGAAAGACGGCCAGCAGAGCCAGCAGAGCACAACGAAAATCAAAACGAAGTGATCTGGCCGGGACGTGAAAGTAAATCAGTGATGTAAGCGAAGATGAATTATAAATATTGTGAATTATTTTATATAAAAGTATTATGTCATTAACAAGTCACCGCTGGCTGTGTCGTAAAAAGTGGAAAGATTGGCACGCCGAGTCCTAGTCATATAGGTAGTATGAGATTTCCAGCATAAAAAACAAAGGAATCTTTTTTGGATACACTCTAGTCGATCTACGAATATATCATATTGTGGATTCCATACAACAGTGCAGTAATTCAAAATGTTAAATACGTACGTATAATAGAGAGTCATTCATGAATTAGTGTCAACAAAATCAGCAGCTGATATCATGACGAAACTCAGCATACTAAAGCCTTGCTAACCACCAAATCGACGTAATCATTACACAATAGTTTAGTATCAAACGTCACGCCCAAATCCCTCATAGAAGTAACCCTTTTCAACAACTTTCCTCCAATGATGTAGCCAAAGCGTATAGGACAAGGTCCTATTTTGTAAAAGTAATTGTAAAGCATTTGCTATAATTTATGGTGATAAAATTTGTAAAACAATATTGAGCAAGTTCATATAGATCTAGCTGAAGAGCAGAACAGTCTCTAGGATTAGACACGCAGCAGAAGATCTAAAGATAACAAAGTTGTAAAAAGTAGGCTTGTAAATTAAACTCTCAAGGACCTTGCCGAAAATGGACAACAAAAAAATTGGTCTATAGTTTTCGACTAAGCTTCTACATCCAGATTTAAAAATAGGCACCACAGAGGGCTGCTTCCAGATTAGCGGGAAGATACAGTCTCTCAGAGATCTATTGAACAAGATTGATAACGGTTCACTAGGAGATTCACAGCAATTTTGAACCTGTCACCACCTGGCCCTCCGGAAGGGTTAACGGCTCCAAGAGCTTTCAAGACCTCAACATGCTCAAGTTGTAGAGACAGTGACACCGTCAAACGTAACTTCTGCAAGCAAATCACGTATCGCGCGCTTAGCTCTAACAAATGGCCAAAACCTTTTGGTAACAATAACATTGCTATAATCACGATCGATAAGAAACTTTGAGCGACCCCTCAAAAGGGAAAAAGTTATATAGTCGAGGTGATTTTAACACCGCTTCCACTTCTTGTGCATCTTACGTTTTTCACGAATTACTTATAGTGTCTTTTGAGAACCAATACGGAAAACCGAGTCCGAAGACTCGTTTGCGTGGTACGAACAGTTTAAAAGCGTCAGATAGCATTTCGTAAAAATAAGCAGTAGCCTCATCCACGATTCCACTGCTCAAACGATTCCGCCAGGGCACTTCACTTAAGTACATACATAGTGATTTCATCAAAAGATGCCATTTTAAGATTATAAATATATTGATCCACTACAGTGGGATAAATTTCTAGAAATTATGAATTTGCATGATGACCTAAATCCACCTCGCATTACAGAGATACATTACAGGAAAAAACAAGATCAAGGATGTTACCGAATTCATTACAATAATGATTTAATTGGGATAAACCAGCCAAGGAGGCGGAGTCCAAGAACTCTGTAGCTCTTGGCGAAGTAGGCCTGAACGGGACACAGTAACGGCGAACGGGGTCAAGGGACCACCCGATTTCCGGGATATTGAAATCACCACAAATGAGGAAACCATAATAATAATAATATACTTTATTGCCCAGCAGCGTACCAAATTAAGGGCAAAATATCGCATAATTACATACAAAAACATAAACTTAAATTACAACAAAAAAATAATAGTAGACAAATTAAAAACAATATTAATACTTTCTAACAATGTAATTTCAAAAAAAAACATGAAATCACTATCAATTCAAATTAACAATTGAAAACGTTCATTTACGTTGGATGTCACCACTAAACTAACTAGCGACAATAACCAAGCACAATCTATCTCACTACACCACAACCTCTGCAAGTACAATGCACTGTGATTCATTTTTCTGGTTTTGTAGGAAAGGAAATTCGGGGCGATGTAATAGGTCCAAGTAGTTCACCCCTCTTGGCGGATATTGACCATCCATACGATACTTTAAAAAGCGACGCTGAACTTTTTCAATCATCAGTCGATGCGACGTATAAACAGGATACCATACTACTGAAGCGTATTGAAGTCTAGATACACCCAAAGCTATAAACAGCGTTCTTAGGGTACTTGAATCGCCAACGCGACCCATGATCCTCAGGATAAAACCCAAAGTGCTCTAAGCCCGCGACATCTCTTCAATATGGGGCAAAAAAGAAAGTACGTAATCAAAAATCATACCTAGATCTCTTGTAGTATAGACTTTAGTTAAAAAACTCGAAACAGTCATATAAACCGTATCGATGTTATTCAATTTTTTAGTAAATGGTACTAAGAGCATTTATTGGTACTTAGTGAAAAGGAATTAGATTGGCACCACTCCTGAACCACATCTCCAGTGTGTTAATTAATTATCGTACCTGACGTCATCATTGCAAGTATGCAACTAATATCACAGTATTGGTATTGCAATACGCGATTGGCGTATTACACTGAGATATTGGTTGTATACTTGCAATGATGACGTCGGATACAATAATTAATTAACACACTGTATATTGTCTTGTAACATTCGACTATCTTCCAATGATCCAACCTTCATAAATATTTTCAGGTCATCAGCGTAAGCAAGCACTGGACAGGAAACTGAGTGTAATAAATCATTTATGTAGAGAATAAATAACAGCAGTCCTGGGATGGACCTCTGATGAATTCCAGATGTAGGTGAGTAACTATGGGATTGAAAACCATTATAAAATACACAGCACACTCTATCAGTAAGGTACCGCAAGATGGGGTTACTTGGACAAGTTTTTTGCAAATTTTTCAAGATTAAAAGTGAAGAAATAAAGTTAGGGCAACAGAAACTTATTCATCGTACCTAACCTTGAGGATTATATAGTTATCATACAACATTGAAAATACCTTATACAAACAACAAAAAATATATAAAAAAGTAATGTCCAAATAGCCCCGTTGTTGGGGCTTCTTGGACACTAAACTTCGTTTTAGGGACAATCTCTTACTATGCATGTCAGATGTTAACTTGACCAGAAATGTAACCCTGAAAATGTAACTGAAGCATTAAGGAATGTATTTTTATGTAAAAAACACATTTTTTATTGAATTAAACATTAAAAAATATTAAATAAATTTTAACAAAACCGTATTTATTTCTTCTTACAAGTGTTTCAAAAAAATCTTCTAGTTAACCTTAAATTAATATAAATCGAAATAAAAGAAACAAAAATTAACGTATTTACCAACAATAAACATATTAAAAACCAAAAGCCACTGTTCTATAGCACAATTCAAACTTCAATTAATAACCGTCGACCGTCTAGGCACGAATCCGTATTGATAAAGGGATATAAACGATTGGGTGTGGCGATAAATGGTATTATAAATTAATTGTTCATATACTTTTGCAAAATTGACAAAATTGTCCCGGTCTCTTTTTTCGAGACTAACCCAATCCCGCAAACACCAAACCTCTATTTTCTTTTGTTTTTAAGTTATAGCCAAAAAGTCAAATTTTCGTGATTTCAAAAAATGCTCATATTTCGTTTATTTTTCAAATTAGAGAAATGGGGTTGATACGTTCTTAAGACACTTTTTTAAGTAGAATATACTGCCGTTGAAAATTTTTTAAAATATTTAATGATTTTTGAGATACAACACAAAGTTAACTATACTTGATTATGATGTTAATGAAAAGAGCATATTTTTAGCTTTCCAATGATGTATCGCATGTATGGTGTATTTGCGGAAAATAAGCGTTAATTTTCAATTCCAAAATAGTAGCGCTTACTATTATATGTTAGCGTTCTTTTATGTGTGGTGCGGCTTTTGTACGATAGATGGCGTGGGGAGGTTCTTGTGGTGTGTATATTTAAAAACTGGCACATATGTAGTCATAAGGTTTAGAGTAGAGCAGTTTAAAAAACCGTTGGATTAAGTGTAACCGTTGGATAATAAAGAGTTGTTTAGCCATTCAGAGGAGTGTGTTTAAATAGTTAACATATCAGAAGTGGGATAGGGATAAGTTCTACTGTGAAGTGACCAAAAGTCTGGACCTACTGTGAAGTGAAGTGCACAAAAGTCTGGACCTACTGTGAAGTTAAGTGCACAAAAGTCTGGATCTACTGTGAAGTGCCCAAAAGTCTGGACCACCTACTGTGAAGTGAAGTGCCCAAACGTCTGGATCTACCGTGAAGTGATTTTCGCTGGACAGATTCCACGTCCAAGATTATTCTGGACTTATGAGTGATCCACATAGTGAGTTGCCGTCAAACAACACCGAACCGAATAAAGCAGAAACAGGGGGCTTTTGTTTCAATTTAAACAAAGCAGGAACTTCGACCATGGCGGAAAGTTCAACTGGAATAGACGGCGGAAATATGCAGAACGTGTTGATCGCACTGACCGAATGTTTGCGAGAAATGCGAGCCGAGACTAATACCAGAAAAGCCGAACTTGCAAGTAGTAAACCAGAGCAATTCCAAATAATGCCTGACTTAAATAAAACCATTTCAACGTTCGATGGAGATGTTGATTTGTTGTGCGCCGCAGAATGGATAAGAGGTATCGAAAATAGTGCTTCGATGTATAAGTGGCCGGAATGTATTAAAATCGAAACGGCGAGAAACCATCTCGTAGGACCTGCACGCGATTGGTATAACGCACGAAGCGGCGATATCCGAAATTGGGATGACTTCAGGGTAAAATTTGAGAAAACGTTCATCGAACCTACTAGTACGGGAGAAAAATGGGACCGTATGCGAAAACGAATTCAAAAACAAAACGAGTCCGTGATGTCGTATTATCATGATAAATATAAATTATGCAGAGCATTACAATTAAACAATAACGAGATAAAAGAGGAGATCTTACGAGGTCTTTATTCGAGAGTGATTGCCGGTAATTTATGCGTTAAGTCTTACGGCGATTTAGATGAATTGTACCAGGATATCGTAAATAGTGAACGATTAATTGAAAAGAGAAAGGAAGTTCACGAAAAAAGAGAATCAACCACAGGAAATAAAAATACAAAATCACAAGGTACAATGTTGCGGAAAAGCGTAGGGGAAAACGAAGGTGAGCAAGATCAACGTAGAAACAAGTCAGAAGGTATAAAATGTTTCCGATGTGGAGGGTTGGGACATATGGCATCACAATGTCTAAAACGAGAAGCAGTATGCTTTTTGTGCAACAAACCAGGGCATCAACGTAAAGATTGCAGATGGAGAAAAGAAGATAGTGATAGAAGGGAAGTTCGTGTAATAGAAGATACAACAACGACATACAACAGCGGTATTGAAAAGTACTTTAAGCGAATCCTATTGAACGAGAAAAAGTATGTGGCCTTAGTCGATCCAGGGAGCGCCGTTTGTACAATTCAAGCTCACTTGGTTGATGAGAAAAATCGGCAGAAAACAAATATTGAGCTTACGGGATTCGGAGAGGGAAAACCAGTAAAGTGCAGCGAGAAGATAATCGCGCGGGTAATGGTGGACGAAGTGTTCGTAAATAACGTGGACATTTTTGTGGTTCCAGAGAACGCTCAATCCGTGCCGGTGATAATTGGTCGATCTTTTACGGAAGCTCCGGAGTTAGCTTACGCTCGAGTTAAAGACAGTCTCGTGTTTGGTTGGGATGATTCGTTGCCGTTTAGTGAAATCAGCGAACTTGATCGATCGCGACGCGAATGTGTGGTGGCTGCTGAGGACGTTATTGTGTCTAACAATTCAATGCAGCTAATCAAAGCAAAGGTAGCGAACATTGATGTACTTGTACCAATGAAAAACAAAAGTGAGAATCCAAAACAATTTATGAAGGACGACGTGGTTGGGATTGTGCGTGATATAAACACTATTTCGGAACAAATACCGTCGAAGGAACCCATAACAGTGGATATGCTCCGGGTAGACAGTGAAACAAAGGACGAAGTGATTGACAAATTGGTGGATTTGTGCAACGAATATCGTGACTGTTTTGCGTTGAATGTGTCGGAACTAGGATGCACAAATGCGATTACTATGGATATTGACGATTCGGGGGTGCCGGTAAGATCGAAACCATATCGCGCAAACATTGACGAGAGAAAAACTATCGCAGAAATTGTAAATGAATGGAAAATAAATGGAATCGTGACGGAGACCGATTCTCCTTACGCGAGTCCGGTCTTATTAGTTAAAAAGAAAACGGGTGAACCGCGTCTAGTTGTGGATTATCGGAGGTTGAACCAACAGACGATAAAGAAAAACTTTCCGATAGCCAGTTTGGACGAACATTTAGAAAATTTACAGAATGCCAAATTATTTACGACGTTGGATCTGGCACAGGGCTATCTGCAACTACCCCTTAGTGAAGCAGCAAAACTGAAAAGAATAATTGAACTTCTTAAAAAGCCTAAACGTATACGACAAGAAGAAGAAGAAGTAAAATTGTATGAGATTGATAACTCTAGATTAGTACGAAACGTGAAGGTGGGAAAAATAGAGAGAAAACTCTACGTTGTACCGAAAAGTGTCCGGAAAAGTATTGTGGTACAACACCATGATGGACAAGGACATTTCGGAGTGGATAGAACGATGGCGAGCATTCGAAAGTATTATTGGTTTGGAGGCATGAGATCATACGTGAAACGTCATATTCGAGCTTGTGTTGAATGTTTGTTATCAAAGATTCCAAGTGGGAAGAAACCGGGAGAACTACATCCAATACCTGTATCTCAGCGTCCGTTTGGACGCATTCACATTGATCACCTAGGACCATTAATTCGTAGCAAGAAGGGAAATGTACACATACTGGTGGTCGTGGACGCGTTGACTAAGTTTGTTAAGTTGTATGCGGTTCGTGATACAAAGACTGTTTCGACAATTCGTGTATTGAAAAAGTTCATTGATCAATTCGGGATTCCAGATCAAATTATCTGTGACCGGGGAACAAGTTTTACATCGGACAATTTTCGGAAATTCATGACGGAGTGTGGTATTAAACAAACGCTAAATTCGTCTCAATGGCCAAGTGCGAACGGTCAAGTGGAACGAGTAAACCGAACATTAATTCCGTGTTTAATGACTGAAAAAGAAGAAGAGGACCGATGGGATACGAATCTAATTCAAATAGAGCAGAATTTAAATCTTGCGGTAAACAAAACCACTGGTAAGACGCCGTACGAAGTACTTTACGGGTATTTGCCAAAATTTGGATCCGCTAAATTAAAAACAGTAGCTAAAGACGCGCAGAACGAGTGGATACCATCTGAAACTGTACAACGTGAAGTGCGCGATGTGATCGAAAAAGAACAAATTCGATATAAAGAACGATATGACCGAAAAAGATATTCAGGTTTAAAATATAACGTTGGTGACATAGTATTTATGAAGCGTGTCGCGAAGCCGGGAGATGGCGAACCGACAAAGCTACAAGATAAGTACCGAGGGCCGTTAGAAGTGATCGCCGTACTGCCAAGCGACACATATCGAGTGGCAACCTTGGACGTAGAAGACCAGCGAAAGTTTGCCACAACTGCCCATGTATCGCAATTAAAAATATACCAAAATCATGAGGAGTCGGATGATGAAACCGAGGAAGACTCACCCTCAGATGAGAGTGAGAAGGAGCAAGACGATCCGCCTTGTCGCAGTGCTTCAACGATAGAAATCGGAGAGGAATCTACAACTCGACGAATACGAAGAAAACCCACATATTTAAGTGATTATGAAGTATAACATCGCGCGGGTGCGCGATTAACATCAGGGTGGCCGAGTGTTAGCGTCCTTTATGTGTGGTGCGGCTTTTGTACGATAGATGGCGTGGGGAGGTTCTTGTGGTGTGTATATTTAAAAACTGGCACATATGTAGTCATAAGGTTTAGAGTAGAGCAGTTTAAAAAAACCGTTGGATTAAGTGTAACCGTTGGATAATAAAGAGTTGTTTAGCCATTCAGAGGAGTGTGTTTAAATAGTTAACATATATATTATTATTAAGCGCTAAAGTTCAAAATTTTGATTATAGTAGGCGAGTTCGGACAGTAATTACTACTAATTGCTATATGGTTTTGCACGAATATGACAGAAAGTTGCTCTTGTACCATTATGCAGGATAAAGTTGGTTTTGTACCAATGAATAAAAACTTTGAAGAGTTGATTTAAATTTCTCAGTATCTTATCCCTTACTTTGTTCACCAATAAACACTGATTTGTAGATAAAGTTTGTTTATTAAAAATACAAGAAACATATTAATTAATGAATAATTAAATATGAACAACAACTTTAGGAACTAAACAGTCGTAGACTGTGTCATCTTCTTCTACTAAACTTACTGGTTGTAAGGTTAGAACAGTTGGGTATCAATGAATGAAATCTTCGGTAGTATCGTCCCTGTTTTCCCCAACCAGGAGATTTAGAAGTTTTTTCATATTAGCAACCTTTTCTTTTGAAATTGGGTGAGATAGAGGAAGATTAGGGATCATAAACTGGGCAGCGGACTTTCCATTGCAACGATGTTTATATGGTATATGGAGCCTTATCTATCATTTTCAAAGAATCATTTTTTAATTTTATCGCTTTATGTATTTAAAGATATTGAGGAATTTTTAAGCGGGAAACTCGTTTCGAAAAATTCATGAATGAAATGATCAGTAAACTCACGTTACTATAGTAACTAAGTGGTATTCATAGATAACTTATATAGATGTGACATGGAGGTTCTGCTTCTGGTGCGATAGGCACAACGCCAACTCTAGCAATGGAGGTTCTGCTTGGCCTATCTCCTCTGCATTTGCATATAGAGAAAGTGGCTAGAACAACCATTTACAGATTTAAGCAATATGCTCAAAACTGTTCCGACATGTCCTACCAATGGGCTGCGGAAGACATTATAAGCACTGATACTGTGCTATCAATGCCGTCAGATTTGGCGGTATCACTATCAGTGATTAATGCTCGATACCAGATTGTACTGCCTGAGCGGCAGTCCTGGATCGAAAATGAAAATTCTCTGGTTCGGGCAGACATTTGCTTGTACACAGATGGATCAAAAACGCCTGAAGGGGTAGGAGCAGGAGTATACTGCCAGACACCTCGAATTAAGCAAGCCTACAGCCTGGGTACGTACTGTACTGTATTCCAGGCGGAAGTATTTGCTATTGACATGGGTACTAAAATCCTTCTTGAAAGAGGGGTGAAGAACATGACAGTACGAATCTTCTCAGACAGTCAAGCCGCTCTCCAGGCGCTGCAAGCCGTGAAAACGGTGTCGGCTTTGGTTAATGATTGTAAGAGAACACTAAACACACTGAGTTGTGATAACAGAGTCTCTCTGATCTGGGTCCCGGGTCACTCTTGTGTTGCTGGCAATGAAGCGGCAGATAAGCTAGCACGAGATGGCAGCGCTGAAGTGTTTGTGGGACCGGAACCAGCAGTTGGTGTATCATTTGCGATGGCCAAATATAGGATTGGACTGTGGGCTGAAGAGAGACTTCGCCTACTGTGGACCAGTTCTCCTGGAATGAGACATACTAAGGTGTTTATCAACATCGCCACTGTCAAACCCGGGAATATTTTGGGACTTGCCCGTAGTAGCATAAAAGTTCTAATGGGTGTTTTTACTGGGCACTGCCGATTAAAAGCACACCTCAACTTGTTGGGTTTAGCCGACGATGTTGAATGCCGACTATGTGCGGAGGAAGCAGAGACGGTTGAGCATGTTTTATGCCACTGCCCTGCCGTTAACCGTATCAGATTCTCGATTGTTGGGTCGCAGTTTATCTCCTCAAAAGATCTGAATGACCTTTCGCCGAGCAAGGTATTAATGTTCGTTAAGAGCATTGGACTGCACGGTGAAATTTGATAACGATATCTATCGGGGTACAATAGATCCTTAGGGTCGCGGTGCAAGGTTGGTTGGTCCGCCTACCCGATATGTATTCTATGTAATGTAATGTAGATGTGACATTTACGTAAAATTTTTGTACACGGTACCAGCGCTCCGAACGGCTCGGCCCAGTACTAATATTAAATAGCGGCTAACGTGATAAATCTAAAATTTAATATTTTCTAATTTTTTTTGTGTGGAATTAAATAAAGAAATAAAATCATTTGTGGATTTTAATAATCTTTTTATTAAAATTATTATCATAAACATAAAGTCTTATTTTAATATAAAAGAACAATAACTATAAACAATGTGTAATGATTAATGATACACTGTTAAAAATTTTACGAAGTAATTTAACTCTTCGGTATACTCTTCGATTTATAAAACACATAATTTCTTACCTGAAGGCTCCAATGAGATTGCACTGGTGGATATTGAAGCAACCTAAAGTCCCATATCTGCATGTGGAGTAGTGGGCGTGTTATTCGAAGCACTTGAAGTACTGACTTCTAAGTACTGATATCCTACATGTGAAAAAAAATGCCTCAGTCCTAACAACATTTTGATAATTTTATACACATACTGGCAAATTTAATGATGTACTACTCCTTTCAACAATTTGTTGTTACGTCCAACATCCTCTCGTCGAAAAGGCTTATCACAAACTCGAAAATTATTATAAACCCTCAAGTGTTCACACTGAAGCAGGTTTTCTCACACACAACATAAAACCCATCTTTGATATATTTCTGGATACATTTGTGGGTTTGGAAATCGGTAGAAACTTCCATACCTTTGTACGCATCCACTAATGGCGCAACTTTTTGACATTTTCTGCTACAAGAAAATAAGATGCATATATATTTATTTTACAAATACCTAATCCAGTTCCATAATCAATGTTTATGAGCATTAGTGAAACTGGAGATCATAATATAATAATATGAAATAAATAAAAAAAAGTATATCAAATGTACTTACCACGAATAAAATTTCGTAAATTTCTTTAAAATTTACTATCAAACACAAAGCCGCATCAAAACACTAACCAACTTGACAAACAACTTAGAAAACAGTAGAAAAACAAATTGACGAAACGACTACTTAAATCCTAAAATATTTATTAATTTAAACTGCCAAGATAAAGTAGATATCTACATAATATAACGCAATATAGCGCCATCTATCCCATCGGCCCGATACTAAAAATGACGTCAGTTTGTACGAACACGACGTTAATAAGTGCCAGGGGTATGGTGGTATTTAACGTTTTCCTCGCCTACTATAATTGAAATTTTGAATATTAATCTTTAATATTTTAGAATTAAAAAATAACGCTTATTTTCCCCAAATACACCATGCGTGCAATACATCATTGGAAAGCTAAAAATATGCTCTTTTCAGTAACACCATAATCTACTATAGTTTGTATTTAAAAAAATACAACTTTGTGTTGTATCTCAAAAATCATCAAATATTTTTAAAATTTTTCAACGGCAGTATATTATACTTAAAAAAGTGTCTTAAGAACGTATCGGCCCCATTTCTCTAATTTCAAAAATAAACAAAATATGAGCATTTTTTAAAATCACGAAAATTTGACTTTTTGGCTATAACTTAAAAACAAAAGAAGATAGAGGTTTGGTGTTTGCAGAATTGGGTTAGTATCGAAAAAAGAGACCGGGACATGGCACCTACTTTTTTCGTATCTCTTATAGTTTCTGAGATAGCCTATAATAACACCCAAATTTGCCCACCCTGTACAAATGGCAAAGGGCACATGTTTCTCTGGACGGAAGATATAGCAAAAAGAGGAAGTGATGAAGTTGCTTCAATCCTCCTAAAATTTCTTATGACGAAGACCGAAATTGACCACCTAATTATATTTACAGATAATTGCCCAGGGCAAAATAAAAATTGGCTAATGATGAGTTTATGGTTACAACTGGTAAAGGAGAATAAATTTAAAACAATAGCGCACCATTTTCTCGTAAGTGGTCATACTCATCTTCCTTCTGATAGGGACTTCGCACTTATAGAAAAGCGACACCGAAGGTATGCACCACAAGTTTTTTGTCCAAATGAATAATAGTACGATATTATACGGCGATCAAACAAAAAAACACCTTTTGCAGCCACAGTTATGACGCAGGAAGATTTTTTAAACTTTACACCTACTCGTACAAACATAAGAAAGAGTTCGCGCACCAATACCGGCCATAACTTAGACTTTGCTAATGCGTTTTCATTTCGATTTAGTAATAAAAATACTAAAGTTTTTTACGTCAAACATTCCGTTCATGGTGAGTTATGTACGACCAGGTGTCTATCTCAAAACGAGGAAGTTAGATAGAAAGTATCTTGAACCAATTAAAATTTAAAAAAAAAATATGACAATGTAAAGACATTGCTACCTTACATACCGGCTGTGAATCATGGTTTTTTCCAAAATTTACAGCCGAAAATAAGTGAAAGTGCTGAAGAAACAGAGGAACCTGAAATTATTAATGAAGCAGAGCCATTTTCTTAGTTTAAACATTATTTCTTTATATTTATTTTCTTTTTTGAGTTATTGACTTATTTAAACTAGGATTTATGTAAAAGTAAAAACTTTTTTGAGAAATATTAAAATGTTTTAATTCTATTTAAGTAGACATGTTTCGAAAACTAATGTTTCATCTTCAGTACCTAAATTTATGAAAAAGAAGAAACAAATTAAACAAAGGTTAACCGGAACGTATTAATAACGGTAAAATGAAAATCGGAATTTGAAAAGGTGAACTTACATAGAAAAATTATACAATATAATGGAATTAGTTAATAGGTGGGGTTCAGGAGTAGATCTAATTTCTTATAACTAAATTTACAATTAAATTTAAATTAGATTAACAAAATCACAGATTAAAAACTTCAACAAAAAAGGATAAAATCTTGGAAGGTATCGTAGGATAAGGGTGTGGCGTAAAAAACGTTATTATAATATAGCACGTACGGAATACAAAAAGAAAAATAAAAATTTTTGATTAATTAGTTAAATTTGTGGTATAAGCGAGAATATTTGTTTTCTATTATTTCATTTAATAAATTATCTGTGTTATTTTTAGATTGTTTGTATATTTCGTATTCTTCCAGTAAGTCCAGCTTCAAAGATTTAGGTTGGTTATGAATAAGTTCCATATTATTAAGACTTATTTTATGTTTAGTTTCTGTAATATGTTTGAATATAGCGGAATTTTTATCTTTATTATGTTCTTTAAAACGTGTTAATAAGTTTCTCCCTGTTTGACCTATATAAATTTTATTACATTCACTACAGGAAATTTTGTAAACTCCGTTAAGTAAGTGAAAGTGGAATTTATGTTTATTATTAACGAGCATATTGGAGATTTTAGTGTTGTTTTTAGTGGCTATGTGTATGTTATGTGTTTTAGTTATGTGGTGTAGTTGATTGATTGTGGGGTTGTAATGTGAAATAGAAATATATTTAGGTGGGAGTTTATAATGAGGATAAATGAATGAGATAACTTTATTGTTATGAACTTTGTAAAAGATGTTTTGCATGTCTTTAATGTTATAACCGTTGTTTAAGCCTGTTTTAGATTAATCTATTCACGATAGTTTTTGAAAAAAAAATTGATCTACTAAATATGTGATCTCGACAATGTTGATGAAAATTATACTTGCTTTTTTTTACTGTCTTGAATATGCACTTAGAACTCCAATGAGACCAAATTTATGAACGAAAATTGTTGAAAAAGAAAAGGCACCAAACATCATTGAAAACTCACTTTATTCTGTCTCGTAACAGCAATTTTTAAGAAAACGAAAACTGGTTTTTTTACTTGCGGGCGGAACGAACGTACACAAAAATTTCGGCACGAAAATAAAACGAAAATATACAATCTAATGGAATTAAATAAAATAAGAAAAATAAAAATAAAAAGAATGCAATTTTATCTAATGAAATTTAAACAAAGCCTATTTTTATAATATTGTAAATTTCTGAATTGAAATTTTCTGTGTTGAGGGGTGTGTTGATGGCTCTGTGGAATAAGAACCTAAACGCGGCTTCTTTATATTTGAAACTAGTGAAAGAATTTTTGGGGATAATTGTGTCTGTAGTAGTTGGTTTACGGAAAATGTTGAAATTAAGGGAAGAGTGTTTTTGGAAATTGTTAAATCAAGAAAATTTATGCTATTGTTAACTTCTTTCTCAATTGTGAAATCAAGGTTGCTGATATTGTTTATTAAATTGAATAGGGCTATTAAATTAGCATCTGAACCATCATATAGAATGAGGATATCATCTACATATCTACAATAGAATTTAATATATTTAGTGGCAAAATGATTATTTAAAGAAAATAGTTGAGATTCTAGGTTGGACACATAAAAATCTGCAAGAAGGCCAGATAGGGGGGAACCCATGGGTAATCCATCAGCCATTTCATAAAAATGGTCATTAAAAATGAAAAAATTTTGATTGGTTATGTTTTTAAGTATGTTGATCAAATTATTTATATCATTATTAGTAATGTTGATGGGAAGATTATTGTTGTTTTCAATTTTTTTGGAATTGGGAAAATTTTTTATGATTTTTAATGTTTCTTTGATTGGGACATTGGTATATAGATTTTTTATATCTAGGGAGATGAGTTTTGTATTTTTGTTTATTCTTATTTTATCAAGTTTTGAAATTAGTTCTGAAGAATTCTTTATAGAATATGTGGATTTGAAATTGAAAGATTTAGTTAGAATACTATGTAGGGCTTTAGATATAAGGTGACAAGGAGAGTTGATATCGCTGACTATGGGTCTGATGGGTTCACCTGTTTTGTGTAGTTTTATTAGACTGTGTAAAGTGGGATGTAGAGGATTCATGGGTATGTATTTTTTATTTGAAGGAAAAAATTTGTTTAGGGTATTTGATGATTTTTTCAAAATATCCTTAAGTTTATTGGTAAAAGAAGGAAGAGGGTCTTTGTGGAGTAAGGTAATGTTATTGTCGTTAAAGAAAGATAAGGTTTTTGAAATATATTCTGATTTATTAATTAAAACTAGGCCTGCATTTTTATCTGCTGGTGTACATATTATATCGTGTTTGAGAAGGTTGTTTTTCAAAGAGATAATGGTATTTTGATATTTAGAATTGGAACTGTTATATGTGGAAAAATTCTTTCTTTTGGATTTAAATTTATGTAAATTGTGTAGGAGATCGGCTTTAAGTTTAGGGAAAATGGGATTAAAAAGTAATTGGCTTTCAATATCGATGGCTAAAGAAGTGGAATTGAAATTGTGAGTGTTAAATTCTTTCACTAGTTTCAAATATAAAGAAGCCGCGTTTAGGTTCTTATTCCACAGAGCCATCAACACACCCCTCAACACAGAAAATTTCAATTCAGAAATTTACAATATTATAAAAATAGGCTTTGTTTAAATTTCATTAGATAAAATTGCATTCTTTTTATTTTTATTTTTCTTATTTTATTTAATTCCATTAGATTGTATATTTTCGTTTTATTTTCGTGCCGAAATTTTTGTGTACGTTCGTTCCGCCCGCAAGTAAAAAAACCAGTTTTCGTTTTCTTAAAAATTGCTGTTACGAGACAGAATAAAGTGAGTTTTCAATGATGTTTGGTGCCTTTTCTTTTTCAACAATTTTCGTTCATAAATTTGGTCTCATTGGAGTTCTAAGTGCATATTCAAGACAGTAAAAAAAAGCAAGTATAATTTTCATCAACATTGTCGAGATCACATATTTAGTAGATCAATTTTTTTTTCAAAAACTATCGTGAATAGATTAATCTAAAACAGGCTTAAACAACGGTTATAACATTAAAGACATGCAAAACATCTTTTACAAAGTTCATAACAATAAAGTTATCTCATTCATTTATCCTCATTATAAACTCCCACCTAAATATATTTCTATTTCACATTACAACCCCACAATCAATCAACTACACCACATAACACATAACATACACATAGCCACTAAAAACAACACTAAAATCTCCAATATGCTCGTTAATAATAAACATAAATTCCACTTTCACTTACTTAACGGAGTTTACAAAATTTCCTGTAGTGAATGTAATAAAATTTATATAGGTCAAACAGGGAGAAACTTATTAACACGTTTTAAAGAACATAATAAAGATAAAAATTCCGCTATATTCAAACATATTACAGAAACTAAACATAAAATAAGTCTTAATAATATGGAACTTATTCATAACCAACCTAAATCTTTGAAGCTGGACTTACTGGAAGAATACGAAATATACAAACAATCTAAAAATAACACAGATAATTTATTAAATGAAATAATAGAAAACAAATATTCTCGCTTATACCACAAATTTAACTAATTAATCAAAAATTTTTATTTTTCTTTTTGTATTCCGTACGTGCTATATTATAATAACGTTTTTTACGCCACACCCTTATCCTACGATACCTTCCAAGATTTTATCCTTTTTTGTTGAAGTTTTTAATCTGTGATTTTGTTAATCTAATTTAAATTTAATTGTAAAATTAGTTATAAGAAATTAGATCTACTCCTGAACCCCACCTATTAACTAATTCCATTATATTGTATAATTTTTCTATGTAAGTTCACCTTTTCAAATTCCGATTTTCATTTTACCGTTATTAATACGTTCCGGTTAACCTTTGTTTAATTTGTTTCTTCTTTTTCATAAATTTAGGTACTGAAGATGAAACATTAGTTTTCGAAACATGTCTACTTAAATAGAATTAAAACATTTTAATATTTCTCAAAAAAGTTTTTACTTTTACATAAATCCTAGTTTATTATATTTAACGGTTCCTTCATGTCAACGCATATATTATGAATAACCGCCGTTGAAACAATGATTGGTTGTATCCTTACAAATAAAAGAAATAATCACGGAATAATTTTTTTAACTAATTGGTTCTAATTGTTACCTTTCCGTCGCCACCCTCATTTCCAATCTTAAAACTTGGAATCGTCTCTTCCAAACCCCATACTGCCGTTCTACGACATTTCGGGTCCTTATTTGAGCTTCATTATAGAGACGCTCTGCCTCTGTCCTTGGTGCGACAAGGGGAGTTAACAAATAATTTCTAAAATGGAACAGTTCATTTACTATGTTTATTATAATTCTCTTACAGTGTGAACTTACGTATTGCGATACCCACTGTCCCCAAGCAATATACCGTTTCCAAAATGGCCCTGTTCAAACCTGTTGCGTATACTGCTATTATTAAAAATAGTTTGATCGTGCGTGGATCCAGGCCATCTAGCCACTATATCTAAAATTTTCAGATTTGCGTCCGATACCGTCTGTACATTAAAGGAAAAATAGCCTTTTCTATTCCTAAAATTTTCTGCTTGGTCTCCACCTAAAATATAACATAAGAAATGTTTGATATACATTGGTATATCATATTTCTAACAATACCTGGCGATTGAATTCGTACATGCGTACAATCGATGGTGCCAATAACCAAAGGAAATCGAGCAATGTTATAAAAGCTTCTTTGCGCTTTTCCAATGTCGTCACCCTCCGGCATTTTGCAGTATTGGGGTCTTAAATTGGCAATGGCTATTGCCACCAACTTCACTATTTGAGATGCTGCAGCTTCACTGACCCCACAAAAATCAGCCACAGCCAGCAACATATTACCCGTAGCAAAAAATCTTAATGTTAATAATAACCGGTTTGAGGCAAATATTGCTGAATTTCTAGAAAATAATATCTTTTATTTTACAAATGATACTAAATTATACAATATACAATACCTTTCCGTTCGTGGTTTAATGTTTTCTTCAACCTCTGACAACAACCGATGAAAACATTCTTTGGAAAGGCGGAACCTCTTTACGAATTCGGCGTCAGATAAATGATGAACATGATCGATTCTTTCTTTCATGACTCGGCCACCACGAATAGGAAATAATTCCTTGATTTCTTCCAGATCTTCAATCATCTCTTCGTCACTGCTACTTTCACGTTCAAAATCCATTTCAATACAAACACAACCACCGCTCGTTTCTTTTAGGTTATGAATTTGACACACGTGTGTTGTTTGAACGGTACGCCACCTCGCGGAAATAGTTGAATCACTTTTAACCTACCGGTCAGACCGATAACAGGCACCGAAACCGGCTGTCAATGTTACGCCAAAAATAACCGGTAGGTCAACGCTAACAGTAACATAAAAACGGTGGTAAAAGACGATTTTTGACATAACATGAGGTTAAAGATAACAGCAAGAATAACAGGAGGTGGTAAAAGTGGGCCTTAGAGAAATATGGAGAATTTCATCCCGTTTATTGACTTATTTAGTTTTGAATTGAAAATGTTGTCGTTTGTTAGTGCAAAAGTGTTACAAGTCACAATTTTTCTAATAAAATTCTATTTATATATTTATTATAGTTTTCTATATATTTTTTTTATTATTTCAGTATCCTGGATAGATATTGTAATAAAATCCCTGTTTCCGAAGAAACGAAAAAAAAAGACTAATTAAATTTAGGAAATTTACAATTTTGGATTAGACTATAAGTAGTTAGTTTTGTTATGATTTTCGTTTAGTTTTATGAAAAATTATTACGATGTGCAAGAAAAAGGTAATTCATTGAAGTCTATGACCTTCAAATTTTGACCTTGACATTTACATTTTGACAGGTATTGATTTTGGCGAGTTTTTAGACGATTTTCGATTCTAAAACCATGCGAGATCGATAGATCGTGTCGATTTAGCCCTTAGGCCGCAATTTCATCCATTTCTGAATCATTTTATATATCTAAATTCTTCGAAGAAATTTGACAAGCGCGATTATCTAAAAGAACGAAAAATTAGCTACAAAATTACAAAATCTTAATCAAATTTAAAGTTTATTAATAATTTCGAATATTTTCAAAGTTGATAGTTATTTTCTTTAAAAATTCAATCATTTTGGCCAACCTGTGTAATTTATAATTCCCGCCATTTTATCAACCAATCAGAGAGCTCAGATTCAAACTGAGGCGATCAAATTCGAATATCCAAGAAGCCTTTGTCCAAAAAGGGTATATAAGGCCGCGCAAATCTACGTCAATTTAACCTAAAAACTTCTAACCTAAGTTTGAACTTAGAATTTTTTTTGACAACTCAATTTACTTTTATCTAGTAAAAGTAAACAAGTGTTTCTAAATTATCTTCGAAGAAATCGAAACCATACCTGAGATCGAGTCCAATGTTCCATCCTGTTCCCGAAGGACCCGAGAACTAAATTTCCCGAGAATCCTAAACTTCTAACACCGAAGAACATCTATCCCGCAAGACCAAGGTCAACCAACCATTTTTAACTGACATGTCACACCTCCGGAAACAAGTTAAGTGAACATAATTTCCTTTTATCGAACTCTTTAATTTTTATAACCCTCGCGATTAAAATAAAAAAAAATTAATCTTAAAAGACCCTTATAAATTAACGCGTATAAGCTTTGTCAATTTCAACACTCTTATAAAGGAGTTACCTCTTTCTTGCATAGATTTCTTTATGCTCTATTTTATATTTAGTTCGTAAATTTAAAAACTTAGTTATAAATGTCTCCATGAACTTACGTTTTATTTTTTTTGTCCCTGATCTTTAATTTAACAAAAAAATGTATGTTTTGTTCGTTGTTATCCAATTAAATAATTGTTATATATTGTTTTCTGTGTGATTTATTTGTAAAAAATTTGGTTTATATAATTAATTAATTCGAACAAAACAAAATAATACAATATATACAGTTGTGTTACTAATGTAAACAACCCAAAAGGTAAAAAGACGGAAACATTAATTTTACAGATTTTGTACAAATTTCAAAGTCGATTTTCCAATAATTTTATATTTGTGCCTTGTCATTGTTTCACACTAAGCCATTCAATTATAAGAAATTCAATTAATAAATATTTCATAAAAAATATATCTACTAAGAACAATAAAAGAAAAAATCGAAATGACACGTTTTGCACGGATTTTTGGTTCTTAAAAAATTAAAACGTCACAAAGCAGGTGACAAAAGTCGCTCGTAATGTGCAATTAACTTCGACATAATTCATAAAGTTCCCGTTTACTTCTGTATAAAAGGAAAAAAAATCGATTTTTGACATCAAAACGATTTGGCAAATATCTTTCTTACTCTCGTAAAAATAATGCAAAAAATTAGACGCTTATCAAAAGGTATTATTAATACAATTTAAAAAGTCGTAAAAATAAAATTATTTTGTAGATTTTACAAATGATATTAAAAAAGACGACGGGAAACGGTTTATTTTACCAGCTCGATGGTTGCTACATTTTTGTGGTTTTTGGCCAGATACAAATTCGAAGTTATTCATATTTTATAACAATTTTATTTTGGCCAATGTTTTCATCATGGAAATATTTCATGTTTATTATGTTTTAATGAATATAATAGACATTGAAGGGGTAGCAGAATCGGCTGCAACGGTTACAACAACATTAGAAGTCAAAGATTTACATTTATCATTCGAATTAAAACTCATTTTCTATGTTCTAGGCTTTGGTAAGAACTTATTGCATGACCTATAAAAAAGAAATAATCAACGATATTTTATACAAAACTTGGAAACATTTTTGGCCCTTAAACATTTTACCACCAAAAAAAGTTAAAGAAATGAAAAATTTATTATATTTCGGTTGTTCTTTAACTTACGGTTTTTTCTTGATGTCGTTCGTTTCAACAAGTCAAATAACAAGTCTTTCTTTCATTCGAGGAGACGGCTTAATTTTAAAATCAAAATTTCCTTTTAACTCGGACAAAGACTTCATTTACGAAACGGTTTATATTTGGCAATATTTCTTAACTTGGTTTGTTCAAGTTATCGTGAACGCTTTTGATTTCTTGTTTATCCCGTTAGTTTTAATTTGTGCATGTCAATACTTGGTTTTACAAGAAGTTTTGCGGCATTTATTGGATCCGGAAAAATCGGGAGTACATCGACGGAAAATATTCGGAAAAAATTGGTGGAAATTAAGCAACAACGATGTTTTTTTAGAATGCATCAAACAACATCACTTATTGATTAGCATTTCTAAGAAATTGGAATCATCTTTTAATTTAATTATATTAATACAATTTTTCAACAGTATATGTGCTATTTGTTTATCGACTTTTGTACTTCAATTCGGTAAAGTTCGAGGAATTAAAATGCCCACGTATTTAACTGCTCATCTTTTACAACTATTTTATTATTGTTTAGTCGGAAATGAGTTAACATATAACGTAAGTTGATATTTTAATATTTAATTTTTGATAATGTTTAGATTTAATCTTTTTTTAGAGCGGTCAGTTGTCTAAAGGAATCTTCGAATGTGATTGGCATTTGGTATATGACCTTGATTTTCGAAGAGCATTAATCCTGATGATGGCGAGGAGCCAAAGAAATGAATTTTTAACCGCTGGAAATCTCACACAATTAAACTTTACGAGTTTCTTAATGGTTTTCTTAGAATTACTAAGAAAATGACAATTAATTGAAGTTTCAATTTTAGGTCTTAAGATTATCTTTCTCTGTTAACACTTTCTTAAAAAACTTTGCAAGCACTGAAAATTAAATATATACATATAGATGAGAAACTTTAATGAAGATGAGAAGAAGAATATGAATTTCGCATAGTAATTATTTAATATTAGAACGTTTATTTAACGTCCAAACACGTAAAGATTTATAGTTTAAAACGTAGCTAATATAGGTATTATATGAATAATAAATAGATAAGAAATGTAATAATAATAGTAGGTATAATATCTATTATTGACTAACAAAATTTCGATATAAACTGACGTCTTCGTAACTCCACATTGACCAGTTTCCCTAAGACCATCCATAAGCCTTTGACATGTTCTCCGATCAGGTGTGACTCTAACTGGAAATCTTTCTGAGTAAATCTGTGATGCTAAACGAGCGTTGAGTCTTGCCTTGCCGTAAATTAAAATCATGTCCAACTCTAGGAAAGACGCACGTGAACTAAATCAAAGACATAAAAGCACGACAAAATTACACCTTCACAGGTAGTAAAAGAAAAAAAAATGTAACCACTTTAAAAGGACCTTCATATCTAGCCGATAAGGAAGGTGTTTTACCTTTTAATCTAAGAAGTACAAAATTTGATTCTAATAAATCTTTATGTATAAATGGCTTTCTTGAATTATGATGAGACGTCATTGTCGTTCTAAGAATTGTTTCTCGTAAACTAATCAGTAAAGGATAAGTATCAATATTACTATATGATTTGAAAAAATTCACCTGGGAGTCGTAATGGTTGACCAAAAACAAGCTCTGCAGGTGAACAACCTAAATCTTCTTTTAAACATGATCTGAGAGCAAGTAGAACGATAGGAAGATCAACGGTTTGAGCTTCCTCTAGCAATGAGTGTGGTTTTCAAAGTTCTGTGGAACCTTTCCAAAATACATACTGCTTTGCGCATGATATGAGGAGTGAATTTTTTAGAACCAAAGAATTTATTGAATTGTGAATACAGTTCAGATTCAAATTGTTCACGTTGGTCGTGAGGAACACCAAAACGTGAAAAATAATGAATTAAAAGAGTTTTTGTAATTCGCGACGGTAATGAAAGCTATAACAGTACTCAAACGGGTGCTGTAATGAGACTCCTTACAGCATCCGATGCTGTAATGAGATTTTAGTAACATTTTATGGAACCATGTTCATGTTGGTGACATTGGGTCATTAATTTTTCTAGTTGTCAATGTGACAATGTTTGTCTATGAATGTTTAAATACGTTCTTAGCATCGAATACAAGGTTCACAGTGATGAGGACACTGAACTCTGAGCAATTTCTCTTATTTTGGGAGGTGTACATGAAACATGTTTGTCAGGTGAATACATTTTGTGTTTTGACAGTTGTTTTGTCTGGTGTTTTTGTTTTTTTTGACTTAGAGTAATATTTGGTTATTTTTAAGTTGTAAATTGGCAGCGAAATAAAAATGGACACTTCTTGTCGAATGAGAAAAGGTGTTAGGTGCGTTTTAGTTATCCTTTAGACAATTAAACCTAAATCTACGAATGTCACTTAATTAAAAACAAGAAAATAAAGAAATACAGTTCATTTCAAAATAAATAGCATACAGAACACAACAATTGGTCCTTCGAGCGAAGATTATCGAAAATTAAGTGATATCAACATTGTGGTTAGGTTACATCAGCCAACAAGTTTCGACGCGTCGCTCTTTGTTGGTGACGTCATTACGCTGATTGGGAAGGCAACAGACGCTAATATTAAACAACGGCAATACAGGTTCGTGTCCTTTATATTTGGTCCATCCCTTTAATCCCTTTCACGAGTACAAATCGATGCGATGGAACAATTAGTAAAGAAGCGCGCCGTAATAAAATCACAAGTTACACGATTCGGTTCCTTCGTAGACGAAGTACAATTGGGTAATAAAAACATCGCGGAATTAAAAACACGATTAAAACGATTAGAAAAATTATGGGACGAATTTGATAACATACAAACGGAAATCGAAGAAAACGAAAAGGTGACGAACCAGTGTTGCCAACCGTACGGTAATTACCGTACAAGTACGATAAAATGAACATAAATACGGTGTACGGTCCACAATCAATTACCGTACACATTTGTACGGTAATTTTACAACCTCATCAATATTTTGGAACTAGTTATAAATTTTACTGCAAAATGAATGTAAAAAGAAATAAATTGTGAAGAAGAGATTGATATGTTTTGGGGAAAATTACTTGTTTATCAAGATAAGGGAGGAGCTCTAATTTTCAAAAATATTTCACAGTATGTTTTAAATTTGTTATCCATCCCACATTCTAACGCTACATGTGAACGAATTTTTAGTAAAGTTAACTTAATTAAAACTAAAACACACTGAAAAAAAATTTTACATGGATATCAATGGTTATTTATTACCAGTAATAAACATGTAAAAACGCTAACAAATTGTATTGTTACTACTTCATTGAGATTTTACATCACATCATGTAATTTTATTTACATATATATGTGTAAAATCACTGTACTAATTGTAAATATACATTGTAAATAACAAGTACACTTTGTAAAAATACAACGATGTTTTGTGTTTACACATTGTAATATTACAACGTAAGATTACTATATGTGATTACAATGTGAAATTATAGGTGATATCATATGTGATATTACATCCCCAATGTAATGTCACCTGTAATATCACATGTAATTTTACATTGTACCGCGACTGGACAACTTGAAACTTTGTTTCGGAATCGGACTTACAAAGACACTCAGGCAGAATTGCAGAGGATCGTGCAACTGTTTGGGCATCTTCGTAACACCGATCCACCAACCAAAAACCTGCATAAGGTAAGTATATGTTATAACTTATGTATTGGTTCTGTTATGGGTTGTGTATACTTGACTGAAACATAGCTCCCAGTAAAAGTATACTTTGGTTGAGGTTATACTATTACCGTAACATATACTCATTTGGCATCTATAAACTTTTTGTTTAATCTGTAAACAAAATTGTTTTATTCTAAAAGATGGTAATTTTTCCGACACATGAAAACTGGCGACGATGCTTGACGAATTTATCGACAAAAATTATCGATCCAAAATATATTAGTTTGTTCAAAATATAATTGTATAATAAACCCCAATTTTTTATTAACTAATCTATATTGTCGATATGAAAGCGTGACCAATGATTATTACAAATCTTTTATTTTATTAATGAGAGATATCACCCTTCGTTTTCCCATATTTTTTTTTGATCTGCTACCGGCGTCGGGATGAATTTTAAAAAAGAAACGTTGTATAAATTCTAGTAATTGAGATATTTCCCGTGGATATTCTAAGTTTAAAATATAAAACAATCCGAAGGCCACTTCCATCGCAGTTAAATGGCATGGTGTTTCGAACACTTGTTCTTTTTCTACGAACACACTATACGTTTTTTTTCTCCTAAAATGAACAATGCCTTTAACTTAAATGGTATAATAAAATAATTATTCTTACCTATTATGTGAATGCATGGTGCTTTACTTTTTATATCTACACCGCTATCGTGTTGGTTTAACCCCTGCAGTCAGTTTTCGTTTTAGTTAAGTAACATTATCCACATAAAGAATATTTACGATTTACAGTTGATGTATCCAAAAAATATTTAATATCTTCTTTGAAGTATGAAGAGAAGAAATTCATAGCAGAGATATGTAAATCTTTTTCGGTCATATTCAATTTCGGCTCAATCTTTTTTATACCTATGCCAAATTCGATAATTTTTTGCGCCTTCGACGTAAGTATATCTGAGAAACAGCTTAAATCTTTGTTGGTTAATTTTTTAAAATGCCATTCTAATTTAAAAATCACTGGCCATTCACTTAGAATTTCGTTGATTGTAGGCGGCTTAACAATCATTAAGGAACTGCCTTTGTGCTGGATAAGTTTGTTCAAGTAGACGGAAGAATTCTTCACCAGTATCCACCATATTATTTAAAACGTCCTTATCCGTAGCTACAGTACATAGAAAAAGGACACTTTATAGAAAGACCATTCTTTATGTGATTATACGTGTGTCGCAAAAACAGCTTTCTTTGTGAATCTTTATAATAACAATTGCTTATGTTACATGAATATGTTTTGTTACGTTCTTTACTTACGGGGTTTTTAGAATGTAATCGAAATAAATGCACTTTAAAATGATTATAACTTTTAAAGCAAGCTTTACAGGAGTTATATGGACAATTAAACGTTACTTTAGGCGTAATTCGATGATATCGCTGATGTTTACAATGTTTTTCCAATTCACTTGTAGTGTGCCTGCAAACTAACCTTCGAAAATCACACCACCAAACGCAAAATAACGTATAAAACAAGAGGATCAAACAAGATTATTTGCGAAGAGCCGAATTGCTAACAAAGTCGTAGAACATGCATGTGTATCATGATGTTCGATCAACCACTTCTCATTGGCCAGGGGTACTGTACTGCTGTACTGTCGTATCGTAAATTTCCAAGACGTATGTGATTTTACATGCGCGATGTACATTCTTTACATAAAATTTGGGAAATTTAAATGGTATATGTGATATGTCAATATAATTACTGTATACACATTTACAGGAGTTGTTTTTTTCATATGTAATTTTATTTTTAACTTGTAATGGTAAAATTACAAAAATTTTGCTTTTATAAACTTATAATTACGTAAAAAAGTAAGTTACGTGCATATTTATGTAAAATATACAATGATTCAAATGTAAAGATGTTGTAATTTCACAGTTAGTTTTTTCAGTGCACGTAACAAATTAATAATTCGAACAATTAATGGTTGCTTATTAACCAGTGAAAGAATAAAAAAAGATGGAACTTGCGTTTAGTTTTGTCCTGACCAGAAGATGTTTGATCGTTTCACCAAGAGCACTATGTATGAGAAAGAAAGTTTTGAAACAGAAAGTAATGAAAATGACTTTATTATAGAAAATGCAGATTAAATATAGAATAAATAGACTTCGGACCTTTAGTTATTGTAAGTAAAATAGATTTATATATTATTTCTAAATAAATAAATATTTAAATGTGTTACGTACAATTATTTACAACCTGTTTCAAAAATTTACTCAGCAAGTGTATTGAAATGTACGGTAAATTTTTTTGAAATACGGTAATTTTATCTGTAAACTACGGTACTTTCTGACGCAGAGGTTGGCAACGCTGTGACGAACAAAGTCAATCAACGGAACGCGAAACGTTTGAAAATAAATATTTTGAGGTTATTTCTCACGCTGAAGAAATTACCGAATTAAATAAATCAGTCAACAAGACAACAATCGTCGATACTTATTCACAATTTTGGGCTAATTTACCATCTTTGAATCTTCCTCAATTTAAAGGATCATACGAAGAATGGTTGAGATTTTTCGAATTGTACAAATCGCTCGTACATGACAATGCAAGGTTAAATAAAATTCAGAAATTTTATTATTTACAATCTTGCTTGAAAGATGACGCTTTACGAATTATAAATTCACTCGAAATATCAGAAGCAAATTATGACGTAGCTATTGAGCTATTACGCGAAAGATATGCAAATAAAAAGGTTTTGATACGGAATCACGTAAAAAACATTTTTGAGCTACAACCACTGACCCGAGAGTCGCACGTTAATTTAAGAAAACTTATCGACAATTTTCTAAAAGATTTTCGTTCTTTACAAACATTAGGTGAGCCAGTACAACATTGGGATACACTTTTAATACATATTGTGTCAATAAAATTAGATAAGCAAACACAACGGGAATGGGAAACTCATTCAAAAAACATTACCACGCCGAAATTGGATAAATTTGTAAAAGTTTTAAAAGAAAAATGCCAACTTCTTGAATCATTAGACGGTAAACTTGCAAATAAATTCAATGAACGTACAAATGAAAAGGTATCAATGCATATTACTTCAAATAACGAAAAAAACAGCCTTTTTGTCTTGCACTTTTTGCAAAAACAATGATCATTTTACGTCATAATACTATTTTACATGACAAAAATTTTCATTTACGTCAAAGACAAGCTACTAATATTAAAGCACACGTTAGTCGAAGCGAAATATCAAAAATTGATCACGATACCAAACAAAGTCGTTGGAGCGACGACGAACAAGAAAACGATGAGAAACCGCCAATCACTATGACATCACAAAGTTATATTCCTAAAACAAGACAAATAATTTTGCCAACTGCTATTATTAATGTTTACAATAAGCACGGAGAATTCGTTAAATGTCGTGCGTTGCTGGATTCGGGCAGTCAATCAAATTTTTGCACCAAATTTCTGTTCGATAAATTGCAGTTAACGGGAAAAGATATAGCTGCACCTGTTTCCGGTATTAGCCAAAGCATTTGCAACATAACTTGTAAAACAGAGGCAATTATTAAATCAGCAGACTGTTCCTATCAAAACAAATTGGAATTTCTTGTTATCGACAACATTACTGGTAGCTTACCACAAGCTTCGTTCGATACATCGAATTTTAGAATTCCTAGTGATTTAAAATTAGCTGATCCCAGTTACAACGAAACAAACGAAATTGATGTTTTATTGGGATGCGAAATATTTTACGACTTAATGAAACCAGATCAGCTAAAGTTGGGAAAGCACGGTCCTATATTACAAAATACAAAGTTAGGTTGGATAGTTGCCGGACCCATGTTAGGAAAAATAAAACAGAAAAACGAAACAAGATGTTTTTTGGCAACCGACAATTTACACAAGCAGATCGAACGTTTTTGGGAAATTGAAAATATTGAAATTGCAAACTCTAAATTGTCAAAAGAGGAAATGGAATGTGAATTGAATTTTCGCGAAGAGTTTGAAAGTGACGAAACCGGACAATTTACAGTTAAATTGCCTTTACGAGATAATCACATATCATTAGGAGATTCTTTTGATATAGCAAAAAACAGACTAATTTCGCTAGAAAGAAAACTAGCAAAAAATTCAAATTTACGGCAGGAGTATAATAATTTCTTAAAAGAATATGAGGATTTAGGCCACATGACTCTTACTTCTTTCGATAAGTGTGATAATGACATTGTAATTTATTTGCCTCACCATGCTGTGATAAAACAAACGAGTAGCACTACTAAAGTAAGAGTGGTATTTGATGCTTCAGCGAAGACGACATCAGGCTTAAGTTTGAATGACGTTTTAAAGGTTGACCCAAAAATCCAGAGTGATTTGTTCGATATAGTTGTTAGAATGAGAATGCACCCGATAGTGATAACCGCAGACGCAGAAAAGATGTACAGAGTGATCCTTATTCATAAAACACAAAGAGATTTTCAAAGAATATTATGGCGATACGACCCTAATGATGAAATAAAACCGTATCGTTTGAACACAGTTACTTACGGCACATCTAGTGCATCATTTTTAGCAACACGTATTTTACATCAGGTTGGCTTGAATTGTAGAAATTCTAACGCAGTAGCTTCTAACATCATATTACGAGATTTTTACATGGATGATTTGATAACTGGTTCTGATGATTGGCAAGAAGCATTGAAAATTAAAGATGAACTTACTAGTATATTGGCGAAATCGGGCTTTAAATTAAGAAAATGGCAATCGAACGATAGCAGGGTTCTACACAATGAGAACAACCGGCTAGACAAATTTCAGATTAACGACGGAATTGAGACGAGAGCGTTGGGAATTGTTTGGCATCCACGAGAAGACACTTTACATTACAGTACCGATTTTGAAATTAAAAATGACAAAATTACCAAACGGGTTATATTATCACAGGTGGCGCGAATATTCGATCCTTTGGGTCTCATTAATCCATGTATTATGAAAGCTAAGTTAATTTTACAAGAATTGTGGCAATTACAAAGCGATTGGGATGATGAAATTCCGGACTGTTTAAAACAAAAATGGTCAAATTTTATTAAAAGCATCAAAATGATAAGCAAAATAGCAATACCAAGACCGGTTATTGTAGCAAAGGTAGTGTCAATTACATTACATGGATTTTCCGATGCTTCGCAGGTCGCTTATGGTGCATGCATTTACGTTTGTTCGAGCAATGATAATGGCGAAAAATCATCTCATTTGATTTGTTCAAAATCCTATTAAAACCTATTAAACAAATATCGATAGCTCGATTGGAATTATGCGGAGCATTTTTGCTTGCTTAATTGATGACAAAAATTAAATCAATAATGTTAACAAATGAAAAAATACAAATAAAAAATGTTTATTATTGGACAGATTCAAGCATTGTTCTTTCGTGGCTGAATTCCGAATCGCATAAATGGAAAATTTTTGTGGCTAATCGCGTCGCGGAGATACAAAGATTGACAGAGAGCGAAATATGGAAACATGTTCCAACAGCTGATAATCCAGCAGACTTTGTTTCACGCGGTCTTAATCCCGACGAATTGCAAGGTAAGGAATGTTGGTGGAAAGGTCCCGAATGGATAACATTAGAAGAAACGCATAGGCCCCAGAACCACACGGTAACGATAGACGACGTACCTGAAGCTCGAAAGCAAAATATTAATTTTTCATATTTGATAGTGAATGACTTCGATATATGTACCCGCTATTCAACATTTTTAAAATTACAACATGTTATGGCATACCTACTTCGTTTTGTAAACAACATAAGATCAGAAACTAAATTAAGCGGTTTACTTTCTTTGGAAGAACTAAATAATGCTACAATAAAACTATGCAAAATTGTTCAAAACCAATCTTTTATACAAGAAATATCTCTTTTGCAACAAGGGAAAATGGTTCATAAACAAAGTAAATTAGTATGCTTAAATCCATTTTTAGATAACAATAACTTAATTCGTATAGGAGGACGTTTAAGGCACTCCGAATTATCTTATGATGAGAAGTTTCCAATAGTTTTACCTGCAAAACATCATTTTGTTAAATTAATTGTTAAGTATTATCATCATAAATACTTACACGCTGGCCCACAATTCGTTTTATGCCGTATTAGAAGTAAATTTTGGCCACTGGATGGTAGAAATACCGTACGTAGATATTTGAGAAATTGTACAACTTGCTTCAGAGTCAAACCGTTAAATGTTGATCAATTGAGGGGCGATTTACCAGATTTCAGAGTAACACGTACACGACCATTTGCAGCAATCGGTTTAGATTATGCAGGTCCATATTTAATAAAAGATAGTAAGAGTAGAAGTCGTGTGGAACTTAAGGCTTATTTATGTATATTTATCTGCTTGGCTACGAAAGCTGTACATTTGGAACTGGTAACACAACTGACCTCAGAAGCTTTCATGAACGCCTTTAAACGTTTTGTATCGCGCAGAAGACTTTGCAGGACTGTTTATTCAGATAATGGAACCAATTTCGTTGGCGATAATAATGATTTAAAGAACTTATATAACCTTATTAAAAAGACAGCTAAGGATGAAAATTATTATTCCTACTTTGTTGACAATCACATAACATGGCACTTTATCCCACCAAGGTCTCCGCATTTCGGTGGTCTTTGGGAATTGGCAGTGAAATCTTTTAAATTCCATATTAAGAGAGTTTTAGGTGAAACTAAATTAAATTTTGAACAATTTTATACGTTGCTTACTCAAATTGAAGCAATCCTAAACTCCCGTCCAATATTACCTTTATCCTCTGACCCTACGGACTTGGAGCCACTTACACCTGGACATTTTTTAATTGGACAACCACTACAAGCAATACCTCAAGAGAACGTTTTCGACGTACCAACCAACCGTTTAAACAATTTTAAACAACAGCAACAATTGTTGCAAAGATTTTGGCGTGTTTGGAATCATGAATACCTACATACCTTACAACAACGTTTAAAATGGACGCGCAATAATCATGACGTCCAGATTGGAACCATGGTTTTGTTGAAAGAGCAAAACATACCTCCACTACAATGGCGTTTAGGTCGTATAGAAGAACTATATCCCGGCCAGGACCATATAGTGCGCGTAGTGTTAGTACGGACTAGAAACGGCATGGTAAAACGTGCAGTTGCAAAAGTTTGTCCGTTACCGATAGATGAAGATTGACTCAGTTCAGTGAATATATTTTACAAATATTATATATTCCTATTTTTCTACAAATTTGTATTTGTTTTCATTTATGTATGTTAGTTTTAAATATTGATATTTCAAGGCTGGCGGCATGTTTTGTCTGGTGTTTTTGTTTTTTTTTGACTTAGAGTAATATTTGGTTATTTTTAAGTTGTAAGTTGGCAGCGAAATAAAAATGGACACTTCCTGTCGAATGAGAAAAGGTGTTAGGTGCGTTTTAGTTATCCTTTAGACAATTAAACCTAAATCTACGAATGTCACTTAATTAAAAACAAGAAAATAAAGAAATACAGTTCATTTCAAAATAAATAGCATACAGAACACAACAACAGTTTCTAATTGTCAATTCAAATTTCTATTTTCAAGTGTTAGGGTGTTACCAACTGCTACATACCTATTTTCCTACATTGTCAAAATTTATTTTATTTTTGAGAAAAAAAAGGATAGAAACGCGAATTACAAAAAATAGCATAAAAAACACGTTTCATAAGACTTAAAGCACTCATTCATTAAAAAACTCGTGGCTTCGCCACTCGTTTTTTAACTTGAATTCGTGCATTTCAAACGTGTCTTACGAAACTTGTTTTTTAATATACTATTATCTACGACTGCTTGGATAAGTCATCATTACCGCACTCATTTGAGGTGATTTGAGTTACGTAATGAAGTTCATTACCGCACTGGTTTCATTACGTTACGCATTTTTAGCCTAATCAGAACAGACTTAATTTATTGAAACGAGCAACAATACAAAAGAAAAAGTGCTCTCTACCTACAGAGAAGTGTGATTACACGACTCGGTCTACGACCTCGTCGTGCAATTCTCCACACTCGTACAGTAATTATGTTTCTAGTCCACTTGTAATATAAATAACTATTTTGCAATAGTAGTAGATTTAATGTTCGAAAAAGGATATTGATGCTTCTATCAATCTTGTAAAACGGTCAATTACAGTAAGAATGTACGTTGAACCATATGAAGGGGTAAAAGGGCCATTTAAGCCAATATGAATATGTTCAAAACGACCTCTTGGAATGTTGGACAGGTGATTTTGTATGTTTGTTTATTTTAGAAGTTTGACATTTGATACAAGATTTTGTCCATGCAGTGATAAAAACATATTATTTAATATATTAATAATAACATTTAAATTAAAAATTTTGCGATAATCTTATTCCAAGATGTGAAATATTATCAAAATTCATTGAATTTACTGTGATAGTAGCATACAGAAGGTCGTTGAGGCGAAATTGATCGATTTCTGGAATTTGAACGAGATCTACTACGTGGGTATCGACAATTTCGACAAAAATTAGATTGCATAAATCTATTTCTGTCTTGTAATTACATTACATTACATTACATAGAATACATATCGGGTAGGCGGACCAACCAACCTTGCACCGCGACCCTAAGGATCTATTGTACCCCGATAGATATCGTTATCAAATTTCACCGTGCAGTCCAATGCTCTTAACGAATATTAATACCTTGCTCGGCGAAAAGTTATTCAGATCTTTTGAGGAGATAAACTGCGACCCAAAAATCGAGAATCTGATACGGTTAACGGCAGGGCAGTGGCATAAAACATGCTCAACCGTCTCTGCTTCCTCCGCACATAGTCGGCATTCAACATCGTCGTCTAAACCCAACAAGTTGAGGTGTGCTTTTAATCGGCAGTGCCCAGTAAAAACACCCATTAGAACTTTTATCCTACTACGGGCAAGTCCCAAAATATTCCCGGGTTTGACAGTGGCGATGTTAATAAACACCTTAGCATGTCTCATTCCAGGAGAACTAGTCCACAGTAGGCGAAGTCTCTCTTCAGCCCACACTCCTATTCTATATCTGTCCATCGCAAATTATACACCAGAGCCGACACCGTTTTCACGGCTTGCAGCGCCTGGAGAGCGGCTTGACTGTCTAAGAAAATTCGTACTGTCATGTTCTTCACCCCTCTTTCACAAAGGATTTTAGCAACCATGTCAATAGCCTGGAATACAATACAGTACGTACCCAGGCTGTAGGCTTGCTTGATTCGAGGTGTCTGGCAGTATACTCCTGCTCCTACCCCTTCAGGCGTTTCTGATCCATCTGTGTACAAGCAAATGTCTGCCCGAACCAGAGAATTTTCATTTTCGATCCAGGACTGCCGCTCAGGCAGTACAATCTGGTATCGAGCATTAATCACTGATAGTGATACCGCCAAATCTGACGGCATTGATAGCACAGTATCAGTGCTTATAATGTCTTCCGCACCCCATTGGTAGGACATGTCGGAACAGTTTTGAGCATATTGCTTAAATCTGTAAATGGTTGTTCTAGCCACTTTCTCTATATGCAAATGCAGAGGAGATAGGCCAAGCAGAACCTCCATTGCTAGAGTTGGCGTTGTGCCTATCGCATCAGAGATTGCCAATACAACTACTCGTTGAATTCCTGAAAGTTTACTGATAACTGAAGTCTGTCGGACTTTCCTATACCAGGCTGCTGCTCCGTATGTGATCATAGGTCTAATCACAATCACATAGAGCCAGTACAGTCTTTCAGGGGTAAGACCCCAATTTCTTCCACAAATACTGCGACAAGTCCACTAGGATAGTCTAGCTTTGTGCAAAACTCCCTGCAAATGTCCATTCCATGACAGGGTTTTGTCTAGGATTACTCCTAGATATTTGACTTCCTTTGAGAAAGGAATTTCTTCACCTTGGATAGTTGGGCGGATTAGTCCATCCAACTTTCGCTTCCTGGTGAAGGGCACAACAATTGTCTTTTGCGGGTTTATTGAGAGGTTCTCTCCCTTACACCAAGCGTAAATGGTATCTAGGGTCACCTGGAGGACTTTAGATATCCTCGGCAAACAGGTTCCTTTGACCATAACGACAATGTCATCAGCATAAGCTTGTATTTCCACACCAACGGCTTCGACTATCGCAATCAGATCGTCAACTAGGAGGGACCAAAGCAGGGGAGATAACACCCCTCCCTGCGGGCAGCCACCTCCCGGCCTGAAGCGTATCGTGTCACCGTGGAGTGAAGTAGAAACTATTCTACTATCTAGCATATTGCGGATCCAACCCGCTATAGTTGCTTCCACTCCCCTGTCAAGAGCAGCTCTTTCAAGAGATTGTGGTATTGCGTTGTTGAACACTCTCTCTATATCCAGAAACGCACAAACCAAGATTTCTTTATCCTGCAGCGTCCTGGATACTCTACCAACTAAGTTGTGTAGAGCCAATTCTGCTGATTTTCCCGCTTGATAAGCATACTGCTGGCGACTCAGTGGACCAGATACCAATGGCACCGTACGGATATACCGTTCCAGAACTTTTTCAAGGGTTTTCAGCAGAAATGACGTTAGGCTGATGGGTCGAAAGGCATTAGAAGTAGGGACCGAACGGCCCGCTTTGGGTATGTAAGATACCCGTACCTTAGTCCATTTTGCCAGCACATATTTCCAGGCGACACTCGCTCTGAAAATTTTTACCAAAATTGGCAACAACAAAGACCTCCCCTGCTGTAACAAAGTAGGAAAGATATTGTCTTCTTCAGGCGATTTGAACGGCTTAAACGTTTGAATTGCCTGGTCCACGGATGTGTAAGTGACGACACTAAGTGTCTTCTAATTGATTTTGTAATGAATTAATTTGGGATTCCATAGCTAAGTGCTTGTGAGTAATGTTATGAAGCATTTTTTGACAATTAATATTAAAATCTGAAAAAGCCTTTAATAAATCAAATTGATTTGAATTGGATTGAGGTTGATAAGATGGATTTAAATTTTGATTATGACTATTAATTTGAATGATTTTTGTGATGAATAAGTTTGTGATTAATAGATTCCCAAACAGTATCTGCTGCAGTATCTGTAAAAGGTCGCTAGTATTTTCATTACCCGAGGAAAATAAAGCTACAGTAATAGTTTGTGGTAATCTTCGTTTTCACAATTTTAGTAGGAGGTCTTGACTAATCATTTGTGTACCAGCTACAGTATTTAACATGCCTCTGTAAAAATCAGAGGGCTGTTGGTCTTTCATTTCGGCTCTGGAAAGTAACTGATCGAGACGGTTTTCCTCACTGTTTGATAAACGAGAAATCAATACATTTTTGATGTAATTATTCAAATCTTGCTGTGGTGGACATGAAATAACATCATAAAGACTAGTAAACATTTCTGGAGGTAAATTTGTAATTACTAAACCGTATTTTGTCTTGTCAGAAGTAATTTTAGATAAATTAAAATGTACTTCGATTTGAGAAAATCAGATTTCTGGATTTGAAATCCGGAAAGGAAACAGAAACAATTTACTTGACATGATCACCACCTAGCCAAGTAGGGTGGCTTAATACAAACCGAATTTAGGGTTTTTATTTTGAAATTTACACGTCAAAAATGTACTACAATTAATAATAAGCAATAATCAAGCAGGGATAGAGAACGGCTGACAACCTCGTGGGTACCTCAACTACCTCACGCAACTCAAATATCTCAAATGTACTTCCAAGAGATACAGAAGATGGACTCCCAATCAAGAAGTTAACGATAAAATCATCGATCACAACCATCTCATTAACTAAAGAATGCACGAACTAAAGAGACTAGTCGAGTATTTCAATAAATAACTTTAAATCATAATTAGGAGGTTGGTAAAAAAACACCAAAACCTATGTGAATTCCTTGTACAACTAATTTGAACCAGAGCTGTTTAATTTCCATCGCAAACTGAACATCAATTACAGTACAGAAATAACAATCTCTTACTCCTAGATTGTCTATCCATTCTAAAAAGATTGTAATCTTTGACATACAACATTTGATCACTAATATTAACATTCAACCAGGTCTCAGAAATATCAAGCTCTTCACAACCTGACTGTAATAAATAATCAGTAATTACTAAGCTCACTAAAGTGGGCTATCACTGATCTAGCATTCTCCACACGAAAGGGTCCCGTTACAAGAAAATTAGTAATTATTAAATATTGAGAAAGCAATTAATAATAATCAAAAAATAAGAAATTAAGCTAAATTAAAATTAAGAGAAAAGAGAAAAAAATAAATTCAGGACTATCTAATAATGGAAAAATTAACAATAACTTCAATAAAAAAAGAATATATTATAATATTATTCAGAAACAAGTTCGAAGAAGATACTGCGAACTTGTTTCAGAAGAAGGTTGCAACATGGCATACGAAACGTCAAACACTTTTTCAAAAGCCGACAGTTTTTAGGTCTAGTGATAGTGCTACTGTTAGTTCTAGTTTTAGTTCAAAGCTTATGTTTATTTTATATCAGCGTGCAAGCTATTACAATAACATTAAAAAAAGAGAGGCATAAAGAAAACAAAAAATAAATAAATGCAAGCGTTAGACATTAATAAAGTTCGAAGTCAATCCCCAATCCCCAAAGTAATGGTAACCTTATTCTTTTTTCTGATTTACGGCCTATCAGTATTTTGGCAGTGATGTCAAAGGTATTAAAAAAAGTAATTAACATACAATTAAAAAAACAGCTGCACTACTGTTTTGGTTAGCGTATTAGACGACATTCTCTGTGCTACGGTTAGAGGTTTTGGTGACTGTGCTGGTTCTTTTAGACTACACAAAGGCTTTCGACACCGTAAATCACAGTCTTATGCTTTCAAGTTTGTGCCATCTGGGTCTGGATGACACAGCGGTGAATTTTTTCGTTGTTACTTGTCGGATCGCATGCAGTATGTCAAACTATCGGGTGAAAATGTATCTGGGGCTCGGTATTTGAAATCTGGAGTTGCTCAGGATTCTGTACTCTCGCCAATGTTGTTTCCGATTTATACCTCTGCTCTTACACGAAGTTTTAAGCACTGCAAGGTTCATTTGTATGCAGATGACACTCAGGAATATATTTCTTCAAAACCTGACGAGTTGGGCCGTGTCATTGCAGTTTTAAATGAAGAATTGAATAATCTGGTTTTGATGGGTAACCAGCACAGTTTGATCATCAATCCAAACAAATCAAAAGTAATGTTTTTTGGGCGACAAAAAGATATAAATGAGTTAGAATCGCATGTTAAGGTTATGGTTGATGGATTAAGGCTTCCTTTAGTAAAAAAAGCTCGGAATATGGGTCTGATAATCGACCAGGAAATACGATTCCGGGAACATATAACATCACTTGAGCCACTCGTGGTACTTAATGTTATTAAATCGATGAAATCTGCTTCAACAGGAACTGATAAAATTAGTCCTGAGATGGTAAAACTTTGTTGTCCCCATATAGTACCTTTTATTACACATATTATAAATTCCTGCATTCTGGAAAGTGTATTTCCTGATTGCTGGAAGGAAGCCTTAATTAAGCCTATACCTAAATGTAGTAACCCAAAAGCTTTGAAGGACCTGAGACCCATTAGTATTCTGCCAATGTTATCAAAGGTTCTTGAAAGAGTACTGAAAGTTCAATTAACGGAATTTATTACGGATACTGACTCTCTATCATCTACTCAGTCTGGGTTTCGTCGAGGGTATGATTGTTGCTCTGCGATGCTGAAGGTGACAGATGACATTATCTCTGCGACTGATAAGGGTGAAATTACCGTTCTTACCTTGTTAGACTATAGTAAAGCGTTTGATACTGTGAATCATGCGGTCCTTTTTAGGATTCTTCACTCTGTTGGGCTTGATCCTTCGGCGGTTGCTCTGCTTGGCAGTTATCTTGGACGGAGATCACAGTGTGTTCGGATTGAGGGCATAACATCTTCTTCTCGACCAATTGATTTTGGGGTTCCTCAGGGCTCAATTCTTGGTCCCACGTTGTTTTCGATATATACTTCAAAAATCTTTCATAATGTGAAACACAATCAAGTTCACAGTTATGCCGATGATACCCAGCTTTATGTTTCTTTTGGTCCATCCCAATGGCGCAATGCTATTAATAATTTAAATTCTGACTTGGCATTGTCTGAAAATTAATCCTAATAAATCTGCCGTTTTGCTCTTTGGTAACAAAAGCGTTTGCGACCAGTTAAAGGGTTTGGTTAAAGTTTACATTCAGGGATCTGAAGTGCCGATTGTGAGTGAGGCAAGGAGTCTTGGTTTGATTGTAGATAACAGTTTTAGATACCATAGTCAAGTTAATAACTACATCAAGAAAGCGTATCACTCGTTAAGGCTACTATATCCCCATAGAAGCTATTTGCCTATCATGTTGAAAAAAACTTTATGTGACTCCTTGGTTCTTTCTCAGTTTAACTATATGATTCCCTTATATCATCCGGCTGTGTGCTCATATGACTCGGGGAGGATTCAGAGAGTTCAGAATAGCTGTCTTCGTTTTATTTATGGAATCCGGAAGTTCGATCACATTTCCCACTGGTTTATTGAATCAGGCTGGTTGTCGATGCGCTCAAGAAGAGAACTTCATACTCTAACTTATTATCATAAATTGATTACTACTAAAACCCCTATATATTTGTACAATAAGATTTTTTTTAGGTGCAATATTCACAATCGTGAAACCAGATTTAGGTGCTGCATAGACCCGCCTCGACACAGAACGTCACTTTTCCAAAGATCTTTTTCTTTTCATATATATAAGTCATACGGGAGCATTGGTGACGAGTTGAGGAATCTCGGTGTTAATTGTTTTAAAAAACATTTGAGGGCACGGTTACTTGGAGAGCAGGTGACTACTATTTCTGGCAGAGACCGGTGAGTCACAGTTTTGCTGCGAATATTTCTTTACATTATTTAAGATATTGTTTTCTTTCTTTTTTTATTTTTTGTAGAGTTAAGGATTATGATGTATTTCATATCTCTCTAATAATTGTCAAGGCTTGGATTGAAAATCAGTTGGTATACAACTGAATCTTTGCCTCGTGATTGCACTATTTCTTTTTCTCTTGTTATTGTTCTTTTTTTTTATTATTATTTTATTTTAATTTGGTGTAATACTTTACTGTAGTACATTATTTTATTAATTATCTCATTATCTTTTTATTATAATTTGTTTTTACTTTTATTTTTGTAATCAATTATTGATAATTATTTTTCATTTTTCCTGATGAATGTGCAATAAAGGCTATTATTATTATTATTATTATCTATTTTACAGGCGGCATATGCAAAATTAAAAATGTTATATCTGATGAGACAGCTTCTTAATGTAGAGGTTAAAACCTTGCTGTATGATTCTTTAATATTATCGAAATTTAATTACGTGGAGCAGCATATACAGAGGGTGCAGAACGCATGTCTACGATACATCTATGGCATAAGAAAACTTGAAAGAATTTCTCACAGGTTGAGTGGTGCTGGATGGTTAAATATGTACAGAAGGAGAATCGCACATACTTGCTTTTTTTATTATAAAATTATCGAAATGCAGAAACCAGAGTACCTCCTAAATAAGATACGATACCGATCGGATCTTCATAATCTGAATCTAAGATTCAGTGGTTTACTTACCCCACCTACACATAGAACGGAGATATTTAAACGATCGTTCAACTATCAAATAGTCAATTTATTTAATGTCATACCGCAAAGTATCAAAATATTAACGGCATACTCCTTTAGAAGACGCATACGCTGTGCCCTGTACGGGGAGCAACTTCATCGAATCGATTAAAATTTATTACTGGCAGAATAAATAGCGTGCATGAATGAGTGGCCTACCTCTAGTTTTTTCTAGTTTTAAAGTATCCTAGTTTTAAGTTCCCCAACGTAATGAGCCTGTATTAATTTTGTTAACTTTGTAACTATTTATTTAGTTGGACGGATACGTCACATACAAACGGAGAGTTATAGGCACTTTTTTTGTTTTGTTTTCTTTTTTTTTAAGTTTGTTATAATTATTACTGTTGGTGTTTATTCTTTGATTTCATGTATTCTTTTTTTATTTTTTTTGGTAAAGTTTATGCAATGTTTGACACTGAACTTTGCCCTTTTGTACGCTTCTCAACCCTCTTTGTTTATTTATTTTTTGTTTTTTTTTTATTTCGGGATATAACATTTAAGTTATTTTCTAATGTTATTTTTTGTTATAATTATTGGGTACAAATAAAGACATTTATTATTATTATTAAGTAGACAATCAACATTGTACCCAGTAAACAAATTTGCGTTTCAGAAGCAGTTCTGATACATATTATTGAAACATGAAATGTTTCTTCGACATACTTCTGAAACATAGTTGAACGTGTCTGAAACTGCTAATGTCCGGCCCTTTTAATGTTTCATTGAAACGTTTTTGCAACATACAGGTGACAATTTCGATACATTACTAACATGTTTCATTAACGGTTTTGAATTATTTCTGAAATGTAAATACGTTTACCAATCTATGAAAATGTCTCCTAGAGATATTCAGCTTTAATATTTTTCTTTCCATCTTATCTCACATCACACAAACGTAAAACTATATAATTTTATATGATTGATAAATTTAGCGGGAATCGCGATCTAACTTTATAGGTTATGATTTGACCTACGGAAAACGCAAAATTCTTTATATTATAGGTCTCTTTCTTTAAATAGTGTTCACTAGCCGTATTTTCATTAACTAAATCTAGTGGTGATGTATAAAAAAACTTATAAAAAACTTGCGCCATTCTAAACCAATATTCGAACGATTCGAACTAAGAACAGAACAAAACGAGTACGGGAAGTTAGCCCCCCATTTTTTGATTTTTAATTTTTTTATTGTTGTTTTAGATTGTTCTAGAATTGTTCTACATTGTTCCAAAGCGGCAAATCGAAAAAATAAAAATTCCGCGAGAAAACCGAGAAAACAGGCTTTTTGACTAGCCCCCCATTTTTGGAACAATCAAATTTTCTTCGTTGTTCTGGGTTGTTCTAGTTTTTCTAGTTATTATTCTAGAAAATCAAAATTATGGGATGCAGCATTACGAAGTTATAACTAAAAATAGGTTTGGCCACCGAAAGGTCTAGTTGATTGCTGTGACCATAGTTTTTCTATTATCAATTCCATATTACAAATATATACTTATTATAGGTAACGCAATCTGGAACAGCTATTATTTTCACTAGAACAAGTCTCTAAAGGGCACTTTACTCTTTGAAAATTAAAGTTTTTGGAAGTTTCAGTCAGTAATTCTTGTGTCAGCGGTTTTATATTACACAATAAGAATTAAAAAACATAGAACAATCTAAAATAACTCAAACTTTGCCGATTCAAATTGTTCTAGATGTGTTTTACGTTTACCACGGACATTAATTTTGCAAAATCACATACTTTTTGTTGCTCTAAATTGTTCTTGTTGTTCTAGGTACTTAAAATGTTTATTTAATCACTGCGGCTTTAATTCTTTTAAAGTTTCATATTAAAAATTAGTACTTACAACAATTAAAACAATACAGAACAGCTGTTATTATACAGGTTTTAGTATATTACAGGTTTTGTTGAATCAGTAAACCCAACCTTTAATATAATAATACTTTTAAACAACTAAAAAAATATAGAATAATTTGATCATCCTAATTTTCTAAAAATCACAAGTTTCACCTTTCTCTTTAAACTTATAATAGTAAAACATATAAGATGCGATTTAAAGTGTATTATATCAAATATCAAATTACTATTCAATCAGTATTACTATATCAGTACAATAACTTATTCTAAGGTAAACTATAACTAAATAAACGAAATTATGTAAATAAATTAATATCATAGAATAATAATAATAATAACTTGGCTTTATTAATAAAAAAAAATAATGACAATAATTATACAAAAGCAATACGTAGGGCGGAGTTAGGAATCAAGTTCCTCTCTACCACTCAACCCTACAAACAAACAAAAAAAAAAAATTAAGTATTAATAAAATAGAACAAAAGAAAAATTAAAATCAAAACAAAAAAAAAAAAATCAATGTTTACGAAATTAACAATATTAAACAAATCAAAAATAAAAAAAAAAAAACAAAGGAACATATATTAATTGCAATACATATGCATGCGAAACTCAGCAACTATACGCCAGATTGTTCATCCATTAACATTTGTCGCAGTTTCTTCTTAAACGCATTCAAAGTTAGAGACTTCAAAGAGCCTGATGTAACCTAATACGGTTACATCACTTTGCTCATTTATAAACATATATGTACATTTGTGCATTTATTTCAGTAGCTTCTTCAACTTGTACGGATTTTTTTCGTAAGTCATTAAATAATATCCAACTGGCATTGTTGGGCGCAAATGCCGAGTAGTGTCCTACATCATTCAAAGATGAAAGACCTTCGTAACTGATGATACCTGGGGGGATATAGAATTTGTTGTGGACTTACAAATTGCGTGCGTTATCACTCAATTTTGTTTTATTGTTCTCTCCAATCGTTGTTTCTATAAACAGACCACATTTTTTTGCAATTGTTGCTTAAAATTTTGCATGTAGTTTTCTATTACTTGCTTTAGCTGTGCATAGCCAAATATTGTTACGATGTCAATGTCGATTGGTAAAATTATGTTTTTATGGAAAGTAACGTTTAAACAATTATTGCAGTTTTTAGTCCTATAATAACTAAATTCTTCTTTAAATAGTTGTGTGCAAAGAAACGCAATATTTGAAATAGCATTCACTGTTATCACGCCAGCAATATTCTGGCTTCCAAAATAATTTATTCCTGTTAATAGTTCAGCTCTTTTTTATATGTATGTTGCTTTACTAGAACCGGTTTTTAAAAATAATTTTAGGAAACTAAAGCAATCTGTGCAAACATTCTCAACATGATTTCTAAATGAATTGTGTGTACGGGCAAATGCTAAATTATGAAATATACTGTCGAATCCGCAAGTATTTTGAACAATATATTTTTTATTGAAATAGATATTAATGAAACTTACTTATGAAAGAATTAGTGTTCTTTATAGAGTTGTTCTAGTGAAAATATTAGCTGTTCCAGATTGCTTAGGTATAATAAGTATATATTTGTGATATGGAACTGAAAATAGAAAAACTATGGTCACAGCAATCAACTAGACATTTTGGCAGCCTAACCTACTTTTGTTAGTTTAGTTTATTTATTCATTTATTTCTTAGTTTTACAAAATAAAATACACTTTAAATCGCAACGTATGTTTTATTATTATAAGTTTAAAGGGAAAGGTAATTTTTAGGAAATTAGATGGTCAGTGATTTTAAGTACCTGAAACAACAAGAACAATTTAGAGCAACAAAAAATATGTAATTTTGCAAAATTAATGTCCGTGTTAAACGTAAAACACATCTAGAATAATTTGAATCGACATAGTTTGAGTTATTTTAGATTGTTCTATGTTTTTTAATTGTTATTGCGTAATATAAAACCGCTGACACAAGAATTACTGACTGAAACTTCTAAAAACTTTAATTTTCAAAGAGTAAAGTGTCCTTTAGAGGGTTGTTCTAGTGAAAATAATAGCTGTTCCAGATTGCGTTAGCTATAATAAGTATATATTTGTAATACGGAATTGATAATAGAAAAACTATGATCACAGCAATCAACTAGACATTTCGGCGGCCAAACCTATTTTTAGTTAAAACTTCGTAATGCCGTATCCCATAATTTTAATTTTCTAGAACAACTAGAACAACCCAGAACAACAAAGAAAATTTGATTTTTCCAAAAATGGGGGGCTAGTCAAAAAACCCGTTTTTTCGGATTTCTCGCGGAGTTTTTATTTTTTCGATTTGCCGCTTTGGAACAATGTAGAACAACTCTAGAACAATCTAGAACAATAAAAAATTTAAAAATCACAAAATGGGGGGCAAACTTCCCGCACTTCAACAACACACAATAGAACAAGACGTGACAAGACGCTGACCGCGTCACCGCGATGAAGATATTCCAGACATGTTTCAGACACATTTGTAAAGAAATGTTTCAAATAAGAAGTTTCTGCTACATATTTTAATGATATTTTATAAATATACCTACTGAAATGAATTTGATACATATCTTTAGATACGTTTCGTAAAAATCGTATCTGTCACGTTTATGAAACGTAGTTCTAAGATGTTTCATTTAATTCACTGTACGTTAAAAATTGAAATGTTTCACAGATGTTTCTTGTTTACTGGGTAGATCCCAAGGATAGTAGATTCTAAAAGGATAGCTCATTCCCTATACTGCAATGTTAGCGCGCCCCCTCCACTTAATCTGGACGCAGTGACGTAGGCAAGCGACCTGTCTGCTGACATCTTGTATTTAGAGCCCTGTAAAGCTGTGTACTTCTGAATACTTTTGCTGCTGTTTAAAGTTAATTACATTGTGCTTTTATTTTAAATTCAGTGACTATAATTTAAAGACTATAACTGTGCTGTACAACTGTTATCATAAATTTGGTATGTAAGACACAATAATTATGTGCTTTATAAATTTATGAGTCTGTAATTTATAGGTAAAACGTATCCGATTATCAAAAATATGCCAGGTTGCAGATGTGGAGTGTTTGGGTGCAATAACAGCCTTGTTGTGACCAAATCCAGAGATAAAAACGTAATTTATCATAGTTTTCCCAAAAAAACGGATTTAGCTGCTAAACCTGTAAGAGATGAATGGATACGACGATGTAGAAGAGCAGACAAGTGGAACCCTAATACTAGTCGAATCTGTTCTGTACATTTTTGTCATACTGATTACAAAAGAGATCTGCAGAATGAATTATTAGGCAAATATCATTTGCAGATAAATAGTGATAGTGAATTAAAACTGAATAGTCTTAGATGAAGATTGGCCTTATATTTTAATGCTTTCATAAATTACTAAACTAAGTTAGTTCCCTAAATGCTTTTTCAATTTTGATTCATTAAAGATTTCATGAATATTTCTACTTTGTGAGGTAAATAATTAGAATGATACATTTAGGTCTGCCTACTAGAAAAATGTTGAAGAAAACAGCAGTTCCTACATTGAATTTATCTAAATCAGAAACTCAACCTAAGGATTTAGCAAAGGAGCAAAGACTTCAAAACAGAAATAAAAAGACAGATGAATGTTCTTTAATGACAGCATCTGATCCAGAGCCATCCACTTCTCAAGTAGATGATATTTTTATAAACACAATATCGAGAAATATTCAATCGGAGAGCTATATTGATTATGATAAAAAATATAACGAATTATTATCTGCATATAATAAGATGGAAACAGACTTTTTACAATATAAACAAGGTTGCAGAAGAAAAATTAAGTCCTTAAATGATCAATTAAATTATTTCAAGAACAAATATGCAAAAGCACAGAAAACCGAGAGAAAAGATAGAGCTATAAATTTACTGAATGCACTTTTCACAGAAAATCAAATAGATTTACTCTTAAACAAAAAGAAGAGAGTTAATTGGACGTCGGAAGAAATAGCAATAGCATTCACTCTTCGGTACTACAGTAAGAAATCTTATCTGTATTTAAGAGACAAGATAAAATATCCGTTGCCTGGACTGTCAACTCTTAGAAGATGGGCTACAAGAATAAGTAGGTATGAGTGAAGGAGTACTAAAAGATGTCATAAAGTTGTTAAATTTGGCCCGTGAAAATATGAATAATTTTGAGAAAACAGTGGTAATACAGTTTGATGAAGTAAAAGTCAAAGCAACATTGGAATATGATGTCGCACAAGAAGAATTAATAGGACCATATAATCAGTTACAAGTAGTAATGGCTCGTGGTTTATTCTCTAACTGGAAACAACCTGTCTACATAGCATTTGATCAAAAAATGACAAAAGATATATTGATGAATGTTATAACAGAATTACATAACATTTCGTATAACGTCGTTGCTTGTGTCAGCGATTGTGAGGCAAGTAATGTCGGTTTATGGAGACAACTGGGAATAAATATAAATAATACATGTTTTAAGCATCCAATAACAGAGAAACTTGTATATATGTTCGCAGATAGCCCTCATCTGCTGAAATTAATTAGAAATTGGTTACTCGATACAGGTTTCAATTTAGATAACAGCACTATTAATAAAAAACCAATTGAAAAGTTAATAGAATTCACAGACCATGAAGTAAACGTTTGCTACAAAATTTCTAAGACATATTGACTGTGAAAAAGCCCAAAGGCAGAATGTGCGTACTGCTGCAGAACTTCTTTCTAACACCGTGGGTACTGCACTTCTGCGATACAAGCCAGGTTCAGATGAAAAGTTAGCGGAAGATGTGGGAAATTTTATTTGTAATGTCAATAAATGGTTTGACATTTTCAGTACATAAAGAAAAAAAGTATATAAATTTGGATTTATAACACCGCGTCGGTCCACAATTATTTCTAGCTTTGTACAGGTTGGTCGCTAGCCTACGTCACCGCGTCACGTGACCCCGGCCGACTGATCTCGCGCATTGAGCAATCCTTTATAGTTTACCATCCTTGGGTAGATCCATAATTCTTAACATAAATTCGTCGATCATACGACCAGCAGTTCCTCTTCTCAAACTTAACCCATTCTTATCTCAAAATATTATAATTTCGTGCAGTAAGGTCTTCCTGTGTGCTAACTTTAATCAATTCAATTTACCTCTAGATTTACGAACTGACAGTCGAGATTTATAACTTATGTAAAATTTAACCAAAATGGGGCGTGGGTTTTTATTGTTTAGAGTAAAGCAGAAAGAAAATTTACGGAAATAATTACAACTATTAAACACCTGGTGGGACAACGCCCGATCAGATTCTACAGTCCTGCAACCTATCCGATTTCTTATCTGCGACAAAATAGTCAATTGAATATATCTACATCTTTTCGTAATTAATTTAATTTCTTATAACCACATATTAATCGATATCTACATAAAAATGGACTTAAATCTCCATATCAGTACTAACAAAAATTATGTTTGATGTTTGTACCTTTATTTGTGACATCAGCAATGATATTATTAAAAAGTTCTAATGAATGTTAATAAAATATATCTTTTTCTGTAATTTTTGAGTTTTATTTATAAACATTATAACATAAATATCGAATCCACAAACCACTAAGATCTTCAGCTTGATATTAATTTTTTCTTTTAGATTATAGAAGTTACACACTATGAGTCAGTTTAACAATATTGAAACTGTTATGAAATATACATATTAGAATAAACAAGTAATACTTCAACATGAAAAATATTTTTTTAACGCGTTATTCCATCCACAGTAACTATGTGTTTATGACAATATTGCGCTAAAAAATAAGTGAGATTACAAATACTTTGTTTGATTGGGATTTTTGAAAAAGGTATTCACATTTAACACATTTCTAAAACCTTAGTAACACTTTTAGCTAACACTTTCTATATTTACCAATGTCTGCATCAAATATTATATTATTAATTGCACGTTTAACATAAGCCAGCGTTATTGGATCGTATTTTCGCAGCTCGTTGGCAATATATTGTCCATATATATTGCACGCATCCCCATCACTACTTTCCCCACACTGTTTCAATAATTTCCATGTTTCTGTAACACTATCATCGTCCTCGTTCGTTTTGTTTTTTCTTTTTCCAAGTTTCGCATTTTTTTTAGATTCTAGGAGAACTTTTTCATCAATTAATATGTTTTCGTATATTTCATCTGTAGCTGCTTCAATCTGATCAAGCGGGTCTTCTGGCGGCTCACATTTTGGAATAACAACTTCAAATTTGGTTTCATTGGCTCCCTGAAATGTATGTTAATACTGAAACTTTGCAAGGGTGATTGTGACTGATTAATATAAAACGATTTATTAGTCTAAAATTTGGTCTAAAACGTTAAGATTATTTACTTCAGAATCGTCTTCCGTTAACTCTGGAGTTTCACCTGGTTCGTTTTTGTCTTTCATGAATTGGAAATATGGGAACGCGTACCAATTTGATTTATATACATCATCACGACCTAAAACAATTAAATCGTTATTGTAGGTACACTGAAATTGTTTGTTTACTTTAAATATTACCTGAACCTATTTGAGATTTTCTTTCCCGCGATTTTTCTCGTCTGTAACACCCTTGCAATGACACCATTTTATTTTTTAAATCTTCGACGCTATGGGAGGTAGGCTGCATATCTCTATGGATGATATTCCATGTAATCTCTTTAAGTCCACGATCATAATAATGCGTATTGTTTGGATCCCATAACAATTTATGCGATTCATACAATTGTATTAATTTAATACAATCATCTCTACATATCTTAGCAATTCGTTGCTTTTTCACACTACTAGGAGCCATGATTGATGAGACATTAGTAGAATTTCTTAAACAACAAAAGTAAAAAAAAATATTAATACATCAATCCACTACAGTTTGTCAGTAAGTAATAAATTTGACTCGCGTAACGTAGGAACATGCTTTAATCATATATTAATAGATTTGTGTACAATTTGTGCAACAACCAATAATCTTGTAAAGGAAGATAGACTCTTTGAGAGATCATTTAAACAATATTGTCTGTATTTGCAAACAATTGTATGGAAAAGTTAAGGATGTCTGGTTCGATTCCACTTCTGAGGTGCCAATGTTTAGTTTTACTTGTCATAGAATTACGGAGAACTTTGAAAGAATGTGACATTTCTTCCAGTATAGCTGACATCTATACTGGACAAAAAAAGTGCACCGCCAGCACATTGATTCCTCCATTTATTTTATCTATCGTATGGTTACACATGATAATGATAGTATGAGTAGAAAGGATAAGACTTAAATGTAACACATATAAAGTATAAAACAAAATATAACACGTATTGTTAACACAAAGTAGACGGACAGGTAAATGTTCATTGTCAAGTTGTCAATCCATTCGATCTCCGCTCGTGACAAGTTGAAAAAGTCATTCAATTCGTCTGGGTATGCAGATAGTTCGCAGTTTTGGACAATATGTTCAATGTTCTAATTCTACCTACCGCAGTGACACATGGGCTTTGTTCCATTTATGGAGTGTGTCTTTGCATAAATCAGATGCGGCAGGACAAGCCAAAACCAACTGGCTTGCAAGATATCGGCTCAATTTGGTACAGTGTCAGTTCCAAGCTGCGTTCTATGTTCAAGTTCTCATTGTGTAGAGTCTTAGGTGTACTTATTGCAGGGTGTTTAGATTCGAGCCAGGTGGATGAGGACGTTTGAGTATTATGAATTGGGAATTGTCCATTATCCAATATTTTTTGGTATTCATGGGCTAAAGCATCCTATCTTCTTAACTTGGGCGGTGGAATGTGTATGAGCGCAGAAAGCCCCAGTGTATGGGAGTAGTTTTTATACAGCCAACGATTCTTCGCATGGTGGAGTTTAGTTGAACATCTGAAGCTGTCGGTGTTTCAACTATTCAGCCAGACGCATGAGCAATAGTCGGCAGCACTGTAGACAAGTCCTAGGATCGAGCGCCGCAGGGTTACAGCTGTTGATCCCTACGTCACACAGTGGTCTAAATTCAAAAAAACCCGAACAAAAATATTTTAACGCAGTTTGGGTTGAGATAATTTTTTGAAACTTGGTATGTGGCTATAGGACTATATGCTAAAGACTTTGTGAACTTTTGGATCAAATATGTCAACCGGAAGTACTAATTTACTTGAGGCCACAGTCTATTTTTTTCATATAATTTAGGTCCTTAGAATTGGATAAATACAAAATTTTATACAACGCTATTAAATCGTGATGGATAGCTAAATACAAAATTGTTTAAACTAAATTGGTTATATAGTTCACTTCGATGTAGGGTTTCTATAAATAAATCTTTAACTACAGAGTGTCTCACGTAACTGGTTCGTTAGAACTTTTTCAGGTTCCACTATTCGTACAATTTTGAAATTTTGGTAGCATGGGTTGTTCATTCGGAACTTTCAATCTAAAATATTTTCAAGATGGTTGCCACTTCCGGTCTACCGGAAGTAGACCATAACTTCGTTATTTTAAATGGAATGCTATAGTTTTTATTACACCATTTAATTGTACGTAAAAAATAGGTTAACTTTGATAAACGTTATTGGTACATAGCGTTTTTCGTTTTCGCGTTATTTTGGTTCTAAACTTTTTTTGGTAAATTTCACCATGCTCTTTAAAACCCCATATCTCAGCCAACGTTCATTCAAAAAAGGTCTAAATTGGTACGATTATTCTTCAGATGCTGTCAAATAGATTGTCATTTGTTGTATCGGAGTATCTTATACAGGCTGGTCAAAAATTGAATTATTGTTTCTCCATTTTCAATGGCGAGAAAGTAGAAAATTTTAAATGGAACGAAGCATGCTTTTTTAGCCAATCAGAAATGGACTTTAATTCTCTATAAATTATCTACGTTGCTTAACAATATGTGTTTCTTCTTGTTCTGTTTCAGACCATTCTTCGTCATCTTCATCTTCGTTGCATCCTGCCTCATATAGCTCTTGTTCTGATTCTTGTTCTTCGTCATATTCATCTTCTTTTTCGCCATCTTTTTCTTCTTCCTGGTCTTCTACATTGTCTATTATAAGTAATCTTTTAGTCTCGATACTCATCTTTTTATGTTTTCTAGAAATGTGCTGTTGAAAATTACTTATAAATGGATGTGAGCTGGGGGGGTGAAATGGGGCTGAGTAGCAGTCTTTTAAATAGATCTTCATTCGTATCCAGTCTACTACATTTCCTTGTGTGGCTCTCTCTAAATTTTCGGATTTTTTTGTTATTAGCTTCTTGCGCTTCTTCCGACAATTCTCCAATAGGTAGTAGAGCTTCTTTAATGACTGCAGATCCATGTATCAAAGTTTTATGAACGCTGGTTGGCATATAGTACCAACTATAAAATGGACGTACTTTTCGGCAGTTTTGAAACAATATTTATCAAATTCATTGTAATTAATATTGTACCCACTGTTTATTGCAGCCAAAACAACGCCAAATCGCTGTATTAGTTCCTCGTCAATTCCTTAAATGAAGTATAAAGTGATTAGTACATGCGCGCTTACCATAAAATTGTCATAACAGTAATCTCTGATGATAATTTATTAAAACTACGTATCAACTAGTCACCTTCCAAGTTCTAATTTCTAATCTATATGAAATGTGAAGCAGACACAAAAAACCGAATGTATGCATGGAGAACAGACAAACCAAACTTAAAACCTTCTAGCTCTACCGTTCATCTGTGAAATTTTTGCTCTGCATAAATAACATTCCATTCCAGATGATTCCTTCAAATTCCCATTCAAATAAAGTTTTAAGAAAACGAAGACTTTATACCTTGCCATCCACCATCGTGAAATAAAGAGAAAAGTTAACACTTACACATTTTGAGGTATATGGCTGAAGGGAGCTTATTTGATTTGAAATATATATTTTTCTTCGGTTCTTATAAGAGCGGCATTTTTATGCACCCATTGTAATCTAATCGGTCTACAAAACCGTATAGATTATGGTGTGGGGTTCTTCCACAATACAATATTATTATCATTGTCTTCCAATCGTAATGGGACTAGGAAGACACAAATAGCGAATCATCTTTTCCTTCTGCATTTGTGATGAACTTTTGTTTATAAGTTGAATGACATCCGCTACCATCAAACCCCCACTTACAACGTAATATAGAATTTACATTTACATTTGGATAATTATCGAAACATTTAAAAAAAAATTTTTAAATATTATTTAATAAAACTGGTTCGAAGTGTTTCTGAAGAAGGTTGCAACATGGCATCCGAAACGTCAAACCTTGTCTTAAAAGACGCACGGCAAAACCCGAAAGTTTCTAGTGTTAGTTCTAGTTTTAGTTTTAATTTTAGTTCAATTTACTCCGGCCGTGAAAGCCTTCGTACTTACAAAAAAAGTAGATATTTCAAGTGTTCCAGTTTTTTGCCGCACTGTATCTAACAACCACTTCCGGTTGTTAGATATGCCTGAAACTTTAAGTCTGGTATTCTATTATTGTTATGCAAGTTTACACCAAATATGCGAGATTTATCTTTTAAGAAAAAGAATATAAGCATTTTATATGAAAACGGTCAAATAACACACTCAGTCACTGATCATCTTTGATCGTTAATATCTTGGAAAGGAGCAAGTTAAAGCAAAGTGTGGTTATCATGTTATATAGAGCACATCTCAAAGAATAAGAATATTCTAGCGACAAAAGTTCTTCTTGCGTCTTCTGCGAGATATATATGTTAAAACATTTGGTTGTAACTTCAAGTAGGTGTTAATTAGCTTTAAAAGAAGTGCTTATTACGTATTTCTGCAAAAATATTTTAAAAATTAGAAAAGTGCCAAATGAAGACCTTTCTATACTGTTCAAGATAGCAACAACGCATTGTCTTGAAAAAGTGGAACACAATATATTTTCTTCATCTAAAGTTGTAGCATTTTATGATATTTAATACACAAGAATTGTAGTACTGTTTTATTGCGTACAGTTAGCACTAGAAAGTACATAACACTTTATTCCTTTCACCTCTCAGTCTATTAGGACCTAAAGTACATATAACATGTAAAAAAAAACGAAAAAAAAAATTTCGAAAATTTGATTTTCGTTCACATTTTACCGCTTGTGGACCACTGTGCGTCATGTCACAAAATATTTGAATGGTATTGTTTCTTGTACGCATGCTAGACATTATTTTCAAGCGTGAGAAATATTTTCTCCAAACGCTTGCAACTAGATATGGAGGTGTCTCGCAAGGATCTATATTACGGTCGCTTCTATGGAATATACATTTCGATTTCAGTATATGCCGACGACTTGGCTATCGCAATCGCAGACTAACGATAAGACATAAATAAAATGATTACGACAGCAAAAAGAGCAGTAAGAGACCTTATGGGTTAATTGAAAACTAAGGAGCTAGAAATCACCGAATAAAAAACAGACGCAGTTTTGCGCAATAAACACACCCGTAGTCTCTACTATTGGTGGAATATTGGACCTGAAGTGGGAGTCGTATAAAGACGGCGATCTTCAAATCTAAAGTCTTCTTGGAGCAACGATTCATTTTGTTGAAAATTCAAGAATAATTTCTGCATGTTTTAGGGTTCGAAAACAATAAACCAAATCAGAAATACCAGAAAAAACAGTACTTAATGAAAAACTCGAACTCAACGTTTTATATTATTCACTACATCGTATTTGACAACGCCAATACTTCGATGATGATCACATCAATCGATTAAAATTCTGCGTAATTGAGTGTGACTAACAAAAGAGCTAAATAGCGAAAAAGTTGTTAGTGTTAATAAAACAATTCCTGCAGGATGCTGCGCAATCAAAGAGTGCTGAATAAAAGAAATAAAAGAAGCTGTGTTGAAGGAGCTTACAAAAGGATTTTCTAAGATTGAACAAAATTTTCTTTTAACAATTAATTAGCCATAATTCTAAAAATATGCCCTCTAAGGTCCGATGCACACTTGCCCTGCATACCTACTTGCGTTCTTGCAGCTACACCGTATTAATCAGTGTTACTTGCAAGTTTAAGATGGATAGAGAAAAGCGCGCCATTTTTGCTTACCTAGTATACAAATTTATTATTTTGAAAAGTAACCGAAGATAATGGGTACATCCCGAAAATGTCGAAAAGGATAAGATCCCAAAATACCAGGATAAGAATCTAGGTAATTCCACTAGAAATGTTAGATATTACGATCAGGAAAGTAAAATCTCAATATTATTGATGCATATAATTTTATTATAAAAAGGCAGGTTTTAGAAATCTTTATTTGGGAAAATATACGTCTCATGCATATTATATACTATACAAAGTGAAAAAAACTATTGCTTATACAAGAGATCTTAAGGGGTTAATAATTGACCCCTTAACGTACACTTATTTTATCAAAAGTTGGTAAAAAATATCACCTTTTTTTATTGTTGATACGTAATCTTTAATAAATTTTGAAACCATACAGACAATTTTTTGCGCGAAAGTTATAAAAATATACAGGGTGTCCCGTTAAGCTTACGGAGCGGCTGTATCTCTAGAACGGTAAGGCCTAGAGGTTTGGGAAAAAAATCTTTATAAGCAAAGTGACTAAGAGAAATAGCTGGAAATTATTTTGAAGTTCGTAATTCGACCGCTAGGGGGCGCAACTGCCATTGAGAAACATAAAATTGCCGCTATCTCAAAAACTTAGACGATGAGCTATAATTTTGACAACATCATTTAACAGCTTGGATAATACCGCATCGCTTTTGTTTTGCGATATTTCTCATATCTGTCATAATAAGGGAGGGGGAGGACAATGCGTTTTCATATGTTTACATTTTAATATCTCCTGGACCATTCAACCGATTTGAATATTTTTGGTGTTGTTTGAAAGAGCATTTTATGCTGAAAATATTAAAAACTCGAGTGCCATCAATCGCATCCAGTTACCTCATCGATAAAAACAAATCACATAACCATGGTAACTGTAAACATGTCATTTACCAACGCAGAAGCGTATGATTGATAGAGCGTATGATGATTTATTTTCAATGTTTCGAATACGATGCAACTGCATGGCAAAAATGTACAATGCAATTACGACAAAGAAAGACATTTTTCTCTAGAAGTGTTTTTAAGATTGATTTAGCGATTACGGAAAACTGGCAACGTGTAGGCCATTCAGACATCTCTATGAATTCGTAAATCACATTGGTGCGCAATGCATGGAGTTCACACATAATCTGGGAACTCCGAAAACAATTGTCCACAAGATTCCTCAAGAGAATAATATCTCCACCACGTTGTTTTACATCAGGCCTTAACAGATACCGATTATGATAACAGACTATTATCATTGACTTTTAAATATGATTTGGACAAATCCAAACCTTTTATCACAAATGCTATGGATGCATGAAGCATCTGTCCACAAGCTGGCGTAAACTTGCATAATATGCATTCTTGGTTCGAGCAAAACCCACATTGCTTTCACCCCTTTATCTATTGTGTAGACTAAACGACCTGATTTTTCAAGAAAAACCAATAACAAGAGAAAATATGACAAAACTCTAAATACCAGTAGAAACGTGTCCAGGGCCGAGACTAAAGCTTTTAAGGCATTTCGCACATTAGTGAGCTATTTTTGCCAAAAATTTAAGTTATTCTAAGTGTTCTGGCTTATTTTGTTTTATTATCATTGTTGATGTTTCATTTGAAGCAGTTCTAAGCTTGGATAATCTAAGCTTGGAATTCCATTGAATGGCTTACAGAGAGTAGACGTGTCGAACCTCGCTCCGTGTGAAATTTATTAATTATCGATTCAAAATGAGATTATCTGCCGAAGATCTCCGCCAGATCAAACAGATTGTAAAAGAATCTGTGATCGAAATTGTAGAAAGTAAGGCTTTTTGTGAAAAAGTGGCTAGTTTAATACATCAAGAAGTAAAAGATCTTAAAGATCAAATTTTCCGTCTCGAAAAGGATAACCAGTTCTTACAACAAAAAATGAACGATTTAGAGCAATACCAGCGCCGTACCAGTTTACGTGTGTTTGGGGTTGTTGAAGATAAAAACGAAAATGTGGAGGAGAAAGTATTGAAGATATTCAAGGAAAAAATGAACGTGGATGTGTCGCCGGACTGTGTGGATCGCTGTCACCGTGTCGGTCGGAACTCTGATAGTGCTAAAATCCGCCCCATTATAATCAAGTTTACAAGTTAGAAACACCGCGACCGAGTTTTTAGAAATAAATCCAAGTTAAAAAAAACTCGAATCGTCATTAGTGAAGATCTTACGGTGAAGAACCACAGGCTCCTTAATTTAGCTCGAGAGACATATGGAAAAACAAATGTCTGGAGTAATGACGGTAGGATTTTTATAAAGCATAATGATACAGTTGTGTATGTTAAGTCAGAATCTGATTGTATAAATTTGAAAAACGATAATCGAAGCGTAGCATTGAAGTAATTCTATTTATTTTATATTAAAATACGTATCTACAAACAAACTGTAATTGGCGCGCAGCTGTTTGCAATTGTCATGTTTCACTTTGGGTTGAAATGTCTTATAATTTAATGCTACACGGAGAGGTACATGACAACGTCAACACGAATCCTTAATTTTTTTTCTTTTTTTTTTCACTAAATAGTATTATAATTGTTTACTTTTTTTTTTATTTATTTACTGTTGTATACTTTTTCTCTCTTGAAGAAACTGCTGTTTTTTATTTTTTTTTTATTTTATGAAACTGGGTCATTTGAATGTGCGATCGCTTGTTCCGCACTTTACTGAGGTGAAGAATTTAACATTGCGTGAAAATTTGCATGTTTTGGCTGTAACCGAAACGTGGTTGGGGATAAATACGGACTTGGATTACCTTTCAATAGACAATTATAACTTTTATCATGAGCCTCGTGGTTCCTTGGGAGGTGGGGTTGGTTTGTATGTACAGGGTGTCCCAATTTCGATGTCCGCATAGGCTACCTCCGAAACTAAAAGAGATAGAAAAAAAGTAGCTTACATGTCATAATCTCGTTTTTCGAGAAAATGCTAATGCCGAAAGCTCCGAACAGCTATCGTCTTTTGTTTTCGCCCTATCGGCAAAAACTGAAAACTTTTCGAAAACGATAATCGCGAATATCTCACTTATTATCAAAGATGGAGTATTATAAATAAAACATTATATGGGCAATTGTTTACGAAGAATTCAGTGGCGTAGGTAGAATTTTTTTCCCATCTTTTATTTTCGAGATTTTAGACGTAACTTTATTTTTTTAAATGGAAACCATAGTTGGCTATGACCTAAAATAATTTGTTATTTCCTTCTGATAACAAATATATATAGTTTGTGGGGTATATTTCTTATAGTTATTGAATAATTAACAAAAATTCATTTTGTTCCATCTAAATCTAATGTATGTATTTAAAAGTTAATGTTGCTATGGTGATAACCATACATACTATGATGGAATATAATGTATCAATTTTTTTTGTTCTTTCTAAAACTATTGTATGTATTTAAAACTTAATGTTGTTATGGTGATAACCATACCATGAGGGAAAGCCTTGTTTCCAATTATTGCCAAAGTTTGTAGCAAGGTCAGTAGAATCTAACAAGACTGCTACGTCCATTGTATTTTTGTAGTCGACTACGGGTTGGTTGCCCGCACTCTACGTCACACTATTTGCCACGCCTGGTAACTGTCTATATTTTTAGAGGTTATGTGATAGACATTAATACATCTAAAAACATAAAACTTCAAAACTAATATGAATACGTCTAGGATATAACCTCTAAAAACACATAGCAAACGCATAGACCATAACAACAGCTGGGCGTGGAAAATGGTGTGACGTAGTTTGCGGGTAGGCTGTCACAACAATGGATGTAGCAGTCCTGTTAGATTCTACTGTCCTTGAGTTTGTAGTAGTATTTAAAAATTCACTAACAACTCTGGCATTATGTGCTGGTGCTCCGTCATATTGAAAATATATCATTTGAGACATATTTAGTGGCAAATTGTTGACCAAAGACTCAATGTGCTGCCTTAATATATTGAGGTATTTCCCTGGGTTTAAGTTTTGATGGTAGATACTATATGCCAAAATTATATTATCTAAAAGGGCACACCATACATTGAACCCCAATCTTCTTTGAACACTCAGAGACTTCATCGATCCAGATAACATTTTGAACAAACAGCAGATTATTTAATTTTTTTACATATCATCTACAAAATTCTAATCTTCGATTGACATCTCCGGCACGTAAATGATGAGTTAGCCCCGCTTTGTATGATTTATACTTATTTTTCTTTCATATTCGGGAGCAGCGGCTTTTGGGTGAGACGTCTTGTTGCAATTTATCTTGCAGGTCATTTTGGTATGGTTTTTGTATGTGGTTTGGGGAAGGACCAAATATCTATTAAATTTTTTGCTAACCGGCTGAAGGTTCTTACGTGCGGTTGTCTTCTTTCTGGATATCTTGTGAAATAAAATTCCGCGGCTAAGGTCGCATTCTTATCTGATAACATATAGCATTCTATCATGTAACATTTTTCATAATTTTCGAAATTCATTGTAGTTTTATTCAGTTTTGTTATACTTTGATACTTAACATGCTGGTGCATCGTATCAGCACATAATGCCAGAGTTGTTATCGAATTTTTAAATACAAACTTTGGCAATTATTTGATACATTATATTCCATCATAGTATGTTTGGTTATCACCATAGCAACATTAACTTTTAAATACATACATTAGTTTTAGATGGAACAAAATGAATTTTTGTTAATTATTCAATAACCATAAGAAATATACCCCACAAACTATATATATTTGTTATCAGAAGAAAATAACAAATTATTTTAGGTCATAGCCAACTATGGTTTCCATTTAAAAAAATAAAGTTACGCCTAAAATCTCGAAAATAAAAGATGGGAAAAAAATTCTACCTACGCCATTGAATTCTTCGTAAAAAGTTGCCCATATAATGTTTTATTTATAATACTCCATCTTTGATAATAAGTGAGATATTCGCGATTGTCGTTTTTGCAAAATTTTCAGTTTTTGCCGATAGGGCGAAAACAAAAGACGATAGCTGTTCGGAGTTTTCGGCATTAACATTTTCTCAAAAAACGAGATCATGACATGTAAGCTACTTTTTTTCTATCTCTTTTAGTTTCGGAGATAGCCTATGCGGACATCGAAATTGGGACACCCTGTACATAGTTCTTTTAGGTCTCGGCGGCTGTTCCATGGTATTTCCGACTCATTGGAGCAATTGTGGATTGAGTTGAGATGTGGACATGCCAAGGTTGTAGTTGGTGTAATCTATAGATGCGCTCTTGGAAATTTTTCTCAATTTTTAACACAATTTGAAGATTCGTTGGCTTCTCTTTGCCCCTATACGGATGAGATTGTTTGTTTGGGCGATTTTAATGTGGATGCTTTGTCTGAGGATGGAAGTATGTGGAGACGTCTATATGATGTGTTTATGAGTTTTGGCTTGAGACAATTAATTTGTGAGCCTACGAGAATCGGGAGGGAATGTCGAACTTGTATTGATTACATAATTACCTTTGAGGATAGTACAGTGTTCGATGTTGGTGTGTCGGATCCGGGCATTTCAGATCATTTTTTTATTTACTGTACTTTCGATATGGTAGAGGTGGTTGTGCCGTCGATCAGGCGTAGGATCCGATCATTTAAAAACTTTAGTTATGATGCATTTTATGCCGATTTGATTTCGGTACCTTGGTTTTGTATTTATGATATGGCTAGTATTGATGATAAATTAAATTTTTTTAACACTAAATTGATACAACTTTTGGATATTCATATCCCTTTTGTTTCGGCCACATTTGGCAATAAACCTAAAACGCCTTGGGTGACGGATAATATTAAGCTTATGATTAAATTGAGAGATAAAGCATTGAATAAATACAAGACTACGGGAAATTCTGCACATGGTGAATAATACAGAACCGTACGTAATCTTACTACAAATACTGTCAGATCCGAAAAGAGAGCTTATTTCAGACAAAATCTAACTAATACCTCGAATACTGACAAATGGAAATTTTTAAGAAATAATAACATTATCCAATCGAAAAACGTTAGAACGCTCGATGGTAATCTCTCAGACTGTAACGAAATTAACAAATTCTTTATTGCCTCTTCCCAATATGTTTTCAGTTGGATGAGTCATTACTATCACATTATAATTCCCACTTGAAGAGTACAGTTAAAACTATTTTATCCTTCACTGAGGTTTCTGATAGCGCTATTGAGGTGGCAATCTCGAAAATAAAAGCGAATTCTTGTGGATCTGACGGCATTGATTTGAAGTTTCTTAGAATATGTTGCCCTTTTATTATACCGGAGATCCGACACATTATTAATGTGTGTATTTGTAACTGTACAGTCCCGCAATGCTGGAAGCAATCACTGGCTACACCTGTTCCGAAGGTATCGCAGCCGAGTGGGTTTAGCGATCTTCGCCCTATCAGTATACTGCCTACCATGTCTAAAATTTTTGAACGCGTATTAGCTGATCAGTTATGTGAACATATATATAGTCAAAATATTTTACCAAAATATCAGTCAGGGTTTCGCAATGGATACTCTTGCGAAACTGTACTTACTAATGTCATTGATGAGATACATAAGGCGTCTGATTTAGGGCTTGTTACTATACTAATAACTTTAGATTATAGCAAAGCATTCGATACCGTTAACCATAGAATGAAGACTGCTATTCTTCATTACGTCGGATTTAATAACAATTCTGTTAAATTAATTGAAAGTTACTTAAAGGGTAGAACTCAGAGGGTGAGGATCGCTGAATGTATTTCGGAGCATGGAGGTGTTGCATCTGGTGTGCCACAGGGTTCGATTCTTGGGCCGCATTTGTTTTCAATATATACTTCCTCTTTACCTGATTGTTTATCGACTTGTAAATACCATCTATACGCGGATGATACACTTATCTATCACTCATTTTCCTTACAAGAGGCCCAAGACGCTCTTAAGCTTATAAACAATGACCTTGATCGTCTAGCTAATCTGTCTGAATCGCATTCATTAGGTTTGAATCCGAATAAATCGTCGGCTATAATTTTTGGTAATGCAAAAGTTCGGAAGTCATTCAACAGTAGTGACAATATGTCGATCAAGATAAGTGGTACAAACATAGCATTCGTAAATAAAGTAAAAATTTTAGGTCTTGTGGTTGACAGTGATTTACGTTTCACCGATCACGTTAATACCTTGGTTAGACGATCATACGGTAAATTAAAAATGCTTTACCACAATAGACATTTGTTGAATAAAGATGCCAAGTTGATTCTGTGTGATTCTTTGGTTCTTTCATCATTTAATCATTGTGATCTTGTTTATGGGCCTTGTTTGATGATGAATGATGTGCAGAGAATAGAGAGGGTCCAGAAGTCCTGTCTCAGGTACATTTATGGTATACGCCGTCATGAAAGAATATCGTATAAGCTGGCTAGTGCAAATTGATTGAATATGACGGACCGGCGTAAACTTCATATTGCTTGTCGAATGGTGTCTATTGTTTCGAATCATAAGCCACCTTACCTCTATGAAAGGATTACGTATAGAACCGATGTTCATCATTTGAATTTGAGGCGTAAAAACTTAATTCGTATTCCCAAACATCGAATTCAAACTTTTAAGCATTGTTTTTCGTATATCATTGGATCGGTTCTCAACAACCTTCCTATTAGCTATTCTGGTTACAGCATGCAAACATTTAAAAAAAAATACAAAATCTATCTTTCCTCATTAGGTGCGAGGGCTGACGGTGGCACTGACCAATAAGATTATGTGATCGAGAGAGAATGGAATAATAATGTATTTTGTCTTACAGTTGTTGTATTGTGATGAAAAAGAATATTTAAATTTTAATTTGGAATTATAAATAATTTTATATATATTTTTTTCCTTTTTGTTTTCATTGCCTTTTGATATTCATTTACTTTTTTTTTCTTTTCTTTTTTTGTACTACCTATTAAGTTTCGTTTTCTTTTTTATTGTTTTTGAATGTTTTTGAGTGTTTTTCCTTTTTGAAAATTAGTTTTTTTTTTCTTTGATTATGTTAACTTGATTTTGTGATTGAATATCAATAAATGGTTTATTATTATTATTATTATTAAAGTGTAAAGGAAGGGTCTAGATAATAAAATTTTTGTGCTCTCTTATTTGTTTCCTAAGGTAACTTGATCCGATTAAGATATACGAATTTTTAACATTTTCTTCTATAATTCGAGAATGGATGGAGATATCGAGATGCGGTTTTCACTATTATTTAGCAAATTTTATAGTGATTAAGGGTCTGTGAAGAAAACAGTACCGTTCCATTTAACTTTTTTTCAAAAATCACAAAAATATGTAACCGCTGCAGATAACGCCCTCTAGCTTATTTGTTTTAAACCAAGCGGTGTTACTGAAAATATCTTTTAAAAGAGCATGTAATGCTCTTTCAAACAAGACCAAAAATATTCAAATCGGTTGAACGGTCCAGGAGATATTAAAATGTAAACATTTGAAAACGCATTGGCCTCCCCATCCCTTATTATGACAGATATGAGAAATATCGCAAAACAAAAGCGAAGCGGTATTATCCAAGCTACTAAATGATGTTGCCAAAGTTATAGCTCATCGTCTAACTTTCTGAGATAGCGGGAATTTTATGTTTCTCTATGGCAGTTACGCCCCCCAGGGGTCGAATTACGAACTTCAAAATAATATCCAGCTACTTTGCTTATAAGGATTTTTTTCCCAAACCTCTAGGCCTTACCGTTGTCGAGATACAGCCGCTCCGTACGATTAACGGGACACCTGTACACTATAAAAAGGTTCCCAGTCGATCCACTATACACTGTGTACATAAAGTATAGAATCAATTCGATAACAATTCGGGAGATATTCTTCCAGGAAAAAGGCTTGGACGTCCATGTTATACATTTTAACGCGTATTTTTTGAGATAAAATTGAAATGTACAATCCCAAAATTATGATACCATGCCTTAGTTGACATTTTTAACACTTTACCGACCGCTAGCCTGTTAATCGGCTTTTTGTTGCCGATGCTTACCGACCTTTTAAGCGGCTACTATACAGTGCTAGGGTAAAGTAACCCCACCCTGTTTAACTTCTGAACAGATTGAGATATCAATATGAACAAAAAAACGTCAGTTTCTATATTTTATCAGCACAAATATTTTCTTATGGAAAATTTTGGTATCACTTTTAGTTTTTCCGGAAAATGGAACAGCTTTGTTTTTTTAAATGGAACACCCAGTATATTATGGTATCTTTCGAAAGAATAAAACAATACGAATTCAACGATACCTCACAATCAAATATCGGTTTATTAGTTTTTTACATAAAAATTAAACAAAATGCGGAATTTCGCCGGAAAAACCAACGTATCTTCGTTGACTACCTATCGAGATACAATGGGCCAGATAAATGGTGGACGGTCAGTTAAAGGTCGGTCTACGCTCGGATTAAGCAGGGTTAAAATCAGCAATTCTTTTAGAATGTTTTTATGAAACAATCAATACAAGAAAAGGATAAAAAGAAAGTTCTTTTTAAAACTTCTAAGAAAAAATTGTCATAACAACAATTTTAAAGTTTGTAGGTACTTTGAAATTTTGTATTTAAGGCAGCATGCAAATATTTTCCTTCATTTCTATCTTTGAATTCTACCCGACCAAGTATAACCAAAGAAAGGCGAGATCAAAATGGCTAGAAGGAGTTTAGAGCACAATATCGAAGCAATTTTAATATCCGCTCGTGCTGACAGAAATCTACATGAAACAGGGCGACAATTTAAGGAACGATTTCCTGAACATCCAATTAGTCGAAAATATTTAAGAGAGCTTGTGAATAAGTTTTTGGAAACTGGAAGCGTCGAAGACCGCAAAAGAACTGGTCGTCAGATATTAACAGAAGTATTTAATGTGCCCATGATGTCGTCTGCTGCTATCGCATCAACGTGTGATGTGTTAAATATTTCCGCGTCGTTGTTGGAAGACGTGGAAATACTTAAAGAAGAATAAATATCATCCATTTTAAATAAAAATGCTTCATGAATTAACAGAAGATGACCCTGATATAGAAGAACAGAATTTTGTGAGCTAATGACAAATACGGTTGAACGAAATCGATTATACTTGAAACATATTTGTTTCAGTGATGAATGTACTTTCTTTTTGGGTGGAAAATTGCATCGGCGTGATGTTAATCCACATGAATATCGTGACGTTATCACTCAATTTCATTAGAAAGTAAATGTTTTTTTTCAAGACTTTTGCAAATTGTACAACAGAATTCTGACGATTTTGAAATGGAACTAGTGTTTCATCAAGACGGAGCACCTCCAAATTATGCGCCAATGGTAGGAAATTATCTTGATAAAAATTTTAAGGACAACAAGATCACCAGATCTGACACCTTTAGATTTCTTTTTATGGGGTTATTTAAAATCCAAGGTATATGAAATTCCGTTGGGTAGTATTGAGGATTTAAAACAAAAAATTATTGACGTCTGCCAAAATATTGATCACATGTTAAGCCGTGTGAGAGAGGAAACACTACAAAGATGGTACCACTGCCTAGAAGTTCAAGGTAATCATATCGAACAATTTACTTAATATTTGATTCTTAATAAATAAAAAATTCTTTTATTATTCAATAACAACACTAAGCAAATTTTTCAACCGTTACCTATACTAGCAAAACCTTTAATAAGAAAATTTCATTTCTTATATTGACTTTTTTTCTTTATAAATATTTTTTGATAAAATATGATTAATTCATAAATTTAATATACTTCCAAACAACTTTTATTTCATTTCTAAAAAAAATAAGTAATTGAACTTGCAATTTTAAATCCGTCTTAGCTCGAGCGTATACCGACCGTCCACCATTTACCTGGCCGATTGCATTTCGACAGGTAGTCGACGAAGATACGTTGGGTTTTCCGGCAAAATTCCGCATTTTGTTTAATTTTTATGCGAAAAACTAATAAACCGATATTTGATTGTGAGGTACCGTTGGATTCGTATTGTTTTTATCTTTCGGAAGATACCGTAATATACTGGGTGTTCCATTTAAAAAAACAAAGTTGATCTATTTTCCGGAAAAACTAAAAGTGATGGCAAAATTTTCCATAAGAAAATATTTGTGCTGATAAAATATAGAAACTGACGTTTTTTTGTTCATAGTGATATCTCAATTTGTTCGGAAGTTAAACAGGGGGGGGTTACTTTACGCTAGCACTGTATAGCCAACGCAGTGTAAAACAGTGTAAGAAAAACTCTAAACCTATAGGTATAGAAACCGATCTAGAACGTTATTTTATTACTAACTTATTAGAAAGTTATTTTTACAGTATATATTTTCTTTTGTATGGTATACCAAGTTTTCTTCCTTTTCCTTTTTCCCTGGTTATGCATACTGCGCAACATCTTGTGGACGCAACTTTTTTTTCAGTTGGTGGAATACGTTTCAAAGGTTTGGTTGTTTTGATCTTACGTGCATAGTAGTCCTTGTTTCTACGGGATGTTGCTGAACTAATTTTTCCACAAGGTTTATTCTAAATCTGATCGTCTTCTACCAGTGAGTTTATAAAGAATAAATTAATTATAAATGGATATAACTAGCAAATGAAAAAAGATTTTCTTGTAAAATTTTTTCCGCGTTTCCTTGTTACTGAATAGTTATGAAGTTACTGATCTAAATGATCAACTCCTCCCATAGTGTTTTTATAATCTACGACAACTTTAGGTTTTCCACTACATTTCCAATTTTGTCCATTTTATCTGTATTTATTTTTACAATGTTATGAATGGTCGATAATAGATATACGTCTTTTTTATCACGCCATTTTATAATCATAATTTTTCCTATTTGAAAAGCAATAGTTTCTCCTTTCTTTAGTTTCTTTGTCTGGAGTTTGGATGGAAGATCTTTTCTGTTTTTTTGCATTGTTCCATACTTATACATATATCTGTATTATGTGAAATAAGAAAATCAGCTAGTTCATACCGTCTTTGTGACATAAGTCTGGGAAAAATTGGAGTTGCAATCAATTCGTTTGAAGACCAATACATTCTTTCCTCAGGTTTGTTTACAATACCTTGAAGAATGTTTAGTGCCAAAAATACGTAAATATCATTTCTAGAAACAGGTATCCATGTATTTGATGAAATTCCTGGCTGCTATTCGGCATATCTATTAATTTCATTTTCAATTATATCCAATAAGTAAAAAAAAGTTTGAAATATGCCGAAACATCGTACTCATATTCCAAATGAAATATACAACCAGGTGTGCCCTGAATGGAAATTTGTAGAACTGAATTGGGTTGGTCTGCACTTACTTGAATCCAATCTGATCCAGCATTCATCATCTTTCGAACTGCCCGTTTCCGATTAATCACTAACACTAGCAGCTGCATGAGGGGCACTAAGATTAGATGCATGATGATAAATAGCTGCTTAAGGGACACTAGAATGAGATAGATAATGTTGACAAGTGATCCGACACATAGGGGTACTTTGCGGGACAATTCTTTTTACTATATTTAACACTTCAAACCGACAATTGAGCTTTTGATCTTGAGTAAATGATTCGATGCTTTATCTGAATTTGTCTCCACTGTAAAAACAAGAATTTGCATCGGGGTGTTCACATACTTAGAGATGAAAAATTCTTGAAAAAAAAAAAATGAGAATATTCTCGATTTTGCGAATTTTCTGAGAACAAACTTTTTATTACAAATACAGCTCGGCAAATTCAGTTTGACGGCTGTAACGTGGCATGATTCATATTTATGGGATTAATTACTATGGAGGATTTATTTATGATGTTTAGAGTATATTTGGCGTAAAAAAAATAATATATTCTTTGAAACAAATAACCAAAACAAGTATTATTCTAAGAAAAATTAAACAATTATTAGTTCGAATCTAATGAATCTTCAGACAGCTCTGGCAAAGCTTCCAAATCACTGCATCAATCACTTCAATATCACAATGGTCTTCATTGCCTTCATTAACCTCCACATTGGTGGCAGAATCTAACAATTTAAACGAATAAAGCTGTAGGTGCTGAAGCTTCTTTCTGTTGCTGCACTCGACGCAGGCATACTTAGTATCTTGACCGCTACTTAATGTCCACCCAAATCAAGTCCCCTTCCATCATACAACGGGATATAGTAACAAATTTAGCGTATGTGCAATGCATCCATAAAGTCTGTTAACTTCTGATTCTGAAGTTTACTAATATTTCAGAAAATAATTTCCCGAACCGTTCGAGTTTTTTCAGGACTAAAAAAGGGAGCCACCATGCACGATGAGAAAATTACCTCGGAGAATTTTCTAGTGGAGGATATTTTTGACTATTTCATTCATATCGTTAACAGCCAATAAGAATTCGCGGTTTTCCGTCAATTACGAGTATTTCAGCGGTTATTTGGCCGTAACCATGGAGAACGATAATACGAACCTTTGTATTATCGCTGTAATACGAACCTTTGTATTATCGCTTGTTTGACATTTAATTAATTTCGAGACATCCATGCATGTTTCCATAACAATCAATGTAATTTATTAAAAAATATAAAAATTCTAAAAATATGTATATTTTTTATTCATGAAATAGTCTAGCCATATACAACACGACAATCGAAAATACACGAATCTCGACGTATTGCCTTAAAAAACACCACTCGACCTTCGGTCTCGTGGTGTTTCAGGCAATACGTCTCGTATTATCGAGTATTTTCGATCGTCTTGTTGTATAATATATGACTATTTCATTCATATCGTTAACAGCCAATAAGAATTCGCGGTTTTCCGTCAATTGCGAGTATTTCAGCGGTTATTTGGCTGTAACCATGGAGAACGATAATACGAACCTTTGTATTATCGCTGTAATACGAACCTTTGTATTATCGCTTGTTTGACATTTAATTAATTTCGAGACATCCATGCATGTTTCCATAACAATCAATGTAATTTATTAAAAAAATATTAAAATTCTAAAAATTTGTATATTTTTTATTCATGAAATAGTCTAGCCATATACAACACGACAATCGAAAATACTCGAATCTCAACGTATTGCCTTAAAAAACACCACTCGACCTTCGGTCTCGTGGTGTTTCAGGCAATACGTCTCGTATTATCGAGTATTTTCGATCGTCTTGTTGTATAATATATGAGAATATTCTTCTCTTTCATCTTTACATATACTCAATTAGAGACTGTTCGAATCTCTGTTTAGTAGCTTTATTTTTTAGACCATCCTCATCGAGCGTGGTAGGTCGATCTGGATCTTCTGCTAGATCGCTCGATTCGTGTGTTTCATCAACATCTTGTCGTTCCTCCGGAAGACTGGATTTCGTTTCAGAGAGAGATTTTTGGAGAGAATATTTCATATTTCTAGATAATTCTTTATGGCATCTATAAACAATACATCTAATTTCTCTCTAAAAGCCAAAGTTAAAAGAAAGAAGAGTTATGCTCGTGGCCGAGTGAACACGTCTTTCTGTCCCGTCGACAACCTTCTTTGTTTCGCGTCTGTAGACGTATGGATAAAATTTTAACTAACAATTTCTGTAGTTAATAACAGTGTGAAACATTGTTTTTTACAACTTTTCAAAAGTTAAAATATTAAAGTGTGAAGTGGGTAAATTGAAGGGATGGTTGTAACGAAGAAACAGCTCGCCGACTTCGAAGAAGTAATGATCGAACTTTTCAAGAAAGAATCATTTACTACCAACATCGCTAAAGCTATTACAATGATAGTAAGTGACCATTTTAATGAGTATCAACAGAAAATTCGGGATTTGGAAACCAAAGTAAAATCGCTCGAACATGAAATCCTCAAGGTCAACTCCGAAAATACCGATATGAAGGCGGAGATGCAAGAAAAACTTGACCGACAAGAGCAATACAGTCGGCGTAATAATATTCGGGTATTTGGTTTAACTGAATCGAAGACCGAAAACACTGAATCTGTTATAATTGATACAATAAAATATAAAATGGGAATTGAGATATTGCCAAATGAAATAGATCGTTGTCACAGAGTTAGGAAGCCCACTAACGGAAAAATAATCGCGCAATAATCGTTAAATTTATAAACTACAAAACTAAACAAAGGATTTTTTCAGAAAAGAAGTCATTAAAAAATTCCGGCGTTACCATTGCTGAGGATCTGACCAGTTATCGAGCTTCGCAGCTAAGGAAACTAAGGGAAGAACTCGGAAAAAATGCGGTTTGGAGTCGAGATGGTTCAATCTATATTTTGGAAGCGAATGGCGTAAGGAAGAGAATAATTTATTAACGCGTATGTTTATCTTTCTTCTTTTTTGTTCGGGTTCCTTTTATACCATTAATTGTTTTTGCCTTGCTTAATTTAATTTAGTTTATTGTTATATGCATATTCTTTTATTTTATGTGTATTTTTTTTTCTGTCTTTTCCGCTTCCGTTTATGTACAACTTATAATTCTCTATAATACAAAAAGGAGAAAAAACTTTTTTTTTCTTTTGAGTTGTTTTTGATTGTCGACGGATAGTAACCGTTTAGGAAAATTTCTAAATGCTTAAAATATCGCACCTGAATATTCGTTCTCTGGCGAATAAGGTGGATGACGTGCTGTCTTTGACGCGATTGAATAGTTTTGATATTTTTGGCTTAAGCGAAACCTGGTTGAGTTCAGCAGTTGAAGACTCGTTGATCGAAATACGCGGTTATAAGTTTGTTTGTAGGGATCGTGGCGCCAGGGGTGGGGGTGTGGCGTTTTATATTCGTGATAATATCAAACACAAAGTTTTGCCTACGCAGTGTTTCACTTTTTTGGAGCAATTGTGGTTGCAGATTCGAATTGATTCTGGTACTTTTATGGTAGGTATATGCTATCGACCTCCTAACACTGACACCCGGATGTTCCTATCGACTTTGAATGAAACTCTAGCGGATATGTTTTTGTTGGGTGATGGTTTAATATTGGTGGGTGATTGTAATTTGAACTTACTAATAAATGACAGTAATGTTCTCGCGTTGATGCAATTTTACATAGTTATATGATTCAAATAGTTGATAAACCGACAAGAATAGGTCATAATTCCACGCTCCTCGATATCATTGCTGTTTCTGAGTGCGTTTCGATCATGGATTCACAGGTGATTGATGTTCACGAACTTTCGGATCACTGCCTGACGTTTTGTAAATTAAACTTGAAGGCTGAGGTGCAACTTGGGAAGCCAGTGTCGTTTCGTTCGTATAGACTCTTCGACTATGAATTATTTTCTCGGGATTTAGCCAACATTGATTGGCATTTAATATTTCACATGGATAGTGTGGCTGATATGGTCGATTGCTTGAGCTGTAATATCTCCAATCTTTTCGATATACATGCGCCAATTTGTACAATTATTCCTAGACAGTCTAGTCCGTGGATTACCAATAATGTAAAATTGATGATGTCGTTGCGTGACAAAGCTTTAAATAAATTTAAACACACTAATCATGTAGCTCACTGGGACTATTATAAGCAATTGCGGAATTATACGACTAATGCAATTAAGTGTGAAAAAAGAGCTTACTTAACTGAGCAAATGAGAACTGAGAGCACTCAAAATTTGTGGAGGGAGCTGCGCAAGTTGAATATTTATAATAAAAAAAAACCCTGCCTACCGACGACTCTGAGAGATGTTGAAGCTTTGACTGGGTACTTTTCTTCGATTTCGGGACGATCTGCTGAGGTCGACCCGGACGTGCACAACTTTTATGCTAATAATGTCAGACCTGGTGTGAAAAATTTCTTTTTCCAAAAAGTAAATGAATCTAAGATCAATATTATCTTGACGAAGATGTCGAGTCAAGTAGTGGGGATTGATGGTATAAGCCTTAAGATGTTGGGTTTCTGTTGTCCACACATAACTCCCTACTTCCTGCATGTAATTAACTTTTGTTTAGAGTCTGTATGTGGTTATTGATAATGATGTGTCGGATCCTGCCGTATTGAGGTCTGGTGTGCCGCAGGGCTCTACATTGGGTCCCCTTTTGTTCACTATCTATACGTCTCAAATGATGATCTTTGACCGCTTTTGCTCAAAATTTCATATCTATGCGGATGACACACAACTTTACCACAGCTTTAGCTCAAATAATGTGCTAGAGTCTGTTGCAGATGTAAACAATGATCTAGATAAATTTTTAAATATTACTAAGAAACATGGTCTTAGTAATAAATGGGAATAAATCGGTCTATATGGTATTCGGGGGTAGGGAATCCAAAGCGCTTGTCAGCAATATGGCCCATATGTTTATAGATGGAATTGAATTGGAGAGGAAGGTCTGTGTCAAGGATCTTGGTCTTTACATTGACGACAGCTTAAGGTTTACACGTAACACAAGTGAACTGATCAGGCGTGCTTACGCAAAATTGAAAATGCTGTTTGCTCATAGGCAAGTCTTGAACGCCGATATTAAAAAGAATCTTTGCGAGTCTGTAATTTTATCCAACTTTACATACTGTGACACAATTTACGGCCACTGCCTGTTGACTGATGATGCGCGACGTATTCAGGTAGTTCAGAATTCTTGTATTCGTTTTATATTTGGTATACGCCGACGTCAGAGAGTATCGTATAAGCTGGGGGTGTTGAAATGGCTGAGTATGTCAAGTCGTCGTCAGTTACATTTTGGTTGTTTTCTTTATAAAGTTGTGTCAAGTAAGCTACCACCTTACCTCACCAACAAAATTACTTACAGAACGGACATTCATAATATTAATGTACGGCGTAAGGACCTCATTGACATTCCTCGTCACCGTACCCAATTGTTCAAGAGGTCTTTTAGTTATAACGCGGCATGTATTTTGAATAAGTACAGTCTGCTTTTTGCTCAACCATCGTTTCGCACTTTTAAAGAGTCTCTGCGTCTTAATTTGCTTAATGCTTAGTGCGTCGTTCTACCTTCAACTCGAATTAGTGTATATATATATTTTTTCTTTTTAGTTTGTTAAATAATTCGTTAATAGTTTGTTATTAATTTTTATTTGTTTAGGCTCTTCATTTTTTATATTTTTTTTCGTTTTTTACTTATCGGCCACGATTTCAGGTTGAATTTAATTTTGATTTGTTATTACTTTATTTTGTTTTTTTTATATATTTCTTTTTTTATGTGTATGGGATTTCTAGGAAGACCAGGACGCCATAATTTGGCTTACTGATGGAAATACCCTTTGGCAAACTCTATACTTAGTTATTTTAATGTATTACTTACATTGTAGTATTCTTTTATGCCAATAAACTATTATTATTATTATTAAAGTATCATGGACCTGGAGATGCGGTTGCTATTCCGCTGTGGTTTCATGGACAACAATGGCTCAAAACAACCGCGTCGTGCATGCACGGCGCCTGAATTGAGCCGGACACAAATATGCATCCTTTGATTAGTACTTTGGGCGGTTATTCCGGTGTCGCAGGGGAGCTGGACGGTAAAAATCTGCTAGTGTGTACCGGGCATAAAGATACAATTGTTTCCACATTAAATTATATGTGCAACCAAGCAAAGATTGATTCTGGCGAAACTGCAACATTTTGTACATCCGCTGCAACTGACATCAATGGATCCACCTCTGATCATTGGGCTCATTACAAAACAAAACGATGAACTCACAACATTTCCACACAGCAGTAAAAAGCCTTACTGAAAATCCGTTTGTAATGTGGGAAGAAATAAGAACAATTTACCACCCCAACCTATATGAACTAGGTCAAAATTTTTGTAATTGCCAAAAAGTTCAGAACTACAGAACTTTTGAACCAAAACATGCATATTAAAATGTATTCATCATTTTTTCTACATGAATCAAATAAAGCAAGAATATTATTTCAACTTTTAATAAAAATTTAATTTAAGAGGATTTTAACAATTAATTATTTTCTAAAAGGTAATCAAAACCTAACTCTATCCCAAACCTTCTTTCTATATGAAAATATGGCGTCGGGGTCACGTCACTTTAACGTAATAAGATCCAAGTGATTAAATTCTGATTTTAAATATTTCGTCACGATGCTTTCACCAACAAAATTAATCGATCGAAACCAGTCACAACTTACCTCAACCCCGCCTGACCGTGTTAAGTTGTGTTGTTGAAACACATCTAAACATAACGAGAAAATGCCTCGCGAGGCAATTTGCTCTGTTGCCTCGTTAAGTTCACAAACGAACTAAACGACAAGTTCGTCTGTAAATTAAAGGGAAAAATGAATAAGCATTTTTTTAAATAGTATTATTTACCTAATTTTAATTGGATGATGATAATTAACTAAATCGTTAAATTATCTGGAAAAACAAACTGAACAAACTATAAAAGCAACTTCGGACATCAACGTCGATAAAGAAGGACATATTATTGATGCGCCATCTATGAGTTGAATCAAAAATTAACTTATTAATAATTTTAGTGCAATTTTTGGCACTAATGGTAAAATTATAAAAATTATCATTAATAATTTGAAAACTAAACTGAGAATTAATTAATTTAAATCGTTTAATGTAAATGAGATTTAATGTAAAAAATTAGTTGATATCAGCGACCTCTATAGGATTTCCTTTTTTTGTAGTACATAAATGCAACTTTTTATTCATCGCTTATTGTAAGTAAGTTTAAACAATAATTTGTATATACCAATTCGATTAACATAAATTTTTATAAATTACCTATTCAAAAATCTATATCTTTAAAATTTATATTTTTAAACTTCACTAATGACGCTGTGAAGTTAGTTATTGAAATTGTTGTCAATTTACTTAACCTCAATCGATTCAAATCCCGCCGAACTTTTAATCGTCATATTTAATTGTGAGCCGATTGATATTCAAACCAACAGCTCAAATCGGGTCTAATCCTACGACTACTAAAGGTTGTAGTTAATAATTTGTGCTATTAAAACGTGGTTAAATATGAACCTTAAAAAAATAGTTGTAATGAAAAGATGGTCAGTTTATTAACTTGTCAGTTTTTTAAATAAAATTCTAACAAAATATTCGTTTTTACTATTGTTACAGATAAAGCTGATTTAATTCGACACTGCTATAACCGGTGAACTAAGTAATATCAAAACTTGTCGGGAACATGGACAACGAACCGTCCACTAGCACAGCTTCAGGTTTATCTCCGAGGGATGTTACCAGTGTTGATGCTAAAACCAAAGAAAAAGATTCTAAGAAAGAAAAAGCCCTTGAAGGAATTAAGCAGGTTTTGAATATGAGCGAAACTTATTCCAAGTTTTATAATGATAAGTTAACAACTAGTAGGTAAGTGAATTTAATATAATTTTTAAATGTAATTGTGTGTATGTTAAAGATGTAAATTAATATGATACATATATTAATTTATACTTGAAACATTGTTGAAATAATCTCGATAAAAGGAAAAGTTGGCCTTTTAAAACTGGTAAATCCAGTTCACCTAACAAAAAGTATTTTATTCAATAAACAGGGAATATATGTATGTTATGTGTAATGGATGTTTAATGAAATTTGTATGCAAGAAGTTAAATCCACCTACAAGATTTAAATTAATAAATTTTCAATTTTCAACAATGTTACATTGAGATGAAAAGAAATTGCAGCCTTAATTTTTTGGGAGTGTACGTACCTAAATGTATTACAATTACTAAAAAGTCAAATTTACTTTTTTTTTAAATCAAATATTAGAAAAACATAAGACATAACAAGACTAAAAATTGTACAATAACTACATTTTTCTCATAACATTTGTTTCAACATGTTATTTATACTTTATTCATACTATCAACCATTACAAAGAGTTATAAAACTTTATTGCAACGAGTTACTTTTCATGACAACACATGAGATCGAACAATGAAGTGTATTCTATACAGGGTGTTTCAGGTTTTTGTAGCAGGATAAATAACAGTTGATAAGTCTTTTAAAATGAACACAAAAACTTCATATGACAGGTTGACAAACGTTTTGTTTTGGAGATACGGGCTGTTCAAATTAAATTTCTAAATAGATTTTTATTTAATATAACGTGTATTTCAACCGAATGTGTATATGGCTTTTTGAATAAAAAACCATATTCTCTGTACTTTTTAAGCAAAAAGGGTACTCTTATCAAAATTCGCTAAAGTTTATCGTTTTCAAGATAATCAATGTTTTTAGAGGATAGTTAAAGATAGTTAAAATAATGTGTGACATGGAAACGAAGTAAGTAAATTAACTAACGTTTTATTTTATTAATGTTTTTTAATCTAAATAATAAAAGAAAAAAATTAAAGAAATTGTTGAAAATGTAAAAAATTTTGCTTGCATAATTCTCACCGACGAATTATAGATCGAGTAATAGTATTTAAGAACGGCCTTATGTCATTACAAGCATTCCTAATCCTATTAAAAGTTCATCCCTTGTATGAACAGGTGTCTCATACAATTTTAATTTCAAATATTTCCACACAAAAAAGTCTAAAGCATTAAGATCTGTAGATCGTGGGGCCATGCGACTTTAACAGTCGATAGATCTTTTAAAATTCATGACCAAGCCATCTTGCAAGAAAATGGCTGTCTAGCCAATTTCTTACCACCGTACCATGATAAGCTGCACAATCATTAAGTTGAAATCAGGCCATTCTTCTTAAAGCTAAATCAATGTCATCCCACATATTGGCATCTTCATCTACCAAAAATTACAAGAACGCCGGAGCGGTTAGTTGTGGTAGCAAAAAGTATGGCTCGAAAAGATGATTATTATAAACACCTACCCAGACATTGACACTAAATTCGTGTTGGAAGTTTCGTGGCCGAATTGCGTAGGGATACCAAAATATGTAAATTGTGTCAGTTTACAATCCCACACCTTGTGAAACACGATTCATCTTTCCACAACATTATTTAAAAAAATCTCGATTGTTGGCTGATGCTTTAGCAATCCACCGACAAAACGTTACACGCCGTTCTTCATCGCCTGGTTGCAATCCTTGTAAGGGTTGTTAATGATAAGCATGTCTACGATCATGTTTTAAAAGGCGATAAAAAAAGGCGCCCTAGAAATTCGTAAGGCATTCGAAACTCTGGCTTTCACGGCCGGTGTGAATTAAACTAAAATTAGAACTAAAACTAGAACTAACACTAGAAATTTTCGGGTTTTGCCGTGCGTCTTTTAAGAAAAGGTTTGACGTTTCGGATGCCATGTTGCAACCTTCTTCAGAAACTGGTTCGAAGACTTCGAACTAAATGGTCTATATTGAATAATAAAAAGCGGATTATCTTGAAAACGATCAACTTTAGCACATTTTGATAAGAGTACAGTTTTTGCTTAAAAAAGTACCTAGAGAATAAGAATTTTTATTCAAAAAGCCAAAAAGTATACTGTCAGAAAAGTTATTGTTATTGTAATCCGTAAAGAATACGTTACAGAGCGCCCCTCCACCGGACTCTATAATCCAAATTTGAATAGAATCGGTTGAAATACACGCGTAATATTAAATAAAAATCTATTTAGAAATTTAATTTAAACAGCCCGTATCTCCAAAACAAAACGTATGTCAACCTGTCATATGAAGTTATTGTGTTAATTTTAAAAGATTTATCAACTGTTACTTATCCTGCTACAAAAACCTGAAACACTCTGTATATGGTGAGGACGCTTTCTTTTTTCTTTTTTTGGTAATTTATTATAAATGAATATTTTTAATAATAATTTTTAATTTATTTATTACAAATAAAGTCCTTATATTTACTTGAAACCCGTTTTTGTGTTGTTGGTCGAGCTTTCTCAATTGTCCCACTCGTCACCACTCTTTCTTCATTCTCACTCACCAGTTCATTCTGTCTTCCATTCCCATCAGTAAAAGCTGCCATCACTTCACCAGTCTCTCTCGATTCCCCCCACTAAAGATGATGACGATTCCGGCTGCTCTGGAAAAGCCGTAGTCTGTTGTTCAAACGGTGATCTCTTCACAGGTGATATCGGTTTAATATATATTAAGCTTCTTCTATATTTGTTGCCATTCACTTCAACAACGTACGGTGTAGGTGACTAAGTTTTGCTACTTTCCGGACTTATCTGAGCAGCTATTGGCTGTCCAATTTGTAAATTAGGCAATGATTTGCATGCTTTATCATAACAATATTTTATGTTTTGTTTATTATTTTCTATTATGTCAGGTATATTCGTTATTACTTCAGGTTTGTAATTTTTTATGGTACAAGGTGTTAGAGTTCTAGTTTGTCTAGAGAATATTCTTTCCAATTTTATTTGGTCTTCATTATTTTCGTCAGATTTTCGTATAAGCTTTTTCAATTTTTACTGTGGCTTCCGCTTTTCCATTGGATTGCGGATAGTGCGGTGAAGATGTTATGTGCTGAATATCCCAGTGTTTTGCAAAATTTTGGAAATGTTTGTTAACAAAATTCGTTGCATTATCGCTGTATAAACATTGCGGTATACCATGTCTACTGAAGTTCTTTTTACAGATATTAATCATTACATCAGCTGATAATTTTTTTAAGATGTCCAGTTCGAAATAATCGGAATAATGATCCACTGTAACTAGAAAATATCTCTTCTTTTTCTTAAATTCGATAGTAAGTACGTCTTAAGATACATGTTGAAATGCGTACTCTGGGATTGCATGTGTCTGCATTGGCAGTTTTATTTGAAATGATGAATACTTTATACATATCGAACATTCTAATTATTCTCTCATAACTCTTGCTTTCGTCTGGTTTTAATCCTTTATTTGTCAAGATATGACCATAAAAAAGAACAGAATCCTTGCAAAGTCGCAACTTATCTTTGTTTAATTTACAATTTTGTTTATAAAGACGCATTTACAAATTTTCTAATTTTTTGTGACTTTTGTGAAGGTCGTGACTTTGTATATTTCACTTGACACATCTCCTTCATTCCTATTCTCGGGTTTTTTCTAAGTTTAGGTGATACAATAACTGTTAAAACTTTAATTCATATCTGTTTCAATACATCATTTTATTTTACAATCCATAAATGACATGTCAAAATTTGAATGTTATTTTGAATGTGTTTCCTAACCTCAACTTTATGCAACGAGACTCCTGATGATGGTCTAGGCCGAAACCAGTAGAGTTAGTAAGTTTGTTAAATATATTGGAGTAAAAACATTGTTTATTTTACAATCTATCACATAAGTATAGGAATTATTTCAATTTTTTGGTTTTTATACATTTTCAGCATAATATATTCCTACAAATATTAGAATTTAGAGTTTAATAATAGTTTCTTTGCCAACATATTGACTTCTCTGGTTAGACTACACTCTAATACACATTTTAAGTTAAAAATATTTTAAATATTTCGATTGTTTAAACGTGATAAAATGTTTCGTGACTTAAGTTAATTTTTAAACAAACTAATTTTTTATGAGCGTCTATTTCAAAATTTCAATAATACATTTGTCGTATAAATTATGTTAAAAATTTCTCTGTTTTATAACCTTTCAAATGAGATATTGACTAAATGAAATTCAATTCGTTAATAATTATAAATCATCAATTATACCGGGTGTCCCGTTATGGGTACGGAGCAGCTGTATCTCGACAACGGCAAGGCCTAGAGGTTTGGGAAAAAATCCTTATAGGCGAAGTGGGCAAGAGAAATAACTGGAAATTATCTTGAAGTTCGTAATTCGACCGCTAGGGGGGCGTCACTCCCATAGAGAAACATAAAATTTCACACCTTATTTCTTTATGTAGGTAAGATAAAGGCGCACCAACTTAAAAGTAAGCACATTCTCATGAGAATCTAGTTACTGTAGAGAGCTCTATGTTGTGCTCATCACACAGGCTTTTGTATGACATTTTACACAGAAGGATTTCGTCATTCGTCGATTAGAGGAGGGACAAATGGCCCAAATCTCTTTTTTTAGGATTTTTTATTTGTTTAGTATAGTCCTCATTAATAACCCGCACCGGCTTAGGCATTGGTATTTCAAGTGTATCTGTTAACTGACTTTCGACAAGAACAATTTCGTCGTCAATCATTTTTTTGATAGTGCTACTTTGGTGCACATTATATTTTCCAGTTTTATAAACCAAACATAACACCAAGAAACAACAATACAATTCCATTACATAACGCATCTTGGAAATTCCAAAGTTACGCAAAAGCTCTGCTCCGTCGTTTCGACGACGTACAATTAAAAAAAATCATACTTACGTGATGCGTTATTAGCTGCATTTCCGCACACACCAATGACTTGACCACGGCTTGAACTATACGGAAAACGAGCACAAAACAAGCAACAACAAGAATTCTTTCCAACAAGTTTTAAATACAGGGTGATTTATAACATACGGAGCAGATTAAAAGGGTAGGTACTAGGAGCCAAATTGAAGATATTTTTCTAATAAAATTTTGACCACAACTTAATAATCACAAAGATATAGAACGTTAAAGTTGAAGTAATGGTCGAGCATTTTTTACCATATACGGTATTACACTACGCTTAAATTCAAACTGCGAATATTTCGGGGTTACTTAAACAATGCATAATTAATAAAAATAATAAAATCTTTATACCATAGCAGTTACGGCTATTTAAAAATTTGTTAAAACGCTCAAACGGTGGTGTTTGTTTATTGAGAACCGCTGATACCATGTTTTTATTGCTGCCAATCCAGTTGATTTGGTTACTTAGCAACGGACAAGTATTTTAATTATTCTTTACTGAATATCAGCGGTTCTCAAAAATGGACGTTAAATTATTTAAAAAATTAACATGCGATATCTATGTAACTATTAAGTTTTTAACAAAACATTATTAAGAAAATCTCTTCAGTTTTACCTCCAGTACCTACTCTTTTAGTCTGCTCCGTATGTTATAAATCACTCTGTATATGCATGTCGTTGGTTCGATAAAGCATAGCCGTCCACGGTTAAAATAATTATTTATATTACAAGTGGGCTAGAAACATAATTACAGTACGAGTGTGGAGAAGCCACTCTAGCCCACGTGTGATATACAGCATTTTATTTACGACTGCTAAAAATTACTAAAAAATCAATTCTTTAAGAAAGTCTATTTGACATTTATAAAAATATTTTGAAATGATTGTTGACAATTTTGAATTGTTTGAATTGGTTGAACAGTTTTCACTCTGTATCATATATTTGTATTTTGTTAATTTCTCTTTCTTCAGTAGTTTCTTGTTTCGGTTCTTTGAGAGTAACCACTTGACTAACGTAATCTGATAAACGGAAATTTATGGAAACCGTTTTAATGTCCAGATCACTGACATTCGGGAACACATAATCAACACAGGTAGAATAAGCTACTCCAATTCGTAATTGTTCTTTGATTGAACCCTCGAACCCTCCTCTCCCCGCAGGGCTGGATTTCATCAATCTGCTGCTTATCTCCGTACTTGGCCGACTTCCTGACGTTCTCAAGGACTCAATTAGTCGCCCTGGTAGACACCTCTTTCTACTTTAATTGTTTCACCGGTCTTATTTTAATTTCTGACACGGATATTCCAATTTTTAATTAGTTGGTTAATAATTTTTAATTAATTGGTAGTGTTCAGATCATTCTCCTTAAGCTCTCGTAAGATACAGAGTCGTACGCTTTTTTAAAATCGTATCATGCCACATAGTGCTGCCGTTATCTGTTGCCCCTAGCTTATTGTACGAGCGCTTTGTGTATCATCAGCTCATGCGGCACTGTTCCCCAAACTCCTGGTCTCGCCAGCTGCTCTTTGAGTATCTCCGGGTTTAAAACATTTTTTCCGCGACTATCATTTTTGTCAACAGTATGTAGAATAAAAAAAATGTAACGCTTTTAAACATTCAACATAAGAAACGTCAATTACTAAGTAAATTAGTAATGTATACTAATTTTTTTTTAGTTTATTTATACAACCATTTCTTTTGTTAGTTGGTTTTCAACTCATGAATAAATAAAATAACTTATTTATCTATAAGTTTTATATTCGTATTAACCTCTTCCCCTAACTTCCAGCCCTTATACCCATTTTCAAACATTTTTACTTCACATATATAAATAGTATATTATTATACGAGCATATAATTAACCTGAGTAGCTCATTATATATGAGTAGAATACTATACTTTGTCCACGACTACTATTGAATTTGATTCCATAAATTTATTTTAAACAACTTTATTTATCAATATTTTATTTATAACATTTTAACATTAACAAAAAAAATCAAAGATATTTGCGATAGTAATTATTTGTTATAAAACTATTGATCTTATTTATTTACTTTAATTGTAATATTTGTATTTGAGCAATGAGTAATATTGAAAAACGGTACTTAGCGAGTTTATGTCTAAATCAATATTTAGTTTGCTTATAGAACTAATCTGATTGAGATTTTCAGTTTGGTAGTTACATATTATAGTAGTCTCTTGTATCGAGTTCCATATTTTATGAGCTGTATCCATTTTTATTTTTATGGACTCATCAATGTAGCCTTTCGATTGTGGATTTCCAACACCCGTGTATCTTTAGTGTTGTTATGTCTCCACCTACATCGACGAGTAAGGTTGCAGACGATCTGCGGAAACTGTGTCCAGAATATTTCTCGGCATTTGGCAGTTTCAAAAACTCAGCTTTTTGTCTTCCAATTTTTGTGAATTTGTTAATACCGATCTTTTGTGAAGTGCCGGACGGAGATCGATGTATTTTTTACAAATCGGGTAAAAATTATCAGTACTAGTAAATTTTCTACTAATTTTTGTTTTGGTATTGGGCACGTTTACCAAAAAGGCTGATCCAAGGTCTTTTATGTCTTCTATTAAAAATGAACATCAAAAATGTACTTTTTCCCCAAACTTTCAACCCCTAAAACTCGGCTCAGAGGTTTTTACCGTACCTATAAAAAAATACGTAAATCTTATTTTGGTCCATTTTATGGCTGTACCAAATTTCATCGAAATCGGTGTGCTTCGTCCTTACTTTCCTTGTCAGTTGATTAAAGGCATCAGTGACGGAATGAATAAGTTGATCGATATTAGAAGCATCAGTTTAGTATTGAAGTATCTGTATGGCATTGAAAAAACAGAGATTTATTATATTAGTGTCAGGACTGTTAGGAGGTGTACGACTATTAGACCAAGGCCATTTAACTTCAATTTCAGGCAGAAGTTTATCCACTATCGTGTTTCTGTATTCACTCTTAATCACAGATTCAATGACATTGAGCCCCAGCTGGACGATTTTTGCTTCTACGTTTGGCTGGTTCTTGTTTTATAAATGACCAAATACCTCCTTTTCCCATCAAACCACTAATTGCACGGCAATTGGTCAACCGTGGACGAGTAACAGCAGCCAAAAACATAACCCTTGTGATGAATCTCTTATTTTTGCATGTTTGATAAGGTTCATTTTTTATCGAACCATGTTTCAGTTGATCATTTATACTTACCTCTGGATAATGGTACACACTTTGGCGCATTTCTTGCGTTACATATGGCCTTTTTCTTTGTGCTGCAAGATCTGCATCTTCTACTCGTTCCATTATGTGGCCACACCGGTATTTTTACAAATAGTAAGACAACATAAAATTTTTAAGTATCTACTCAAACGTCAAGTTGATGCGTTAACATTCTTTAACAACATACAAATGTAAATTTTGACGTAAGTCACTTTTTGGAACACAAAATTGTAACTTCTATTTCGCGACATTGCGTTGGTAAGTTTTGCGAATTCGGGAAATGGGACACTTATTTTGGGACAGAGGGAGTACAATAATAACGGTGGTTGGTGTAACTGTGTAAAATACAAAAGTGGACATGGTTCCAAATAATCTCACCTGACGATATACCGCTTAAATATATATATGAAGCTGCGCTGCCCACAAAGTTTAATTTAAAATTTTCTCCTTTTCTTGTGACAGAAATGTTTTGACATATCCGATATGGTCTATTCAATTTTTATTTATATACATACATGTACAAAGTAAAATAAATAATATACATATTATGTACAATATAATATTAATTATTCATTGCCCAAACTCCAATTCTCCGGGATCCTACATGGACCTTATTATTTTAATTTTTTCTTGCACCTCGTAATTTTGTAGATGGGGAATGGAAATTTTGAAGATATATATCTTAATTACCGGTGCTCCAACTTTCACCGGTATATCTATTGTTGTGGTAACTTTCCCGTGGAGAAGACGGGTTGACCAGCTCTTATCGAAATGTGTTTCCCCGTAGTTGAAGTAAAATCAAAATTCATCAAACCTCTTCCAAACCGTAACTTTTTCCATCCCTTCTCTGTTGCTCCCGTCGCCTCTAGTATAGTTTTTAAAGTCCAGTAAACAACCATATCGTGCGTTGGAGTGTCTCCGTACTTCAACAACCACTTCGTCTCATATCCCCCGCGTCCCCCATGTTTCCCGGATTCCCTCTAAGGGTGAAGATTTGCTCTTATGACGCTGTCACAATCACTTGGAGCTTCCTCCAATCCAGGAACCTCGACCTCAACCCGGGGAACGTGATACCTTTTGATGCTTGATGACGAACTTTGGGCAGTACATGTTGGCGTCCACTTATCCCTTCTTTTCCCCGAACTTTCTCTGCACGTTGTAGTTACTAATCGCAGTTCTTTCTGATCGTCTCGTACCTGGTTTTTAATTCTGAATAGGATCGCAGATAAAATTTTAACTACAATCTGCCTGATGTTACCATCGATACTCTTACATTTCTTTAGGGTAGTTGTCACGCTCTCTTCTCGACACAGGTTACCTATCACATAAACTGCCATGAGGATTACAGTCGTGTTGAAGACCTTTTTTTTTGGATCGTTGTCAGTCCTGAACTCATTATTTCGTTCGTTTTCTCTTCAATCTTGATCTTATCATAATTCCGCTGCGAGTCTCGTCCCGTCTGTTCGATTCTCACATACTTGTAACTTTCCCTGATATAATGGTATACTAATTTTGGGGTCAGTGTTGATCTTAATTATTTTTCTCGCCGTCAGGAGAGTAAATAACAACGGACTTAAGCAGTCGGCCTGGTAAACACGTACCATGCCACATAGTGCTGCCGTTGTCTATTCCTAGCTTCTTGGACGAGCGCTTTGTCTACGATCAGCTCCTGCACTGTTCCCTATACTCCTGGTCTCGCCAGCTGCTCCCCGGGTATCAGCCTCCCTCATTAATCCTTCAACGACTTTGGTTAGTATCGTAGTCGGTCTATAGTCTGTATTCAGGATCGCAATTGGCCGGAATTTTGCAGGGTCATTTGGTGGTCTTTCCGTATGGATCAGGGTTCTCCGGAACCGGAACTGGTATTCTCTAGAGATACATTTCGTAACAAATTTGGTCAGAATTTCTCTCGCTGCAGGAAAGATCTTATACAGGAAATAGAGAATATTGTCATGACCCGGTGTCTTCCAAGGAACAGCTGTTTTAATGGCCACCCTAACTGGTGGGGGTTTGGTTCCGTGTAAGTTGGAGGAAATCATCCAGTATTGGGGTGTTGTTTGGTTCCTCCTTCTTCTTATAAAGGTTTGAGAAGTACTCTGTAGAGTTATCCAGCACTGGCTGTTCATTGGTCTTCTTAACTCTCAAGGTAGGTGTATTTTCGAAAGCTATCTGTTGTTTGACCTTCTTGTACCTTTTCTTTTCCCACTCAATCGTCTTCATCAGTGCCTTGATTTGGTCTTCGATGGTTATTACACAGGAAAAAATATAGAGTAAAAATCAACTCTAAAACATGGTTCAGATCGGTCCAATTTATTTAGAGTTATTTTTTTGCACTATATAGTGTAGGTGAATAGATTAAAAATTTACACTAAATAGTGAGAAGATGGTGTTTATTAAATAGTGTAAAATCGATACTCTATAACAGTGTATTATATGTAATCTAACTAGATGTTGTCGTGACTCTAATTAGATACATTTCTAATCTAATCAGTGTAAATTATTAAAAATTCGCTCTAATTTTACTCTATTAATTGATGAAATATCACTAAATAGTGTGTATCTTACACTTATTAGTGTTAATTTTTAATAGGAAGTGGAGTATTTTTAGGGAAGTTTTACGTTTGTAATAAAAATCAAAATTATAAAATATTTGTTTTTATTTTTACTTGTAATATATTGTTATAACTTAAATTTAAAAAAATTAAATTCTGTTTATATACATATATAATACTTAATTCATTTTAAAGTTTCCACCGAGTCACCATCAAAACTGCATCTAATGAGTCTTCTATAAGTTTCCTATTTGTATAGTTACACCAAGTTGCACATTTTTACCAATCTTCACAAGGAACTTGTATGTAAAATCTTCCGGAAGTTCCACTAATTTCACATCATGAATGTTTTATTTTGGCAAACATAATTAAAATAAAAATAATCGTTCTTTCTGTCTATTTCGCGTAAATCAGGTCTCGATAGCGTCTCGTTTAGTAGATGACCGTTAAATTTTAGCTGTATCACACCACATGTTGATCACGTGGTATCAACGAGTAATCCCGAGCAAAATCGTGCGGTGCCTACGAAGTACCCGAAGGAAAAGTACTCTCCTTTAGGGAACTGTAAAAACTACTCTATTAAGTGAATAATTTATGAACTCTATATTAATATTAAATATAGTGTACATTAGAGTTATTTTTACCATGTGATATTACAATTTTTACTCTAATTCTTTTTACCAACTACTCTAAAATTTTTACACGACACAATTTTTTCCTGTGTATGTAGTATAGGGAGAGATCTTATATTTCCTTAGAATACGTTGTTGCTGGTTCTGCTCCTTAGTGAACGGGTGGCCTTTATTATTTTGGATCTGTTTTACTAATGTCAACATAAGTTGAAACTTTCCCAGTCTTTCAACTGACCCCACGAATCGTGGTATAGGTTTGGGATCCATAATTTTGCCACTTTAAAAAAATTGCCACTTTAATGTTTTTCCGTCTTTTTGCCATATTTCTGGTACTGGTCTCTATTTCCTTTATCTTTGCCTTGAAAATATTATTAATAGCTTTGGTTTTTGGACAATTCTCACCTACCCTGAACCTCTCTAATCCTTTGAGTTTTTTGTTGGAATGTACGAGGTTATAAATTCGGTTATAGAACTTTGTATAATCTTCCGAGTTGTGTGTTTTATCTGCCTCAACGGTAAAGGAGTTCTCACGAATAGATGTTCTTATAGAATTTTCCTGCCTTGCTTCTGGTATGGGCCTGTGTACCTGACTATCAGTACTGCTATTCGGTAGAGTCGGGTACGACTGGTAATGCCGTTCTCACTCTTGGACGCTCGGTGTAAATAGATTTCGGGCGTTATGCCCGAAATATTATGAGACTGAAAGAGCGTTATGCTCTTTCAGTCTCATCATCGTCTCTAGCCTCTTTTTTTAATTCTAATGCCTTTTTCTTAATTGCTGCTGGGGACCACCGCCCAAGTAATTCGGCGGCAGTTCCTACAATAGCTGCCTGCCTACCGCTCTTCCGGGGTTTTTTAAAAGACGGCGTTCACCCTTCTGACTTCGTGTGTTCGCCATGTTGCCATCTTCTTCCGCAATAGGTTTCGCAAACCATTCGGTACCCAGCTCCAGTAGATTCTAAGGACTATGCACGATCGCTACTTCCTCAAATTAATTAACGTAATTGGTCACAATCGGTAAGTTTGGCGATGGTGGATTCTATGTTCATCGTTCAATATGAATATTAATAAAACTCTGGGTTAACGATGAAAATGGTTTATTTTATTTTAAATTCGGTGCTACATGTTTCGGAATTATCTTATTCCTTCATCGAGCACGACGTCAATGTTGAGGAGTTAAAATTAATTGTTTCGTTAAATGAATCAAGGACATATCAACAGCATAAAGTTTCAAGAAAACTTTTCTTTAAAGAATATCTCTCTCCAAAAAAGTATCGATCTACACGTGTTTTATAGTTAAGAAAATACTTTTCTATCAAAATTAACATAACACACTATTCCATTTAAAAAAAAAAAAAAAAAAAATTATTAAAATTAAACTCAGTCAGAGTCCATGTGTTGAGCACAAATGGAAAAATTGAACTGTTCTAGCTTCTTGGACGAGCGCTTTGTCCAGGATCAACCCCTGCACTGTTCCCCATACTCCTGGTCTCGCCAGCTGCTTCTTGGGTATCAGCCCCCCCACAGCCCCCTCATAAATCCTGCTACAATTTTGGTTAGTATCTTATAGTCTGCATTCAGGATCGCAATTGGCCTGAAGTTTGCAGGGTCATTTGTTGGTAATTCCTTATGGATCAGGGTTATTGTTCCCATTACAACTTCCATTCGGAACTGGTATTCTCCGGAGATACATTTCGTAACAAATTCGATCAGAAATTCTCTCGCTGCGGGTCTACTGTCGTGACCCGATGTCTTCCAAGGAACAGCTGCTTTAGTGGCCATTTCTATTTTTCCCTTTACGGCTGTAATCTCCACTTCCTGATTGGTGGGGGTTTGGTTCCGTGTCAGTTGGAGGAAATCATACAGGTTTGAGAAGTACTCGGTAGAGGTTTCCAACACTGGCTGTTCGTTGGTCTCCTTAACCTTAACCCTCAAAGTAGGGCTATTTTCGAAAGCTATCCATTGTTTGACCTCCTGGTACCTTTTCTTTTCGCTCAGGTAATTTGACGGCAGTAGTTCCTGCAATAGCGGCGTGTCTTCTGAATTTTTTTAGAAGACGGCGATCACGCTTCTGACTTCGTGTGTTCGCCATGTTCCCATCTTCTTCCGCTATAGGTACCGCAAACCATCCAGTACCCAGGCCTAGTAGAGCGTAAGGACTATGCACAATCGCTACTTTCTCAAATTAGTTAACGTAATTGATCACAATCGTTAAGCACTTTCAGTCGACTTGCTGATCTACTCTCATCGTATTAAAATACTTCGCTAGTGATGCAGTAATTTCCGGAAGAGATGTTTTTATATATCCGATATGGTCTATTAATTTTTATTTATATACATCTACAAAGCTAAATAAATAATATATTATGTACAATATAATATTAATAATTCATTGTCCCAAAATCCAATTCTTTGGGATCACACACGGACCTTACTTCCCCATATGCTTCATTAATTCCCCGCTGGTTAACAGGTTATGGATGGTGTTCTTGCAGGCGCCTACTTCTTCTAATAATTTGGTTAACTTTTTGTGTGTTTCATTTACCAGTATTTCCCCATTGGTACCAATCAGGAAAATCCCAAGCTCCACTGGGCATTTCTGTTCTAGGCTCAGTTCGTGAGTGATGTTCAGGTTTCTGCCAATCGCGTCGCAAATTTTATGGTCGATGTCGTCTACTGAATTTTTCGTGTATTTTATTTTAATTTTTTCTTACACCTCGTAATTTTGTAGATCTGGAATGGAAATTTCGAAGATATATATATCTTAATTGTCGGTTCTTCGACTTTCACCAGTATATCTGGTTTGTTGTGGTGTAACTACCTCCAGGTGAAGACGGGTTGACCAGCTCTTATCGAAATGTGTTTCCCCGTAGTTGAAGTGAAATCAAAATTCATCGCACCACTTCCAAACCGTAACTTTTTCCATCCCTCCTCTGTTGCTCCCGTCGCCTCTAGTATCATTTTCAAGGTCCAGTAAACAACCATATCGTGCCTCGGAGTGTAAGAATGTCCTCGGCATGTGGACAGAATGTGATACGCTGTCTCCGTACTTCCACAACCCCTCCGACATACCTCCGCATACCCCATGTTTCCCGGATTCCCTCTAAGGGCGAAGATTTCCTCTTCTGACGCTGCCACAATCAGTTGGAGCTTCCTCGAATCTAGGAACCTCGATCTCGACCCGAGGAACGTGATTACCTTTTGATATTTGATGACCAACTTGGGCTAATACATCTTGGCTGTCCACCTATCCGTTCTTTTTCCCAGCACGACTTCTCTAAGTCTTTTGATGTCGTCCTTGCATGCCGTCGGGGAACCCGGTGCATCTCGTTCTAGAGCAACCAGTCCGAACTTCCTCTGCACGTGGTTGTAGTCACTAATCGAGGTTCTTCTCTTAGATATGTCGAGCTTTCTGATCGTCTCGTATGTGGTTTTTAATTCCGGACAGGATCGCAGGTACCAGTACCTTCGTATATACTGGGTCATGGTTTCTACCTTGAGTGACATGAAACCCAATCCGCCCAAGGTCTCAGGAAGATAAAACCTTTCGTTGGACGTGGTACTCGACTTGATTAAATTTCTAACTGCGATCTGCCTGATGTTATCATCGATGGTCTTGCACTTCTTTTGGGTAGTTGTCACGCTCTCTTCGGGACACAGGTTGCTTATCACATAGACCGCCATGGGGATTACAGTCGTATTGAAGGTCTTCTTCTTTTGGGTCGTTGTCAGTCCTGTCGGTGTTTTTTCCTTTATGTGGTTCAAAAAGCTTCTCATTTCGGTCATGGCAATATGAACTCATTATTCCGTTGGTTTTCTCTTCAATCTTGGCCTTGATTTTATCATAATTCCCCTGCGAGTCTCGCCCTGTCTGTTCGATTCCCATATGTTTGTAGCTTTCCCTAATATAGGGTATGAAAGTCAAGTCTTCTTCCAACTGGACTTCATCAATTTTCTGGTTGTATGCGTACTTGGCCGACTTCCTGACGTTCAACTCCATGCCTAACTCTGCTGCCCCATCTTTAATTAGCGCGGAGACTCTGTCTAGTGCCCTGGCGCTACTTGTGTGGCACTTGATGTCGTCCATGTACGCTATTATTGCCGTTCTTCCGCGCGACGCACTACTACTCTTGGGATCCGTCTTGATCTTATTTATTACTCCCGCCGTCAGAGACGCCGTGGTAGACACCCCTTTCTACTTTAATTGTTTCACCGGTCTTATTTTTGTTTCTGACACGGATATTCCAATTTTTAATCATGGCCAGGATCAGGTTTTGGATGTTTTGTGCAGTAGGTAGTGCTCTAATCATTCTCCTTAGGCTCTTGTGAGATACCGAGTCGTACGCTTTTTTAAAATCGTACCATGCCACATAGTGCTGCCGTTGTCTGTTCCTAGCTTCTTGGACGAGCGCTTTGTCTAGGATCAACCCCTGCACTGTACCCCATACTCCTGGTCTCGCTAGCTGCTCCCTGGGTATCAGCTCCCCCACAGCCTCTCTCATCAATCCTGCAACGACTTTGGTTAGTATTTTGTAATCTGTATTCAGGATCGCAATTGGCCTGAAGTTTGCAGGGTCATTTGTTGGTCCTTCCTTATGGATGAGGGTTATTGTTCCCATCACATCTTCCGCTCTAAACCGATATTCTCCGGAGATACATTTCGTGACAAATTCGGTTAGAATTTGTCACGAGTAATATTAATTATTGTATCTTTTCGAAAACTGATGTAAGTAATTTAAATCATACTGTTCTTCTTGAGCCATATATGTAATTCATGAACGCTTCATGCAAAGAGGTAAAAAGTAACGGTAGTACATTGTTTTACTATAAAATATCTATTAAAAATCCTATTAGCAGTAATTTCCGGAAGAGATGTTTTTATATATCCGATATGGTCTAGTGGCTAGGATACCTGGCTTTCACCCAGGAGGCTCGGGTTCGATTCCCGGTATCGGAAGCTTTTTCTTTTTTTTCAATCTTTATTCTGATTTTTATTTTATATTTCAAATTAATATTTTACGTATTTACACAAACAACTTAATATTAAATTTTGATAGCTTTAGTGCTTTCAGAAAGAATTGATCTTACTTAACTCTAGCGACTAGGCCAACTAGGGTTTTCGCTAAACCGAGTTAAAAATTTGCGTAAACCGAATTTGCGTCGTGAATGTCGTGATCAGGTGTGTTGTCATGCGTTTCCCATAAACTGCCTTCCTTTCCTGGGTGACTAGAGCAGAGATTAGGATATAAATCAAGTTCTTCATTCGGTGTTTTTTTTTCCTTTATGTGGTTCAAAAAGCTTCTCATTTCGGTCATGGCAATATCTACATCTGCAGAAGTCAGGTATTTGGATTTAAATCTTGGGTCGAGTAACGTAGATGTTATAAGAAAAGAATTTCCTTTCACATAATCAAATCGTTTATTTAAAAATTCATAATATAGTTTTCTTTTTATTTCAGTAATGTTTTCATTTTCGTTTTCGTCTTGAAGTTGTAGTTTATTGTTTAGTACAGCTAATAATGGTATAATAATCGAAATACAGGTACTATCAGAGGGGTCGAGTGTAGCTTCATAAAATATTTTAGCACATTTATTAAATTTTCAATATGTTTCCAGTCAGTGCAGGAGAGTGTAGGTATACCTCCATGCTCAACGGCATAGAGATTTATTACTCGTTTTTGCTCTACAAGTCGCTGCAGCATTAAGTAGGTGCTATTCCACCTGATTTCTATGTCTTGCAGCAAACAATGAATCAGAAGTCCACACTGACTTTGACAATCGGTCAATTTTCTAGATGCTTGCTAGATGATCTGCTCGCTTCGACGAAAATGGCCTACAATTTTTCTACGGTTATGTACTAAAATTTTGTTCCACTCATTTTCAAACAAAACATTTTTTATGACTAATTGCAGAGTATGCGCCACACAGCCTAGGGATTGATATTGCGTTCTCATAGCACATACCATATTGGCTGCATTATCACGTATAATTAGAAACAGCTTCTTGCTAATATTCCAATCATTCACCATTTCAGTTAAGTTTTGTTCAATATAAGCGCCTGTATGGTCCTGATCTAATACTGTTGCGCCCAATATTATTTTTAATCTTTGTAATAAAATGTCCTGTAAAGTTTAATAAAGAGCAGGCTTTACTTGGATTTGACCATATGTCTGTAGTGGCACTTATACATGCACATTTATCAACCAAATTCACGACCTTGGTCTTTACTTTGTCATACGTTTTTGGCATTAACCCATTTAGTGCCACTGATGTGAAAACGCACCAGCGTTTTAAAAATTATTTTACAGCCATACATTACCAGATTTCAAGGTGCTAGCTGTTTGTACGATAACACTATAAGGTTGTTAGGCTATACATATCAAAATATTTCATAATTCTTGCTATTTAAACCATATTTGCGTCAATTCTTTTCTATTGAACACTTCTGTTCAAAATATACAATAGAAATAAAACTATTTTTAGTGCATAAAATTCTTTAAAATTTTGACATTTGCTCGCGAAATAAAAATATGAATTCTGAAAATACGGCTAGAAACATTAATGGTGCAAAAACACACCATTGGGATGATTGATGAGATATAAGGATTACATTATCTTTCATATTATCAGAAACCAGTTTAGACGCATTTCTTCGGTGAATTCCCTAGAAATAGTCGTTTATGGACATAGTGTGTAGTAAGTTTAGTGTTCATTTACATGAAGAGTGTAATTGGAATAAAATGCGGTTCGATCGGCAAGACGGCGCGCAGTGGTCCGAGTCCGAACGGCAGGAAAACCCGATCGAAAATATTGTTTGGTGTTAGCAATTAGCTAGGTTTATGAAACTTGGCATATGATTGCGATCAAATGAAGATCGATTGAAGATCAAAATGGAAATGTTGTGTCAAAATTTGAATTAAATTTGTCAACAAGAAGTAGTACTTTACTTAAATTCATGCTCATTTTCTGTTCATATAAATTAGGACTTCAAAGAAAAATACTACTATAAAATTTCGTACAAAACATTGAAAATATATATTATTTCACATTTTTTCGTGAAATTATATGATCGTAAATTCCTAACCACATATCTAAATTGTTTTATAGAGGAACTATACTATAGTAGCGAAAAATTTGGTATTTCACAAATCAATATAAGGTAAAGGGGCCTATCTCTTGAGAATAGTAGCATTATATCACTTCCGCTTATATCGGAAACGACTGCTTTAGTAGTTAGATATATTAATTCTAAGGAAGTTTTACGCGAAAAAATCTTTTGTATCGTTTATAACGTTCAAGAAACACCCGTGCGACGATACCAACAAACCTCCCAGCAACAAACTTTTACCCGTAATTTCCTATCTACTTTCTTAGCCGATATCTTCCTTATAATTAGGGATAGCGAAAAACTAAATGCACCACTTGAAAGCTTGAATCTTTCTCTATCTAAAACCGGGTTTTCGTCTGTCGATAAGTTGATATTAAGATCAATAAAAAATGAAGAACACCGCGCTGTACTTAAAATAGCTCAAAATTACCAAACTTCAAGGCCTTGTGCAATTGTTACGAAACCTAATTTTAAAAAACTGTTATCACAGTCAGAAAGGGCGCTCCTTCAGCTATCTTAATCCGGGTTTTCGTCGGTCAATATCTATCGGCGTCATGCTTAAATCACCCTTAATGTCCATCCCTACACGCAGAAACGCTTAAATACTCTTCCTCTAAACAACTTTCTTATTTGATAGGGAGAAAACTATAGAAACATATCTATCTTATTGAAAATTTTCTGCTCTTTCTAGTGGTGTATAACACGCGGCTATCACGCGCTTGCACACTTACATTTTTGGCCAAAAATTGCTAAATTCACACGTTTTAGCCATTCTTAAACCCTGTTGGGGTCGATAACTTTCTTATATGAGCAGGAGAAAACTCTAGAACCATATCTATCTTATCGGAAATTTCATGCTCTTTCTAGTGATGTATAACACGCGGCAATCACACGTTTGCACACGTACATTTTTGGCCAAAAACTGCCAAATTCACACATTTTAGCCATTCTTAAACCTTGTTCGGGTCGATAACTTTCTTATATGAGCAGGAGAAAACTCTAGAACCATATCTATCTTATCGGAAATTTCTTGCTCCTTCTAGTGGTGTATAACACGCTACGATCGCGCGCTTGAACAAACACGTTTTGCGCCAAAAACTACTAACGTTGTGGATTTTTCTGTTTCTAGTTAACTCCCATTTGTGACAGAGTCTGTCACGACGACCTGAGTGAAAATCATTATAATCGATTTATGGAAAAATCCCTGAAATCGGTCTAAAGATTTAACTTTTGTGCAATTTTTTGGTATAGATTTCAAAATTGTTCCCTCATTTTTAACCCTTTAACGGTTAGCGTTAAGTAATTGCATTACCATAACTAAATCGTTTCTAAAAACGAAAAAATAATTTACCCGTTAAACGGTTTAACGAGTTATGACGCAATCGATATTTTTTTCAAATGGCAATCCCCCATTCTTATTACGGAATACAAAAGAAGATTTTTTTCTGAATCTAGTACATTCAATATTAATATTGGTAACATAAGAAAATTTTCGAGAAAAATTAGTTTAAACTTTAATTACTTCAAATTTATATAATTATTTTAAACGATTCCCTGAGTGTCAAAAACTGATTTAGTAGCTTCTTAAGGTGTGGTGGCGCGCCATCTTGTTGGAATAACTACCGTTGGAATTGAGTTGGGTCAAAATTAGCGGGATGGAAGGAATGGCACTGTTTTTAAAAAATTTAAACATGTCTTTCCAGTTAAGGTTTCCTTAAATCTTTTGCGGATATTGGGTGTGCGCATTTTAAAGTCTACAGTAAAGTAACTAAATTTAAAGTCTACTAGTAACTCTACTAGTATGGGATGTAATCACAAAGTCTCCTGATTTTTCAGCATATAATACGGTGGTGAGGGAAAAAATGTAGAGTTGCCATTTAAAAAAATAACCTTTTTGAGATACGGAAATTTGACGCACATTTCTGACCATCCTGTATAACTTTAATTAATAATTGTTGTTAAATTAAAGTGTATAATTGTTATTAAAAGACACCATTAGAAAGAGCAAGAAATTTTCGATAAGATAGATATGGTTCCAGAGTTTTCTCCTGTTCATATAAGAAAGTTATCGACCCCAACAGGGTTTAAGAATGGCTAAAACGTGTGAATTTAGCAGTTTTTGGCCAAAAATGTACGTGTGCAAACGTGTGATCGTCGCGTGTTATACATCACTAGAAAGAGCAGGAAATTTCCGATAAGATAGATATGGTTCTATAGTTTTCTCCCTATCAAATAAGAAAGTTGTTTAGAGGAAGAATATTTAAGCGTTTCTGCGTGTAGGGATGGACATTAAGGGTGATTTAAGCATGACGCCGATAGATATTGACCGACGAAACCCCGGATTAAGATAGCTAAAGGAGCGCCCTTTCTGGCTGTGATAACAGTTTTTTAAAATTCGGTTTCGTAACAATTGCACAAGGCCTTGAAGTTTGGTAATTTTGAGCTATTTTAAGTACAGCGCGGTGTTCTTCATTTTTTATTGATCTTAATATCAACTTATCGACAGACGAAAACCCGATTTTAGATAGAGAAAGATTCAAGCTTTCAAGTGGTGCATTTAGTATTTTTTAGTATTTTGCTATCTCTAATAATAAGGAAGATATCAGCTAAGAAAGTAGATAGGAAATTACGGGTAAAAGTTTGTTGCTGGTAGGTTTGTTGCTATCGTCGCACGGGTACAAGAAACGATTTTTTGAAATATCGAATCTACTTCTGTTTGATATGCTGTATCATCTTCGCCTCAAATATAAATAATATTAAAACAAATGCAATGAAATTATAGAATGGATGTAACACTGAAAAGATATAAAAATGTGGCAGTAGTAAAATTTTAAATCGGTGTTGAAAATTAACTTCGTTTGACTGTATGGGTAAAATTTAATTTATTTTGTAAGGTTTTTTTATTTATGTAAAATCATATGTCACAAAAAAAAGGTATTGAAATAAAAAAACTCTTCCGATACCGGGAATCGAACCCGAGCCTCCTGGGTGAAAGCCAGGTATCCTAGCCACTAGACCATATCGGATATATAAAAACATTTCTTCCGGAAATTACTGCTAATAGGATTTTTAATAGATATTTTATAGTAAAACAATGTACTACCGTTACTTTTTACCTCTTTTACATGAAGCGTTCATGAATTATATGGCTCAAGAAGAACAGTATGATTTACATTACTTACATTAGTTTTCGAAAAGATACCTTTTGATACAAGTTAAGAGAAATATGAATAGTATAACTTTACAATCAATATTACTATATTAATTTTTTATGTTAATAGTCTATTTACAGCTTTAGCAGCTTTTTTTACTTTATATTTGAACATAAATGTAAGTATACTCTCATGCTCTTAACACCATTTTCTTTTATACTCCGATATGGTCTAGTGGCTAGGATACCTGGCTCTCACCCAGGAGGCTCGGGTTCGATTCCCGGTATCGGAATTTTTTTTTTCAACTTAATCAAAGCCTACTAGAAATACAGGCCTTCTTGTTGTAGGGGGGATTCAAAGGACTGGCTACGCAAACAAAAACGGCATAATATCACCGTAGCCGTTCTAATCGCCTTACGATGACCTCATACATCTAAAATAGTATATTATTATATGAGTATATAATGAGGGCTATTATTCACGAAGGTTAAGTTTATGTCACGAGCGTAACGAGTGGTATAATTAACCTGAGTGAATAATAGCTCATTATATGTGAGTAGAGTACTATACTTTGTCCACGACTACTATTAAAATTGATTCCCTAAATTCATTTTATAAATAAATTTTTGAATAAAGTTTAAACGTCAATATGACACAAAGTCAACGTTAGCAACTGTAACCAACTTCACAACAATTTGTTAAAATTAAATATCAAAATTATTAAAATTAATATAAGTTGACGTTTTTTGAAATTTTCACGATTCAAATAATTATTGTCCACGACTACTATTGAAATTGATTCCATTGTATGTAGTATAGTCAGTGTTGTTAAATACCCGGGTATTTATTTTCAAGGGAAAATACCCTGGGGTATTTACCCAAGTTGGGTATTTAGAGGTATTTATAAAATTTAGAAACAATACAAAGATCACTAAAAAAGTAAACAAGTTTAATTCAAAAATAAAAGTTCTTTTTTTAAGAGGATAACCTATTAGCAAAAACAACAAATACCGTTTTATTCAGCCATTGTTTAAAATTTTTTTATGTTTGTTATATCAAAATTTCTATTTTTTTATATAGTTTTTAGTGATGCATTTAGTTTTTTCAAATTAAACTCGGTCTACGACCTCGTCGTGCAATTCTCCACACTCGTACTGTAATTATGTTTCTAGCCCACTTGTAATATATATAACTATTATAGTATATTTGATATAATTGCTGTAAAAAAATGTTTTGTAATACCTTTTTTGCATACCCGTTTTAATATATACGTATTAAATTGCGGCTCGCGAAAAATTTCAAATTGAAAAATGGCTCGGACTATCAAAGAGCTTGGCCACCCCTGGTATAGTGAATTCCAATAAATACAAATAAAATTTGATCAATAAGATCAGTTTCGGCAAAATCAAACTACCTTTACTGGTACCTTTGTTGTGCAAATAAAGTTATGCCACGACTTACAGAAACAATCTATGTAACTTACCCCATACTACTGAATCATTCCAATGCGAAACATATTCTAATGAAATAAATAATATCTTACCTTAACAATAGTTATTTATATTACAAGTGGGCTAGAAACATAATTACTGTATGAGTGTGGAGAATTGCACGAGTACTGTAATTATGCTATAGCCCACGTGTGATATACAGCATTTTATCTACGACTGCTAAAAAATTACTAAAAAATCAATTTCTTTAAAGAAGTCTATTTGACATTTATAAAAATATTTTGAAATGATTGTTGACAATTTTGAATTGTCAGTTTCAACAACATGTTTACTCATCTGGAATAAGTGTTTCGAAATGTAAAAACATAACAATTAATGTTTATAATAAATAGTACTGTTTCTCTGTAAGCAGATAGCACTTTTTCTTTTGTATTGTTGCTCGTTTCAATAAATTAAGTCTGTTCTGATTAGGCTAAAAATGTGTTACGTAATGAAACCAGTGCGGTAATGAACTTCATTACGTAACTCAAATCACCTCAAATGCGTGCGGTAATGATGACTTATCCAAGCAGTAGTAGATAAAATAATTTTAAACAATACTACAGTTTTTACTCCTCACAGGTTAGAAGTTTAAAATTTACTAAACACTTATTACAAATTCTAAGATACGTACACATTATTACTCATCCTACTACATGCTTAATATGATATGGTAGGCTGGTAGTTAGATATTTTGGTGGTAAGTATTCGTGGTACTTCAAAAGTAATAAATGAAATAAAATAACTAAATAACAGGTATGTTGGTTTATTTAACTAAAACAAACCTTTTGTATCAACATCCCTTTTCGAGTCCAAACAACAAAGTAACAGAAAGGTCTTTCGCATATATTCAGTTGGCCCTGAATTTGATAATAGTAATTGTGGTTTTCTTTTTATTTTAGTTCGTTTTGTTCGATAGTAGCAAATTTAATGATTTTGTTTTTTATTGCTTGACGGGGTTCTAAATCTTTTGCCGATGATGGACATTTTATTTCAATTAGACCTTCTCCTACCAATCCATCAGGACTTGCTCCGAAGTAACCATATTTCTTACGTATAAACAGGCCGCATTCATCGACACGTAAATCGTATTGTTGGGAAAATTCACATTTAGCAAACGGTTCATTTTCTATACCATATCTGGTGTGAATGTTTCCCTTAAAAGATTTCAACAGTTGAATCGCTTTATTGGAACTTGATGATTCTCTCATTTTAATTATTTCCCCAAAGTGTGACGCAGTCAGCCTCAGTTGTCGCTCTTCTTGCCATAAATGACAAGATGATTGTCCAATTGTATTTTTTTGTAGGTTATCTCTATTTTTTGTAGAGTCCTCCATTCGTTTCAACATTTGCGTCGTTTTAGCTTCAATTATATCTGGAGTTAATTCATTAATATCTGCTAATCCATAATCGTCATCCGCGCGAGTATAGTTCACTCTCTGCTTTTTAATGCGTTTCCTCTTGCCCTGTTGTGCTAGCAGTTTTAGTTTCCGCTTGGTGTAAGTCAATAGTGCTCCTGTTGGATCACATCCAGTGATTCTTTTATGAAGAATGCCGTAATATTCACCGCCGTGATTGTAGCTTAAAGCTGCCGCTTCACACCTAGTTTTGTATTGCATTCCCAGTGAAAAATTTATTCTCTTTCCACCCGTAAACTTACAAATCACTGAATTATAATGTTTGGCATCGTTATTGGTCATATTCATTATTAGACTGGAAGCGTTTTGAACAAGCCTATGCAATACGGTTTGTAAATCTTGGGAAAGACCACATTTTGTCATTTCGGGAACGTAGTTTATTTCGTCGTCTTTCGGCGAACATTTAAAATAACCCAATTTTGTACAAATTTTATGTTCGCCAAACACGTGGGATGGACTATTCAATATGTCACCTCTTAATAATTGTATTTTTTGGGGTAATTCTAATTTCTCGTTCATTCGGTGATACGTAGCTTTCACAATCGCCGTGCGCAATCGCATAATATTTTTACTGACGTGCAGTCTTAGAGTTCGAGGCACACTTAAACCATTTGATTGGCTCTTTGTTCTTGCTGAAAGATACATCTTAATGTTCAATATTTATTATATATATATATATATATACAGGGTGTCACACAAAAAACGCCCCAAGCTGTAACTCCGTCATTTACATTCCGATTTTCATGAGCGGGTTATCAAATGAAATGGTTTCATGAATACTATGATTCATGCTACAAATAAATTTTTTCCAAGGCCGTCTTCAATTTTAAGCGATTATTAACTTTTGCTTTTCAAATTGCTCTATATATTTTTCTTTACGTCATTGGATAGAGATTGTTTTTCTGAATCCACTGATGTACAATACATCCATTTTGAATATAATTTTAGTAGAGAAAAGACACCTGTATATACAGGTTGCCACACAACAACGCCGCTAGCTGTATCTCTGTCATTTACCTTCCAATTTTCATGACCTAGCTATCAAATGAAATGGTTTGATGAATACTATGATTCATGCTACAAATAAACTTTTTCCAACGCCATCTTCAATTTCTAGCGATTATCAACATTGATTTTCAAATTGCTCGGTATGTTTTTCTTCACGCTATTGGATAAAGTTTTTTTTTCTGAATCCATTAATGTACAATACATCAACATTAATTGTAATTGTAGCATAGAAAAACAATAAAATAGTTTCTGAACATTCTCTTAAAGTCACTTGTGTTATACTGTAGTGTGCCATGGGATAAATGAAAAACCAACTTATAAGTATCATTTACAACTGCTTGGGCATTGAAATAGCATTTAATGAGTGTTATCAGTTTTGCGTGTTATTTTTTTCCATGGCACACTGCAGTATTACAGAAGTGACTAAGACAATGTTCGGAAAATGTTTTAATTGTTTTTCTCTGCTAAAATTACAATTAATGTTAATGTATTGCACATCAATGGGCTCAGAAAACAATTTCTATCCCATAACGTGAAGAAAAACATACCGAGCAATTTGAAAATCAAAAGTTGATAATCGCTTGAAATCGAAGATGGCGTTGGAAAAAGTTTATTTGTAGTATGAATCATAGCATTCATCAAACCATTTCATTTGATACCTCGTTCATAAAAATCGGAAGTTAAATGACAGAGTTACAGCTTACGGCGTTCTTGTGCGACAACCTGTATATACAGGTGTCTTTTTTCTGCTAAAATTACATTCAAAGCGGATGTATTGCACATCAGTGGATTCAGAAAAACAATCTCTATCTAATGACGTGAAAAAAAATATATGGAGCAATTTTGAAATTGAAGATGGCCTTGAAAAAAATTTATTTGTAGCATGAACCATAGTATTCATCAAACCATTTCATTTGATGCCTCGGTCATGAAAATCGGAATATAAATGACAGAGTTACAGCTTGGGGCGTTTTTTGTGTGACACCCTGTATATATATATATTTATTATTTTCGTTTTTAATTATGTAAATATTATTATTCAATTACCTTCTTTTATTTTATAATAATACAATTACTAAATATTTTCTACTTACCGCATAATTCGTTTATTTTCTTACAGAAATTTCTTAGTAGATGGTTGCGACACTCTATTTTCTGAACTAACTTACTTCCGTATGGTTTTATTGCCAAAAATTTTCGATGAACACTGCTATCACCATCCCCTACAAGTTTGAGGTATTTCAAACCATACATAGCAATGCTACATCGAAAACCTTTCACAATTATGTCACTCTCCATTGCTGTCGAGGTTCCTGTCCAATTTCGTGAGCAAACATGTTGTGGCGTGGTTTCCCCCTTCCTATCAGCCATGGTACAAATTGTACAATATTTGTTTCTTACTCCTAAATACAGGAGTTTAGACGTTCGCTGTCCGATAATACAGGCCTGTGACATGATGTATATATATAAATAAATTTTCATATCTGTCTTAAAATTGTGAAGTTTTGTAACTTACAACCCCAGACGCAGCGTCATAGTTTAATCCGTAAGACCTTTTGCTCCAGGCTCCATCAGCAATTACAGTAATATACGGCACTCCGTCCTCATCTATATCTCCTGCTTCTTTAGCTAATTGCTTTTCTTCCTCTGCTGCTTTTTCCATTGAACTTGACGCTGTTTCATGAATAACATCGGCTACTTTACAAAATGCTTTTTTAAATGTTTCCTGTCGCATAAATGGTACTTGCAAAACATTTAAAAACTCTTGACATTGAGCGTAGCCAATTCCGGTTGAAATTGCACCCAATATCGTTGCCTCGTTTATGTTCATCAGATCTGAGGTCTCCGAAGATGTCCCGATGCTATCCACTAAGCCACATATTTTACATTGTAATGTAAAAGTACTTTTTAAACCTTTTCGAGTCTCTTTTATCAGAACCATATCAATTGTACAACATTCGAAAGGTTTATGGCGCTGGTACGACAAAATTTGTTTTAAAATAAAATCCATGTCAACTACTCGCCGACCGATGGTGTTTAGATCATTTATTTGTTCAAATGTGTTTCCGTGGGTATTTGTTTTACTTGTTTCTTTTCTGAAATCTTTAATGCTGTTTGCTTCAGATCTTTCGTTTGATGTGTTGGTATCGTCCAAGTTTTCGTCATGTTTATGAGATGGCAGTGAATCGTTTTTATAATTACACCTACTCACATTTTTTAATGTATAATCAAATATATCAAATATAGGCAGCAAAACTGAAGCTCTATGCGGAATAGTCATTTCAAGTCGAAATGATTTGACAAAGCCTTTTCTTATTGACTTTTGTAGTCGAGATTATTTTTTTTTAATTAAATATTGTAGATCGATAAGAAAGAATTGTATTCTTTCATTTCAACTGAGAATAGACAGTTCTATATGAGATTTCAGTACATATTCAAAAAGTATAAAATACCTTTGCTTTGCGGCTTTTTTTGCTAATAATCGTCTGCTACGTATTTTCCCCATTTTAATTAAAAAAAAAACACTAAAATATATAATTCTAACTAACAATCGATAATAATGTACTAGTATTTCATTATACTAGTAATAACAACTATGTAACAAGCGGCATTCAATTAAGAATAAAATTAACGTCGCTGATTGTCGGAGAATTACCCGACAATCGGACAGTCCTAGCCGCCATCGGCCTGGCGCGTCAGCCCGGTCAGCCCGATCGAGTGCACATGGAGCGGTGTTGCCGCATTAGGCGTGTTCATAAGTGAATCTCGTTTCGAATTTTTCGCCAGCTAGGTAGGCCTCTTAATAAAAATCATTAACACTGGTTATTTACACAAAAACTCATAAAAATAAAACAAGAAACGCTAAATAATATATTCATTTTTAATCATAATAAATTGATATAATCGAAATTAAGACAGATTCGTCTGATGATATGTCTTCAATCGTTGACAATTGCTCGTCTTCGTCCATTTCATCTTCGCTTTGTTCATTTTTGTCGGTATCTGTTATATTTTGGTTTGTGTTACTTTTATATGTATTTAATAGCTTATCATTGTAAGTTAAATATGTTAATTTAGCGGCATTTGTCGTAGTCAGCCGATTTCTTTTTTTGCAGTGCAGCCAACTAAACGCGCTAAAGGTTCTTTCTGTTGCCGCTGATGTTATGGGTGCACTTAATATCTGAATGGCGATATCTGCCAATTCGCAAGTTCACCTCAAACCTCTCCACCATGGTTTTTGCCCATATATCTTCTTTATCACGAAAATTTACTAACTCGGATCTTAACTTTATTTCATTTATATGAGAATGCTTTCCCATATTATATATAAATGTCATTGCGTCCAACAACTGAGTGGGATTTAAATCGCACCCCTGAGTTGATGGATTTAACAAATCTGCGGTAAAATGTATGTCGCCTAGTGCAAACTTCTTTCTGTCGACCAATTTTTTAATAATATTATCCTTTTCGAATTCTTCGAAATTGATGACATTAATGTCATTAAATGTCCATTAAAGTCGACTCCAGTTTTGTTAATTCTCTATATGTATTTGTGGTTTATTAGATTGCACTTTTATTAATAAGTTTATTATAGGTTCTAACAGCGACATCATATTTTGGATATGATTCCAAAAGTTATCATCAAGAATTTTTTTCTTTATTTCTAATGTGATTATTACTCCTTCGGTTACCGCTAAGGTTTGGATAACACTTTTATTAGTCATCACACTTTTCAAACAATCCAAATAACTACCCCATCGCGTTGGTGCTGGTAATTTAAGAGCGACTGTAACACCTTTTTCTCTTCCTATTTGATCAAAAGTTGCTTTAAGCACATGACTATTTTTTAATAGTTTTTGTGACTTGAATCACATCTGCTATTTTTGTTTTAATTGATGAACTGTTAACAATATCACCACATAATAAATGTAACAAATGTGCCAAACATCCTAGCGGTCAATATGAGGATACTTTTCTTGCAGTAGTCTGAAACTTTCTCTCATATTCACCGCGTTATCACCAATGACTACCAGAAATTTTTCGGTATCATACTTTTTCATTACTATTTCTATTTGTTTGTACAAATATGTTGCTGTATGTCGCTTTTCCCCCAAAAAAACAAAAAGTGGAGCGGGGGTAGATATTAAAAAAATTATAATGGATTCGTTGCGCAGATTAGACCAACCATCACATTGTAAATGTAGGTGCTTACAATTATTAACTGTAGAATTAACATTATTTTTCATTTCGACATACTGTGATTCTAAATATGTTCTTTCTAAACGATTTCGGGAAGGAGGCACACGAATGGGGGGCGAATAGTTTTAAAAAACTCGATCCATAATGGATGTTCTACTAACGAGAATGGCGCGCCGCTGATGAAAACAGCTTTTGCCAGACGTTGATTGAGCATTTCCTACATCAAAAGAAAATCATCATTGTAAGTTTTGACTGATAGCAATTTTATAGTAAAACATACATTTGTCGCAGGATCCATAGTATCGAAAAACGGTGTAATTGCTGATGATGAAGATAATGTTGACATAGAACTTCCAGGTCTTTCAAAAGAACTAGATATAGGCACAACACTCACTGGATTATTTTCTTGCCAAGTTACTAACGATTGATCTATATTTTTCACCAAACTAGGGTTTTTTAATAGTATATTAAAAAACAAGTTTCGTAAGGCACGCTTGAAATGCACGAATTCAAGTTGAAAAACGAGTGGCGAAGCCACGAGTTTTTTAATGAATGAGTGCTTTAAATCTTATGAAACGTGTTTTTTATGCTATTTTTTGTAATTCGCGTTTTTATACTTTTTTTTAACAAAAACAAAGTAAATTTTGGCAATGTAGGGAAATAGGTATGTAGCAGTTGGTAACACCGGAACAGTTGAAAATAGAAATTTGAATTGACAATTAGAAACTGTCAAAACACAAAATGTATTCACCTGACAAAAATGTTTCATGTATACCTCCCAAAATAAGAGAAATTGCTCAGAGTTCAATGTCCTCATCATTGTGGACCTTGTATTCGATGCTAAGAACGTGTTTAAACATCCATAGACAAACATTGTCACATTGACAACTAGAAAAATTAATGACCCAATGTGACCAACTTGAACTGGTTCCATAAAATGTTACTAAAGTCTCATTACAGTTCATTACAATTTCTTTAGAAAAGTCTATTTGACATTTATAAAAATATTTTGAAATGATTGTTGACAATTTTGAATTGTCAATTTCAACAACATGTTTACTCATGTGAAATAAGTGTTTTGAAACGTAAAAACATAATAATTAATGTTTATAATAAATAGTATTGTTTCTCTGTAAGTAGATAGCACTTTTTCTTTTGTATTGTTGCTCGTTTCTATAAATTAAGTCTGTTTTGATTAGGCTAAAAATGCGTTACGTAATGAAACCAGTGCGGTAATGAACTTCATTACGTAACTCAAATCACCCCAAATGAGTGCGGTAATGATGACTTATCCAAGCAGTCGTAGATAAATTTTAATTTTCATAAAGGAATTAGATAATAGTTATTTGTATTATAAGTAAAGAAAATATACTTTTTAATCTCGGCTTCGCCTCGATTAGAAAATTCGCGATTCGTAAAGAAGAAGTTACTTTTCTGTAAGAATAATACATGAAGTTTTTTCGGACACTCAATTTAAATGAATTACCTACATTTTTTAAGAAATTATTTAAAAAGTACACGACGAGCTCGAGAATCAAATTGTCGTTACTGCCGTTTCCCTCACTACAGCAACCAAACAAAAAAAAATAAAGTAGTGATTCATCAGGAGTTCATCAGAAGGTGTTATCAAAATCGTCACTAACATGTGGTGATTTACAGTTACAACAGTGTACATCAAGTATAAGCTTCTCTAACCTTAATAATTGTACGTTTAATATTTATTCTAATAAATAATTAATTGTTTATTTGGTTGCTATAAAGAAATGAGATTTGTAATAAGGAAATATAGGCCATTTCCAGTGAGTGTCCGAAAAAATTATTTTATCTACGGCTGCTTGGATAAGTCATCATTATCGCACTCATTTGAGGTGATTTGAGTTACGTAATGAAGTTCATTACCTCACTGGTTTCATTACGTAACGCATTTTTAGCCTAATTAGAATAGACTTAATTTTAGACGTTAACCAAGATAGATAATCTGTTAGAAAATAAGATAAACAAGTTGATTTAAATGCGCCATCTTGAAGAAATCACGTTTATCGACGTACATTCAAAGGAAATTCAATGGGATCAATAATACGAAACTGATCATGCAGTAATCTGATGATCAGTTCAGGGTTGATATTATTTTAATTGTTTTTATCATAAATCATTCCTTACAATTACAATTTTGCTGATAGTTCCTACAAAAATCGCTGAAATTCCAACCTTTTCTTCCATTGTGTTGGCGACTGATGTAGTAAATGATGTAGCGTTTACATGCAACGGTATAAATACACTCATGTCTGGGCATGATTTGGTGAAGCCTATAATAATAATAATTTATTTGTGATATCCACAAAAGGTGACGGAATGGTCATAATACCGAACTGGATAAATTTCGTCCTACAGCACTCGGTGAACACCACATGACCCATTACTCGCACTCATTTTCTTTGAGCGCGGAATAGTGTATGCGTAGAACGTCCCCAACACAAAACACCATTAGACATGTGACAATAAAAGTTTCCGTAATACGCCATAATTAACACCTCAGGTGGTACCACTCCTATCAAATTTCGCAGAGCATATATGCTTCTGTTCAATTTGTTTACTAAGTCCACTATGTGACCTTCCCATGTTAATTTAGAATCTATTGTAATTCCCAGATATTTTATGGAAGTCACGATATGGTTGAGCTGTTCTAGATTAAGAGAAAAGTGTATGGTTTGCGTCTTCGACTGATTAACACTAAGAGAATCCGCTGTAAACCAGGCAAAAACAAGTTTGTACATATAGATGGTAGTTGTGTCATCAGCATATAACATAATGCCGATCCCTGAGGAACTATACACTCAACAAGCAGCTCTTCAGATATTTCTGAGTTGTAAAATACGTATTGAAAACGATTTCTCAAACAAGAGCCCAACAAATCTTTATCTCCATCTGTAATATTGTAATTGCAGAGCCTCCGCAAAAGCAGACCATGGGACACGCAGTCCAAAGCTTTGGCTAAATCATAAAAATATGTTTCCTCAAATAATTTATTATCCGTTGTATGTGACCGACCAGTGCTCCAACCGCCGTAGTTGTCGATCTACACTTCCGGAATTCATACTGGAACTGATTCAGCAAATTATTATTCTCTTCTAAGTGACTTGGCAGTTGCCGGTGCAAAGCCATTTCGAACAACTTACCCAATACTGGTATTATTGATATGGATCTATCGTTATTATCTTCCCTTTTAAAGACCGAAACAACCCTGCAGATTTTCAAGTAATCGGGAAAAATTGAGCCTTTAATACATTGATTTATTAGATTACATAATGGAACAACTATCAAATTCTTTATATGTTTTATAAGTTTAACGTTAAGTGAAAAAGCATCCCTGCTTGAACTGGTTTTTGAATCACAAACAATATCTCGCAATTTGATGAAAGATATTTCTCTAAACCGGAAAAGTGGGTCAACCTGCATGTCATCCACAGGATTTACTACCTCTACAATTGAGAAAGTAGTTGATGCTCGAATGTTCCCAAAATACACATTAAAATCGGTAGCTGTTAGTGAAGTTAATGACGATTTTTGTTGTTTCTTTGTGCGATTGCCTGAGGCTATTACTGCTCAAGTTGCCTTTTCTATGTTTTTAGAGTTTTTATTTATTCGCTAACCTTTTACTATTTAATATAGCATTTTTGTAAATTTTTCTGTTTATTCAACATTTGTTTCGTAACAAGTCGCGGATGTTGCTTATACAGGAACGTTAACAATTAACAATTGAAGTTTATCTCTCAAGTTTCTTATGAACCAACGTATGTTGCGGTTTGCACTTTTATTGTTAACTAAAAAGGTCTTTTCGGGAAAACACAAGTCGTAGGTATTCGTAAAGAATTGCATGAACTTACAGAATTTTGCATTTACGCATTGATACAATCCTTGTGTCGTTAGAGATTTATACTTAAATCTAGTTTTTGATATGTGAATTTCACACTGAATTTTAGAGTAGAATGGAATTTCCAGATGATGTAAAATTGGTAAATATCGTGGGGTTACTGCAAGAACCTGATAAGTCCTCGATAAGCATTTTTGAGAAAAACGAGATTAATGTTTATCATATTACTAAAAATCAAGCTGAACTTGAAAACCTTTATTTTAAACAAAAATACATTCTATTACTGTATTGAAACACAAATAAATTGCAAACAAACATAAACTTTGTTTCTGCGAGGTAAAGAAAAAAAAATTTTTTTAATGTGGGACTTATCTGGTTTTGGCTGATATACTATTTGTTTTGCGCCTCATCTTCTTCAAATTCATCAGGATTTTCAGTCATCCAAGTCATCCAAATCGTTTAATCCTGGTGCAGGTACTAGATCTTTAGCTTTTTTCGATACTGGTAATGATTCATACCATTTGTGGAATTCCTGTGGTATTGCATCTTTTGTGCACAGGCTTAGTAAGTTTTGCTTTTTTAAATGACTGACGGGTACCATTTTATTGTACATACCAGTTAACGTTAAAGATTTAATATTAAGGGGACGACCCCTTTTAAAAACGTTGATGCTTTTATATGCTGACGTGTGATCGTATCTGTATTCTATTGTACCGGGTTTATCTTTCGTGTACCGCATACATTTTATCTTAAACCAGTTAACACTTTCTCCTTCCATATTGTTCTTTTTGTTTCGTAAAAGCTGTTGAGATAATTTTCCTAAGTTCTTGAAGTCTTTAAATGTTAGTGCACGCACTTTGTAAGGTCTGCAGTGTTTATTTCTTCGGTTAGATCGTGCTAATCTAAAAATGTTTAACCAATCTTGTAGAGTATACACCGGAATGTGTTTCTTTTTTGACTCAATTGCACTATGCATGCTATCTGCTCCATATAACTGTGTCCAGTTTCTAAAAATTTTTGTTCGATTACATTGAGAGAAGTAGTTTGTACTAAATATAACAATAACCTAGCCACATTTTGGTTTCGATTCTGCCCCCCGCAAGTGTCAGAATAAAGAGCAAGTTCAGTAACAGTGGCAGGTAATTGTTGAATATAATTGTACAAACAAGTTCCAATTTCTGAACTTCCCATTTTTCCGTTAAGCTCTGTTCAGGCAAAGCAAAAAGCGTCATTTGGACTCGGCAATTCATAAATAGTTAAATTGTATGTGCACAGTTTCCTACTATAGTACATAGGGCTTACTTCGCTGCAAGGAATTTGCAAAACGCACTGTAAGTCGAAAGTACAGCACATAAAAGATTTATCCCCAGTGCTGCGCTCTTTATCTCTACCTTTAGCTTCATAACATTCTATCTTTCTGCGTACATGTTCCACATATTCGACTGCATCCTTATCGTTGCTGTATTTGTTACAGATTGTGCATTGGTCTTTTTTTGTCTTATAAAATGACAGATTATAATTGTTACAAAAGACTCTTCTGTACGTTATTAGTGACACAGGGCTGATTCCTTCTTCCAAACATGCTTCAGTATAAAGAGAATACATTTTAGAAATACTAACGGTAGCATCTAGGTACTGGCGAGTTGTGCTTTTCCTTGTGTAATGGGATTCCATCACAGGGAAACTCTCGATGTGATTCTTTATTTTTTCTAAGGCTTCAGGCTTTGTTTTACCTATTTATAGGTTCCTTTTTACCTCTACCATCGGCTCCTACAAAAATCACACCATTACCTCTATGCTTAAATGCTTGTTCCACCATATCGCTTGAAATGAATTGAAAAAAACTCTTGCAGACTCGAAACTTATTAGACACTGTGCAGAGAAAATATCTCTTTAAGTCTTTACGAGCAGTGCCTCCTTCTTTTCTTAATCTTCGCCGCTCCTGCGGAGCACTTTCCACGTTGTTTAATATGAAATCTTTTCTTCTTTTCTAATCAGACCTCCAAAAGTTTTTACAAATTGTCAGTCTACATTCTTCAGATATATTTTTGGTGCGTTAAAATCTACATCTATCACAATTTACTTCTTTGGGTATTTTCTGCTCAGTCTTTAGTTTTTTTACCACATTTTTCTTCCATTTAGATGGATTTGCTTGCCGCGACCGTGTTCGAGCTAGAATTTGCTTTCCTGTACTGCTACCCTCCACTTTCGAATAAACATTTGCTGCTTTCCCGTTTTCAGAATGTATTTCAGTTTCCTGTGATACAGTCACAACGTTCTCTAAAATTCAAGTACAGTAATTCAGTATTTAAAATATTTTTACCCTACACAGTATCAATGTGTACATAATTACAGAGTATAGAAAGTAAATTGAGTCATCTTGAAACAAAAAACTAACAAACACGTTTTTAGAGTCACTCTGTATTACGTTTACATGTGTAAAAAGATAAATCGATGGTCTGTATTTACCTTCATCACTTCCAGAATATGGGCAATAATCTGGATCCTTTATAGAATCATCGGAGTCATAATCATTCGCATTTAAACATTCATGAGGCCCCCCTGGATGTTCTAAAAGAAAGAGTAATTTTTATGAAAATTGATGTAATTACTGTACCAATATCACCATACCTCTAAATACAGATGACCCTATGTATGTAGAGGGGTGCGTAATTTTTACGCGCACTTAGGCCCCAGTGGGCCCCTTGCTGAGATGACCCTATTTCAGCTGCAACTTCATCGGCAAGTAATTGTTGCTCACAATTCAACTTTGAAGATCTTTACTGTCAGCCACTAAAATTAAATTTATAACCTACAATATTCAGTACTAGTGACAAAAATTGATTACCTGATTCCTGCATGCTTTTTCTTGCAAGAGCCACTAACAGCGCACCTCTTGACATTATTGAAAGCTTAACTTTCAGAACAATCACTACTAATGGCTGAAACTAAAGTTAAACTTACGAAACTGACATCTTGTTTTTGAGGTTAGGACAAACAAAAATTTTAAGTCCATGGTAAGTTAGATTTCTACAAAATTATGCCACATTGCTGTACTGCTAAAATCAGCTAAGTGCACTTATAGGATTTTTGCTGTCGCAGTAGATTGGACTGAAATAGCAAAATACCGATAAGTGCAGTTAACTGATTTTAGCAGTAAATATTGTATACCTATGGACTTAACCGCAATGAGCCCAGTTTATACCACAGCTCTGGTATAGAAAGTGACTTGTCTGGGTTTTCAGACAAAAACGTAGCTCATTCTGGACTTATATCTACAAATAGCCAGATTGAATTACTTGACTTATAGTTTTGACGTTTTATATTTATGACGTTTTTATACTTTCTATGCATTGAAAGGATAAAATTAATAAAATATATTTAATGCTCGCGCAGTGTTCACCAGACAATTCGATTTGAACGTCTACTTGGCAAGATATTTATTGTCAAAGAAGGATTTTCTTTCATTTTTTTTTTCATCCGGAAATGGTTTGTATTGGCCACGTCCAGCATCCCGACCTTGCCGTATTTGCGTACAATCAACTTGCAGCAACAACTATCTGGCGTACTTCCCCTATAAACTAATAACATGTCAACGAATTCACTGTTGGTGCGAAGAAGACTGTATAATTTTTGACTAATTTTTTTCCACAAGTTATTGAATCTGCTTTACCTATCGCTTTGGCGAATTTCCGTAAATAAAAAAATGTCATGCGTACCTAATAGACATTCAAATGAATTTGACACATACATAGTTGCTTTTCCTTGTACGGTGTTTATTCATTATCGTTTATGGTTTACTTATAACTACCCTCATATCAAAAACTTTTTTGCCTTTTAAGTCCTGAGTTTCAACTTCTCCAAGTTATTTTTTAAAACATTTTATCTATTATTATTACGTTGCAATTAATAGTATATGATATTAATATAATGGAACATGTTAAGTGCAATGTCTCGGGCGCAAGTGATCTCGATTTAATCAGACGAAACTATGCATTAGTTAAGCGTTGCGATACGTGTTGATCGAATTATACGATATTAATTGCAACACATTGAAGTTACTTTATTAAATAAAAGAATTAAACAATAAAATTCTTGCTTTATTTTTATTATAAGTATGTGTATCCTGGTATACAGGTGTCTCAGCGAGACCGGTCATTAGACGTTTCTGGGGTTCTGGCGAAAATAAAAATTTGAGAATTCAGACTTAAGTTTTATCAATTACGATCTCTTCGACTAAAATATTTTCAGATTTCTTGCACTTCCGGTTATACCGGAAGTCGCCACCTACTTAATTTTTTTAAATGGAACACCCTATATATTTTTACATATTTGGATTTGTCTGTTTTCATGGTTTATAAATAAGTTTACTTTTTGCAATTTGATTCGGCCGTTCTCGAGTTATTCGAATTTTTCTAGAAAAATCTGCTTCAGCAGACATTTGTTCAAAAAATCAGAGAACACTCAATTTTTGGGATATCAATTTAGGATTCAGAATATGCTTAAACAACATGATGGAGTATGTTTTGGTGCCGAGAACGGCTGTCTAGAACGTTTGGTCACTTTACTATGGCCCGTTAACTTTTCAAAATTTGGAAGTACCATAACTTCATTTTTTTAAATGGCACCCCCCATATTTTATTACTTAGCCGTCTTCGGCGTCTGATTCTACATCTTTTATATCCCATATGTCCCATACCTAACATTAATAGTTTGAGAAATAATATGGGTTTTTTGAAAAATGCTCACATAACATATGGATATTTAGCCTAGTGTGCCATGAAAAACAAGTCTTCTCAATGAGTTCTTGTCAAAGACTCACTTGTTTACCTCACTTGATGCATATGAGCAAATAATTATCTGTTATGTCCCTTAATATTAGTACTGAAAAGAGTTCAAATCGATAACAATAACGAAAGTACTATTTACACAAATCAAGAAATTCTTAATTTATTTTTTATGCATAAAAAGCGCGACAAAGTTCGTAGTATGATTCCTAGATCTTCTTTGGCAGCTCGAATTGAGGTGTTGGGACTGGGCTCGAAATAAGCCAAGGCATTCACCTCTTCCGTTGCATTATCTACTACATTTTTTGGTCAGTTTAACACGGGTTTAATTCGTCCAACATGCAAAAAATTTGCTTCTATTCTTCTAAATTTATCTTTTGTCATCGGAGGTAAATGCGGATAATTTTCATTAAACATTCTGCAACTTCTACTAAGAACTTTGTCGCACTTTTCGTGCACAAAAAATAAATTATGGATTTCTTTATTTGTATAATAGTTATTTATGTACCAAGTCAGCAAAGTGATGCTTTATCGAACGAGTCTGAGTTTGCGAGTCGAGCGAGCGAAGCGAGCGAGGCGAGTAAACAGGCGAGTTCGATAAAGACACTTTGCTGACGTGTTGCATACAACATTTTATCGCCAATTGCAAAATTTAACGATATGAAGATATTGGTACTTACCAATATTATATGACATATGACAAACGATTTGTTTTGTTAATATACCTCGGTAAAGTTACACTACGTATGAGAGGTCGGTAGTATGGTGGAAAGGCAGTGCGCTTTCAAGTAGGAGGTACCGGGTTCAAATCCCGGTGTTGTTTTATGAGATTTTTTTCAAATTGACAGCATTTAGCGGCAGGTAAAGTACTTTTTGTAATTCGCGACGGTAACGAAAGCTCTAACAGTACTCAAACGGGTGCTGTAATGAGACTCTTTACAGCATCCGATGCTGTAATGAGATTTTAGTAACATTTTATGGAACCAGTTCAAGTTGGTGACATTGGGTCATTAATTTTTTTAGTTGTCAATGTGACAATTTTTGTCTATGGATGTTTAAACACGTTCCTAGCATCGAATACAAGGTCCACAATGATGAAGACATTGAACACTGAGCAATTTCTCTTATTTTGGGAGGTGTACCTGAAACTTTTTTTCAGGTGAATACATTTTGTGTTTTGACAGTTTCTAATTGTCAATTCAAATTTCTATTTTCAAGTGTTACGGTGTTACCAACTGCTGCATACCTATTTCCCTACATTGTCAAAATTTATTTTATTTTTGTTAAAAAAAAAAGGATAAAAACGCGAATTACAAAAAATAGCATAAAAAACACGTTTCATAAGACTTAAAGCACTCATTCATTAAAAAACTCATGGCTTCGCCACTCGTTTTTCAACTTGAATTCGTGCATTTCAAGCGTGTCTTACGAAACTTGTTTTTTAATACACTATTGTAAAGTAAAACAAATGAATTAAATGCACACTTAACTGGACAGTAGCACAAAGTGTCATTTTACTGCCGCAAATGGATAGCATAAAGTATTGTTTTGCTGCCGGTGGGCGATAAACATTATTTACGTTATTAATATCCATTTTATCTGGTTTCAGATTCACAAGCATAAAACAACGTAAATCAGACTTTGACGTTTGTCAATAAGTCATTAAACATTTGTTTTCCATGGCACACTAGGTTAATATCGATATGATATGTGAGCATTTTTCAAAAAACCCTAATTATTTCTCAAACTATTAATGTTAGGCATAGGACATATAGAATATAAAAGATGTAAAATGAGACGCCGAAGACGACTAAGTATGGGGGGTGCCATTTAAAAAAATGAAGTTATGATAGTTCCAAATTTCGAAAAGTTAACGTGTCATAGTAAAGTGACCAAACGATCTAGACAGCCGTTCTTGGCACCAAAACATATTCCATCATGTTGTTTAAGCATGTTCTGAATCCTAAATTAATATCTCAAAAATCGAGTGTTCTATGATTTTTTGAACAAATGTCCGCTGGAGCAGATTTTTCTAGAAAAAATCGAATAACTCGAGAACGGCCGAATCAAATTGCAAAAAGTAAAGTTATTTATAAACCTTCAAAACAGACAAATCCAAATATGTAAAAATATACAGGTTCCATTTAAAAAAATAAAGTAGGTGCGACTTCCGGTATAACCGGAAGTGCTAGAAATCTGAAAATATTTTAGACGAAGAGAACGTAATTGATAATACTTAAGTCTGAATTCTCAATTTTTTATTTTGGCCAGAACCACAGAAACGTCTAATGACCGGTCTCGCTGAGACACCCTGTATATTATAATATTCTATTACAAGTTAAATTAACTTGGAACATTAATAATGAGATTACGAATCAAACATACTTAATGGTTTTTCTTTTTGTTATTAGAGAAGGTAAAAAATTAAAGAATATGCTCAATCAACCTGTAACCCAAGAATCCATAAGTGATAAAAACAAGGACTTGAAGTACTTTACAGGAACTCTCCGAGATTATCAAATTGATGGTGTTCATTGGTTAAAAGTAAGTTAATTAAAAAAAAAATTAATCTAGTTTTTGATATTCAACACTTTTGACAGACTTTATACCAAAACGGAGTGAACGGTATCTTAGCGGACGAAATGGGTTTAGGAAAAACGATTCAAGTAATTGCTTTATTAGCTCATTTGTACGAAAAACGTAGTTCCGGGCCATTTCTAATCATTGTTCCGCTGTCTACTCTGGGAAATTGGCAAAATGAATTCAAAAAATTTGCTCCAAGTCTTCCAGTGGTTGAATTTTACGGAGATATCGAAGAACGTAAAAAATTACAACGCAGCCTTTTTAAAACGTTTACATTGAAAGGTGATAATGTACCGGTTAAACCGATTGTTATTACTACACGCCATATGGTTTCTAAACAGTTAGCACTATTTGCTTCAATTAAATTTAAATGTTTGATTGTTGATGAGGCTCATATGTTGAAGAATTACAAGTCTAAAGTGTCCTGGTAAATATTTAAATAATTACTTTACTGGTTTATAATTTTATATATTTTTGTTAGTGAATTACGTACTTTGCAATGTTCAAATAAACTTCTACTAACCGGAACTCCACTGCAAAATAATTTGGATGAGTTATGGTCGATTTTAAACTTTATAATGCCTATGATTTTTAAGAGAATCGACATGTTTTCATCTTTCTTACTGCTAGAAGATTTGCAGGTATTTAATTATTTATTTTTAATTTATTTATTAATTTTTAATGCGCTGTTATATTAGGATAACGATAAGATAATTAAGGAAGAAGAATCAACAAATATTGTTTCAAAAATACATCGTATGTTAGCTCCTTTTATATTAAGGCGTTTAAAAAGCGAGGTTTTAGATGATATTGTACCCAAAAAGGAGGTGTTGGTATATTGTCCATTATCTCAAACACAAAAAAATCTATACAGTTATGCTTTAGAAAAAAATCTCAATGCACTCGCAGGAAAAACTATTGAAGAAGAAGAAGTGGTAAGTTAATGATGAAGCAATCAAAATTATTTATTAAAAATATTTATTTGTTTTTATTATTGTATAGATTGATGTTGATCAACCTAGAAAGAAACGGAAGTGTAGAAATGAAAATATTGATTACACTCTAGATTATATTAAAAAAGATGATTGTCCAATTGTAAACGTAAATACTAGCGAAAAACGATTTTTCACTGTTGATGGTCAACCATATCTTACGAAACTTGCTTCCGTCCTAAATCCAGTAATGTTATTCAAAAAACTCGCCAATCATCCACATTTAATACAATTTCCGATCACTGAGGACCTGAAAGAGAGATTGGTCGATCAAAGATTAATTACCGAAAGTGGGAAAATGATGGTTTTAGATGCTTTATTAAAGAAATTACATAAAACCAACCATAAGGTTTGTATTTTTTCATAGGCGAAATACCTCGATAACCTCAATTTAAAAAAAAAATTAAATTTAATATTCACATTTTAAAATATAGCAGATGCTATTTTTGGGCAATTAGTTATATAATATAGGTTACAGGTCCTTAAGCGCATTTCACATGTGCAGATTCCCTTCAACAAACTCTTCGTATAGTTTATGTAGATAGAATGTTTTGATTAAATGAGTTTCCTTCCTTCCTTGAGCAAAGTGCATTAGAATAGAAATGTTAGAATTTTATTCTGGTTGAGTCGAACAATTGGCGCAGACACGAGAGACATTGGTTTGTAATACTCAAGATTTTTCGTTACATCGTATCATATGAAAGGAAAAACAAAAATTTTCTATATCCTATGACGACAAGACTGAAAGGAAAGCGACTGATAGCAGAAGAAAGGGATTGAGGAGAGACTAGAAAGACAGCACGGAAATTAGTAATAAATGATAAAGACCGAACTGAAAACGCAAAAACAAAAAGAATATTGGGCAGACATGATGCTACCGTAGACTGCAAGTGGGCTGAATAAAGGAGGCTAAACAGAGACTGATAGTCGAAAACGAGATTCGTTAGATAAAAGAAGAGTGGATAAAGAAGCTGGTATTAGAAGAAAGAGATTGGATAAAGGAAAGAATACTGAGGACAGGTTGGAAAGTGATTTGTAATAGAGCAATGAGTTTATTAAGGATAGGGACGGAAATTAGTTTGATATTAAAAGATAGAGTAGAAAGAGAAGAACGGGAACTTGGTAACAAAAAAGAGACTAGAGAGCAAGTAAACACTGATTAGAATAGATAGAGACTGGATATTGCCAATACAGACCGTTATTCTGGGAAATATATACTTACTTGTGAGGAGAACTGAAAGAAGAAAGTGTGCCAGACAGTGTCCGCTGTAGTAAAATTAAAATAACCAAAAATTGGAACAGAAGCAGGTACAACTAAGTTGTCAAACGGATACTTATTATATAGATCGTGGGAATTATTCATATAATGTGCGGAATATGTTTACATCAACTCGATCAAAAAACAAAGAAGAAAGGATTTCAGAAAAGATGTTGAAAATTCTTGAATCAAAAGCTAATGGTGATGACATAACAACGATGAATCCTACTAATTGAAGGTTTTTACAGGGAATGGAAAACACGTTTAATGAATAAAATTAAATTTAAATTTGAAATTCTCTTTGGAATATTGCACCGAAGATTCGTGTATAAGTATATACACGAAGTATATAAGTTATGAACAAGTAGTGGTACCAATAAGTCTATAAGGAACGGATATTGTGGATGATAGTTAAATATCAAAAAAAAATGTTTGAATATTATCAACTACCTGGATACTCAAATGGGGTCAGAACAACGTGACATTAAAATAACCCACAGCTCTGCATATCATCCTCAACCAAATGCATTAGAGATATTTCATGGCTTGTTTCAAAGAATAGTCGAGTTTTGAGTTGCGAACATGCAACTCATGATTTTAGCCCAACGGAATTATGATATTGAAGATCTCCATTAAGTATGCTGAAAAACTTGTGGAATAGAAAAGCTCTCCCTATAGAGTGCTCGGCGCCTCCATCCCTTCACGTCGTTCAGCTATCGTCTGCGCGGTCGTCCCGAAAGTCGTCCAGCGTCGGATGTTTGTGCGAATCCACTAAAAGTCACCAACCTGAATGGGTCCATAAATCCGCCTAATATTTTTCTCTGCCACGTGTGCAGGCATCGTGCGTCCTGCTTAGTTAATACCTATGTCTCGTTGTCATACATAATCACTAGACGCAAGAGTGTTCTATAAATGCGCTGAAGGCTAAAGTATGCTCTGTTTCCAGCTTTAATTCTTTCCTTGATCTCCAACCTATTCTGACCTCTTAGAAAAATAAATGGAGCTGTTAATGACAACGGTGTCTGGTATCTTCTATATTGCGAACCAGAAATACTTTAATTTGTCAAAGTGCAAAGGATAAGTTGGATTGGCCTTGTAGGCAGAATAAAGGGTAGAAGACGATTTGTAGATGTTGTGGAAGAGAACCTAAGAAAGAAGTGACGGGCACGGGAAAAACAAATTTGAAAGGACCTAGTAAGGCAGGCCAAGGCTCACAACGAGCTGTAGAGCCAAGCCTGATGATGATGATTTACATACAGTATAACATTAGAAGTTAATATATTGCTGGTTCGTACGGAATTGAGACAATGTCGCTAACTATAAAATCAACAACAACACTAAAAAGAACATAAAGAGCAATACTATGCTGGGAATAGGTCTAAGGAATAGAGTAACAAACGAAGAAATTAGAAGAACGATATTGGAAGATGTTATAGGAAGAACTGCGAGAGCGAAGTCGAGATGGGCGGGCCATATAGCAAAACAGGAGAAAGTAAAGTGGTCCAAAACGATTTTAACATGGAGGCCGAGAATGCACGAGCGGAGCATAGGAAGACCACCCAGGAGATGGGTTGATGACATTAAGGAAAAAGCTGGGAAGAATTGGCTGCAACCAGCACAACGCCAAAACGAGTGGAAGACAAATAAAGAGGCATATGTCCAGGACTGGATGACTAAATGCCGAGAAAGAAGAAGAAGTTGTTTACCTGCCCAAATTAAAGATGTCAACAGACATGATGACATACTGACTGAATCGCATACGTTTAGTTTTTCATACGTAATTTATAATTGTATCTATTAACACAATAGAGCAGGTTTGGATTAAATTCAGGATTCATAGAATTGCTTACGCAGTAGGTGTTGCTTATAGATCTCAAAGAATAAATAGTCCTGAGACATTTTTGAGTGAACTCAAATCACAATTGTCTATAATTGTTCCAACTGCATATAAAGTAATGCTTACAAGTGATTTTAATATAGATTTAAGTTTCGATAGTCATATGGGAGAAAAGTTAGTTGAAACTTTAGAATCATTTAATTTGTCTCAGATTATCTGCTCTCCTACACGTGTCACTAGAACCACTGCTACGATTATTGACCTCATCTTTGTTTCTGATGCTGACACCATTAAGAATACTACTAGTGTTGTGTCATCAGCGGGGATGTCTGACCATGAAGTGATCTATTGTGAGTCATGTACTGACCCGGGGGTGCAGCTCTCTCCCTGTGATGTGAGGAAATACGTGAAAGGAGCCATAACTCGAGAAAGAAAAACGTACGTCAATGGGGCCGTTACACTTTTTTTTTATTGGCTTATTCGATAGTTTAGAAAAATTGAAGATTTCTATAATTTTTTATTTTTCAAACTGGGCTTTAGTTCTTCCATTAGAAAATAATGAAAATTTGAATAAACTTTGGAAACGTCACCGTCGTTTAATAAAAGATGCATGAGCGAGATGCCACGAGAATCTTATGCGCTAGAAGAAGAGATCCAAACAATGCACGTTTGTGTCTTTTTATGTTACGCGAAAACGTTACCAAAGCTTTTATAGAGGGGATTTTGAAGTTTAATATTGTAATTAAGTTTATTGCTACCAAATCAGCAATACATTCCACAAACAATTAAATTTTTAACTATACTACAATTACATATATCACATTACAATACAATACATTTTATTTCCTATCCTACCCCTCCCCGCATCTCCCTATGCTGCCTAGTCGCCACCACCTCCCTCATCCATTCTCTTCCCTCTGCCCCCTCCCCCAGCACCTGCTTCCAGCCGATCACCTCCTCTCTTAGCTCGTCATACTCCCTCAGTAGGTGCTCCAACGACTCCCACTCCCCCCACATAGCCTACAACCCCTCTCATCATCTCTCATCCAATACCTATTCGCTCTCTCCTCATTGCCGCATCTGAATCTTGCCACCATCCTCTTCCCCTCCTCATCCCCCTCTACCGACAGGTACTTCGGCAATCCCTCCGTTATTATTTCCTCGTACTTAGGGTTGTACCTGCTCTCCCTTATCTGCCCCCTTCTTTCTTGCCTCTGTACATCTCTGTCCCTGCTCTCCAGCTCTTTCCACATCTCAATCCCTTCCCTCCTTCTATCATCTACCGCTTTCACTGAGTACCCCACTCTTCTGAAATATTCCTCCCTCCCTCGTTGCCCGTAACCCCCTTTCCCTGCCTTAATCTCTTTCCAGCACTCCCCCAAAATTTTACATTGAGACCTCCCTTCAACCCTCTCCTCAAAACGTACCGCCCTTTTACCCGCCTCCACTCTTAACTTATCAACCTTCACCTCTTCTCTGACTATGTACTCCGGCGTCTCTTTTGCCAACCCCAAAACCCACCTCCAATACCTAGCCTGTACGCCTTCCAACAGCCCTTGCTCTTTCCATCCCCAAAGCTCCGCCCCGTACATCATAACACTTCTAATCAAGCACTCGAATATCATCTTCCTTTTTCCCATATCCCTTCCAAATAATCTCTCTCCCCACCCCCAGACCTGCCCCATCACCTTATTCGCCTTCTTTGCCATTGCCCTCACATGCGCGCCTTCCTTGTTGTCCTCTCTAAATCTGTACCCCAAATATGTGTACTCCCTCACCTCCTCTATCTCCTTCCCTTCCCACCTCCAGTCTTCGCTCTTCCTTCTACCGCCTTTACAGAACTTCATAACCTTTGTCTTTCCTACATTCACCTCCAGAGCCTTCCCCCTAAAATAACTCTCCAAACTCCGCATCATCGCCTTCATCTCCATCGCCTCTCTCGCCACTACCACCAAATCGTCCGCGTAAGCCAGTGAATGCACCTTCCTCCTCCCTACAACCACACCTCCCATCTGCCCACCGGTCAATCTGTCTTCCATGTCTGCGGTATACAAGGCAAACAGAGCGGGACTAAGTGGACATCCCTGCCTCAAACCCCTCGTTGTCCAGAATCTATCCGTTAACTCGTCCCCCACCTTTACCCTAGCTATCGTCTCTGCGTATATCTCCCTCACCCTGTTTATTGTCCCACCAGTAATCCCTCTCCTCCTCATCTCCTCCCATAACTTCCCTCTATTCACCTTATCAAACGCTGCCTTTAGATCTATGAATAGGGCGTAAAGCTTCCCTCCCTTCCCTTCCAGCTCTTTATCCACCAAGTGCTTCAATATGTACACGTTATCTATCGCGCCCCTTCCCTTTCTAACTCCTGCCTGTCCGTCCGGCAAGATCCCTTTCTCTTCCATCTCTTCCTCCAACCTCTGCAGCAGCACTCTCGCATATATCTTGTACGCCGAGTCCATCAAGCTAATCCCCCTATAACTTTCCACCACTCCCTTCACTCCCTTCTTGTACAAGGGGCTTATTATCGCCGTCCTCCATCCAATCGGAAACCCTTCCCCTTCCCAAACTTTGTTCAGCTCTTCCAACAACTTTCCCCTCACTTCTCCCGTTGCCTCCAGCCATGCCTCATTTTGGACACCGCCCCCCCCTGGGGCCTTCCCCCTCTTTAGTCCCCCCAACGCCGCCTTCATTTGTTCCCCGGCCATCTCCTCTCCTCTCCGTCCCCCTGTATCTACCTCCTCTACCCGCCTCTCCTCTTCCCCCTCCAGCAGACCCTTGAAGTAATCTCTCCACTCCGTCATTTGTAATTCACTGGTAATTTCCTCTCGTACTTTCCTTATTTTGTTTATATATTTCCAAACTTCACCCTCTTGTCTCACCCTTCTAATCTCTTCCGCCTCCCTCTCCCTCAATTCTTTCTTTTTTCTTTTGCATATCTCTTTATATCCCCTCAATGCTTCCCTATATTCTTCCACCCCCACCAACCCTCTCCGCCACTGTCTCAACTTCCTTCTCGCCTCTCTCTTCGCCCCCATGCACTCACCATCCCACCATTCGTTCCTGCCTAGCTTTGCACTGCCCCCTCGTACGTACTCTTTCTTTAATATCGCTTAAACTTCAACTTCAGCGATGTTGAAGTTTAATATTAATTATTGCAAAAATTAAACAATTTTAAAATCTGAAAATGTTACCCAATCCAATCTATTTTTACGTAGTTTATCGATTTTTTGAAACCGGTTTTTCTATTCGATTGAAGATAACGGCCCCATTATTGTATGAAATCACAATCAAATGTATGGGTAGGACAGCGTAAATGTGGTATTCTAACTCATTCCACCAGTAGAATTCCTGAATATCTTGCTGATGCTAATCAAATTAATGATTACTTGGTAAACGTAGTTGCCGCGAATGTGAGCATTGATAACGACTTATACCAATTCTATGCTAATAATGACTCACTGAAAATGGGTTTAACTTTGAATTAGTAGCAAGTTATGATATGGAAAGGATTGTCAATTCTATAAAAAGCAATGCTTCTGGACTAGATGGACTTAATATCAAAATGGTTAACTGTTGTTGTCCTCACGTGATTCCTCACATAAAGGATATTGTCAATTGTTGCATATTGAACTGCAAATTCCGTTCCATATGGAAAAAGGCAAAGATAATACCACTTCCCAAAAATAAAAATCCAAACTCTTTTGCAGATTTAAGACCGCTTAGCGTTTTAACGGTGGTATCTAGGGTGGTGGAAATTGCAAATTTAAGACCGATTACCATTTTAACGGTGTTGTCTAAGCTGGTGGAAAGAGTTATGTGTGAACAATTAAAGGAATAAATTAAATTCAAACTGAAACAATTATCGTGGCCGATAAGTAAAAAACGAAAAAATATAAAAAATTAATAAATGTTCCTAACAAACTAAAAAGAAAATATATATATATATATATATATATATATATATATATATATATATATACACTAATTCGAGTTGAAGGTAGAACGACGCGCTAGTCATTAAGCAATTTAAGACGCAGAGACCCTTTAAAAGTGCGAAACAATGGTTGAGCAAAAAGCAGACTGTACTTATTCAAAACACATGCCGCGTTATAACTAAAAGACCTCTTGAACAATTGGGTACGGTGACGAGGAATGTCAATGAGGTCCTTACGCCGTACATTAATATTATGAATGTCCGTTCTGTAAGTAATTTTGTTGGTGAGGTAAGGTGGTAGCTTACTTGACACAACTTTATAAAGAAAACAACCAAAATGTAACTGACGACGACTTGACATATTCAGCCACTTCAACTCCCCCAGCTTATACGATACTCTCTGACGTCGGCGTATACCAAATATAAAACGAATACAAGAATTCTGAACTACCATCATCAGTCAACAAGCAGTGGCCGTAAATTGTGTCACAGTATGTAAAATTCGATAAAATTACAGACTCGCAAAGATTCTTTTTAATACCGGCGTTCAAGACTTGTCTATGAGCAATCAGCATTTTCAATTTTGCGTAAGCACGCCTGATCAGTTCACTTGTGTTACGTGTAAACCTTAAGTTGTCGTCAATGTAAAGACCAAGATGCTTGATACAGACCTTCCTCTCCAATTCATTTCCATTTATAAAGATATGGGCCATATTGCTGACAAGCGCTTTGGATTCCCTACCCCCGAATACCATATAGACCGATTTATTCCCATTTAACAAAAGATCATGTTTCTTAGTAATATTTAAAAATTTATCTAAATCATTGTTTACATCTGCAACAGACTCTAGCACATTATTTGAGCTAAAGCTGTGGTAAAGTTGTGTGTCATCCGCATAGATATGAAATTTTGAGCAAAAGCGGTCAAAGATCAACATTTGAGACGTATAGATAGTGAACAAAAGGGGACCCAATGTAGAGCCCTGCGGCACACTAGACCTCAATACGGCAGGATCCGACACATCATTATCAATAACCACATACTGACTTCTCCCGCACAGATAATTATTAAAAAAATTTAAGGCTGCATTATTGAACCCAATATAATGAAGAATTGCTAAGAGAAGTTGATGATTAATGGAGTCAAACGCTTTAGAGAAGTCAAGTAAAACCAAAACAGTATCCGCGCCATTGTCTGTTGTAGACATAACATCATCAATAATTGTCGAAAGTGCGGTTGCACAACTATACCCAGACCTAAATCCTGGTTGGATGGAGGGCAGAATATGAAACCGTTCCAAGTGCTCACATATTTGTTTCACCACGACCCTTTCCAAAATTCCCGACAAAGTACTCAAGATACTAATTGGCCTCACATCCGAGAAGGAAGAAGCAGTCGATGACTTAGGGATTATTATTATATTATTATTATTGCTGCCGGGCTGAGGGGAGCGGCCCCTCTCGTTACCGCGACCTATGAGATCTATTGTAACTTTAGCCCTCCAAAGGTTTAGGGCAAATGTAGGTCCTTAATGAACCTTAGTATTGTCCTGAGGTCTTGGACCTTTATGTCGATAGGTAACAGGGGAGTTTTACCGAAGATGTTGTGTCTTAGACGGCCTCTGGCGACGCAATTGCACAGTATATGTTCAGCAGTTTCTGACTCGTCGTTGCATAGTCGACAAGTTTGATCCTCAGCTTGTCCAATGTGGAAGAGGTGGTATTTTAGGGGCGCATGGCCGGTCAGGTAGCCTGAGAGCGTTCTTGGATCCCCTTTGCTGAAGCATAAAACCTCTTTGGTTTTGTTTTGCGACGGAGTTATCATACTCTTCGCTTGTCTGTGACGTGGAAGTTCTTTCCAGCGTAAGGCTATCTTTGAAGCCTCCCAGTTGTTGATTATTTGTTTTAGGTGGCTTTTTTGTAGTCCACAACCAGGTTGGGGTCCAATGAAGGGCGTGTTTGCTGCCTCTTTGGCCAGCTTATCGGCCTTCTCATTGCCCTCAATGTTACTGTGACCTGGAACCCACCATAGGATAACATCATTGCCCCTAGCGAGTTCTCTCAGGTTGTTGGTACTCTCTGATCAGTGCGGAGTCACACGTATAGGCCTGAATTGCCTGTAAGGCGGCCCGACTGTCTCTGAAAATGTTTATGGATGCACCTTTTTGTCTCTTCTGTAGGTTCAAAGCGGTGCAGAAGTTTATAGCAAGAACTATAACTAAATATGACCTTATACGGTTGGTTGAAATTGTATTCCGTCGGTATGAGGTTCGTTTTAATTTCAATCAGGTGATTTAGACATGGGTCCTTGAGGATCTCGAGGTGTCCTCTGAGGTTACCCTGCATCAACTTGAGTGAAGAAACTGTTTTCAGTGATGAGGTGTGAGACCGGGTAGGGCTTCCAAAGCAGCCGTCGGACAGGATCTCATTGCACCCGTTATGTTAAGACATGCTAACCGCTGGATTTGTGCCAGCTGTTGTTGAGCTGTCTTATGTTTTGTTTTTGGCCACCAGACCAATGAGGCGTAGGCGACCATGGGTCTGATTATTGCTACGTAGACCCAATGAGCCATTCGTGGTTTGAGACCCCAGTTCCTTCCTAGGAGCCTGCGGCAGATCTGGTTTGCCATGATGGCCTTTTTCCTCATCTTATCTAAGTGTGAGTTCCAGTTTAGTTTACTGTCAAGTATTACCCCTAGGTATTTAGTTTCTGTTTTGAGGTTAATAGTTCTGCTTTCAATGGAGGGTGCTTTTATTTATAGCTTCCTTCTCCGAGTAAAAGGGACTATTTCAATTTTATTGGGATTGATGCTGAGCCCATTGCTTCTGCACCAAGTACTGGTGAGTAGTAGGGCTTTCTGCATTAGCTGAGTTATGATTGAATCATATTTACCTCGGATTGTGATTACTTGGTCATCAGCATACCCTTGTATCTTAAATCCGTTTTTAGTTAGGGTGTTCATCAAGTCATCAACTACCAGGCACCATAATAGAGGTGATAGCACCCCCCCTTGGGGACATCCCTTAGCACCTTTATAGTCAGCGACTCGCCTCCCAGACTGGCTGTGATCTGCCAACCTTTCAACATGGTTATACACCACTTGATTGTCGACGGATGTATGTCTTTTACGTTTAGTGCCTTCTCTATGGATTCATATGAGGTGTTATCAAACGCACCCTCTATGTCTATGAAAGCACATAGGGCTATCTCTTTGGTTGCAATTGCCTCCTCTAAGGTGCTAGTCAAAGCATGGAGAGCAGTAATTATTGATTTTACTTTTTGGTAAGCATGTTGGTTAGGGTGGAGTGGATTTGTGACAAGCACTCCATTCCTTAGGTATTGATCGATTACCTTTTCCATCCCTTTGAGGAGAAATGAAGTTAGGCTAATTGGTCTGTATGCCTTGGGGTCCGCGTTTGAACGCCTACCACCTTTAGGTATGAAGACCACCTTTACTTTCCTCCATAGAGTGGGTATATAGCTAAAGCTGTAGCTAGCTATATATAGGGATATTATTATTGGGAGAAGGTCTTCTAAGCCTTTTTGCAGAAAGATAGGCAGAATTTCATCTCCTCCAGGCGATTTTAGGGGCTTGAAATTCGAGATAGCCCACCTTACTCTGTTGGGTGTGAAAATGTTTCCAGCTGTGCTGTGAACCCTACCTGATGGACGGGTTATGTCCATTATTTTAGGGTCGGCATCTGCATGGGGGCAGACTTTTGAGGAAGGAAAGTGTGTACTCAGTACTCAGTAGTACACACTTTCCTTCCTATGACTTAGGGATAGAAACAACTTTGGCAGATTTCCATTTCTCAGGAAAGACACCAAACTCTAAACAAAAGTTAATTACATGATGAAAGTTTAAAATTCGATCTACACATTAACAAAAGCTTACAGAGAACATACGCAGCATTAAAGCTCATTTATTCCAGCAGATAATTCATAAATAAAACAAGCAAACGTTTGTTACGCGATAACTATGCTATCTACTGTCGCATTTCAACTTTGCTGATTATATTACTCGTTTTTATCGCATGCACTTAAGTACCTACAAAATTCAAAAAGTACAAAATTCTTGTATAGGATTGTTGTTTGGGTTGAGGCGAAGAGGTCATGTTAGTGGTAAATTGTCGGAAATAAACTGGTTAAAAACTACTGTTCCGCAACGTTATGCTTAAGGAGAGACCTACTTATTTGTACAATAAAATTACATTCCGTTGTGATGTGCACAACCTTAATCTGAGGTCTAAGGGTACCTTAACTCCACCTGTACATAATACGGAATTTTTAAGAGAAGTTTTACATATCAAATATATTAATTATTTAAGATGAACGTTCTTCTGCCGCCTCCACCGTTACTGCGGGACCGGCTGTGGATCAGTCATATGTTGAAAGCATTGTTCAAGAGATTTCGGACCGGGAAAAACGTAAGAGTAATCTAGTAGCATTCAACTTGCCTGAGCTTCCGGATGGTAGTAAAGTTGACCAGCAAAATGATGATGTTAGATCTATAAAAGAGATACTTAACTATTTGAAAGTCCAGACACCTAATTTTACTGTAAAGCGATTGGGTAAATTTGATCCGTCGATATTGAATCGTAAGCGCCCATTGAAAATCTCTTTTTCCTCCTCTGATGTAGTTCACAATGTTCTTAGGAACATTAAGTCATTATTAAAATCTGATAAGTTCAAAGCTGTTGATTTAACAACAGACAAAACACCGTTGCAAAATTCTTTCTACAAATCTCTCAAAACACAGCTTGATACCAGCATTGCCGCCGGCGAGGTGAACATAAGAATTAAATATGTGAATGGGTCACCTAGAATTGTATCATTTGACAGTGACCGAAGTATCCAACGGGGAAACTAATAGAATCCAACAAGAAGACCCACACACTTCGTTTATTTTATCAGAATGTGCAAGGACTGCGAACAAAAACTCACCAATTATACACAGCCACAAATTCTACCAATTTCAATATTATTTTGCTTACCGAAACATGGCTGTCTCCGGACATCACCAACTCTGAGTTGCTGCCTACTACATTTAATGTAATTAGAAATGATCGTAATCACCATCTTGTGGATAGAAGAGTGGGCGGTGGCGTTCTTATTGCCTGCAGTCAGCAAACCAAATTGTTCAACTGTGATATGTCCGAGATTTTAAATCTTGCCCCGCTAATTGATGTGGTTGTTGGTAAATGTGTCTATTTCTCGATCAGCATATTTATTATTACACTATACATACCTCCTGATGTTCCACTGGATGATTTGGAACTGTTTCTTGATTCGCTTAGTATCAGCTTGATTGGAAAGAATATTATAACTTGTGGCGACTTCAATTGCTTCCGTTTTGTGATGTCCGAGAATAGCCTCGACCGCAAATCTTTCCTTTTGAAGAACTTTGTTGATACTTTAAACCTAGTTCAACATAACCATATCTACAACTCTAGAGGTAGGATACTCGACTTAGTATTTACTAACTTTAACTGCGAAGTAACTGCAGAGCGTGACGTTGCACCCTTACTTACTGAAACTTTAATCATCCTGCACTGAACATCTCCATTAAATCTTAGAATATTGAAGATGCTCTAGTGTTTCCATCAAATAACAACCTTCGTTTTAACTTCCGTAAAGCGGACTTTCGTGGATTGTATTAATTTAATTTATTGTATTAATTCGTGGATTGGATATTAATATTGCTGTCGAAAAATTTTACTATAATATCTATAACGTTATTGAAAAACATGTACCCAAATACTGCTTATCGCCGTCGAAATTTCCTCTATGGTTTACTGGAAGCACTAAGCGTATATTGAATATGAAGGACCACTACTTTAAGAAGTGGAAGAGTTGTAAACAGCTATCATATTACGATGAATATGTTAGGTTGCGTCGTTTATCCAAGGATGCAATAGTTTCTGATTATCAGGCTTATCTCGTGAATACCGAAAATTGTATATTGACCGACCCGAAAAATGTCTGGCGTTACGTGAATCAGAAACATGGTAATTCGCGTATTCCAGGCTGCATGACCTTTGCTGGGTCTGAAATCTCTGATCCCCTGGAAATAGGACTTACAACTATCGGTAACTGTAACCAGCAAGTCAACTGGCCTGGACCCTTCTACATTACTCCATTTTCTATCGAGGACGTAGAAATCTGTATGAAACGACTAAAGAATGACTCTACCGCTGGCGACGACGGTCTCCCAAGTTTTATTATTAAAGATTGTGCACCCTTCCTCAGCAAACCTTTAACCTTTATGTTTAATTTATGCTTAAAAACTAAAACTTTTCCTGCAGTATGGAAAAAAACTCGGATAACGCCGGTTTTTAAGAAGGGAGACAGATTTAGTATTGAAAATTACCGACCTATTAGCATTTTGAACAATTGCTCGAAAGTCTTCGAAATGTTGCTATACTCCAGAATGAGTTACTGTGTTCGCCCATACATATCTGATCATCAGCACGGATTTATGACTGGTCGTTCAACTATGACTAATTTAGCAGAGGTAACGCAGTTCATCAGCGAGCACATGGATAAATGGGAACAAGTTGACATAATTTACACAGATTTTACAAAGGCATTTGATAGATTAGATCATGAAATACTTCTTTCTAAACTCTGCAGTCTTGGATTTACCAATGATTTCGTGGATTTAATTTCATCTTACCTCTCCAATAGACTTTGCTATGTGAGCTACAACGGTTTTAAATCTAATACGTTCACTGCTGGCTCTGGCGTTCCACAGGGTTCCAACCTGGGTCCCCTTCTATTCAATGTTTATCTGAACCATCTATTACGACGACTTGATTGTAATGTGCTTGCTTACGCCGATGACCTAAAGATATTCGCTCGTGTAACATCCCCTGAAGTCAGTTCCTGGTCAATACAGAATGGAATTAACCTTAACATAGCAAAATGCGTTGTCGTATCTTACACAAGGTGTAATAACCCATTAAGGTTTAATTATAGTGTGAGAGTTGAAGCAATACGCAGAGAACGCGCTATTCGAGATTTGGGTGTCTTATTCGATGACCAGTTGCAATTCAAAGATCATGTTAACGCTATAGTAAAGTCAGCCTCTGGTGCATTGAGTTTCATCATCAGGCAATGTAAAAAATTTAACAACGTAGCTGCATTAACAGTACTTTTCTATGCGTTTGTTCGTACAAAATTGGAATATGGTTCTATGGTTTGGTATCCTTATTATACTTCTCACCAGCTCATGCTCGAGAGAGTGCAGAAGAGGTTCTTAAAATACTTACATTTTAAAACAGTTGGTCGGTATCCGGAGCGAGGTGTTGACTACGTTGCGTTATTGGAAGAATTTAATTTTTCATCTTTGAACAATCGTAGAGAAGATGCTAGTAGAAAATTTTTATCGAACATCGTCAATTGTACTGTCGACTCACCTTCACTTCTTGCTCGAGTTGGATTCATTATACCCAGACCTGGTATCAGGAATAGCAACACATACCAGGTGCCGATCGCTAGGACCAACGTTCTGATGCGGGCGCCTCTGACACATATGGCACATCTCACTTTACCTTTTCTTCTCTTTGTTGTACATTATCCTGTAATTGGGTCTTCCTGTTGGATAATAAAGAGATATTATTATTATTATTATAAGATCATTATACTGGGGAGAAGTGAGGTTTTAGTGCTTTGTCGCGGATCACTGCCGTCGTAGGATGTGGGTGAGAGCGACGATAATTATTGTTCTTTTGTGGCATAGGATTTAGAAAAGTAATTTTTTGGTTAATGTTATAAAGTGATAATTTTTATTATGATATTTTGGGTATTAGATCATGATGGGTTGGTGGAAGATCGGCGCAAATCGAACCAATCCATATTCACATTTCTTTTGTATTTTTTTCTTATTTATGTAGGTACATGGTTTTTTGCCGCTCAATAAAATTTATTATTATTATTATTAATTGTATCGCCAGCAAACATAACTATGACTTCGTTGATAGCTAGGACATATGTATATTAGACTACTTAGAGGTATTCTAAAATATTTAATTTGAAGATCTTGTGTTTAGTCCATGTAACACCATATTCTATGAGTTAATGAATGCTTTATTTTAGGTCCTAATTTTCAGTACGTTCACAAGTATGCTGGATTTGCTTGAAGATTACATGGGTTTAGCAGGATACAACTTTCGTCGTTTAGACGGAAGTGATCGGTTGGATGTTCGTGGAATAAGCGTTGATGATTTTAATAACGATTCCGATGTATTTATATTTTTAATATCAACAAGAGCTGGCGGATTAGGATTAAATTTAACCGGAGCTGATACCGTCATTTTCTTCGATAGAGATTGGGTAATTTATTAATATTATTTCAAATCTCGTTTATTATAATTTAATTGAATCCGTTTAGAATCCACAAATGGATCTTCAAGCACAAGATCGTTGCCATAGAATTGGTCAAACAAAACCAGTTATGGTTTACTCTTTGATAACAAAAAATACGATAGATGAAAAAATCGTTTCTTTGGGTCACGTTAAACGGCGTTTAGAAAAGATCGTTATTAAAGATGGCAAATTTAGTAATGCTAACACAAGTAATTATAGGATCGATTTGCACGAGTTAAAGAGTATGTTGCTGCAAGATAATTCAGAAGTAGTTGTCAATAATGAAAATGTTTTAAGCGAAACCGAATTGAAAAATTTATTAGATCGATCCGAACTTTACGCAATGATGGATAAAAAGAAAGTTGATAATGATAATGGAGTTAAAAGAAGAAGGGATAATAAAGAAAATGAGATTACAAACTGAATCATCATAAATGATTAATGTGAGAGAAGAAACAGTATTATTATTTTGAGTTACCTTACATTTACTTTTACTTAGTTTTTGAATATTTTTTTAATTTATTATTAGTATATTTTTTGTAATAACAATAAGAATCATTCAAAATATATTTTTGTCTTATAATTTTTATTAATTTTATTCCTCCTTTTAATAAGCGCCATCTATCGAAATAAAAATTATATCTGTTGGGATAGATTATTTAAAATTAATATATATATATAACAATCATATGTATAAAAAATAAGTAGTTTGTAAATTTATTTATAATAAATTAAGTTTAAAATTTATAAAAATTTCAAAATGATTGTTGTAACGAAAGTAGTGAAGTTAGTTACTAAAAAAAATCAAAGTTGGTAAAGTAGAAATCGCACAGGTTATCGACCTTTTTTCCGGTGTCTCCCGAACTAGCACCAACTGGTCGTGCACGTAACTTAAAAATAATCTTTAATCATCCCAGAAAAATGAAGATTTTCAAGGACATCATCACCGGTAATTAATTTCTAAATCCTTTTGACATTTAAATTCGTCAATTTTTCTTCGATATTCTGTCGAAATCTTCGGTATTCACTTTGACGTTTCAACCTAACCTAAAAACCTGTCAAATTCTAACCTTTATTATTTCTTACGTAGCGACCACAATCCAATTTTCATTCATTTCTCGTTTAATTCGCATTTATTTTATTAATTCGTGTTTGGTAAAATATGATTTTTCGTATCTTTTTAAATATATATTTTTTTTAGGTGACGAAATGTTCTCTGATACGTACAAAATGAAATTAGTAGATGAAGTAATTTATGAAGTATATGGTAAACTTATTCAGAGGACCCAAGGTGGTATTGAAATAGCTGGTTTTAATCCATCGGCGGAAGAAGCTGACGAAGGTACGGATGAAGCCGTTGAATCAGGCGTTGATGTCGTTTTAAATCACCGATTGGCTGAAACTTTTGCATTTGGTGATAAGAAAAGTTACACTTTGTACCTTAAGGATTATATGAAGAAGTAAGTTCAATTCATTTTATTTTTTTTATTAAATTTAACACTAAATTTATATTAGAGAGTGACTTATATTTAATTATTAAAAATGTTACCTTCTTTTTTTATTTGCTAAACTGATAATTAATGTATGTTAATAGAAATTATCCAAGAAAAAAATTAAAAAACCAACTTACTTAAGTCTCAATAAATATGCTCCATATTGTCAGATTTCAATAAGGGCCATAATATGGGTGTGGTCAATATGCAATTCTGTAGTAAAGTTAATATTCCTATATCTAGTATTATACTGCATCATGTTCTAATTTGTACTAATCAAATTCCACATTGGCATTTGGACCACGTTATGCATCACTTGACTAAGCGACAAATGAACAATGTTGAGAAAAACGGGATTTTCGTTTTCATCTCTCTAAAAATATGACTTCTCAGAATAGACAAGCTCAAACTATTGAAAATTGTTTGGTGCCTGTTTATTTTTATCACAAAACACTGATGACAGCCATCACAAGCACAGAATTCGCTTGGTCAGTCGTTTTATAATTATACAGGCTGTTTCTGTAAGTCGTGGCATAAATTTAATCACAAATACTAGAGTCAAAATGATATTTCCTGTAAAAATTTTAAGTCTAACTAGTTTCGCCCCTTGGCCATGTTCAAAGACTCTACAAATAGATTAACTTCTCTCATCCTATCCATTTTACAAACAAGTTTCTTAATATTTCTTTTTCTTTTGTTAAAGAAGATCACATATCAAAGTCGAAATCAGATAATTTGTTACTAATTTCCAAAATTAAAGTTTAAAAAGTTGTAAAATGAAATTAAGGACGAAGTGTTACAAGTTTACAGGTTAAAATTTAAGAACCCTCTTTTTTTTAACAAAAGAAATATTAAGAAACTTGAGAAAAATCAAAAATCATCATGTGATTTAATAATCGATTTTTTTTTAATGTGAAATGTCCCAAAAGAACACATTAAAAATAAAAAGAAAGTGCTGAAAAATGACTAACACTAGATTAACTTCACTTATAAAACTTCTATTATATGATAACTAACTTCAGGTTTAAAATGTCAACCTCATTTGACATGACATATTTATCTTTAATATTAATGAAGTTATGGTCAACTTCCGGTTAAGAATGTCAACGTTAATTTTGATATATTTGTAATCGTCGTGAAAAATCCTTTAAAATGAGTCCAAACATGATACATTTAATTCCAATATTACTCGAGATGTAAGCAACTTCCAATTTGAAATGTCAATGTCATTTTGACATATTCTTAATTTTTATAAAATGTCTTAATATTTGTCACAAAAACAAAAATATAATTAAAAAAAATCAAAAATTAAGGTTGGTATTAATATTAAAAAATGAAATTCATTTAATGTTTAATGTCTTTTATTCTAACTGTTTTGTTTTTTGAGATAAGGGCGTCATCTTTGGACTCATTTTAAAGGTTTTTTCATGAAGATGACAAATATATATATATATATATCAAAATTAACGTTGACGTTTCAAACCGGAAGTGATTGTATCTTCATTAATGTCAAAGTTAAATATGTCGAGTTTGTACTCATTTTAAATGATTTTTTATGAAGTTGACAAATATGTCAAAATTAATAGTTGAAAGTTCGAATTTTTTGGTTTTTTTGAGAGTAATGCGTCATGTTTGGACTCAAGGTCTATAGAATATAAGGTTACCCAATACCGATTCTCCTCCTCTGAGAGGCAAGGTGGGTCAGTGACGTAGCTGGTTCTATGAACAACACAACACGATGCGAGGTTTAAATATTTTATATAGACTGTACCACAATATAGGCACGTATAGGCTATCTTTCACTCTGACTGTATCGAACCAGTGACGTCAATCTGCGGGGTAATAATCGATACTACAGAGGCATAGGGAATGAGGTAACCTTATGTTCTATAAACCTTGGTTTGGACTCACTTTAGAGGTTATTTTATGAAAATTACGAATATAATAATAAAATTAAAGTTGATATTGACAACGAATGTTTCTAGTTCTCGTTCTAGTTTTAGTTCAATAAAAATATACAACATAGTAATATCTTATGCTAACTAGCGCTACCTACCACTGCCACTAGAACTAAAACTAGACCAAGAACTAGAAACAATTGGATTTAGTCCCACGTCTCTCAAGACGGCTAAACCCGAATGATTCTAGTTCTAGGTCTAGTGTTAGTTCTAGTTTTAGTGCAATAAAAATATGCAACATAGTGATATCTTATGCTAACTAGTGCTACCTACCGTTGTCGTTTGTAAAATGGATAAGATGAGAGATGTTAATCTATTTGTAGAGTCTCTGAAACTAGTTAGACTTAAATTCTACATAAAATAAAAGACATAAACTTTTAATTTTATACTAACATCTAGATCATCCGTTTTTTCTATAGTAGAATGAATTTCTTGGTGTATCTAAGTTTCGTATTTAAGTCGGTTCTTAGACGTATGATGCAAGTCGGACTTGAATTCGTATAATGTGATTGGCGCTTAGCTTTATCCTATAAAACAAATGGTATTTTAGGTCTTTCGATATTCAGCATTTTTTCTAAGAGAAGTTACACCTTTACCTACCAGACAGCATGAAAATCTCTAAAAACGATAAAATTATCAGTTGTATTAGGATTGATCAAATAATTTAACTTTTATGGAGATAATGATCATGCTCATTTTAGTAAAATTTCTATATTGATTTTATGTTCTACTATTCAATTTATGTAGTCAAACAAAAAATATTGATATAAAAGAAAAACAGACAATAACATAAAAGTCAGGTTTTGTTCTAATATTACTCATGTGAAAATACATTGTATGTAAAATAGATTCCTTTAGTATAAATGAACATTTACTGTTAACAGTCTAAAGTTATTTAAATAAAATAACACAGTTTATAGCAGGGTTCAACTAATTTAAATTAAAAATAAAACTGCACTTTATTACAAAATTAACAAAACATTTAATACAAAAATTAACATTCATTATAATATTAATCTAAGAAAACAAGTATTCCTGCCTTTTCAACACCTAACTTTCGTAAAGTATAACAAAAGCTGATGAACAAACTGTACATAAAAATTGCTTTAATATTGGCAGTACCTTCTCTACTTCAGCAATGTGTTTTTGTGACAACCTCCATTCTAAAGTAGTTACATTATTTAAAACTTCCTCTGAAAACATTACTGATGAAAATGGTTCTATTTTTGCTTGTAATTTTATAGCTAGCGGTAGTAAACCGGTATTAGCCTCCTCTTTTTCTACGGATGTTTACTTATACATAGTGTTAGTAACATCTAAAATATAGGCTATCTGTAAGTTATCAAAAACTTTCATTTGTACTGATGATAATTTTTCTTTGAGTAATGTATTTAATTCTTTCCAAACTTCCACTGCGTCAGAGAGGAAAGCATTCTTTTTTTGTAATTTGTCAAGTGCTACACTTATACAGCATTGGAAAAAAGTAGAGCAATTTTTAATTTTTTTATATTAAATTTATGTATTTCGTCAGGTTTTACATTACTATGGCAATGTGTATTATGTAGTAATTGTGTAGCCGTTATTTTTATAAAAATTAAACAGAATTGCAAAAGTTGAGTTGGAAAAAAGTAGAATTTAACAATTTATAGGTAAATAACAGTTAAATTGAATAAAAAGCAAAGATTTTTTGGTACTTAATACAATCCTCCTTTATTATTAAAGTCATCGTGATATCTTCGTGACATTGAGTGTAATAAATTGTCAATGGATTTTTCGATATTTTAGACCATTCATTTTGAAGAGCACCGAACAATTCGTCACCATTTCTGTAAATTTTATTTCGAATTTTATCGTCAACTATTTTTCATAGATTTTGTATAGGATTTAAGTCTGGTGACTGTGACTGCCATGTCATCAAATTTATTTTATTCCTCTACGACTTTAGATTCGGATCGTTGTCCTGTTGAAATTTATAAGAGATAGGCAGATTTTCGTAGACATAAGGTTCCATAACATTTCTTAATACATCATGATACATAAATCTGTTCATTATTCCCATAATACGGTGTATAGGGCCTACACCAAACCCAGATGTTTTGCATGTACTTAGAAGTCAGCCTTTTTCCTATTGGACGCCTCACATATTGCACTCCATCACTTTTAAATAAGTTAAACTAGGCTTCATCACTAAACAATACCTTTTTTCATTCGTTGTATGTCCACTCTTGATGCAAATGGTAGTCTTGCGGCTTTATTTTTTTTGTAGAAGTGGTTTTTTCGCTGGTCTTCGGGCAAATAATTTATTTTCAATTAATCTATTGCGTGTTGATACCTCCAAATTGTGTGTTTCTTATAACTCCTCAGCCTTAATTTTAGCTGAAGAATAAAATTAATATTTTTTAGCTGTTCTTACAATTATTCTATCAAGGCATCCATTGGTTTTTCTGGAACGTCCAGAGCTACACCACGAGGCATTTTCAAGACTGGTCTTATCGAATATATCTTATCAAAAACTCGTTCATATTTGCCATATGTTTGTATTTCTTAGCAAAATTGTTTCACTTTTTTCCAACCCAAGTTTCACAATTTTATTTTATTTCTAATAAAATAAAGCTAGCTTTGTGAAACCTTCTTCTCCCATCAGTCTTCTTTAGTTCTAGCATGTAGAAGGTAGAATTCTACCTGGTTGGTACGTCTTGAACAACCTTTTTTGGTATCAAGGCCAAATTATTCTGAATTCTTTTTAGTTTGTCACATGCTAACGAAGAGTGATTAAAATATGATAATCTGATATAGCCCTCTGCGTAAAAATAGTATCCGTTACTACAAGCTACAGTGAATGAATAAAATAACTTTCGCTATCAATTTTGTTATCTTTGCAGCCTTTAATCATGTTAGTGTCATTATCACGTAACATTATTGTAATTTGATTCAATTGTATGTTCCATAATTGAGTTATATTCAAAATGTTATTGCGACAGCCATTCCAGTATGACTTCCTCGCGCAACTCAGCACAATGTTTTCCCTCCCCCATTCATTTGTTATCCAATTGTGGCGTTGCACATATTCCCTGCCACATTGATTTTACTTACTTTTTCAAAAAATCAAGAAATCTGTTATTTTACGTTACTATGTATAAGTTCATTTTTTTATTGATTGAATAGACTTCAGCAAAAAAGGAAGTCAATTTTTTTTATTTTAAAAATACAAAATCTTTTTCTAAAAAATACTGGTTATATTATTTTATAATATGTGAGAAAACCCCCACACCAATATCCTGTAATACTTATGAAACTATTATTGTTTTTAGAACATGTCCAAATATCAGAAGTTAACGCTATATATCTATTCCATTTTAGAAATTTTTTTGCAATTTGAGTCCGTAATAAGTCATAAATAATAATGAGGTACTATATATTATTTTGCATGTAGTTCCAAGAAGGAATAAGGGTATACTGTGGAACAATAGTAGAGAACAAACGAGGAAACTTTTTTATCTACCACCGAATACGGTTGATTATCTAAGCAGATCATCTCAGCTATTTTGACAGTAATTTTTTAGCTCTTTTTTAGCTCATCGATCCCAAGTCGTTTATATCCCAAGGTTGTTGCATTTAAAATTTAAGATTTGCCTCTTTCGTTAATGTTTTCTCAAGTTTCTTATCTTCAGTTTTGTTTTCTTGTTATTTCTTATATTCATCTTCATAGTATCGTTTTAACCTTTCGAGTGCACAGTCTTTTTGAGTCACACGGAGTGCACAACGGGGTCTATATGACCCCATGTAAAGAATGTTGTTATTATTTAGGAACAAACTTTATTTAAGAAAACCAAATTATAAGAACAATGTTTAAGGTCTATTTTACATTATAGATAAAAAATATTTTATTTATGACAATTAGAACATATAATATAAGAATGATTTTTACATATTGCAGTTTTACACTTAGAACAATAAAGGTTCGTTTTTTTATCATCTTGCCGTGAACATAAGGCACATCTTTTGCGTTTTGCTGGTGGTCCTGGTTGATCAAGATTTTGTTCTTGTCTAGGGGGAACTTCAAATCCACAGCGCGCAAGACTTAACTTTACCAAAGGTTGCAAATTTGGTATACCGGACCTTATCTGAAGTTCTCACCGCGCTCTCACCAAACCTTCACCTATTTCACGTATAAATAATCGTCTAGAATGTGAAGTATCTCTGAAATAATCAGGTTTTATCTATTATTAATCTATATTTATCTAATGTATCTATGCCTCCCTTTGATTTATTATAGAATTCGATTTCTTCAGGCTTGTTTTTATTTTCAGCTTCCAGTTTGCTTCTATCATCATGCATTGTACTAAAAATGATCACACACTTGCCTTTCTTGGGAACATACGACACCATTTTCCCCAGTTCTGAAAAACCTTCTAACGTAGAATAAACAGCTCGTTGTTTGTTTGCTTGGAACTCTTTGGGAATTTCGACCTTATTTTTTTTCAAAGTACCAACCAGTGTTAATTTTTTTTGCAACAAACTTTTTCCTAAGGGTATAGATGTATACCAGTTATCCGTTGTGATATGTCTTGCAGTATTGTGAATTGGAACGGTAAGATTCATGACTACATCATGCGCTGGGTTTTTTGCGCGTTTATTATTTTCTTTGCCGGCATAAATTTTTCCAGAATAAAAGTAGAATGTTCGGGCACAATTCATTCCAAAAATTTTTATACCGTACTTGGCAGGTTTATTCGGCAAATATTGCACAAAACAGCAACGTCCGCGAAAAGGACATAATATTTCGTCTATGGTAACGTATTCACTCATAATGTAGTGTTTCTGACAATTAACAATAAATGCTTCCCATAGATCGACTATTGCTGCCAACTTATTACCTTGCTTACGTATGTTTCTGGTTGTAATATCATCAAATCGAAGGTTGCCCAACAAAAATTTGAAACGCCTTTCACTCATGGCTGCATGACAAATGGCTGGTCCGTATGATGTATTCCATAGATCATGGAGTTGCAGATGAGACGAACTGCATATATTTCTTCTCGGTTTGTTCTTCTTTCATAGCTACATAAATTTACACGATTTTCTAGAATACTTTCAATTTTTATATTAGTATACTTGACTATCTTATCAACCATGTCACCATGAAAATGTATCTTGAGCTTCACTACCGATTTAGCAGCTCTCTTTGGACCAGGCAGGTGTAAAACTATATTCTTTGCCCTTGTGCGTGATGTTGGCTTTGGAAAACTATTCCATTTAGTTTTACCGTCTTTCCCCATAAATAAATGATTATTTTCTACTTCGTTTTCCAGGTTGTCGTCACCGTCACTTAGATCATTTTCAGAGTTAGAATCATGTTCACTAAAAGTTGAGTTTTCCTCGTCACTTTCATCTTCGTCTTCACTAAATTCTTAACAATTAAAATCCGTCGGTGGAAAATTTTCATCTTCTAATAGTTTTAACCATTCATCGTCGGATAGCCTTCTGTGACTCATTTTGACTTTTGAAACAACTTCCGTATTGATACGACAAAGTTAGGAACTACTGTACAGGTTCGCGTTTTACAACAAACTGATGAACCTCTGTGGCTCTGTGATGAAGCTATACAGTTGAATGTAGCAAAGTAGGAAGGCCGGGGATTCACACAAGTAGTAATGTATAGATAGGTACTTCCCCTTTGTGTAAATAAAAGCTAAAGATGGCTCCAAATTCAAAGTATTTAAAGAAATTTCCTAAGTAAAAAAGGTACAAGAAGTGCACTGTGGGGTCAATATGACCCCAATCAATTTTTTTTGTCCTTTAGAAACGCATAAATTTCAAATTCATTACAGATACATATAGAGCATTATAGTCTAGAAGATTAGAAAAATTCATTAACTAAAATATTTAATAGTTTAGAAAATTGCCCCCACAGTGCACTCAAAACGTTATATGAAGTATATAGTAACGGACTAGTGGGAGCTGCTTTTCCTTTCGCTCCTCTTGATATTACTTACTTGCACAATTTATAATTAGCTTTTGTTTCATCACTTTCATTAATGTTGAAATATTGCCAAACTTTACTATTTTTAATAGACATTTTTAACATCAGACCAAAGATTAAAGAGTAAACAAGATGCAACGCTTTGCGTCGGCACCTTTGATATAGGGCCGCCATTTTTTTATGACCGATATGGACCTTTAAATTGGAATGGTTTGTTATTGTCAGGATATTTAAATTGGAATGTCTTCTATCTCTTTTCAAAACTAGAGTTTCTCACTCTAGCGGCATATCTTGTTTACTCTTTGATCAGGCTTTTAGACGTACATAACCCGTCGAATATACGTCGTATTAACTTAAACACTAAAAGAGCGAACGTGTTTCAACTTGCATATCAAATTTTTAAACAGCAGTCAGCCATAGCACAATTTGTAGCGAAGAATAACGAATGATACGGCTTTGAAATTGGCCGGAATTCCGGTTCCGGTGATCCTGCCAAACGGCGATCCGTGCCATCACGCTACTATGTGCAAACACTTTTTGTTGACTCCTTTTTGTAGTTCTTCAATGAACATAATCTTTGTGTTTTATCATGTTGAACAAAAAAATTAAAAATATTAATGACTGGTACTTTTTAATACTACACAGTTCCGGTAATCAAAATTTGTCTCATTTGGGTAATGAAAACAATTAAGAAAACAGGTTATTTGGACAATTATCTTGAATGACATATAAAACACGACATATTTCAATTTACTCCTCTTCAGCTGAAGATTCATTTATCATGCCAATGGATAATATTGTTGTAAAACTCCTTGTGTTCTTCAGGAATATACACAAAGCTATGCCATAGCTTTAACAATGTCATCTGTTTTATTTTTGTTGATAGGGATTTTTCCTTCATTAGCTTTCTTAAGTAAAAAATTATTTATGGTCAATAGTTCTCCTGTTCTTATGTATTCACTGGACTTTATTGTTCCTTTGTTTAAAGCAGAGTATTTAAAATAGTGATATTTTGAAATATTAAACTTGACCTTTTGGTAGATGTTTAGTTTCTAAAGACAATGGTTTTCTTATAAAACGTTTGCTACCAAGAAGAATAGCTAAGAATCATGTTGGTTTCAACAGGAGTAATAGCTTACAGTAACAGTTTCTTTTCGACATTCGCAACCAATTCGACCACTTCCCGAGGTGTGAAGATTTGGTCATATTTCCGTATAGGTCGCTTGATAATACTGAATTTTCTATCACAATCTAGTGGTGTTCATTAATCGGAGACACTCTCGACAATATATTATTTTTATCAAAATGTGCGTCTATCGTTAGAGGACAAGAAACTATACTTAACTTAAAAACAAATTACTCAGGTTCATTTTGCAATTATGTAGTATACATTAAACAGATACCTTCCATAAACTGGTGACCCAGAAATAATATATTTATCATTGGAACTAAAAGCGACCGTCCATAAATTAACCGGACCCACTTCAATAGACGAAGTTTTCTCTCTACTCCACTATGAATATGAATAAATTCCAAATTCTCTTGCTTGAATCTAAGAAACTTGAGGCGGATAATCTCCCATCATTAGTAACGACTACAGAAACAACTCCTAATGAATCACCTTCCAATTGATGTTTTACCTCCAACTTATTATCCTTTAGTTCCCATACACTAAGGTCCAGTTTATTCACCTTTGGTTACATTTAACTACTGGATATTTTCAATGTTTACTGTAATTTCACTTGCCATGATTGGCTATTTGACCAGTAACTATGATAAATATTCGATAGATAAATTTAACCAAAGGTAAATAAACTGGGCCTAAATCATCCAAAACCTCCAGTAACTGGGGCGTTAACCGAAGAAACCGAAACTTTCGAGTATCGTCACCAACATCATTGTTTCTTGACGCCATAAGAGCGGTAGAAATAATGCTTGGGAACTTCCAGAGTTTGACTAGCAAATCTTACTACTTGTGAGCCACCAGCAGTAGTCATCATACTTCTAAAGAAGTCAGACGGTTTTTACGTCCCATCTCAGATCCTGACATTAGATCATGTAAGAGCCTTTCTTCACTTAGCGATAGTCCATCGATTAAAGTTTGTTGAAAATTAAGATTTGTAAAATTACATTTGATGGGTAAATTTGTAATTAACAAGATTATACTTTGATTTATCGTTAAAAATTCTAGGTACGGCGAATTGTGCTTACCGCTATAGATCTTATTGACATATTTACTGAGACTAAATGTATCGCAAATTTTGAATAGTTTGAAGCTTCTCAAGTCTCTGGTCATTTTGGCATAAACCCTAATATTTTATTACGTTATATTTCTGGTGAAACCCGAATTTCTTCGGGTTCAGTTCATAAAATTATAAAACTTCTTAAATTCTATCCCTATAAATTGAAGATACATGAGAACTAAGATGACTCAAGATGATTTTGATGGAAGAGATCAGTTGTTTCAATAAATGACCACAATGATTAATAATAATTTGATGAATGTACTTTTTGTTTACATGCATTTATCAATAAACATAACTGCAGCTATTGAAGTTATGAAAATCGTTATCTACAGAAGGACACACCCAGTATACTGGGAAAATTAATGTAACATCTTGAGGGTCCAAGTAATTGGTCCATTGTTTATCAATGGAACTCTAAATGGTGAAACATATTAAGGTGTGTTGGAAATTATCAATACGTTAATAATACATCAATACGTTAACTGAACCTCTCAAATATCAATTGGATAGAGAAATAAATATTACCCCACTATGTTCTTCCAGTATGGCAATGGTTAGAAAATGTATTTCTAAAATTTCTTTTCTGAGTAAATCATATAGAATGGCCAATATTATTTTGGTCTATAAGTTGTTATATCAATATGGTAACAATTTTGCCTTGGTCACAAACTATTTCGGATTCAACAGACGGCGTCACATATTTTTAAATTAATTTTTGCCTCCATCTTCTAAATATTGCACTTCTCTCAGCAATCAGTGTTTCATCAAGGTCCTTAATTGTTTCATAAGATTTTCGTTTCATATTAATCATATAATCTCTGTCTTTAACGCTTCCTTCTCTTCAAACTCCCTATTATTTTGTGATCTATTTTTGTGTTTATGTAGCTGTTTTACCTCCCTCTTTTTGTTTTTGTATTTTTCTATGAAATTTCCCTGTTCTTTTCTTTCTTTCGTCGCTCTCTTGCATTCTTCGTCGGATCATTCATATTGCTGTTCTGTTGGTTTTTGATCCAGCACCTCTTCCTTGATGGTACCTGGCGGGCGTTGTTGCTCTGACGCAAATGTAGTTGTTTCGCTCACAATATGATTCATCAAAAAACCATTGGTCATATGATGCATTATGTTCGTCTAGTAACATGAAAGTGCAACTAGAACCTCCAATAAATTGAAATCTCGATGGTACCGGAATTAAATGGGTGACCATATTATTGTCACCAATTTCGCTGTAGTTTTTCTAAAGTAAATTACTTACGAAGCTCGTTTGATATAAATAATATACAAAATATCATAAATATCAAAAGCTGTTGTGGCTGCTGGTCAGTCGGGCCTATATGTGTGAATGCGCACTGTTCAAAGAATGTACCGATAACCTGAGAAAACCTGCCAGAGGAAATGAAGTTACCCTATAATGGATTCCAGGTTACAAAGTAATTCGAGTCATCCAAGTAATGAAGATGCGGACAAGCTGGTGAGGAAGAGAGGCACTAAGAAGCAGCGAGGACGCCCTTTATTAGACCCCAACCTGGCTGTGCACTACAAAAAAGTCATTTGGTGGGTGATTAATATATGGGAGGACTCAAAGGTAGTCTTGCTCTGGAAAGAACTTCCATGACAGAGACAGTATAATAACTCTGTCGTAAAAGAAAACCGAAGAGGTTTTATGCCTCAGCAAAGGGGACTTAAGGTCCCTCTCAGGTTTCCCGACTGGCCATACGCCCCTAAACTACCAGCTCTTCAACATTAGACAAGCTGAGGATCAAGCTTGTTGACTTTGCAAACAACGGGTCAGAGATCGCTGAACATTACTGCGGCGTCAGAGGTTGCTTAAGACACAAAATTTTCGGAAAGGTTTTCCTGACACCTACTGACAAAAGGAACAAGATCTTGGACCAATACTAAGTAGGGTGTCCAATTCCTGGGACCAAAAATGTTTTCGGGATTCGGGACTAAATTCTAATTCCCGGTACTTGGACCAAAGGTCTCGAATTCCCGAAAATAGTCCCGAAATCAAAATACGTTTGCAAAAAAATATTTAAAAACGTACTTTGGGTTTTTTACTTTAGTGTTAGTGTAGGAGTTCACCAATTGAATAAAACAAATTTATATAGAATGAGAGAAACATAAAAAAAAATCACAAAATAGGAAATTTAAAAAAAAAATTATTTTTTAAAATATGCTTTAATTGCGAAGACATTGCATTTTCAAATATCCTATTTAATTTTTCTGCTAATGACAGTTCATTACGTTGTTGATTGTTTTTAAGACAAGATAGCGGAATATCGTCTTCCTCTTGCATTGTTCGCGACGACGACGATGTAGGTGATAATCTTTGTATCAAGTTAGAAAAAAAAATGGGATATTTCCATAGTATCTGGATGATCAAAAAATAAATCATCCGATTTTTCTATATATTTAAGCGGATTACAGAGATAGCTCAGTGCACTTGATGTTACTGTTCTTCGTTCGCTTTATTATTCGCTGCTTTAATTCAGATTGCAAGGCTCTGCTAAATGAAGTATTAATTTTTGAAAGTTCTTGAAACATAAACCTAAAGCTGGCATCAGTCGTGTAAAAATTTGCATCATGTCTACATACCGCCAACACAGTAAGTTTAATAGTTTCAAGACACTTTACAACTCCCTGTAGAACTTCAAAATCATGGTCAGTCAGATTCATCGGCATGGATACATCAATCATAGCTTTCTGAATACAGTCCTTTAGAAAAACAAACCGTTCTAACATTTGAGCTAAGTTGTTCCATCGTGTTTTGCAATCTAAAATAAGTTTTTACTCCTTGTAATGTTTCTCTTTTACATAGTTCTGCAGAATACTGTTTTTTAAAGGAGAGCGACGAAATAATTTGACAATTTTCCGTACTTTGGTTACCAGTTTGTGAATGTTCCCGTAATTATTTAAATGAAAGCATATTTGGTCATCGTCTTCAATTAACTCAAAACCACCGTCTTCATTATTGTCACTATTATGGTCGTCCTCGCTACTACTCGTGTTGCCATCAGTTTCAGTGTTCGGTTTGATAATTTTTGTTCATTTTTAGAATAAATGACTGCAATCACTGCAAGTTGAATGCCATGAGCAAAGCATAATTGCTGCAGTGGTTGTATTAATTTTCCTACTTTCACCATTACACTGGCTCCATCTGTTGTTATCGAAACAATGTCATTTTTTAAGCTTAACTGAAATCGCTCGAGTTTTTTTTCAATAAGATCAATACATTTTTCTGCAGTCAAATATCCTTTGATAGGTACTAATCCTATATTCCATATTTTAAGACTTTGTCTTAATTGTCCATCCAAGTATCCGTAAATATTTATATATCGTTTGTTGGCTATGGACGTCCATTCATCGAATGTTAAGCTGAAACGACGACCTTTTTCTCGTAGACATGGTACTTCATCGGTGAAATTGTCAAATACCTTTTCGCAATGCATTAAAATTCTATTTTGAATTGTTGATGGAGAAGTTGGTAAATTCTGAAATCCCCTTGCATCTAAACCTTTTCTTAAATCTTTAGATGCAATAATGACTCTAAATGGAAGTCCATCTAATGCTGCCATTCGAGCGATAACTGCATCTAAAATATTATCTTCTTCATTGCAATTAATAAGGAAATAATCAGTCAGCTTTCTCTTTTTTTTGCATCATTTGAGAAAATTGGGAAGACGAAGTAGAAGATGAGCTAGACTGTAGTTCGTTTTCCTCTTCGTTGTTATCAACAATTGCGACTTCAACAGCAAAATTTTTTTCTAGCGCTGCCAAAACGGACGAGTTGATTGTGGAACCACCCCTTTCTTTTTATGCACTCCAGCGAAATGCTGGTGTAATCCTTTTGTTGAGTCGCCTTTACACAATAATTTTGATAGGACAAATCTCATATTTCGCCGTTTGTTTATCTGTTGATATAAGGTACAAGAGGGTAATAAGGGCCACCTAAGAATTTTTTTTAATTTTTTCCGAATGAAACTCTTAAATAAAAATAAAATATATTCGCTTATCAAACTATTTATAAAGTACAAAATGTAACTAAAATAACGTCGGTTGTATACATAGCAACCCTGTAAAAAAATATTATGTATTCAACATGTGTGGTCGTTATTCTCCGGCTCAGCTGAAAATAAAGCCCATCATTAACATTACTACAGTTTCTTTGGTTTAAACAAGTCTTTTGTAACTTTTTGAGCCCTATAGTTTAAGGCCTTTTTTCTCGGCCTAGTACACTTTTTTTCTGGTAATTCAAGCGTTTTCAGTATATTACTGAACGCATTTTTTTCATTTGATTTTGAAGGTCCAGCAGATCTTCGGCTCTCTTTCGAGTTATGTTGCCCATCAAACGTGTACGAAATACAGTCAACGGTATGTTCGCGTCATCGTCAGAACTGGACGACTCCTGGTTGCCGACAGCAGGACTAGTTAACAAAGAAGTCGATGAAATTTGATTTTCAACAGGTCTACATACCAAAGACTGTGCATACGCCACGTCTAGAATAGCTCGAGGGTTGAAAGGGTATATGCCAGTAACTCTAAACTGGTAATGTTGGCTACGGACATACACTTTTCCCATACCGGTGTAAAGATATGTGAAAATCTGTCTTTAGTCAGCTTACGATCTGGTGTTTGATCCCAATACGTCATCAACTCCTCGTCCCAGAAATGTTCAAAGGACCTACACACTGCTCGATCCAGCGGCTGCAATTCATGGGTGGTATTGCTAGGTAAACAAAACAGAAGAATCTCCAATTCTTCAGCCTTCTGTGCAACCATCATATCAAGATGCGACGTAACACCATCAAAAATCAGAAGAACTTTGCCTGTGGGTTTGTACTTTGCAAAATGTTCTAGCCATTTGCAAAACAGTTCGGTAGTCATACTACTTTTTGGGCTCATTAACACAGCTGACCCAGCAGGAAGACCATCTTGAAAAGTAGGTTTCTGACGTATGCCCTTAAAAAGAATCATAGGTGGTATTGCGTTACCCAAAGCGTTAACGCATGCCACAACAGTTGAGTTTTCCGCGTGTTCTTGGGCTACAAGATGAACTCTTTTGGTTCTTTTTAGGGCCAACACGGATTGCTGATGATGCAATGTTAAGCGGCAGCTCTTTTCATCCATATTGAAAATTCGCTCAGGTGTATGTAGCATTTTATTCTTTTCAAGAGTGAATCGTAATTTTCTGAAATAATCGTTAACAATAAAACAATTTAATTTCTGAGCTCTTGCTGGATTCATATACTGTGCGCACCGCTTATTTAAACGTGGGTGACGTTTTAGGAAGGCGCTGAACCAATCCTTTCCAAGAATTTGGTTATTTTTCTTTTTTTTTTCAAGTTAATTTCGTTTGCCTTAATGAAACTGTATACATTTCTCCGAAGTGATTTAGGTGTCAAGGGCATACCAACTTCCGCCAGTCGGATTATTCTGTTTTCTAGATCTTCCTCCTGTTGCTTTGATAAAATTGGTTTGCTTCCCAATGATCTTTCCGTAGATCCACTCTGCATATGAGCTCTTAACGTACGCCGCGGAATTCCCGAACGCCTTTCAACTTCCCTCTGGGAAAGTCCTTGTTGAAGCAGTTGAAGGGCTTCTTCCATCATTTCTGAGGTCCAATTGGCTCGGATCCTCTACACGGTTTTCCCATCTAAGTATCAAAACACAGTTTCGGAATGTTAGCGTGTTGTAAAATAAGGCCTAACTGCCTAGAAATACGGCCCAGGGTTGCTTTCTGTTAATAAGGCCCGGGCGTTATCAACGCGGAAACCACACATAACCTAACATTAGCAATATTAGCAATCATAAGCATATTTAATGCCCTTTCATTGCCACCAAGTGTAAAATATGTAATTACTTACGTCACAGGCTCACAAGTCGACACTCTCGACAATGATTTACAAAACCAATAGCTTATAAATCTTCGCTGTCACTACCACATGAACGGTTACTCTAACAAACGCAACTATAATCGTGACAACGATTACATATATTTGTGCTTCGTTTTGACTCGAATGCTGGTCTTGTTTATGCTTGTTGGCGCGATTTTCGAACATGGGCCTTATTATCAGCCGGGCCTTATTACCCTCTTGTACCTTAAAAAAATGTCGCCATATTGACATTGGATCAGCGTTTTTTTTTGGGTGTACCGTATAAATTACGGATTCAGAACTCATTTTTTAAATTAAAACAGCTTATATGACAGCTTATACCTAAAAAAATTAATTTTTGCTTAATTTTGCTTTTTTTAATTTATCTCAAATTATTTGACGCGCACACAAAAACCTCCAGAGAACAGGCTAGCCACAACTCACAGTGTCATACGACTATACCTATTAATTGGAGCACCGCCGGTATATAACACCGATCTACAAATATTGCAAGTCATAACTCGTTTTAGCCGGTGATTCCCCTATCAATTTAGGTTTTTTACGAACTCTGAGAACCGTTTCGTTAGATTACTCGTTAGCTAGTCGGAGTCTCGAGGTCGATATTTTTAACAGGTTGTAGTCGTTCCGATATTTTAATTTTTTTCTTAATTCCGGGACTTCTTAGTGGTCCCGGACCTACATTTTTTTCAAGAAGTCCCGGGACGGAACCGGAACTAAATACCGGGACTGGACACCCTAATACTAAGGTTCATCAAGACTCTAGATTTGCCCTAAACCTTTGGAAAAAATACCACATCGCTGCCTAATGTCCATATTTCTTATCTGGTTTCTTCAACTCTTACCCAACATAATTCGCAACGTTTTCATTTTAGAATCTCTTAGTTTTGCTCTTATACAAGTTTTATCAATCTTTATTGTGCTGTCCATTTGCTGTATTGATCTCTCTTAAGCATCTTAACTAGAGATGTCTCATTATTGATTTGATGTTTTAAGTCTCTTGCTGGTTCATGACTGCTGGAGATATCCAGTTGGTGCCTACGCTTTTCCAAACCGTAATGTAAGGTAGAGACTCGTTATTTATTTAAGCATGTACTAATACTAAATATTATTAAATTATTGTAATATTTAGAGCTATTCATGCAAAATCATCAATTGTGAAAGAAATGATAAATAAATTTGAACTCTATCAATTTTATACACATATTGCTCTTTCAAACAAATTTCCCTTAAATTTACAACACGTTTGTGTTTTTACTTTCAAAATTGTAACCATACTCTTTTTTATTTTAGATTGGTTGCTAAATTAGAAGAAAAATCTCCAGATCAAGTAGAAGTCTTCAAAACGAATATGAACAAGGTAATGAAGGACATCTTGGGAAGGTTTAAAGATCTTCAATTCTTCACCGGCGAATCAATGGATTGTGACGGAATGGTCGGGTTGTTAGAATATCGCGAAATTAATAACGAATCAGTACCCGTTTTAATGTTCTTTAAACATGGCTTGGAAGAAGAGAAATTTTAGTTCCCACCAAGAAAAAAAAAAGAAAAAAAACTTTTTTGCTCTCATTTTTTTTTGATAATCCAAATCCAATTTTAAACTATTCCTAAAGTAAAGTAAAAATCTGGTTCATATAAGAAAAAAGTCCGTAAATAATTTTTTTTAAGTTTTTTCTCCTTATTCTTTTTTTTACTCTAATTTAAAGGAAAAATAAAATAGATGCATTTATAATTTTATAAAGCCTAAAAAAAAAACAATAAACGCTGAAGAAAAAGGGAGATACCATTTAAGTGGATGTTTATATACGATGATTAAATCGAGATTATTGAAATAAATATTTGAAAATTAAAGAAAAAAATCTTTATTCTATATTCCTTATTTTTTCCTACAAAAGAAAATTATTGTCTTTATTAATCTGTACATATATTGCTATAAATATTAATAGATAATAGCAGAAATCGTTTATAACTACTTTTTTATCGTCATTAAATTTAATTAAAATATTTAAAACATAAAGTTAATATATTCGTTATATGCGATTTCTGATTTACATTGTTTTATTCTAATTTATAATTCGTTGCGATTTAAAGATTCTTTTTCAGGCCAAAAGAAAACAATTTTCCAACAAAATTGTATGATAAGGTAAGCGACTAATAAACTACCCATTCCTTTTAATACGATAGTTGTACCTTCGAAAATGGAAAAGTCTTCGTCTTCAGTTCTGCATTGGTTACTCAGTGCAACCTAAAAACAATAATGATTATTAATATGTATTTATTTATATTATTCGTTGCTATAATTTAACTAAATTATCTTTTTACAGAGGTTTACCAATAATTTTATATAAATTATTTTTATAAACATTTCAATAAAGATAATTTTGTGTGAATTTTAACTACCAACAAGCAAGGAATTAATTTTGACGATTGTATTATACAGTACGTTCGTGAAGTAGGTAGCGGATATAGACGATAAAATCATTGTAAACGGTTTATGAAAAAACCCCTGAAACATGTCTAAAGATTTAAAATCGGTCGATGTTCTACGTTGAGCTAAATAGTTTATGCAAACATGTTCGATTATTAACAACTACAACGGAGAGAATTTTTAGCAGTTTTTTAAATACTATAAGTAAAAATATTAAGATATACAGTGCGTCCGCAAAGTAGCAGATATAGGCGATAAAATCATTGTAAACAGATTTCTTTTAGCAACCCCCATTTTTATTACGAAACATGATTTTTTATGAATCTAGGACAGACAATATTAATATTGGGTACATAAAAAAATTTTCGAGAAAAATTACTTTACAGTTTAATTACTTCATATTTGCTTGACATGATAGAAATAGCAATTGCTATGAGTCACTATGGTAACCAATTATTTTAAACAATTTACTATTAAACAACACTAAGGGCCGGTTGTACACAGCAAGCAAATGAAACGCCAGGGTGCGGGAACCGGGGTGGCGCCCCCCCCCAAGCATTTTGGGCGGAATGCGAGGGGGCGCAAAGTCTGAAATTGCAATAATTATAAACTAGACTTCAGCAAAAAACAGGAATTACATTGTTCAAAGTCCACATGAAGTCTGAAATTTTTTATGACAATACTTATGTGTTCAATAAAAGAATGCGAAGAATATGAACAAGAAACCAATGGACTTGTCTTGTTATTGCACAAGACAGGAAATCACCAATACGGGAACTTTGCCTATGCAGGATAAGCACAAAAGCAAAGTAACAGCTGTAGAAATGAGGTACCGGGTGGTACAAGATCCCCCCAGAAAGAAGTAGCTGTCAGTATCAAGAACAAAACATACATAACATTGGCAGAAGACTAGATACTGCTTCTAGAAAACTAAATACTGCTTTCTGAAGAATAGATACTGCTCTAGAAGATTAAATACTGCTTTCTGAAGACTGGATACTGCCGACAGGTCTAAATACAGCGTCTGGAACACTAAATACTGGTTTCTAAAGACTAAAATTGCTTTGTGGAGACTAAATACTGCTTTTTGAAGACTAAATACTGCTGACAGGTCTAAGTACTGCAAAAGAAAGATAAGATATTGTTGGAGAAAACATACATAACGTTGTCAGAAGACTAGATACTGCTTCTAGAAGACTAAATACTGCTTTCTGAACACTAAATACTTCCGATAGGTCTAAATACAGCGTCTGGAACACTAAATACTGCCTTTTAAAGACTAAAATTGCTTTGTGGAGACTAAATACTGCTTTCTGAAAACTAGATACTACTAACAGGTCTAAATACTGCAAAAAAAAAGATAAAATATTTTGGAGAAAACATATATAACTTTTGCAGAAGTCTAGATACTGCTTCTAGAAGACTAAATACTGCTTTCTGAAGACTAGATACTGCCGACAGGTCTAAATACAGCGCCTGGAACACTAAATATTGCTTTCTAAAGACTAAAATTGCTTTGTGGAGACTAAATACTGCTTTCTGAAGACTAGCTACTGCTGACAGGTCTAAATACTGCAAAAGAAAGATAAGATATTGTTGGAGAAAACATTAAAAAGGCGCTGACGCCCCCTTTTAGGCGGCGCCCGGGTGCAGTGCACCCTTTGCACCCCCCGGTAGCGTCGCCTCTGGATGTACAATATACCGATAAACTTCCCGACAACGTTATTAAGCCTATAAGTTAGTTTATACTGTATTACAATGTACGGATATTTTTGTCGGTGAGATTATCGGCAGGATAACTTATCGGGTACTCAACGGTGCCGATAAGACAGTTATTCGGCAGATATTTATGGTTACTGTAGCGTGCTGTGGCAGCAGCTCCATTTAAAAACATAAAATTGTATTTCATTTGTAATTATTTTTATATTTGCACACAATTGTTTTTGAAGCAAAACATAACAGACGCAAAATAAAAAGTCTGCCAAAAGTTAATTTTATTATTATGTTGGCTAATACCTCATAGCCACATTTGGTGACCCCGACGTGATTTGAACACAACATTTTTCATAAATGAAGTTCTTTCGGGTCTCAACTTCTTATTCGTTTATTTAGATGACATTCTCATTGCAAGTCATAACGAAGAAGAACATTATGTACATCTGGAGAAGTTATTTGAACGGTTAAGTACATTCAATATCAACATCCAACCATCTAAATGTGTTTTTGGAGTTACTTCCATTGATTTTCTTAGCCATCATATCACTAGCGATGGTATTCAACCTTCTAAGTCTAGGATTGATGCTATTTCAAAATTTCCCAAATCAAAAACATTGAAGGAACTACAAAGATTTTTGGGCATGATTAATTTTTATCATAGATTTTTACCGAACATTTCTAATATTTTATCACCCCTTCATAATTTTTCATCATCGCTTTATTCAATTAAACAAAAATTAATAATATCTTGGTCAGATGAACATGAAATTTCCTTCGCAACAGCTAAAGATCTTCTAACGAAATCTACCGTTCTGGCTCATCCATCTCCTCACGCTTCGTTGTCACTTACCACAGACGCTTCTAATACAGGTATAGGAGCAGTTCTGAGCCAAATTATTGATGAAACACCGCAACCATTAGCATTTTATTCACATAAACTTTCTCCAAGTCAAGTTAAATATTCAACTTTCGACAGAGAGCTATTGGCAATATATTCTGCCATAAAATTTTTTAATCATTTCCTACATGGAAACAATTTTACAGTTTTCACCGACCACAAACCTATAACTACGGCAATATTTTCATCAACAGAAAAAACACCAAGACAAACCAGGTACCTAAATTACATAACACAATATACATCCGACGTGAGATACATTAAGGGAAATTCCAATATTGTTGCAGATGCTTTGTCCAGGACAAATATTGAATCCCTAAATTCTCAGTACCCCGACACACTTACACTTTACAAAGCTCAACTCACAGATATCGAATTGTCGAACCTACTACATAAACAATTTTCTCACACTCACACTACACCACCCTATCAGTTATTGCTACAACCCACAACGCTACCTGATATCAAATTATGGTGTGAAATATCAACGGAATCTCCGCGAATCTACATTCCGCAGCAATTTAGAGAAATAGTTATATAAAAATTTCATGGTTTATCTCACCCTGGCATTCGAGCAACCATTCATTTAATAAAAACAAAATTCTTTTGGCCTCATATGTCGAAACAAATTCGTATTTGAACAAAATCATGTTTACAATGCCAGAAAGTTAAGATACAAAGGCATACAAAATCGCCAATTCTCAAAATCAAAGTTCCAAAAGTTCGATTTGAACACATTCACATTGATTTGGTTGGCCCACTTGTTCCATCTCTTGGATGTACTTATCTGCTCACAGTCATTGAGCGTTTCACACGGTGGCCAGAGGCTTTTCCTCTAAAAGATATCTCTGCAGCCTCTATTGCAGATACTCTTTTCAGGCATTACTTCAGCCGTTTCGGTATTCCTACCATGATCACTCACGATCAAGGACGACAATTCGAATCACTATTATTTTCAAAATTCCAATTATTTTTAGGTACTCATCAAATACACACATCTGCTTATCACCCACAAAGTAACGGTATGATTGAACGATTTCACCGTACTTTGAAATCAGCGATTATTGCTCGAGGTAATTCTTCTAGATGGAACAATGACTTGCCTTTGATTCTTTTAGGTCTCAGGTCATCCCTAAAGGAGGATTTAGGTTGCTCATCCGCTGAATTGGTTTATGGTCAGCAACTCAGATCACCAGGAGAATTTTTCATACCTACCGAACCATCAATTGAAACTGAACCATTATTATCAAGTTTAAAATCATCTTTTGCTGACATTAAACCAGTTCAGTCAACCATACATTCCAGCCAAAAACCTTTTGTTCACAAAGAATTATTCAGGTCAAACTTTGTATTTGTTAAAATTACTGGAATTAAACCTACGTTGTCTCTTAGGTACGAAGGTCCCTTCAGAGTGTTGAAGAGATTTTCAAAATTTTTCGTTGTATTGAAAGACAGTAAAGAAATAAATGTAAGCCTCGATTTGCTGAAACCAGCTTTCTTTCTGAACGAAAACGTTTCTCCTGAAGTCAACAATTTAATAATTAATAAAACTAAAAAAGTACATTTTAAATTTTAATTCAAATTTTTGACTAAATGTTATCCCTCTTTCTGTTCTTTCTTTATAGGAGGGGAAGTGGATGTAGCGTGCTGTGGCAGCAGCTCCATTTAAAAACATAAAATTGTATTTCATTTGTTATTATTTTTATATTTGCACACAATTGTTTTTGAAGCAAAACATAACAGACGCAAAATAAAAAGTCTGCCAAAAGTTAACTTTATAATTTTATTATTATGTTGGCTAATACCTTATAGCCACAGTTACCAAGGTTTTTATGTAAAAACTTTGTATAGTTACTGCATAGGTTAACCTATAACATTAACCGTTAACCCTATACGTACGTTGTGTCAGTTGTCTGCCGTGAAACATTTTTTTAAACAATTCTTATTGTCAAAATAATAATTAAAACGTCAAAGAAAGACGTTAGCGTTACCAACCTACGACACAAATTACTAGATATGGGGAAAAACTACAATCAACCTACTCTTATTTCGACGTTAGGAATCCTACCGACATAAACAGTTTGTACGAATATCTTTATCCTCCCAAAGTTTATCGGCCGGATAGTTATCAGGTAGATTTAGCGGCATATTGTACAACGAGCCCTAAACCTAAGAAAGGATGAATCGTGGAGGCAACCTGGCAGAGCATTCAAAAATGTATCTACGAGGCAGCAGATGAAGCCATTTCTAAGACGAAAGTTAACATCAACGCAACCAAAAACCACACATAGTGTTGCGAAGAGTTTAGAAATCTGGCATAACTAAAAATGAGCTATTTAAGAAGCTACATTTCCTGCAAAGTAAACTCCAGAATAATCAATGATACAGACTATGATCTATATGGGTCTCAAAAGTTTGAAACGTGCTTCGAAATAGAAAGAAGCCACTCAGCGAGGAATAATATTTTACATAACTATACTTTAAAGAAGAGGTAACACAAGATAATGAACCTGTAGTACCTACTAGAACTATTATTTAGGAAAAGGAAGTCGAAGAAAAACTTGACAAACTGGAAATACGAAATCTCCCAGAAACGACGACATACCTAATGAATTGCTGACAGATAGATTAAGACAGCCAACAGAAAAGCTGACCCGCAGAAAACTGAATCGTGACTAGATATGTCATTGGATACTTTGATCCTGGGCGATTTTTTAATATACCATCACTTGCTGTCATGAAAGATGAATTTTGTACAATTGGATAACGTGGGTAATATTATAGATAGAACAATCGATTTGATGCTTGCTTAATCACACATAAATCTTAACATGATACACTCGAATTTTGGCTCGAAATATATACCGACACTTCATGTGTTCTCCGATGGTTTTTGGCACATACGTGTCCAAGACATTATATAAACATGAAGCAATACTGGGCTTGCTTCAAAAGAGCTAACTTGCCCGACTTTTACAATGTAGTTTTGAGTATTGATTAGAATTACCTGCTGTCTTTGTCATCAGTTGAAGTACCCTGTGATGTTTTCTATACGATATTATATAATGTCCTGGACACGTATGTGCCAAAAACCATCGGAGAACACACGAAGTCTAAATATTCTCTATCTATGGTACTCGACTAATCTAAAGCGAATGCTTAAGCTAAAGAAACACTACCTACCATCAATTGTCTAAAGTCTAAACGAACCAATTACTCCTTTTATCGAGCAAGATATGTTCGTCTCCGCCTGGACTGTAAAACACATATGCGAAAGGATTGCCGGGAATATGTAAGGTCCTTGGAACAGAAGATGAAGAATGACACAACGAGTTATTGGAGATTTGTTAATGTGACCAGAAACAGTGTTGTCTCACCAGATATTCTCAAACGCGATGGTGAAATTTTTTCTGATCTACCGACTGTAGTTGATATGTTCGCCGATCATTTTGAAAGTATGTGTCTTCCGGCTCCAGATGTTAATGTTAATAGTGCCCATGTTGGCAATGACTCTCGGCATCTCTGAAGTGAGTCATGATGAGATTATGGAAGCTTTTAAAAAATTTTAGGCAAAAACTATCCCAGCATATATAGTCAAAGACTGCTAGTGCTCCGAAGATCTGGAAGTTGAGCAGAGTTTGTCTTGTTTTTAAGAAAGGTGATAAATGCTACGTAACAAACTATCGACCTATAGCCATTATAAATAATTTTTCCAAACTTTTCGAGCAAATCGTGACACGCAAAATCGAATTTTACACTAAGGCCCGTATATCTGACCATCAACATGCGTTTTGCAAAGGCAAATCCACAGCCACCAACCTACTCAGCGCAGGTGGGCAGGTGGATGTGATATATACTGACTTTTGACGGGCTTTTGCTTGCTTGGAGCATGGTTTGTTGGTTGAAAAGTTGGAGAGGTTTGGATGTGATCACTTTCTCACACGACTTCTGGTATCTTGTGTATCCGATCGCAGAGAATACGTTGAGTTAAGTGGTATGAAGTCAAGGCAAATACATGTTACACTCTGTGTGCACTCTCTTACGGAAGATAACGATGACGCTAACAAAGATGTATTTTATGATAAGCTTGAAGGAACGTATGACAATGCACCAAATCACAACCTAAAAATCATAATTGACGACATGAATGCAAAATAAAAACCATAAAATAACTTCTAACTTGCTTTATTAAAATTTGTAGTCGTACTAGTTTCGGGTTGCGAAACTGGGAGCCGATACATCGACCAAATATAGGAGTAGAGAGCCTGCACAAAGAATTCAATGACCATGGGATGACTACAATTGATTTTGCTGTTTACAAGAATATGACCATATATTCGACATACTTGTCCTGAAAGGATATCCATAAAGCGATGTAGACCCCTATAAAAGAACGTGCAACCAAATCAAACACATTTTTTATGCCTTAGAAGAAACGGAAATAGGAACATACGTAACCCAGCCAGCGTATGATGCTCAGAAACTCACAACAAACATAACATTGACAGAGGCTTACCGTGAGAGAATAGTGGAGCGAGAGTGAGCAACGGTTAAACAATCATTCCAGAATGCAATCAGCTAAAGGAATCAAAGAAATGGCCGAGATGAGAAATGTATAGCCGTATAAAGGATGAAAAGAAGGGTTTTCAAGCCCGTACAACAATGGTTTTGGACAAACAAGAATGGTAATTTGATGGTGGAGTATTTCGAGGAATTGGTGGGTTTAGCAAGCCTTCATCAGCTTTAAAACCTGATGAAATTATAAAGCGCTTGGTGAAGACTTAATAACAGCGAAATGCTTGAAGTATGGAGGTGATAACTTAAATAATAGAGTGGCTGATTTCTAAAAGATGGCAACAAAAAAAGATGCCCGACAAATGGGACATGGCACTTATCTGTCCCATCCACAAAAAGGGCTCTAAACCACCACTTTAAGAAACATTAGAAGCAGAGTGAAAGTTGCAACAAAAACCATATGAAGATCAAGGAGAGACTAAAAGTTGCAGATTTCAGCACTGAATACTTGCTGAAGTCACTATTCCTGTCGCAGAAAACCAAACCCTAAACATACTGCAGATACTGCCCAAACATATTCGCTGGTGAGCAAGGCGAATGAAGTATACAGGTTGTCCCGTTAAGCGTACGGAGCGGCTGTATCTCAACAACGGTAAGGGCTAAAGGTTTGGGAAAAAAATCCTTATAAGCAAAGTGGGCAAGAGAAATACCTGGAAATTATTTTGAAGTTCGTAATTCGACCGCTAGGGGGCGTAACTGCCATAAAGAAACATAAAATTCCCGCTATCTCAGAAAGTTAGACGATGAGCTATAACTTTGACAACATCATTTAGTAGCTTGGATAATATCGCATCGCTTTTGTTTTGCGATATTTCTCATATCTGTCATAATAAGGAAGGGGGAGGACAATGCGTTTTCAAATGTTTACATTTTAATATCTCCTGGACCATTCAACCGATTTAAATATTTTTGGTCTTGTTTGAAAGAGCATTTCATGCTCTTTTAAAAGATAGTTTCAGTAAGACCGCTTGGTTTAAAACAAATAAGCTAGAGACCGTTATCTGCAGCGATTACATATTTTTGTGATTTTTGAAAAAAAGTTAAATGGAACGGTACTATTTACTTCACAGACCGTTAATCATCATAAAATTTGCTAAATATTAGTGAAAACCGCATCTCGATATCTCCATCCATTCTCGAATTATAAAAGAAAATGTTAAAAATTCGTATATCTTAAGCGGATCAAGTTACCTTAGGAAACAAATAAGAGAGAACAAAAATTTTATTATCTAGAACCTTCCTTCACACTTTATCCAAGCTTAGAACTGCTTCAAAACTACTTTTGAGACGTGTTGAAAAGCCAACGGATCAATGAAACGTCAATAATGATAATAAAACAAAATAAACCAAAACACTTAGAATAAATTAAATTTTTGGCAAAAATAACTAACTAATGTGCGAAATGCCTTCCATAAACCTCGATGCATTTATTTAATCTAGTTTCGACGAAAAAAGCTGCTTAAGTCTCGGCCCTGGACACGTTTCTACTGGTATTTAGTGTTTTGTCATATTTTCCCTGGTTATTGGTTTTTCTTGAAAAGTCAGGTCGTTTAGTCTACCCAATAGATAAAGGGGTGAAAGCAATGTGGGTTTTGCTCGAACCAAGAATGCATATTATGCAAGTTTACATCAGCTTATGGACAGATGCTTCATGCATCCATAGCATTTGTGATAAAAGGTTTGAATTTGCCCAAATCATATTTAAAAGTCAATGGTAATAGTTCAGTCTGTTATCATAATCGGTATCTGTTAAGGCCTGATGTAAAATAACGTGGTGGAGATATTATTCTCTTGAGAAATCTTGTGGACAATTGTTTTCAGAGTTCCCAGATTATGTGGGATCACATTGCGCACCAATGTGATTTACGAATTCATAGAGATGTCTGAATGGGCTACACGTTGCCAGTTTTCCGTAATCGCTAAGTCAATCTTAAAAGCACTTCTAGAGAAAAATGTCTTTCTTTGTCGTAATTACATTGCACATTTTTGCCATGCAGTTGCATCGTATTCAAAACATTGAAAATAAATCATCATAAGCTCTATAATACGCTTCTGCGTTAGTAAATGACATGTTTACAGTTACCATGGTTATGTGATTTGTTTCTGTGGATGAGGTAACTGGATCCGATTGATGGCACTCGAGTTTTTAACATTTTCTTCTATAACTCGAGAACGGGTGGCGATATCGAGATGCGGTTTTCACTAAAATTTTGCAAATTTTAAGGTGACTAAGGGTCTGTGAAGTAAATAGTATCGTTCCATTTAACTTTTCTTCAAAAATCACAAAAATAAACTGACCGGCAAAAAAAACCGGCCACTAAAATTTTGCCACAATTTCAAAGCTGGGTTTCTCGCGAACCACTCATTCGATTTTGATGATTCCTTTTTTGATCGAAAGGTTGATTCTTCTGTAATAATCCTGCGGTAGAAATTTTTATTCGGATATTAATTTGAGCATATGCGGGGTGCAAGAATGAGAAAAGCATTTTTTCTCGAAATTTGTAATAACCTGTGGGGTGCAGATGCTACAGCAGAGGGTGTTAACTGGAATCAAACGGTAACCCAATCTTTTCTGAACATTTTGTTTTTTTATTCACTCTATTATCTCTGTTACTAACGAAGATGCAGTGTTTTAAAGCGAACGCCTGTGAAAACAAGACAAACAAGCATACAAAATCTAAGGTAGCGCGCTAGGTAGCGTATGTCAGTTGTTTCGAATAGTAAATTGACAGTTGTCAAAGATGCCGTTGTCAATAACTGATGTTGCGCGTATTATTAGTTTAATTGAAGATGGCAAAAGTTAGCGGTACGTTGCCCATACGTTGGGTATACCCCGAACAACAGTTCAAGATGCCTGGAACCGATATGTGGAAACAGGAAATTTTACTAGGCGGCAAGATTCCGGTAGAAGACGAGTGATAACAGCAGTTGATGATCGATTTATTGTGCTAAATCGTAGAACGACTGCTGTAGAAACTCGGCATCAAAAGAACCATTCGTCGAAAACTTGCTGAAAGTGATCTAACTGCAAAGCAGACAGAAGACAGCGGTTGCTCCAGAGACATCGGCGAGCACGTCGTCAATTTGGGCGCCTATGGAGTAAGGTGCTCTTCACTGACGAGTCCCGATTTTGTCTCCGGTCACCTGATGGTCGAGAACGAGTGTGGAGACGTCGTAATGAAAGGTTTGCGACCTGCACAATTTCGGAAAGAGTACCTTTCCATGGAGGTTCGGTCATGGTATGGGCGGTATTCCGACGGAAGCGCATACAGCGCTCATCTTTGTTGAAAATGGCACGCTAAATGCCAACCGTTATAGCCAATATATTCTGCAAGAAGCTGTCGTGCCCTATTCCCATTTTATTGGTGACGGATTCATGCTAATGCATGATAATGCGCGACTGCACGTAGCACGTGTGGTTAGCGAATATCTTGATGAGGTGGGTATTGAACGGATGGAGTGGCCAGCGTGCAGCCCGGACCTTAACCCTATCGAACATCTTTGGGACCAACTTCAGGGACGCATTCGTCGTCGTCCTGTCCTACCGGACAACCTTCAGGAGTTACGAATTGCTCTTGAAGAAGAGTTTACCGCAATTCCTTAGGAATCAATTACGAACCTAATCAGTTCGATGCCGCGTCGACTACATGACGTTATTTTGGCTCGTGGGGGGCACGCACGCTATTAATTTTCGTGTTATTATTAATTATTACATTAAATTAAGTTTGTTTTCTTGTTTATTTGTCTTTGTTTTTACCGCATATTAGAACTGAGAACAGATGTTTACAATAATGAAGGACGTACGCAATCCTGTAATTCTAAGAAAATGTAAGTGCTTCTGCAAAACTGTTTCGGGTACCAGTTTTAGTTTTCAAGGTCAGTGATTTAAGGCCACTTTTAACAATGATTAAAAATCTGTATAGGCTTCTTTGAAAATTCCCGGCCACACCATCAAAGAACCATAATCGAATCTTTCGCGTTTCATAATTGTATGGTCCACAAATCTTTCATTTCTACGTCTTCATATTCGCTCCTGACTATCGGGTGATAGTAAACAAAACTACTACTCATCCGTAAAAAGGATCTCCATTGCACTATTCATTCCTCCATTGCTCTATCTCCCAATTCACATGTAAGCGCGCAGATTGAAGACGCGCGCGTCGATATGTAGGAAGCAGCCTCGGCCCTTTGGCAGCCTTCTTGCAGCCAGACCAGTTCTAGCAAGTTTTCAGCGAACGGTTCTCTCACTGACATCAACAACACGCACCATTTGAAGACGATGCTGAGCCTCTACAGCTGTCGTTCTACGATTGCTTAGAACAATAAAACGGTCATCAGCTACTATTGTCACTCATCTTGTTTTCACAGGCGATCGCTTTAAAATACTGTATCTTCGTTAGTAACAGATATAATGGAGTGAATAAAAAAAGAAAATGCTCAGAAAAGATTGGGCTACTGTTTGATTCCAGGTAAGGCTGTAGCAGCTGCACCCCACAGGGTGTTACAAATTTCGAGAATAAAAGTTTTTCTCATTTTTCTCACCCCGTATATGCTCAAATTAAAATCTGAACGAAAATTTCTATCGCAGGATTATTACAGAAGAATCAACCTTTCCATCAAAAAAAGAATCATCAAAATCGAATGCGCGGTTCGCGAGAAAGCCAGCTTTGAACTTGTGGCAAATTTATAGTGGCCGGTTTTTTTTGCCGGTCAGTTTATGTAATCGCTGCAGATAACGCCTTCTAGCTCATTTGTTTTAAAGCAAACGGTCTTACTGAAAATATCTTTAAAAAGAGCATAAAATGCAGAGATTAAAAGTGCCCGAATTAGATGGTTGTGCCATCTGGAGCGCCAAAGACCAGGAGGGCCGTCGACTGCAGGGTCGACCCCTAAACAATATAAAGATGACGTTGAAGGATCTTACATAACCGTAGTACCAATGTGATGATGATGATGTTACTTTCTCTTACTATGACAATTTATCCCTTTATTATGGTGTGTGGTAACAACAATAAGCAATATGTTCCACTCATCTGTCATGGCCTCTCCAAATTTGAATATAATTTAGAATTTGAATAAAAAAACATAATCTGTATTGTCTTAAGAAATATTGCGACAAATAAGCTAACAACAGAACATTTTTTAACCGTAACATTTTAATTTTTACCCAAATTTCGTTCTTCACCAAAAATTAAAATATAACTATAATTTAAAATGTAAGTCATCTTTTTAGTTCCAGGAAATAGAGCTATTTTAATCCGTGATTCTTAATAAAAATAAATTAAATATAGCAAAATGAATTTAAACGATTATCGCTTAATTTAAATACATTAAACTCTAAAAATAACTTTAAAATAACACGTGTAACTATTATGTTTTTATGTCATTTCGCAAAAAGGAACATAATTCACTTAACGTGCGCAGAGTTACAAATAGAACTTACCTAATGAATCTTTATGGTTCATAAACGCTTTCCGATAATTGAAAAGTTTACTTTTAAACTGTTTCTAATAGAAATACAAATAGAAAGAAAACTACATTTTCGTTTAATCTTAAAAGAATAAAAAATGATTTATACAACATACCCATCCTCCATTAGCGGCTATCCAATCAGCTAAACAATCCTCGAGGACCTCTTCCATAGCATCCATTAAGGCGTGCAAATACTCTGGATGACCTTGGCAAACACAATCGACCGCTAAACCTCCCGAAACTGCAAAAATTGCCACGATTTTTCCCCACGTTATATCACCATTTTTAAAAAGATCGTGAGCAATCGCAGTTAATAAGGTACCGGCTGCTTTGTCGGAAATCAAAACACCACCAGGTGTAGCACTTGCTTGTCTTGACACGTTCGAAAACAATTTTGGATGCATACTTTCGAGTTCTAATCCGGCAAAAACCAGCGCGGGAAAAACTTCGCGAACAATTCCAGCACTCGATGTACCAACCATGCTTCTAATTCGATACAATCCTAATTTTTTACTGAAAATTCCCGAACGTTTCAAACGATTCCTGATGTATTGTCCGCAAAGAACGCGACCTTGCCCGATGATTTCTTCCGGCGGTATCGATGGTGTTCTCCACGATCCGATGATTGTCGTTGATAATTTCCGAGAAACAACATCGCTTACGTTACTAAACCGACGTTTTGTATTGAACCCGGGAGGTTCTTCAACTTTCAAATGATGTAGATTTGAGTGTAAAGCACTTGGGATGCTGAATTTCCTTTTTTGATGGTTTTTTTGATTCAAGTGATGGTGAAAATTGGGTAATCCGATGTTTTGATTAAGATGATTGCTTTTAAAAATAGCGATTTTTGGTAAATTTGGTAGTTTTGGGTTTTGGGATAATGTTAAGTGATCGGTTTCTTGGAAAATTTCATCTTGTTCGTTTTCCGGATCGTTTTCATCCATCTGATTCGAATCGAATGTTGTCATTTTTTGAATTATTTTGGAACGAATCAAAATTTCAAAAGCTGAAAAAAATAAAAGAAATCGTAAATAACTAAGTTTGTTTAGACAATTTTAAATAGTTTCAGCTTGCAGATTGATTTCAAACGGATCCTAACAATTTCAAATGAATCTAAACGACCGTCACTTAATTTGAACCAATTAAACTGTAAAAATAATCTTCAAATAACACGTGTGGAAGTACTTGATGGATATTCATACGTTGTTTCACACATAAAAGTAATTCAATTAAAGTGTCGGCTCATCAAATACAAATTAGGGCAATAAAACTTTATGATTCGTGAATGTTTTCACGGAAATTAAACAATTGTATGTATTCATGGTTAAAAAAAGACTTCTAGTAATATAAATATGCTTTAAACTTGAAGTTGTTAACGTGGGATGTTATGGGTTTAGATTTAAAACTTCATTCAAATTGCGGATAATTTTAGGTTCTCTAAAGTTTAATGGTGTGGAAGCATACAAATTCCCACACTTGCACTGCTAAATACCGCAGTGTTCCATTTAGAACGTCGCGTATTTCGTATTAAATCTATTCGCTCCTAGTAACCTATATAATCTAAAGATCAACAACAAAATTTAACATTTAAGAATACAAAATTAAAACATTATTTAATATGAAGATGATTAAAAACCTTATACATTTTTTTATAATTAGAAAACTATTAAATTTTAACAATTTTCAAAGTCAGTCAGTTTTCAAAAAGCCAAGTTCAAGTTATTTTTCTGGTTAACATTAAAAATTGATTTCTCGAAAACTATTCGTGATTCTTTAAAACGATTTTCAAGGTTAACATTTTAAGGAAACTCTAAATAAACACACCAAATTTGTTTTTTTCTAATTTTATACCGATTCAAGAAAAAGATTTAAAAAAAGTGTGTTCACTAAATCTTTTTGCAATTGCTTTAACTTTAAAGATCGATTTCTTTAATCTTGATTTAATTTTGCCGGATGGGCAGGCAGGCTTTCGGAAGGGAAGGGGAGCAATCGACAACGTGTACGTGTTGAAGCATCTGGCAGATAGAGAGCTGGATAAGAAGGGAAGGAAATTGTACGCCCTGTTTATAGATTTGAAGGCGACTTTTGATAAGGTGGATAGAGGAGATGGGGAGGAGGGGGATAACGGAACACCTAATTGCGAGAGTGAAGGAAATATACATGGAGACTATGGCTAGGATAAAAGTGGGAGATAAGCTGAGCGACGTGTTTTGGACGACGAAGGGACTGAGGTAGGGATGTCCAAGTCTGTTTGCACTGTATACAGCGGACCTGGAGGATAGATTGGGGAAGGGGCAAATGGGAGGGTTGGTGGTGGGAGGTAGAAAGGTGCATATGTTAGCATACGCGGATGACATCGTGGTCATGGCGAGAGAAGCGGCGGAGATGAAAGATATGATAAAGACATTGGAAAGATATTTTAGGGGGAATAAGGTGATGGGACAAGTATGGGGTTGGGGGAAGAGAGTCTTTGGAAGGAATGTGGCAGCGAGGAAGATTATGTTTGAAGGTCTGGTTAGCAGTGTGATGATGTATGGAGCAGAGGTATGGGGATGGAGAGAGCAGGCAATGCTGGAGGACGTGCAAGCTAGATACTGGAGATGGGTGCTTGGGGTGGCGAGAGAAACACCGGGGTATATAGTGAGGGAAGAGGTGAAGGTGGATAAAGTCAGAGTGGAGGAGGGCAGGAGAGCAGTGAAATATGAAGAAAGAATAGAAGGGAGGCCAAACTGCGGGATCTTGGGGGAGTGTTGGAGGGAAATTAGAGAGGGAAAGATCAAATATGGGAAAGGAGACAGAGACAACTATTATAGACGAGCGGGCTACTCGGTAACTGAGATAAATAGTAGACGAAGGGTGGGTAGGGAGATGTGGAGGGAGTTGAGAGATAGGGACCGAGATGTGCAGAGACAGGAAAGAAGGACACAAATAAAAGAGGGGAGGTATAACGAAAGGTACAGGGACATAATTACGGAGGGGCTGCCTAGATACTTGTTATTGGAAGGAGATGAGGAAGGGAAGAAGTTGGTGGCTAGGTTCCGTTGTGGAAACGAGGAGAGAGCGAACAGATACTGGCTGGCCGATGAGGAGAGGTGGTGTAGGCTATGCAGGGAGGAATGGGAAACGTTGGAACATATGTTGAATGGGTGCAGTGAGTTGAGGGAGGAGGAGTTGGACCGAGGGCAGATCTTAGGAGAGGGGGGAGAAGGCAAACGATGGATGAGAATGGTTGTGGGGGTGAGGAGACAAAGGGATGGATGAGGGGAGGATTGGGCCGAGGAGCCGAGGGTATGGAAATGGAGGAAGAGGGTGGAGGGTGAAAATAATATACTAATGACATATATTATATTAGGATGTATTAAGGGGAAAATTGTAATTATCAAAAACAATAAATGCTTATTATTATTCTTTAATCTCTTCTAATTAGAATACTGAATCCTACATGTTTAAAGATTTTTTTTAGTTTAAATTAAAAATGTGTCAAAGTATTCATCAACTCAGGTGTCCAAAATCAGTTTTCACCATCAACATTTCTCAAGAAGAACACCTATATAATTAAAAGATGGAAGAGGAGACAGCTTGCGTGTAAAACTAACGGCATTGGCATTAAGAGGGGAAACCACATAGGAGGTTCATTTTCATAGATTTTTTAGGATTTTTTTTGGGTGGGAAGAATTAATCAGAATTTAATCAAATTTTGACATTATTTTGTGAATTTTTTTGAATAATTTTATCGAAAAATAACAAAGTTATGCTCTGATGTCCGCTGTACGTCGAACCTAGAGTTCTCCAATTGCGGGACATGTAGCCATTTCAATTTTATGCAAAAAAACACTCTTAAAATCATGAAATCACCTCAAAAGTTGGTTCATATATTTCGTAATTTCATAAAGAATCATACTATCAATTTTCATAATGATTGGTTCATTACCTTTTGAGCAAAATGTGAAAAACGTCATTTTGAGAAACACGCGTTTGTATTATATATTAGTCCTTTTTCTTCCTCATAGGCTTCATTTTGCGCCTGCAGCAGTGCTTTTCAAGCTTGCCGACCTTCCTTCGACTTCAATGAACTACGTCGATTCTGTCTAGAACTATTTGTTCGGCGTAATTGAAGCTTTGCGTACCTACTACAATTCCTGCTTCGTTCATGATCATCAGAAGAGATGAATTTCCTTCATTGAATAAGCCCACGGCTAAGTACGATGCCAATTCGATGACTTTTAGTCCAGAGTGCAAATGTTTAGGAACTAATTGCCAAATTGTGGAATCAAAGCTTTCATTTGCGTTTTACTTGTGGCTACACTGAGAAAAATGATATGGAAAATTGAACTAAATCAATTTAGTTGTTAGACAAATAGTCATTTATGCTAGAAAATTTATTCATTTACCTAACGTAACTTAGCTGACATATACAATTCTAATTAGTCAAATTTATGATAGTTAATTTATCTATTTACTGAGGTGATGTAACTAATTTTTAGAAAAAGAAACTACATCGTGGAAACTAGTTGATAAGTCTAGTTGTTGATTAGTTTAGTTACCTAATGTATTTGGTATTTTTGTTTATTTTGTTCTAGTCTGAATTTCTATATACATTTAACAATGAAATATTTTACCTAAATGGACAAATGTACTATTATTAAATACTTTATTTAAATGTATTTTAGTCGTTTTGTCTACCTGTTTTCATCGTTACATCGATCGTTTATAGAAAATATTTCTTAATACAAACATTGCTTTTTCATCATCGAAAACGATCGATAAAGCATCTGTTTTTGAGGATTCGCTACCAACTTACAGTTACAAACTTTCTTCATTATTACGGTTACAAACCTGTAAGACTGTACTCTTGTTTTGTTAGAGGGAAGTCCACTAATATTAATACGTTTTGTGGTATTCTCAGTCGTCACAAGTCGTCATTAACGTGTTCAGGTATTCGGAGTGTTTTTACGATTTGGTAAGAAATAAAAATGGATGTGCAAGTTGAAGATACTGTAACTACTTTGTTACAGCAGTGGGAATTACACGTATTAATTCCAGATTTTCAAGGCAAGTATTTAACTATGTTTTCAATTATTTTGTTATACATATACAATAGAGCGTCGATAATCCGGATTAATTGTGACCGGACCCTGTCCGTATTATCAAAATGTCCGGATTTTCGAAAAGAACCAAAAATAATGGACTTTTGTGGTTAAATAATTGATAAATAGATAAATAAAACCATTAATTAATATTAACTTATCATAATTTCATTATATCGTTATAAATTTCACAGAACGTGGGAAATCCCCGCGTTATATGGGGGAAAACACGTTATACAGAGACATGAAATTGCATAGTATGAAAACGCGTTATAAGAGTACCGTGTTAAATGGGGAATCACTGTACTTTGTCTTTTGTATGTACAATCAGAAAAAGAGAAATAAATTTTTTTTTTCATCGGTATTGAATCCGGATTATCGACGGACCGAATTTTTGACGGCAGGCATGTTACTTGTAGTTGTATAACTGTTTTAAAGGCAGCTCTGTATATGGTATGTGTTGTACAGCCAAAGGAATAGACATCGACGTTCTTGCAGAACTGACCATCAACGATATTGATCATTTAATTCCTGCAGAACAATTCGGTCTACGAATTAAATTTAGAAAAAAGCTTTTTGTATGGAAACAACTCAACGTAAGTTGACAGCTATAATCTATAAGTGCCATCATCATGCCACAATCTATAAGTTTATTTTCTTTAAATGCTTTTTATAGGGATTAACAACACCCCTAGCAAGTACAATTACTGCATCGAATTCATCATCATCAACAGTAAATAATTGGATAAATGCTAATATAATAGATACAGATGGAAATGGTAATCCTGAAAATCAACCGATCTTTGTAAGTTGTTTTATATTCCAGTTTATTTCCTAAATCATAGATGTATTTATTTTAGAAGTTAGAAAATCTCTTATTAAAATCGGTTAGTGGTCAGTTAATTTTATCAGAATATAAAGTTAGTGGATTAAGTTCGAAAAATCGAAATATCCTTACCACGATAATCGTGGAGGATTGGTTAGCGAGTGACACATCTGTAGATCGCCAATTGTAGCACTGGTAAGTTGTTTCTTAGTTGTAGCAAAACGTATAAAATCATTAAAATAACTTAATTTTCAGATTGAATTAGATTTTGAAAAATTGCATCCAAAGGGAAACACACTATTATTTTCCAAGTGGACAATATTTGAAACCCTTATAAAAAATATATACCATAGAGATATAAAAGATAAAAAATCTCGCACACTTCTCAATTTATTACAGTCATCTAACTTAAATGAAGGTTTGTTTTGTATTTTTTGATTTGTTTTCATATTTATATAGACATTTTAGATTCAAAAAATTACCTCTTAATTATAAATCTGAATGCCATACTTATTCCTGTTATAATTAAAACTGGACAAGACATTTACAGACCAACAATACTAGATGGCCAAGAAAGATTCGCCTATCATTTAAAGGTATATTTAAAACTTTTACTATTTAGCAGCAAAATATAATGTGTTTAATTTAGGACAAGAGCTTCATACAAAGTTTTATTAAGAATAGAAAGGAAGTTTATGAAAAGAACCACTGGACGTTACAACCATTGATATTAGGAATAGGCAAAACAATTGAAAGTTTAGAATGCTTTTATATATACGTTAATGACATATTATATGAAGTTGAATCCTTTTTAAAGGCAGTTTCTGTCACATTTCAATTATATATCGCCTTCAATTTGGAATACCCTAAACAAAGTGTACAAGTGTGGAAATTTATTGAAGAGTATTTTAATGAATTAAATTTGCCAAATAAACCAAAGAAAAGTAGTACTGCTCGAACTGCACTAATTTCTGAACTCATAAACCAACAAGGTAAGGATCAAGGTATCAATTAAAATTAAGGACAATGGAAAACGGCGTAAAATGTTTTTTATGCCCAATATTTTTCAGCGACGTTAAAACGTACACAAATCACCTAAAAATTAAACATAAATGTAAAAATGTACTTTACTACAATATACTTGAAAATATATTTGTTATATATATGTATACTTGTTTTCTTTATAGATACATCTTGATAAAGTATCTAGTGATACGGATATGAATAATAAACATTAATAGACATTTTAAACACAAAAAATGATCAAAATATTTACAATATTTTGATAAACGAACTATCGTCAATATTAAATTCAACTATTTGCAGTAGTTAATATAAATATATTATATAATACATCAAAACAATGTTGTAATAACACCTACCAACAATGAGATATTTTGACTACAAATCGTCGATATTACAGTGAAAAATTTAGGTACGACGTCTATATTTAAGTAATAAAGCTATCTACTACCATTAATAATAAATATAATATTAACAGTAAAAACATCTATTAATATTATATAAAGAAACTAATTTTATTAGGTATTTATAAGATACATTTTTCGATCATTTATCTATCTTAAATTATCGAAATAGAATTAGTTTGTATAACTAGTAGTAGTAGTTAGCTAATTTTTGACTATACATTTTAGATAATATAACTAAATTTTAGGTAGTTTTCCCACATTATTTTTCTCAGTGTACCTAAACATCTTTCCAGTAATTCATCCCTTGGTAAATCTTCATATATATGCAGAATTTCCTGCTGTGTGTCGGTATGCAATAGAGTAGGGTGCGGTGCAAGCTCCATTGCAAGAGCTATTCGTTTCTGCCACACGCACCAACTGTCTTCTCCCTATGGGCAACACTCGTGTCGAGGATTTTCATCGGTGGATATCATATGATAGTATGTCGCCATCATTATTATCACTCTGTTTATTACTGTGCTGGTTCCCATGGAACTTTCTTTTACGCGGCTTACTGCGGCGTTTGTAAGTGTCACGATCACCTTTCGGATACGAAGACATTCTCACTTTCAATTGCAAACGTACTCGTAGAAACTAAATCAAAACTGAAACTTTTCCATCCAACCGTCCCTTTTTTCTTGAGTTCGCAAGATTTTGAAGTTGCTCTCTGTCAAAATGGCAGACTTCCTCTTTCTTCCGTTATATTTTGTGACTTTTCTTTCACCGGCTTTTGGGAAAGGACGAATTTCTTCCGGCGATAACATGGGTACGGGCATAACAGATATTGATGGACTAGCAATGGCATCTATTGTTTGTTGATGGGATGAAGAAGGTGAAGTCACCACTGTTGTCGAGGTAGTAGCAGTGACTTCTGTTGTTAATTGATGCGAAGTAGAAGGTGAAGCTAGCTCTTCAGGAGTTGGTTGGCTGCAATTTTCCACAAATGGTGCTGGTCGATCTGTGACATACCTTGGTTGGAAATCTGTCTCAGTGAAAATTTCTCTATTGAATGGGTAAATTCCACTTACTTGAAATCTAGCCATAATGATAGGCGTAATTGCATATGGCAACGAATTTGAGGAAGGAATGATAACATTACCGGAACCGAGAGATGAGATTCATGGTTGTCCAACAATAGTAAAACGGGTCTATCTTTGCTGCATTTCACGTTGTTCACGAAATGTATCATCAAATTCATGAAGTTTTCCTCCTTCATCCACCCAGAAGGATTCGTGTTACCCACACTACCTTGGGGACCGTCTATGATCTTTATAATGGACACGCGGGAAAATAAAAAACGGTGGTACGCTATTTCCGGTAGCAGAAACGGCAATAGCCATGGTTACTAGCGTGCCTCTTTTCGCTGAAACTAGTGACCCTACTTGTTTGAAGCCTTTTCTTGCGATCACTCGATCCGGCCGCTGGACCGTGGTAACATCTGTCTCATTCATGTTATATATGTCGTTTGGGCGGAAGTGATAACGGTCCATAATAGTAGCTAAATTGTTGAAGAAGAGTTCCACATTAGTTTGATTAAAATTTGTGGCTCTAGACAAACTAGTTGCCTGTGGTGCTCGAAGAGACAATCGTGGGTGCCTTTTTAGGAAACTTCCAAACTACTCCGGACCGGCCATTAAATTATCATTCCACGATACGGGCATTTTCTGTGACAAGGCATTTCCGTAGTCATATGCTAGACGTCGAACTTCTTTTGGACTAAGTCTGAAGTATATATCAGATGCCTTCTTAAGATATTCCTCTTGGCGGTTTTCTTTCTCTTGGCTAAAGACGGCCCACAGTGGTCCGAGCGGTAAGAAAACCCGATCGAAAATATTATTTTGGTGTTAGCAATTAGCTAGCTTTATGAAACTTGGCATATGATTATAAGACCAAAAGGGTAATGTTGTGTCAAAATTTGAATTAAATTCGTCAACCGGAAGTAGTACTACGCAAGCAATACTTTATTTAAATTCATACTCATTTTCTCTTCATATAAATTAGGACTTTAAACAAGAATATTACTATAAAATTTTGTGCAAAACATTAGACGTATATTACTTCACATTTTTTTTGTGTAATTACGTGATCGCAAATTCCTATCTAAATTGTTTTATAGAGGACCTATACCGGATGTCTCACGCAACTGGTTCGTTAGAACTTTTTTAGGTACCACTATTCGTAGCGGTTTGAAATTTTGACAACATGGATTGTTCATTCGAAGCTTTCGATCTAAAATACTTTCAAGATGGTCGCCACTTCCGGTCTACCGGATGTAGACCACAACTTCGTTATTTTAAATGGAATGCTATAGTTTTTAATGCACCTTTTAATTATATTCGACAAAATAAGTTGACTTTGATAAAAGTTATTGGTACCTACCATTTTTCGTTTTCGAGTTATTTTGTTTTTAAGTTTTTCTTTGGCAAATTACTTTGTGCTCTTTAAAACCTTATATCTCAGCCAACGTTCATTCAAAAAAGCTCTAAATTGGCACGATTACTCTTGAGATGTTGTCAAACAGATTGTCATTTGTTGTATTAAAGTATCTTATACAGGGTGGTCAAAAATTGAATTATCGTTTCTCCATATTCAATGGTAAGAAAGTCGAAAATTTTAAATGGAACGCCCCATATTTTTTTACCGTATCAGAAATGGAATTTGATAAAAATGTGGCAAAATTAATTGGCAGAATTAGTTGGTTAGATAGCTCAATTTTACTTAGCTTTTACTAAAAATGTTTTAAGAACTATTCGAGAATAAACTCATCGCTCTTAATTTGAAGTGATATTGGAGACCATAATACGTAAGTTTGCAGCCTACTTATAGTAGAATTTTCCCATGATACTGAGATAGTCCACATACATTTCAAATTATTCGAGATAATATAAAATATTTTGTTATATTCACCAACATAACAAAATTTATCTCAATTTGTGTGAGTCTTCTTCATTTTCTAAATCTTGTTCCTCTATATTTACTTCTTCATCATTATTGTCTTCTTCTTCACTTTCTTCATCATCATCATCTTCTTCTTTACCTTCTTTTTCTTCTAGAGATTTGTCCAGTATAAGTAAATTTTTCATGTCTTCATTCATATTTTTATATCTTTCTGAACATTCTTTATAAAAGTTACTAATAAATGGATCGGAGCTCAGTAATAGTCTTTTAAATAAATCTTCATTTGTTTGAAGTCTACCACATTTTCTTGTGTGACACTCTCTAAATCTGCGTACTTGTTTGTTTTTTGCTTCTTGATAAATAAGATCCACAATTATGTGTTAAGTAATCTTTGACTGCCAATTTTTTGGTTAAGGCGCACGTTGGCGCAAGATTTTTTTCTTATGCTATGTACACCATACCTTCAGCAATAAAAAAATGTTAGCTACAATTGTTCGATTTTGTTCGCTCGCAAGATATTTAATTTAAAAGATTGAATGGTCAAAAAATATATGTATTTATTGACGTCAATAGAAATGGTTGTAATTTTTTTCAACAAACATCTTTTGAAATTTGGAAAGGCGTAAAATGAAGACCTTTCTGTACTTTATAAGAAACCAACGACACAATATTTTCAAGTAGTGATATACCATCTTTTTTGTTTTGTAAAGTTGTGTCGTTTTCTAAAAAATGTCCTTATACAAAATAAGGTAATTGTAATAGCAATTTATTTCGCGCAGTAGCTATTATAAAACACCAAAGACTTCATAAGCTTCACTAAGAGTCTATTAATAGTTAAAATATATGTAACATTTAAAAAAACAATACTATAAAATTTTTTTTTCAATTGATTTTCGATCGGGTTTTGAGTGTTTTCGGACCACTGTGCGGCCCTTGTTCTTTTATATCCTAACACGATTTTACTTTGACCGTCGGCAAGTTCTTTGTTAGTGATTTTTTTTGCAGAAACTTTCTAGAGATTTGCAGTGAACACCAAACTCCTCAGCAGCTTCCCACACTTCATTGAACAGATATTGAAAGTTGGCTCTTCGAAAATTATAGCTACCACCCAAAAATGGAAAGTTCGGGAAACCATCATTTGCCGTCAGTAAAATCATTGTAATATCTAAGGCGGGATGGTACTAATTCTCGTAGACGTAGGGACAATCATCATGAACAAGATCAACCCGATGATCAGTATTTGTCAGAACCATAGAACCAATAGACGATTGTCCAATAACTCCGGTTTTCCACATTTGATTGATATGCCAGGTGCCTTAATATATTCAGGCACATTAAAATCACCAAGGACAAGAACAGGATAATTCAAAACTTTATGTTCTATGGCATCCAAGAAACATAGGAAATCAAGTTGTGGATTATCAGGAGGTATGTACAGTTCTGTTCAGATATAATGCGAAAAGAGCCGCTCGTAGAGGCATAAAATTGTGCTAGAAACGACCTACGTTCACGAGGCATTCAATTTGGTTTTACCTGCTCTGTAGTCTTGTACAAGTTCCGAACAGGCAAGCGGGGTGATGTAATTTATGGCCAAGATGACTGAATCACAAAGAAAAATTAAGAAAATAAATAGGTATAAGCAATTCATTTACAGTAAATGAATTGCTTATTTACTTTAGACAATTCCTGTAGTAAATGAAAATAATTACTAATAATTACTGTATTACTTTGGTAATACTGTGGAAGGATAACGAACCTCAAAAGAAATGAAAATGATATATTGATAATAAGTTATATATAATAAGGTATATTAACTATACATATATTGAAATATATCGCAAACCATTTTAATGTAATAAAATCAAACAATCAAAAATCAATATAATAAAATATAACACTCCTATATAACAAAAAATATAATATATTATTATACATATAAAATATAATAAATATTATAATAATCTAATTGGGGAGAATTCCATATGATCCATTATACCATCAAATATCAGTATTTTGTATAATACCCCAAATACCCATTATTCTCTATGCAACATTGCAATCTGGTGGACATCGAATTTACAAATCTTTCGTATACATCCCTACCGCGAAACAATTCCCACACAACTGTAATGTTGCGGCGCAGATTATCCACGTTGCGAAAAGGAAATTTGGCATTTTTATGAACTGTTTTTCCACCAAAGAACATAGATTTTCGAATGGGTTTAGATCCGGTGACCACGGGTATTCGCCTAATCTCATTATGATCGTCAAACCAATCATGAACAATTCTTGAAGAATGCACGGGCGAATTGTCTTGGACTATCGTGATGATCCCTTCTGGATACAGGTCTGTGAAGATGACTGGTTCCCAATTATAGTCAAGGTATTCACGGGCAAATCGTAACAGTGTTGTAGCCGATTGCTCCGTAATTAGGGTTTTTTTTACAGCTACCCGGTCATGAATGAATTTTATTTGACGTTTTATTTATAGAAATACTCTAAAATCATTTATTAGAGGAACATATAAAAAATCGTGTATTTGTTGTGCCTAAAAATATCAAAAAAGATTTAAAATAAAATAAAATTAACACATTTAAAAAAAGGGTGATCCATTCTTCGGCGCACTTCAAACTGGGACGGTTTTACCTGGGTTAAGGAAGAGGGTAACTTTCTTTAATCTCAGAAATCGAATTGAATAGAAACAAAAGATGTCTCCGTCTTCTTCCAGTACCAGCGTCATGTCGGAGCTAACAGCGGCCGATTCGCATTAAATCTGAACAGAGCTGTACATGTATATATTCAGGCACCATGATAATATAAGGTTACTGACCATAAACAGCACTTGCAAATCAACACATTGACAAGTGGTACTTAGTACTGAATATCTGTAAACATCATGACTAGCTACAGCAAGCAGACCTCCTCCACCTCTGTTATGTCCAACCAACTCAAACTTACGATCAGCTCGTACGACGCTGTACTTATCCACGAACAATTCATTAGATCCAAGATCCGAATTTAAATTAGTTTCCGATAGAGCAATTAAATTATAGTTACAATCAGAACAATTAACATAAAATACATTAACAGATTGATAAAAATTAATACAGTTAAAGCGACATAACCGCAAACAACCTACAATCGCTACAATATTTGGTTTAAAGTTTGCGTAAATGCCTGTTTCAATAGGATGTGATAAAAGTTTTTGAGTTATCTGAAAAATCAAATAAATGCCGTTTTGGCTTGGCAGCGTCAATATACGATTTCTAGAAAGAGTCCCTTACTGTAAGTTAATTTCTTACCCAAGATACTGTCAAAATCATGTCCTTCCTTAACATGTGCGCAACTAAACCACGCTTTTTTCATTACAAGTGAGACAATCTCTATACATATGATGGACAAGATTCAGTCTTTTCTGGTTTCACTTAAACTAGTATTTAGAGCAATCTATGTCTTTTGGTTGTTTCATTTTAATCCTTTCCTATGTTTCTTTTTCCAACGATTTTAATCTGAATTTTTCAATCTAATTGTTTTTTTTTAGTTATCATTCCTAATACACTTCTTCGTAGAATTTCTTCTGTATCGTCTGTATCAGGCACAAAGTCTTTATCGCTCGCAGAACCATAAGATTCTAAATAATTTTCAGGGTTTTCAGCAAGAGATTCGTGTTCAGAAACAATCATTTTTTAAATTATTAGGCATATTGTCATTAATCCAACGATATGTCGGTTTCGAAATAAGCTAGCTTATAACCGAATTTTGTTTCCTATTTAAATCGTAAAATTTAGGGATGAACGTAAAGGAACTTTACGTGCCTTTTCACGAGGGGTAGGTTAGATAGTAGTTTCCGCCGGATTAAGTCGAGCTAGAATATCGATTACTTTCGGTAAATTCTGGTAGGATTATAAATTAATCATTTGGTACTGTTGAAATTTTAACCAGCTTCACTTTTTTAAATCCTATTAAATTTAATGGAATAAAAAACATTCTGATAGTTTACATTAAAATTTATAACTAATAGAATGTAAAAAGAAGTGATATTTCTATTAGTGATGAAAACAAGAAACGTTTAACTTTAACGCTGAAAGTAACTGATAAAGTTTTGAATGGCTTCGATTGTTGGAATGTATTATATACGATCAACAACTGTATTGATGGTGTAATAAATGGTGTTAATAAATCGCCATGATTTTCATCGAATAAATCAATGTAAACCAATAGAGTGAAATCGTTATGGTGTGCATTCTAACTAAAAAAAATCATAATAACGATGTTTATAGAAAATAAAAAATCATTTATGATATATTAAAATTTCATCAAAATTGCTTTAAAATTCATGGTGATATCTCAATTCGTTGTTGAGATACGATTTTTTCAAATTTATATTTCAATTAAAATTGTCATTAAATTTGGTTTAATCTACTTTTTATTACATCATGATGTTACAACCAAATAGGTAAAAATGGGGTTAAAAAATGCTGTTTATAAAAAATAAGAGAAGATTTATATCACATTAAATCTTTATTAAGTTTGCTTTAATCTGTTTCTTGTTTTATCGTGATATCGCAATTTATTTTTGAGATATGATTTGACTTTAAATTTAATATTTCATCAATATTAACGTATGTTTTATAAATGTTGTTGGTTGATTAGCAAGAAATATGATTGCAAGCATTTCCAGTTAATTAATGTTTTTGTATTCATATTTACTGTGTTATTTGACATTTTGATATACATAATAAATTTACAGAATAACATAAAGTGGAGAATGGATGTTTTTAACAAATTAAACCAATAACAAAAATTAAAAGAAATTTAATTAATTAAATAATAGAATTTGATGTAATAAAATCTAATTAAATCTTATCACTAATATAAATTGTAAGAGTAACTAAAAGTGCGGTTTAAATGTTTAATCGTCTTCTTTAATGCTCCGTTAAGAAGTTGTGTGAACCACGATGCGCTAGAAACTATAAAGATGCCCCCGTTGTTTCACAAACCTTGATTAATTTACATGAATTAAGCCATTCACATATATTAATGCTTTTACAGTTTTAACATACTTTTAACTATCTTTCATTACTCTGTCTCTTCTGTATTATAAATTGAATGAAAGCTTCATTGCTTCCAACACATCAATGACATCTGGTGCCATCCAGATGTTGGAACTTGCCCCTTTTACTAATTCAACTTCTCCGCGATTACAGATTTAATAAATCCTTACTCAATTTAAACAACGTTCTTAAAGTCAAAAATGGTGATAAACTTCCGGTTGTCCGTATAAGAAATATCTTCCCAACTTTTGCTATTCTTTCTTCCCACTTCTTACTAGGTCTTCCGTTCTTTTTTTTATCCTTATTCTTTGCTTCAAATACCTTTTTTACTATTGTGTTATGTTTTTTGTTCCATTCTAATTATGTGGGCGTATTAGTTTAGTTGCTTTCTTTCTATTTTGCTGATTATCTTTTCTTGATCTGCTCCCGGTTTATTTCCTGATTCCTTATCCTATCCTACTTCGTGTGATAAACCACCCAAGTACTTATATGATGATACTTCTTCTATCTTTTGTTCCTTAATAAATATTTCTTTCGAGTTATTTCTTATTTCCTTTATAGGCCCATCTTTTCAATTTCTTCTGTCCATATTTCAACCAACTTCCTTGCCTTTTTATGGTTCTCTGCTATTACCAGAGAAGTTATTTGTTCTTATTCTTGTATTTTTTATCTCTCTGTCCATTAATATTATAAATCAAAACTCTCCTTTATTGAGAATGGCAAGATCGGCAAATCGTGTTAACATAGATCTGTTTCAGCATTCTTTCTATGCATTTAAAAAACTGCTCTTTGCTGCAGTTGGTGTGTTGCCTCGAGCGTTCATTTGATATATGATATATTTATATCACCTAAACTTAGTTTTAGTTTTTTTTCCTTTTGAATCCCTTTTGTACTATTAATGTTAATTCATTATTATTATTATTGTGAACTGTAATTCTATTTTATTTGTATACAATTGGTTGTTTGTGGTACAGTATTATTGGGTTCGACCTGTTTCTGTACCCACATGAAATAAATAAATAAATAAATAACACGGGGCTTAGGCTATCGCCTTATTTTATTCAATTGCTCATTTCAAAAGTTTTTGATGTTACTCCCTTCATTTACACTATATCCTTGACTTTCTTGTACAGGTTTTCAATTATTTTTGTTAGCTTTTGTGGTACCATTAGTTGTTCTAGACACTTTCATCTAATAGTACTGTTAATCGTGTGAAAAGCTGCTTTTAGTTCCAAGAATATTAGGTATAGTTCATTGCCCATCTCTATTTTCCTTTCAATGATATTTCGGATTACATGTATGTTATCGTTCATTTGTTTGCTTGTTTTGTATGCTGCTTGTTCAGCTTTTAGTTATTTAGTGTTCAGCTTTTTTTAACCTTTTTTTATTATCTTTGTGTATAATTTGTAACTTGTAGATGATAGGTATATGGCTCTGTATGCCATATGCCTAGGCTGTGTAATTTTCACAGTTCCTTTTTTATGTATTGGTAACATGATATTATCTTCCCAATCTTTCGGGATTGTTCCCGACAACCATGCGGTTTTATATACATATATTTACTTACAAACCACTCCTTCCCTTTCATTCCCAAATATTTTATCATATTCGGATCTATCTTGTCTTTGCCGTAAGCCTTGTCTGTTTTCATCTTCATCATTGCCTCTCCTAATTCTTCAATTGTTATCTCTTCAGTTGCTATCTCTGTAGTATCTTCCCTTATCTCATCTTCTCTTCCCTGCTCCATTATTTGTGCTCGTTTTCCATTTCTTTCTTTTGATCTCCCTTTAGTTTTTTATTTTATTCCAGAATTTCCTGTTATTCGATCCATATGTTTCATTTAAGCTTGTTTCGAACATATCCCAACTTTTCCTTTTTGACTCTCTTACCATATTCTTAGCTACATCTCCGTTCGTTCTATAGTTTGCTCTATCCTCTTCCGAATTCGTTCTTATGTATTTCTTTCATGGCTCTTTCTTCTTCTTGATTGACTGTCGGACCTCTTCATTCCACCAGTGTGTTCTCTTTATCTGATTATGATGTTTTCTCATTCCAAACACCTCCATATTTTATTTCGCATTATCTCTTTAAAAATTTTCCACCTTTCTTCCAATGTTAAATTCTTTATTTGTTCTAGTTTTTGAAATTCGTTGTTTGCTTTTTCTTGGTATTTTAGTCTTTTTTCTTCCTGTCTTAGTTTATGGATGTTTATTTTCGTGTAGGTTTTCATCTCTTCTGTTTCGATTTCTATATTATTAATAGTTGCCATGACTAGTCTGTGGTTGGTCACCATTTTTGCTTCTACTTTAGTCTTTACCTTCTCGACTCTGTTTTGGAGATTCTGGGTGTATGTAATCAATAATACTCTTAGCATTCCTTTCTTCCGCCACAAACGTATAGTTATCTTGCCTCCTCTGACCCCATATAGTGTTTCCAATCAATAAATCGTTTATTTGACAACATTCCAGCATTCTTTGTCCATTTCTGTTCATCACTGCCTCTCCCTGATTTCCATATTATTACCTATTCTCACATTCCAGTCTCCCATTATAATTACTTCCTCTCCTTGTTCTCTGGATTTATCGAAGGTTTTCTGCAGACTTGAGTAAAAACTTCGTATTTCTTCTTTCTTCGTCGGTGCGTAGATTTGAATTATATTCACCTTTCCGTTTAGGTCAATTCCCAATTCCAGAATTCTTGAATTTACTGGTGCATACTTATTTACTTTTTTATTTAGTTCCTCTGTTATAATTATTCCTACTCCCTCCTTACTCCACGTATTTTCTTGTACTCTTGAAAAGTATATACTACTATAATTGTTTGATAATTGTATGCTTCCCCTTAACTTCTTTTTCGCTTCACTAATTCCTATTATTTCTATCGCAAACCTTTCCATCTCCTCCATTATTTCCCTTTCCTTTCCCGTTAAAGTTGTAATATTCCACGTCCCCTCATCTTTATAACTTTCCTATTTTCTCTTGGCGTTTATCCATATTCCTGCCATTTTCTTTTTACACTTCTACTTTTTTTGAATTTAATGTGCGTCTTCTTTTCCATACCGTCCGGTGATCTTTCCGAAACTGTATGTTTATTATTCCTGGCAGCTTCTTCATCCACTATCTTCCCCTCGTCGTTTGCTTCATCCTTTACAATTATTTTGTTGTATTGCAAATGAGCTTTAACTCCTTTCCTCCCGAATTCCCTTAGTTCAGTTATCAAATCATATCTCTCTCTCTGAATTTTCTTAGAGTAGTCTTCATTTACCCATATGTTCGTTCCTTTCAACTCTTTAGCGTTTTTTTAGGATATTCATCCTTCTGCCTTCCTTTGTTAGTTTTACTAATATCGGCCTATTGTGGTTCTCTTATTCTACTTTTCCTCGTTAAAATACATATAGTTATAATCTAATTTTATCAATAGAAGTAAAATTGGGAACTTTGTAACACTTGATCGTTTTCCCTCTCCATAATAAAGTAAATGATTCAACAGTGATTTAATAGGATGATACTTTCAAATTTATCTGGAATTTCGACAATTAAACATAAATTAAATAATTTAGTTTTCTTAGCAGCCTTACTTTTCTGCGCATATGCAAAGAACAGCTAGACAAAGCAATGGCCCTATTTGAAAAGCGTAACACTACACTTTAAAGAAGTTAATACAAATTTGTCAAATGCTTATAGTGGTTATAAAGAAATCTATAGAGAGAAGAAAGCAAAAAATAAATATATCACTACGCCATCAACCTTTGCTATTTTCATCGATCCTACATTATTAAAACATTGTTCGTTTCAACGTGATCACTTGTTACATTTAAATATTTATAACTCTATAATCAGGTTAATCGTCATAGTACTCTTGTTGTTGCAACTTTGAGATAATCATAAATGTAGTCTTCTTATTATTCACTGTAAGTACCTTGTCTTCATGTTTTTACTATTCGATCCATTAGTCTTTGCGGTAATACCAAGGATTCTGCTATAAGTATGGTATTATATACGTCTGATGTTGTTGATCGCCTCCCTGTTTACTTTCATTCCGGTTGCTGTTGTACAAATTAAAGAGCAATACTTGCTTTATTCCTCGTTTTTTCTGTACTTGTTCTGAAGGTTTCGTTCATTCTTGTTTATGATTTTTTTTCTTAGAAGCTTTATGAGATGATTGTGCCGAACCTTAACAAACGCTTTATTAAAATCCAGGAAGCACACATATACAAGTTGATTGATATCTATGCATTTTTGAGTCAACACTAAATTCCAATTAATTTAATAATTTCAGTTCGCACCTTGTCGGAGCCTGAAGCTTTATTGTTCTTCGCTGTTTTCATCGTATCAATCGCTTAACTTATTCCTTCGTTATTTTTAGTCTTTGATCCATGTCGATATTTTCGTCAAGCGATTTCTGTTGTCTTTCATCTTCAGTTCCTGGAGGTATCTTGCACCTTTGTGAAGAAATTGAAAAATGGAATCAGTCTCTCATTCCTTGATCCCAATCCTACTGCTTATTAATAGCTATTTCCAAAAATATCTTGAAAGAACGCTTAATCAATAAGGAATCTATCACAATGTATATTTGAAGATACATTTGTATCTTTGAGATAAAGTGAGATATATTCATGTAAATGTTTTAAGTGATATGATTTGTTTTAATATATTATTAAGAATAACAATAATAATAATAATAATAAATAAATTTATTGCCATAATAAGAAACAAAAAATACAAATTAAAGAAAATGTATACATTTAACTTAATACATAAATACGGGCAAAAGGGTCGATTTATCGCGTAAGCGATATCTTCCAAACAACCCAATCAATCAGCAGTATACTAAGTTATATAGAAAAACAATAAATGAACGGCAAGCTGCTATGCTAAACTTATGGTCACCAAAAACGGTGCATAATGATAGTTGCTGGAATAAAAGAAGAAGAGAAGAGAAGAAAAGTAGAAGAAGAGAAGAAAAGGGAGAAGAAAAAGTTTTCAGGAAGATACTTGAAGAGCCAATAAATGACGTTTTAGGTGGTTTTTAATTGTTACAAGGTGAGGAATATTACGGATCTCAGTAGGCAGACTATTCCAAAGGGTTACTGCCTGCACAGCAAACGATTTATGGTAAATCTCGGTACTATGGGTCGGGAACATAAGCACAGAATCTAACTGAGATCTAGTAGGTAAACCATGCGACGACAAGCGTTGAAATATACAATACAAATACCTTGGGGTTTGATTGTGAAGAACAGTATATAACATAGTTAATATACGAAACGATCTACGGTTCTGACAGCTTAATATCTGCAAATAATTATGGTATGGGGTTATGTGTTGAGATCTCTCGAGATCAAAGATATATCGTATGCAGTTGTTTTGAAGTCTTTGCAGTTTGTTTCGTAGTGTTGCCGAAAGATCAGGATATGCCGTGTCAGCATAATCAATATGGGGGAAAATCAGGGAAAAACAAAGATTACGACGGATCATGGGAGGAAGGAAGCAACGGAGACTTTTCAGTGAGTGGAAACAATGATAGACCTTTCTGCAGACGGATTGAATTTGAGGTTTCCAGGACATTGTAGAATCCATAACCACCCCAAGGTTTCTAACCGTGTCTGACAGCTGAATAATGTCTCCGTCAAGCATTAAGTGAATGGATGAAAAATTATTCAGCTTTGCCAGTAAAGGTCGACTGCCAAACGCAATTGCTTGAGTTTTAGCAGTATTTAATTTAAGGCCATAACGTTTGGACCTATCCAAAATATTGGAAAGGTCATGATTAAGACGTGCAATTGCTTCCGGAAAATCATCAATAGTTGTCGTAGTGTAAATTTGGAGGTCATCAGCATACACATGATAATTACAAGAAATACAGTGGGTGACGGCATTAATAAAAATCGAAAAGAGCAACGGACCCAACACACTACCCTGGGGTACACCACATTTAATATCACAAGCAGACGAGAGCGCAGAATCAGCACGCACACACAAGGAACGACAGAAAAAGTAAGATTGAAACCAAGATAAACATGAAGAGGTAAATCCAAGGGCAGCTAGTGACGCCAACAAAAGATCGTGATCAACCGAATCGAACGCCTTGCTGAAATCAAGTAATACAAGGATGGTAACACAACGTTTGTCGCAAGCATACCTAATATCATCTGTAATCTTAATAAGCGCTGTTGTCGTGCTATGACCCTTACGAAAACCCGATTGAAAGTCGTTGTGCAAGTTAAATTCTTGTAAATACTCTTGAACTTGTAGATAAACAAGGCGCTCGAGAGCTTTAGATAAAACAGATAAAATGGAGATAGGGCGAAAATCATTTAAACTTGAGGGACTCTTGGATTTAGGTATAGGGACAACATGAGCAACCTTCCAGATTGAAGGAAATGAGGATCGTTCAATGGAGAAGTTAAAAATGTGGGTAATAGGAGTAAGAACAATATCCAATATTGGAAGAAGAAGTTTGAGACCAATTCCATCAGCTCCCACACTCGTAGACCTCGGGTGATTCAAGGCATCGCGGACTTCTGACGCTGTGACCAGGACAAAGGAGAAAGAAGAGGATTTCGATGAGGCAAGAATTTCAGAAATAGTTGTCATCCTAGTCCCACCGCTAATGAGCAGAGGTGGGTCAGCAAAAAATCTCGCCAATGAATCCACATCACAAGCAGCCCGAACAGAGGGAGACTCAATCGCCCCTAAGGAACGCATCAACCTCCAAAACGTCCTCGGATTAGCATTGGATAGTCTCCGGTAGAAATACAATTTTTTGGCATTTCTACATTGGTGATTGCAACGGTTACGCAAGATCCTATAGTTTTCACGATTAATAGTATTTCAGTGATCTTATCTCATCACTTAACCAGGATGCGGACGGATGTCTCACCCTACGTCGTCTGAGTGGGGCATGCTTGTCATAGAGATTGATAAGTTTAGAGTTGAAGTAGTCAACCTTGCCATCAATATCGGCCATTCGATAAAGCGGAAGCCAATCGATCTTCTGCGCATCAGACAACAGCAAATCGTTATCAATACGACCCAGATCACGAACGGAAATAATGCGTTGCGAGAAAATATGTTGTCGTATCTGCACTGCACAGTAAATTAAATCGTGATTGGAAAATTGAGGAGCAGGGAGCTGACCATGCATAAGTATGCTGCTCGGACGAGTCGTAATAGTAAGATCCAGAAGCGAATGCGAAGTTGGAAGATGATGAGTTAGTTGTGAGGGCAGGATGGTCAAATTTAATGAGGAAGAAATGAAGCGAAGTTCGTCACTCCGTAAGTCATTTTTTAGCAAACAAGTATTGAAATCTCCCATCAGAAGAATAGTGTTATAATTAAAAGAGTGCCTCTCAAGGGTTTCCTCCAATTGATCAAAGTAGTTAATAAGAGGAGGACAGTAAAAAACGCCAAGTAATAACTTGTTGTAGGAACTTTTCAGTTCCACAAGCATAAATTCCGCCCCCGAAACTGACCCATCGGAGGATTCGACAATCGTAGCACTCAGGCTATCCCTGATAAATAAAGCCACTCCCCCACCCCGCGAAAACAGACGATCGTTTCGCAAAAGACTATAATTAGGAAGTGAAACAATCGCTGAGGGGAGAGAGGGTTTAAGCCATGTTTCACTGACCATAATAATATCAAAAATATTAGATTCGAATGTGGTCAAGAAGTCATCGAAGTGGGCAGAAATACTTTGCACATTAATATGACACACGGAGATAAAGTTTGTTAATCCGTTAAACAAATCAGCTGAAGGTATCCCATCATAAGTACTAAAGTCGTTTACATCAGCCTCACATTAATAATAACAATTAATTAATTACATTTTCTGTTTTATTCAAACAAGTTCCTTGATTTTACATAAAAATAAAAAAATGTTTCGGACATCGTGAAATTTAAGCTTGAATGTCTAGCAATTTTACGCGCCAATTCTCGAAAGTGTTGGTTATCCGGTTATTTCCGTCAGATTAAGTCGAGCTCGGTTATCGATTACTTCCGGCAAAGTAAATTCTGCCAAGATTATAAATTAATATTTAAGTAGTGTTGGAATTTTTACGAACTAAATTTTTTTTAATCCTATTAAATTTAATGAAATGAAAAATGATTTAAGTCAAAATTAGCACGAATTGCTTTTAAAAAATTTAACATTAACAAAGTGATTTGATTATTCATGCAAATAAAAAAGAGACGGTTAATTTAAATATTTCTAGTAACCAACAAAGTTTTGGATGCTTTTAGCCGTTGGAATGTATTATGTAGGATCGATAATTCTATTAATCTTCCTTCCGACATTTCCGCGGTGAATAAATCACCATGAGCATTCAGTGATTTCCATCCTATAAATTTTGTGATAACACAACTTCCAACCAACACAGTAATATCGTCACCGGGCACCTATCCTAAATAAATAAATTTAACAAACAATTTCTTTTCGTATATAATTTATATTATTTTAACAAATTTAATGTAAATATTATTCATTTCTATTAACTTAGAAAAGAAAATTTATTTGACTCTTTTAGACTTTTGTATTTGCCATGACCTATCTTATCTGGATGATTTACTGTAGAGAAAAAAGCATTAAATTGTTTCCTGGACATACTTTAGCCAAAATTTATAGGCAATTACTGTCATCAACATGAAAAATGGTAAAAGTATTACGAAACACAATCTCTTTCGTAGTGTTGTTTCATTTCTTTAGAAATCTTTAATTTTTTTTACATAATGCGTTAAAATCAATATAACTTGAAAGAATCATATCTCTAAAAGTAATATCATTATAAAGCGCTAGCGTAAAGTAACCCGTCAGTTTCTATATTTTATCAGCACAAATATTTTCTTATGGAAAATTTTGCTATCACTTTTAGTTTTTCCGGAAAATGGATCACCTTTATTTTTTTTAATGGAAAACCCAGTATATTATGGTATCTTCCGAATGAATAAAACAATACGAATCCAACGATACCTCACAATCAAATATCGGTTTATTAGTTTTTTACATAAATATTGAACAAAATGCGAAATTTCGCCGGAAAAATCAACGTATCTTCGTTGACTACCTGTCGAGATACAATGGGCCAGATAAATGGTGGACGGTCAGTTAAAGGTCGGTCTACGCTAGGGTTAAGCAGGGTTAAAATCGGCAATTCTTTTAGAATGTTTTTATGAAACAATCAATGCAAGAAAAGGATAAAAAGAAAGTTCTTCTTAAAACTTCTAAGAAAAAATTGTCATAACAACAATTTTAAAGTTTGTAGGTACCTTGAAATTTTCTATTTAAGGCAGCATGCAAATATTGTCCTTCATTTCTATCTTGGAATTCTACCCGACCAAGTATAACCATAGAAAGGCGAGATCAAAATGGCTAGGAGTTTACAGCACAAAATCGGAGGAATTTTAATATTCGCTCGTGCTGACAGAAATGTACATGAAACAGAGCGACAATTTAATGAACGATTTCCTGAACATCCAATTAGTCGAAAATATTTAAGAAAACTTGTAAATAAGTTTTTGGAAACTGGAAGCGTCGAAGACCGCAAAAGAACTGGTCGTCGTTCGATTTCTGAAGACACACAAGTGCAGATGTTAACAGAAGTAGTTAATGCGTGCATGATGTCGTCTGCTGCTATCGCATCAACGTGTGATGTGGGTCCAACAACGGCGGGGAAATATTTTTAGATTTGTTTCAGTGGTGAATGTACTTTCTTTTTGGATGGAAAATTGCATCGGCAAAATGTACGTTACTAGAGTGATTTTAATCCACATGAATATCGTGAAGTTAACACTCAATTTCCCAAGAAAATAAATGTTTGGACAGGCATATTGGGAAATCACATCGTGGGACCAATATTCCTAACTGAAAATTAGACCGGAATTGTATTTAAGATTATTAGAAGAAGATATTAATTCTTTTGCAAATTGTACACCAGAATCCTGACGATTTTGAAATGGCTTCTCCATATCATGCGGCAATGGTACGAAATTATCTTGATACAAATTTTAATGGACACCATATGGTGTCCATTAAATGTGATGGATCGGTCGACGTGGGCCGATTGACAAGCAAGGGCCAGCAAGATCACCAGATTTGACACCTTTAGATTTTTTTTTATGGTGTTATTTAAAATCCAAGGTATATGAAATTTCACTGGACAGTATTGAGGATTTAAAACAAAAAATTATTGACGTCTGCCAAAATATTGATCATCACATGTTAAGCCGTGTGAGAGAGGAAACACTACAAAAATGTTTGTTCTTAATAAATAAAAAAATCTTTTATTATTCAATAACAACACTAAGCCTATTTACAACCGATACGGCAAAATCTTTAATAAAAAAATTTCATTTCTTATATTGACTTTGATTTTTTTCTTTATAAATACAGGGTGTCTCAGCGAGACCGGTCATTAGACGTTTCTGGGGTTCTGGCCAAACAAAAAATTTGAGAATGCAGACTTAAGTATTATCGATTACGTTCTCTTCATCTAAAATATTTTCAGATTTCTAGCACTTCCGGTTATACCGGAATTCGCCACCTACTCTATTTTTTTAAATGGAACACCCTGTATATTTTTACATATTTGGATTTGTCTGTTTTGAGGGTTTATAAATAACTTTTTGTAATTCGCTACGGTAATGGAAGCTATAACAGTACTCAAACGGGTGCTGTAATGAGACTCTTTACAGCATCCGATGCTGTAATGAGATTTTAGTAACATTTTATGGAACCAGTTCAAGTTGGTGACATTGGGTCATTAATTTTTCTAGTTGTCAATGTGACAATTTTTGTCTATGGATGTTTAAACACGTTCTTAGCATCGAATACAAGGTCCACAATGATGAGGACATTGAACACTAAGCAATTCTCTTATATTGGGAGGTGTACATGAAACATTTTTTTTCAGGTGAATACATTTTGTGTTTTGACAGTTTCTAATTGTCAATTCAAATTTCTATTTTCAAGTGTTACGGTGTTACCAACCGCTGCATACCTATTTCCCTACATTGTCAAAATTTATTTTATTTTTGTTAAAAAAAAAGGGATAAAAACGCGAATTACAAAAAATAGCATAAAAAACACGTTTCATAAGACTTAAAGCACTCATTCATTAAAAAACTCGTGGCTTTGCCACTCGTTTTTCAATTTGAATTCGTGCACTTCAAACGTGTCTTACGAAACTTGTTTTTTAATATACTATTACTTTTTGCAATTTGATTCGGCCGTTCACGAGTTATTCGATTTTTTCTAGAAAAATCTGCTCCAGCGGACATTTGTTCAAAATATCATAGAACACTCAATTTTTGAGATATCAATTTAGGATTCAGAACATGCTTAAACAACATGATGGAGTATGTTTTGGTGCCGAGAACGGCTGTCTAGATCGTTTGGTCACTTTACTATGACACGTTAACTTTTCGAAATTTGGAAGCACCATAACTTAATTTTTTTAAATGGCACCCCCATATTATATTACTTAGTCGTCTTCGGCGTCTCATTTTACATCTTTTATATTCCATATGTCCTATGCCTAGCATTAATAGTTTGAGAAATAATTAGGGTTTTTTGAAAAATGCTCACATATTATATCGATATTAACCTAGTGTGCCATGGAAAACAAATGTTTAATCACTTATTGATAAACGTCAAAGTCTGATTGTCTGATTGTTTGAATGTGACGTTGTTTGATGCTTGTGAGTCTAAAACCAGCTAAAATGGATATTAATAACGTAAATAATGTTTATACAAATGAAGAAATCCATAATTTATTTTTTGTGCACGAAAAGTGCGACAAAGTTCTTAGTAGAACTTGCAGTTAATGAAAATTATACACATTTATCTCCGATGACAAAACGTAAATTTAGAAGAATAGAAGCAAATTTTTTGCATTTTGGACGAATTAATCATGTGTTAAACTGACCAAAAAATTTAGTAGATAATGCAACGGAAGAGGTGAATACCTTGGCTTATTTCGAGACCAGTCCCAACACCTCAATTACGAGCTGCCAAAGAAGATCTGGGAATCATACTACGAACTTTGTCGCGCTTTTCATGCAAAAAAAATAAATTAAGAATTTCTTGATTTGTGTAAATATTACTTTCGTTATTGTTATCGATTTTAACTCGTTTCAGTACTAATATTAAGGGACATAACAGATAATTATTAGCTCACATGCATCAAGTGACGTAAACAAGTGAGTCTTTGACAAGAACTCATTGAGAAAGCTTGTTTTCCATGGCACACTAAGCTAAATATCCACATGATATGTGTGCATTTTTCAAAAAACCCTAATTATCTCCTAAACTATTAATATGAGGTGTGGAACATATGGGATATAAAAGATGTAGAATGAGACACCGAAGACTACTAAGAAATAAAATATCTGGGGTGCCATTTAAAAAAATTAAGTTATGGTACTTGCAAATTTTGAAAAGTTAACGTGCCATAGTAAAGTGACCAAACGTTCTAGACAGCAGTTCTCGGCACCAAAACATACTTCATCATGTTGCTTAAGCATGTTCTGAATCCTAAATTGATATCCCAAAAATCGAGTGTTTTCTGATTTTTTGAACAAATGTCTGCTGGAGCAGATTTTTCTAGAAAAATTCGAATAACTCGAGAACGGCCGAATCAAATTGCAAAAAGTAAAGTTGTTTATAAACCTTGAAAACAGACAAATACAAATATGTAAAAATATACAGGGTGTTCCATTTAAAAAAACAAAGTGGATCCATTTTCCGGAAAAATTAAAAGTGATAGCAAAATATTCCATAAGAAAATATTTGTGCTGATAAAATATAGAACCTGACGCTTTTTTGTTCATATTGATATCTCAATCTGTTCAGAAGTTAAAAAGGGGGGGGGTTACTTTACGCTAGCACTGTATAATAAAGTTAATCCATTTTTAATTCACTACAAATATTTCCTTCGGTCCATTGAAATTCTGATGGTAATTGAACTACACTACGCACTATGCCTGTTTGAAAACATACATGAAGGTCAAAACTTAAAGAACACTAAGGCCCACTTTTACCATCCTCCTGATAAACTATCTAGAGGATAGTTGCCATGGTTACGGCGGTTTTAAGCACTCTCATTGGCTAAGAGCTGGATTTATCTATCGAATAAATTTATAAAGAGGTGGTAAAAGTGGGCCTAAAAGTAGCAAATTGATGATAATGGTGGAGAAGGAAGGTAATATGATTGAAAAAATAGAGAATGTTATCAGAAAAAATAATAACACAATACATTTAAGGCAATTTACATTTAAGGCATCGAATAAAGTAACAAAAGTACTATAATGGGTACGTTCGTAGAAGAAAAGGATATTCAGAAGGCAATAGAGGAGATTATGGGTGGAGCCGACTGCACGAGGATAAAAATTAGATAACTGAAACTGATAAAAGATGAAACTAAAGCGATAACCATAAAGGTAGGCCAAAAAACACCCGACATTTAAGTAAAACATAGACATGTCAAAATAGGTTTTGCCAAATGCAACTTGGAGATACTACATGTGCTAGACCTGTCGGCATGCAGAAATGACATATTTGGGGTCGGATAGAAAAAAGCTATTTTTCAAGTATGAAAAAAGGGAAAAGCACTAAAAGCTTGTAAAAATGAAGAGTACTGTGCGATATGAAAGATTGGAGGAAATAAGTTTGGCTCTGGAAAATGCCAAGCTTTCAAGAAAGATCTAATAAAGAATAGAAAAGTTCAAAACAAAAAGACAAAATAGAGAAAAGCCAGAAGCAGCAAACGGGCTTCAAAAGAGCAACTAATGGAAAGTTAATTGAAATATGGAGCAATATTGCAGTATTATAGATTGATCGAGAAATTTTATGTCCACTAAATCACTATGGTAAGCTATATGAAGCGTTAGTAAAAATAGAATAAATAAAGAACTGGAAGAAATGAGGGGATTTTCTACTGACAAGTATGGCTTTACGAACGGAAAATGTACGATCCAATAGAACGCAATAGAACACACTGACGTTGTAATGGAACCCAAGAAGTACGACACGTTTAGGAAAGACAAGAGGAAAAAATGCGTATTTATTACAGTCGAAGTACGCAACGCGTTTGAAAATGCGCTATGGGGAAAGACCATTAACGCCTAAGAGACAAAACGTGTTACGAGATGTGTTTTTCAACAAGTTGTTGACTTATAGGATTACACATATGTCACCATACGTTTCATTGTCACCAGGTAGTAGAGAAAATGAAAAAAATGGGCCGTCAGATAACTCCAGAAAACACAGCGGCTATAATGATCATCAGCAGACGCTGTGGCACGAGATTTCAAATTGTCCCAAAAGCACAAAATACTGTTCACGCCTTACACCGGATTAAAAGTCAAGGTTTCAAGTCAACGTTTGGTCCAAGTGCCTCCAACAGAAGGAACTTGGAAAGAATTCACAAATGCTATTCGCTTGTAGAACTTGGAGAGAGATTTGCAACGTCAAACGGAATGTTAAAGTTGTAAAGAGTACAGAGAGGACTCTTAATTCGAACAATAAGCGCATGCAGGACCATCTCTAAAGTGATCCTCCAGGTGTGGTAGGAAGCGTGATGCCAATAGATATTATTATCGGGATAAGAGTTGCGGCATATGAAAATATACAGAGAAGACACTTACTAAATGAGACCAGAGATGGTGTAAGGCAACAGGAAATGCCAAATGGACGAAGAGATATACATGACTTAAAGAGATGGCTGTACAGATGATGGGAGGATGTTGACTACCATATGAACCAGTCCTTAATAAGATGGCATGGGTGTTTCAAGGCTTATTTGTGAAAACATAAGGTTACGAATTTGGATATATGCGACTATTGTGACGGAATAAACGACACGAAGCATACATTACAACGAATCTGTTCTACATATAAATGATAAATAAGTATTAGTAGTAATGAGAACAAAAGTTATAATGGTTATTAAAAACAACATGTGTGTACATGGTTACAAAACAACAATAAATAAATATTGGACCTTACCAAGGACAGTAGAATCTAACAGGACTGCTACATCCATTGTATTTTTGTAGCCCACTACGGGTTGGTTGCCCGCACTCTACGTCACACTATTTGCCACGCCTGGTAACTGTCTGTGTTTTTAGAGGTTATGTGATGGACATTAATACGTCTAAAAACATAAAACTTTAAAAATAATATGAATACGTCTAGGATATAACCTCTAAAAATACACAGCAAATACATAGACCATAACAACAGCAGGGCGTGGAAAATGGTGTGACGTAGTTTGCGAGCAGGTTGTCACAACAATGGATGTAGCAGTCCTGTTAGATTCTACTGTCCTTGGGACCTTACTATCAAATCGTATTACTACATAAATAAAAATCACAACAGATTCCCAGAGTCGCTAAAGAAGTAACCAAAAAAAGGATAAAGTGAAGATAGAACGGATGAACAACAATTCAATTAAAAACGAGTGATGTTTTGATGTAGTAACAGGAGAAGAAAGGAAGCCAATTTTTTGAAACAAGGACGTAAAGAATGGAGTAAGTTTCATTGACACACATCTTAAGCTGTGGAAATGCACATGAAATGTGGGAAAAATTACTCTCAGTTTACGAACATAAATCTGAAGTGAGTGTACATTTAGTAAAACAGAAGTTTTTTAACGTTACATATGAAGGAAAAAGCATGTCAGTTTTTCTAGCGAAGTTGGTGGAAACTGCTAGCAAATTAAAACAGATAGAAGAACCAATTTCCTACCAAATGTTAACGATAAAGGTAATCAGGTCGTTTCCAGAATCGTACAAACATTTTGTGTCTGCATGGGAGTCAGTTCCATCGAACAATCAATCAATATGTGAATTAACATGACGGTTGTTGATTGAGGAGCAAAGAATAAAAACAAATGAAAAAACAGAAACTGCTTTTTTGTCAGGAAGAAAAGATGGAAAAAAATAATAAAATGCTTTCAATACAGAAAATTTGGATACATTAAATAAAATTGTAAAAAGAAAAAATAAGATAGAATATGTCATATTTGTAACAAACAAGGTCACATCCCAAAAAATTGCTGTTGTTTAAAGATCAAAGAAACAACAAACAGAATAAGTAATCTAATAAAAACGATAAAGTCAATGCGAAACATTGGAACCAGCAAAGAAAATAAAAATTGGAGATGGAAATTTCTTAGATGCTACAGCAGTAGGAAGAATTAGGTTAAAGACATTCAATGGAAAGAATTGGAAAATGGGAGATTTAAAAAATGTTTTGTATGTGCCAGGTTTGAAGATAAATCTATTTTCTTTGGGAATTGCACTTTCGAAAGGATATAAAATGACATGAGATGAAAAAAATATTTAAATTTATTAAACATAACATACTTGTTGCGATAGCATTAAGAGATGGAGAGGTCTATCGAATGAAATTTGAACATGTAGATTTTGGATACAGAGCAAATGTATGAGAACTGTAGATACCTTATAAGGATGGCATAAACGACTTGGACAACCAAACATTGTGTTATGTATTTAGACAGACGCGCGCGCCCTCTACAAAAGAACGAAGCGTCGGTAAACAGAATAAAACAGTGTGACTTGTAAAGCTGTGTGTTATTGTTAATTACTGAGAAAAAAAGTATATTTAGAGTTCTAATGTGGGTTTATTTGATCGGGTACACAACATAATTGGCGACGAGGTAAACGAAGAAGTCGAAAGTGAAAGAAAAAGTCAAAGTAAAGTACAAAGAAAGTAATTAGAGTCTAACCTAAAAAAAAAAAAAAAAAAAATGTCGATCGGAAAGGTGAACGAGTTCTCACCCGAAACAGAGAATTTTGAACAATATATCGAACGCCTTGAACAGTATATTATAATTAATGATATCAAAGAAGAAAAGAAAGCGGCATTGTTAATTACGTTGATAGGAGCGAAGGTGTATGCCATATTAAAAAATTTATTATTACCTGATAAACCAAGCACGAAAACTTATGACGAATTAGTCGCAGTGTTAAAGAAATATTATTCGCCCACTAAAAATATTATTGCCGAAAGATTCAAATTTAATAAAAGAGATCAAGAAGAACATGAGAATATTAGTGAATATGTCGTAGAGTTACAGAAGTTAGCAGATACGTGTAATTTTGGGGTGTTCCTGAACGAAGTACTGAGAGATAGATTCGTAGCAGGAATAAAATCATTGGCACTTCAAAGAAAATTGTTGGCGGAAGACAATTTAACATGGGAAAACGCAAAAAAAATTGCAGTCAATATGGAGTTAGCCGATTCCCAAGTGAAAGAATTTAAAACGTCTGACATGGGTGTTAGGCGAATCAATCTTAAATATAACAAAAATCAAAAAGAGTCATATGTATCAAGAAAGTCGTCAAGTAGTGAGGGAAATGATATAGGAAAGAAATGTCAAGTCGAGATTAATAAAAAGGATCAGTCTGCAAGGTCAAGCGTAAGGGAAAACAAGAAGAAATATTATAGATGTGGGAGAAGTAACCATGATCATGAGGATTGTCCGGCAATTAATTGGAAATGTTATGCCTGTCAAGGTAGAGGTCACATAGCGACGTGCTGCAGGAAGAAAAAAAGAATACATGGAGTGGAATCAGCGGTGGAGTCTGAGGGCACAAGTGAACAGAGCAGTGATGAGTGTGAATTAGCGATTCAACAAACAAATATTAATACAGTTCATGATAAGTTATTTAGTAAGATAAGTATTAACAAAAAATTAGTAACGATGGAGGTCGATTCTGGTGCTAGTGTTAGCATACTATCTAAAGACAAATTTGATATGATATTACCAAATTGTAAATTACAGAGTTGTCCAAAACAACTTTTGTCGGTTTGTGGTAATAAATTAAAAGTTGCAGGTCAGACCAATGTTAGGGTAACTACTAAAAATAAACAGAATGTATTATTGCCGTTAGTCATTATAAATGAAAAAAATGTTAGTTTATTAGGTCGTCCCTGGTTAGATGTATTGGTCCCCGAATGGCGACAAAATTTAACGATCAATAGGGTAAAAGTTGACACAATAATTAAAAATATGTCAAATAAAAGTTTAGAAAACAGTAATAGTAGTAATAGTGTAAATAATGAAAAAAGTAAGTTCAAAACAGATGAAAATAATTGTATAAAACATTTTCTGGCGCAAATTGTTTTAAAAGAAGATGCTTTGCCTGTATTCCATAAAGCCTATTCAGTTCCTATATCGCAGAGAGAGTTAATTGAAAAGGAAATAAAGAGGTTGGTCAAGGAAAATATCATAAGCCCAGTACGTCACAGCGAATGGGCAAGTCCGATTGTTATTGTTGAGAAGAAATCCACAAATAATGAAGAGAAGAAAATTCGTCTTTGTGTCGATTTTAAGAAGACCTTGAATCCTAATGTGAAGAAAGACCATTATCCATTACCCTTAATGGAGGACGTGATTAATGCGATGGCTGGAGGTAAGCATTTCACTATTATCGATTTAAAAAATGCCTATTTACAATTAAAAGTTCAACCTAATTGTAAGAAATATTTGACAATTAATACCCACCTTGCATTGTTTGAATATAATCGACTACCATTTGGTGTCACTTCAGCACCAAGTATATTTCAATCCATTATGGACCAGATCTTGAAAGATATACCAATGACCGCATGCTATATAGATGATGTTATCGTAGCAGGTCGTACATTAGAGGAATTGAAGAAAAATGTAGATGCCGTGTGCAAACAACTTGAGAATTATAATGTAATCATCAATTATGAAAAGAGTCAATTCAATAAATTGTCGGTTGAGTTCCTGGGTTACAAAATGGATGCTAATGGTATTCACCCTGTAGAAAATAAAATAGAAGCGTTAATGCAAGCACCTGCCCCCACAAATTTGACTGAGTTGCGCTCTTATTTGGGATTTTTAAACTATTACCATAAGTTCATTCCAAACGCTTCAACTCTATTGCAACCACTATATGATCTAGAGCGAAAGGATATTCCTTTTCACTCGAATAAAGAATGTCAGAAAGCATTTAACAAAAGTAAACATCTAGTAAAGTCCAATGCTACACTTGATTATTTTAATCCTAAATACCCTACACGCATTACTTGCGATGCATCTAAAACAGGAGTTGGGGGAGTGTTGAGCCAAATTGTTGAAGGTGTGGAGAGACCAGTTATGTTTGTTTCTAGAACGTTGTCCGATACTGAGCGGAATTACGCTCAGGTTCAAAAGGAGGCATTGGCAATCATCTTCACAGTACAAAAATGCCATAAATACCTTTATGGAAGACCATTTGAATTGATTAGTGATCATCAACCGCTAAAGATATTGTTTGGAGAAAAGAATGGTTTACCTATTCATGCATCTCAAAGATTACAGAGATGGGCCATTATCTTGTCAGGATACAATTATAAGATCTTATATAAAAGAGGAAAAGAAATAGGAAACGCTGATTGTCTATCAAGGTTGCCGCTCATTAACAAGGAACTTACCGAGGAAATTGATATAAATATTCTGGATGCACATTTCCCAATTACAGCAAAAGATATCGCGTGTAACACAAATCAAGACACTACACTATGTCGAATAAAAGAATATCTTCAAAATGGATGGCCTATGAAAGTTGAAAATGACAATATTAAGCCTTATTTCAGGAAACAAAATGAATTGTCTATCGAAGAGAACTGTATTCTACTTGGCAATCGAGTTGTGATTCCCTACCAATTGAAAATGAGAATTTTGGAACTCCTCCATGATAAACATATTGGCATGGTAAGAATGAAAATGTTGGCAAGAAATAATTTATGGTGGCCTCTGATGGATGAAGATATAGAGCAGTATTGCAATAAATGTGATGTTTGCAAATTTACCCATGGCAAATCATCAACAACGACTATAGTACCTTGGCCAAAGTCAAACAGATGTTTTGAGAGAGTGCACTTAGATTTTTTTCAGAAGTGTGGGAAATATTTCATGTTGCTGGTGGATAGCTTCAGTAAGTGGTTGGAAGTAAAAGTAATGAAAAATACAACGGCGGAAGAGTTAATAATTACCCTAAGATCAATTTTTGCCACTGTTGGGTTGCCACAGCAATTAGTCACAGATAATGGACCACCATTTGGATCATCAGAATTTAACAAATTTTGTAAGTTGAATGGTATATTGCTAACACATTCTCCTCCATACCACCCTCAATCTAATGGGTTAGCAGAAAGAAATGTAGCAACAGTTAAGAAAAATTTGGCAAAACAATTAAGGGAAAATGAACAAAAACAATGTAGAAAATCTCTACAACTACTATTGGATAATTTTCTTTTAAAACATAGAAACACGCCAAATACTGTAACTGGACTCAAGCCTACAGAACTTGTTTTCAAGTATGTTCCGAGAACACTCCTTACATTGATTCATCCACACGCTGTTAAAGATGAAGAAAAGGCAATGATGATGAAGAGGAGACAACCGGAATTTAGTATAAATGATAAAGTGTTGGCGTTTATTAATTTGGGCGGAAGATTAGGACATTGGAGGGAAGGAAAAATAGTAGAAAGGAAGAGTTATAGAACTTACATGGTGCAATTTGATAATGAAACTAGATTTATGCATGTGGATCATTTGAAAATGGATAAAAGTAAAAATCAACACAGTGAAAATATATCAGAGGATGAGAAGAATTTGAGATATCAATGGTTATTACAAAGTTTACCAACATCAATAGAGAAGAATGAAGATAAGACATATAAAGAGGTACCTGTGACTATGGAGACAATGGAGAAATCTAAGATACCGCAAGGTCCAGAATCGGATTCCTCAGATCATCCCTCTACTCCCAAATCTCCTAAAACCCCTAACTTACGTCGATCTAAAAGAATCATAAAGGCACCCCAAAAATTAGATTTGTAACGAAGGAGGGAGTAATGTTATGTATTTAGACAGACGCGCGCGCCCTCTACAAAAGAACGAAGCGTCGGTAAACAGAATAAAGCAATGTGACTTGTAAAGCTGTGTGTTATTGTTAATTACTGAGAAATAAAGTATATTTAGAGTTCTAATGTGGGTTTATTTGATCGGGTACACAACACATTGATTATGAAGATTTTGAATTTTTTTGTGAAGGTTGTGTTGAAGGAAAGAAACATAGAAATCCGCATCCAAGAAGTGAGAAGTAGAATGAAGTTTCCAGGTGAAATTGGTGCATGTAGATCTCTGTGGGCCAATGGAACAACAATCGTTGGGAGAGTCATGGTATTTTAGGTTATTAAAAGACGATTGTACAAAGTTTAGAACATTATATTTCTTAAAACATAAATACGAAGTGAAAGAAAAATTAATCGATTTTATAAAGAGAGCAGAAAACGATATTGGAAGAAAAATAAAAATAATAAGGACAGGATATGAGGATAATAAGACAGTGGTTTAGAATTTACATGTAAAGAAGTTCAGGAAATTTTAACGAAACCAAAAAACAATACCATACACACCACAACAGAATAGTAAGGTTGAACGAGAAATGAGAACTTTGGTAGAAGCGACAAGGACAATGCTTATAAAATATTGAAAAATATTTTTGGTCAGCAGCCTACACTCTGAACAGATCAGGAAAAAGTGCAAAAAACAATAAAGCACCTTATTAATTATGGTGCAATAAAGAATTCGACTTGGAAAATTTGAAAATACTTGAAAGTGAAAACTTGAAAATGGGATAGTAAAAGTAAAAAGGTCTTATTCATGGGATATGAAGAGGATCCGATAGGGTACAGGGTTTATTGTCAAGAAACGTTTTTTTCAAACCAGATATTCAAGATAAAAGATATTGAAAATCAAGAAAAGAAAGCAAGCACAAAAAAGAAGATTCGGCAGAGGAAAAAGGAGATGAAGTGAATGGAGAAGAATTGAATGGACAGAAAAAAGGCGAAGAAAGAAAAAACAGAACAAGTGCAAACAATAAGAAGAATGCCAGAAAAATTTAAACATATTGTTTTGCTAACCTATGAAGAAGCTTTAAAAGACGAATGGAAAATGCAGTAAAAGAGGAAAAACGATCCTTAAAAGAAAAAGATGTGTGGGAATCAGTAGATCAAAATGAAGTAAGACATGACCAGAAAATATTATCGAGCAAATGGCAACGAAACAAATAACAACATATATAGGCACTGAGATTATACCAGGAAACATTATATATCATATGCTGGATATATTGGCAGAAAAGGAGAAAAGTGAGAGAGCAGAGAAGATAGAGATACGGCGATCAATGGAATACAGAAAAGAATAAGTGATGAAAGAACTAAACCATGGTCAGCTGATGATGGTCAGAACGCGGCAGCGTAATCCACGCTTTCGAGGAATGTATGGAGGAGACTCAAAATGAGATCCAACCCAACACAGATTTTCCTCTGCCTCAAAAAAAAAAAGAAAACATTAAAAAAGTGCAATGGGGTCATACACACTTATTAAATTTAGAGAAAATTTTTATGTCAAACGATATATGCAAGTATATGCATGAACACAAAGTAAAAGAAATATTTTGATCAATTTTATATTTTGCGTAATTTGAAGTGAAAAATAGCAAATATTCAAACGAAATAATTTCGCGGCTTTTTTGTGACGTAGGAACCGCACTGCCTAAAACAAGTTAAATTGTCCGTTAGATAGCGCTTGCGGTGTGACAGTGTCAAAATAAAACCATGGATGTAGTAGAGTGTCTCTATTACATCCATGAACAAAACATAATAAACATAACCTACAAACACTCTATCTCTTTTCAATACAACCTAAATGACGTTCATCTCTTTCTCGCATTTGAGCGGGTAGCAGGGGACGCAAAAGTGAGAATCGTACGTCATCAACGCGGGAATTTTAAAAGCGCAAATGGGTATATAAATTTTCAATAATTTTTTTAACAATGACTTTGTTCGAAAATATTAAAAAAAAAAATAACGGTAACTATATTTTTATATAAACTTTCAGAAAATATAATAAAAAAAAAATCGTGTATGACCCCATTGAAAACATCGTATCTCAAGAGCGGATTACAATATCATCATGAAATACAAGCCATTTTAAAGCATATTTAATTAATATTTAACGTGATGAATATCATTTACTTATTTTTACAAATTTGAATGTTATCATTTTTTTTAATTCATCGCTGCACATTCATGTATCATAAGCTATGATTGTTAACAAAAACTTGAAAAAATCATTTTTCAAAGAGTAATTGAGATGTCGTGATGATTTAAACACCACTTACAACACTGTGCAACAAGAAAAACCATCCCGGTTGGTTCCAATGGTAAATGAAAGTAGACCAACTAACTAACAAAACTCTCGCGGAATTTTACTATATTAGCTCGGGTCTTTTTTTTATGACCACCTAAAGTTGGCATGTATTTACGGCAGTTTTTGGAAATAATTTAAGTTATTTTTATATACTCTGTTTATTTCTTTAAAACATTTTATGAAAAATGACTTAAAACGGACAGTAGACTACAGGACGTACAGGTATACGTCCAGGGAGTCCATTCATCACCCGTCGCTACAACAAAGAAGCAAGAAAGTCTTACAGGTAAAAAGACGAACAAGTACACGCACAGGGGGTCCATTCGTCACCCTTCGCTATAAGAGTGATACAAGAAAGTCGTACAGGTACAAAGATGAATAGGTAGAAGGGTAGAAGTTAGATGTTCAGGCGGGTTAGTACATAAGTCCGTATCTTTTAGTTCGAGAATATTTCTCAAACAGTGAGCATCTGGCAGAGCATCGTTTATTTGTGACTTAGTGATTTGTTTGGTGTGTGTTTATTTGCGACTTGTGTTTGTTTGGTGAATTGTTTGTTGTGTTTACGGTGGAAAAACCAGTATTTGTGGCGCTAAAATGGTTTGCAATATAAACAATTTCTGTTACGTTTGTGGCCATTTCAACAGATAAAGCATGGCTCTTTCAGTGAAGAATTTAAGTTCGCATACGAGAAATACTTCAACCAACCAGTTATTTCCGACGTGACTTGGGTTCCCAATGTGGTTTGCAAAAAATGTTACAGTGACCTCTTGAATTGGATGCATAGAAGAATAAAAAGTTTGTCGTTCGGCGTGCCAATGATCTGGACGGATCCGATTAATCACGACCCATCTGTTTGTTACGCGTGTGTGAATTCTGGTAGTGGAATGAACAGAAAGAAAATGAGGAGTAAAGTGTATTTAAGTGTCCCAAGTGCTCAAATACCATTGCCACACACAGAAAACATTCCAGTGCCAAAACCACCGAGCCCGGGCGTGTTATCGGGTATTACTTTTTCAATCCACTTGAGCGATACTTTTTCATTGTATGAACCAGTAGCAACTGTATCAACTGGGCCAATTTTGGTTACTCAAAATCAGCTGGACTCCATCGTTGCGAAGTTAGGACTATCACAACGTAAGTCGGAACAGTTAGCTAAATTTCTAAATTCGAACAATCTGTTGGCACCTGAGACAAAAGTCACAGTATATAGGCATCGACAATCCGCACTGCAAAAAGGTTTCACTGTGAATGAGGAGCAAACATCTGCATACTACAAGGATGTCGACGGTCTCATGAGAGAAATGGACATCCTCTACAGACCAAATGAGTGGAGACTGTTTATTGACAGCTCCAAAATAAGTTTGAAAGCGGTGTTGCTCCATCAAACAAACACGAAACCATCGGTACCAATCGCCTACAGCATTGAAACGAAAGAAACCTACGATGCATTAAAAAGAATACTGCAAAATGTTGATTATGACAAACATCAATGGCGGATATGCTGTGACTTGAGGATTGTTGCAATTCTTCGCGGATTGCAAACCGGATACATTAAATATATGTGTTTTATCTGCGATTGGGACTCCAGATATAAAGGCGACCAATATACAAACCACACATGGCAGAGCAGAGAATCGAGCAAACACGTAAATGCCAATGTCATTCAAGATCCTTTGGTACCACAAGACAAAGTTATATTACCTCCACTTCACGTGAAACTTGGAATAGTTAAAAGTTTCCTGAAAACTGTGGCTAAGAGGCAAGAAGTTTATGCGGTTTTGGCACAAATTTTCCCTCGACTTAGCGAAAGCAAATTGAAAGAAGGTATGAAACCTTAAATATTATTTTTTTCACAACAAAATGAGATATCAGATTGAGTATTTAAACGTAACATTAAAACTTTCTCCTTTTAGGCGTTGTGAATGGCTCAGACATTCGAAAACTGGTGAAAACTGAAGAATTCGACAATGTTTTAATTGACAACGAATTGACTGCTTGGCGTTCCATAAAAGAGGTCATTGAGGGCTTATTAGGGAAACATCGGTCTGAACACTATTAACGTTCTGTGCATACTTATAATGTTGGATGCGTTCTCCAAAATTGGTATTAATATGTCGCTGAAAATTCACTATTTGCATCATCATCTAGATTACTTCGGTCGACAGTTAGCCACCGAGTCAGATGTACAAGGAGAACGTTACCACCAAGTAGCCGTGTCATTTGAAATGAGGTAATGTGATTAATTTTTTGTTGCATAGAAAACGGATTTTAATGAAAACAATTTACAGATGTAGAGGAAAACAATCGCCCGACGCAGTTCTTGCAGAAATTTGTTGGTGGAGCAAAAATGTGTTTGAAGATGAAGAAGAAGAAGAAGGAGGTGTCTCAGAAAGAGAAACCGAAATTTTGGTAGATTCAGACGCGGACACTGACGATGACAGCGATGGTATTTCCCACTCCAACTGGCACCAAAAAGGGTTCGAGCAACATATTCGTTCCATCTCATTTATCGTGTAATTCATTGGAAAATAAACAAAAAATACAAGAATAATGTTTTTTCAAGTAGAAAAATTTCAAGTAGTCATTAAAAAAAAATCCGAGCTAATAAAGTAAAACTCCGTGGGGATTTTGTTAGTCTATTGGTCTACTTTCATTTCCCGTTGGAGTCATTTGGGATGGAAACGATGACCCGAAATTTGTTGCACTGTGCAATTAGTAGTAGAATTAATCCAGTTTCACTCACCAAAAATATTGTTTACGTTCATATAAACCGTGGTGGTACGATATTTTAATTCAACTACATGCAGTTATTAAGGTTATATTGATAAAAGTGCAAATTAATAAATAGTATTTCAAGAACGATTTAGGAAATAATTCATTTTAAAGCAAATTTAAGTGATATTAATGTGTTAAAAATCATTTATTTATTCCTACAAAATTGGATGTTATCACTTTTTAATTTAATTAATGCGTTTTATACATATATAAAACGTATCGTAACTCACGAACGATTTGAGATGTCATCATGTAGGTAATAAAAACTATTTTAATGCAAATTTTGATATCTAGTGATTAATTGGTTTGCAACTAATAATTGGCCATGATTAGATTGCGGCCGTTTATGATTTATAGGTCCAAAAATTACAAGACTTATAAAGAACGTGTTTTGGAAACGCTCCAAGTTTCAAGCTACTTTCAAATTAATCACTTCTAATTGAAGTTTTGTACAGAATTCTATTAACAGACATAAAATAATAAATCGATTGCAAAACAACATAGTTTGCGAAATTAAACCTTGTTTGTTATAAATTCTAAGAACTATCTTTATATAATTTTCTTACTCATTATATTAATAAAAAAGCATATTTATCTCTGATCAAACTACTCAAAAATTATAAATGATTAAAACCAAGGAATTAGAACTAAACGTTTTCTTTATAACATTTTCTAGAAAACGTTAACAGCAGATTACATTCTAAAAATAGCCTTTATTAATGACTATAAAAAGTTAAAAACCAATTTTTAAACTATTAAAGATAATTTCTTTCTATTACTTCCACTTTAATTTATTAACGTTAAGAAAAGTTTAAATGGATATCCTTTCAAAAAATAATCACTCAAAGAATGAAATCGCTGTAATTATTTCAGTTCTCGATCTAATTCTAGTTTTGCTACCATTTATTACATATTACCTTCAACTTATTGGAACAGGTCTTTTTCGTTTTTGCTTGGTGAGCTTTTATATTTGCGGTAAAACGACCCTGAACTCTTTTACTTTCTCTCTCTTTCTACTGAAGATAAGAGTTCAGATCGCTTGCTAAAGACACGGGATCCTTGTACCATTTTCGGTCTCCCTTTTAAAAGCAAACTATCTCCGCCGGTGTGCTATCAAATAACCCAATTTTAACTTTCTCTTTCGCGTTCGTTTCGGTGTAATTATTAATAAACATAATTAAGTAGTGTGTACTTAACTGCGTCATTAAAAGAGCAAAGATAAGATGTTATTAAAATAAGTCAATGATAAGTTATAACATGTAAATTAATGTTGCAACCTGAAACCTCTTTTTAAATTGAATACCATTCTATATGAATCAATCGATGATATTTGATATTCATTTCATGTATTTTTGTATTCATACTAAGTAGGTACATATTAAAGTCATGGTTACTTTTTAAGGCTAACCTTTATGTCTAATGTTAATGTACTTTTTATTCCGAATATCAATATATTCACTTTACCTTGCAAAAAAGGAACAACAAAAAATAGTGTAGATATTTAAAGAAACAACCATAATAATTAATTATAAACCTTCAACAACCTTGTTAACAAAATCGCTCCTTTAAAATTAAATGCCAAAATAAATAAATTATATTTTTAAATCTTACCGTTTATCTTAAACACATTAACTCAACATTGATTAAGGATTTGTTGAGAGAAAAGGTATCTCATTTTTCGTCACTTCACACAAAAAATAATTAATTGACCAATACGAGTTTTTCTTATAATATAAAATCGTGTTTAAAACGACAACATTTTTAAGTTAAACCACATATTATTTTTAATTTACGTCCTTCTCGTTACGATGCTCGAACGATACTAAAAACCGATTACGACGCTGTTCGGTCACAATTTTCGAATTGCTTCGCGCAAATCAGTACCTATTCAAGGTTAAACGTTCAAATTTTTCATTTAAACCAAAAAGTTTTGTTTCAAAAAATTGATCTATAAAATAAACTCTTTATAACACCATCGCGAATAACCACCAAAAAAAGTAAGAGCATAGCAGAATTTTACCATATCCACTTTATACCTTCCAAAATGGATTTAAACGGGAATATCAAGAAGAAAACTTAATGGAATAAAATACCACTTTTTATTTTCGATTTTAAATTCGTTTTTCTACCAAAAAAAGCATCTAAAATGTTCTACAGAAATAATCTCAATAAAAGATAACCTAATGAAATTCAGATATTGATACGTTTTTTCGGATTGTATTTAATAATAAACTTACTTTAATAATTATGATTTATTCGTAACTGTTATACATGTAAATTTGCGAATCGTTAACTGTCGAAAAACATATTACCAACCCACGAATGTCAAAACTCTCCAGATATATAACACCTTCCTCTTCCCCGTTTGAAAAGTTTAACCACTGCAAATTAAGTTGTCAAAGATTTAACTTATTTGGAGGTTTCCTAATTCTAGATGATTTCCTTATTCCTGGAACATTCTGTTGTATTACTTCCGGAATTGGATCTGAATCACTTTTCTCCGTATTTTCTGGTTTTGGCGTTTCTTCAACAGTCGGCTCAGTTTCGTCATTGGTTTTTCCACAACTTGTCAGTTGGTCCTGATGTCGTCGGTGCGACTGCCCCTCGATAGTGTAGTTTTCCATGCTTTCGCGATACCTCTCCGAACTTCCACTTCTCATCTTTGTTAGCATAAAATCTCGCTTGTACATAGTCACCTACTTGGAAATCTCTCGAAGTTCCATCAGGAATTCTATCATTTTTTTTCTGCAGGAAGGTCTCTTCTCACCAAGTCCAACCTGGTTCGGTAATGATTCTTAAATAACAACTCCGCCGGTGATTGTCCCGTTTCGGAATGGAATTCGCCTGTATTGCATTAACAAACGTGTCAACCTTACAGATAAGTCTCCTTCACGTGACATAGTTCTTAATCCTTGTTTAACAGTTTGTACGAATCTTTCAGCTTGGCCATTCGTAGCCGGATGATAAGGTGCTGTAAGTTTGTGTTTGACTCCATTAAGTTGTAAAAACTTCTGAAATTCTTGAGATGTAAAACAGGTTCCGTTATCACTCACTAAAGTTGTTGGAATGCCAAATCGTGCAAATGTTTCACGCAACAACCTTATTGTGGTTTTCGAATCTGTTTTGGTTGTAATAAACACTTCAGGATATTTCGAATGAGCATCACTATTATTAGAAAATACCTTTCCTGGAACGGACCCGCGTAATCAACGTGAATACGCTGCCACGGCTGAGTTGGATACTCCCAAGGATGATATGGTGTTTGTTTGCTTGGATTATTCTTATATAAACAACATTTTACTAAACCTTCAATATCCTTATCTATCCCTTTCCACCACACATAGCTTCTTGCTAAGTTCTTCATTCTTACTATACCTGTATGTCCAATATGCAACTCATCCAAAATCCCTTTTTGTAACTTTTTAGGAATGACTACACGGATACCCTTCAAAATACATCCATTTTCTGTGGAATACCTGACTAACTCATCAGCTTCCATTTCAGATCCACTTTGGATGTTCTTATAAAGCTTTGCAGTTTCAGGATCCTTAAGAGTTTCTTTTTGAATTTGTTCTCGTCCAATTGGTAAAGTATCTAATTGATTTAAGGCATAAGTTGAATCCATATCCAAACGTTCGTCCTTTCCGTAATTTGGTCTTGAAAATCGAGATAAGTAATCAGCATTCGCATGCTTTTTTGTTTCTCTATATTGAATTCCGTACTTAAATTCTGCCAGAAAATTTGCATAATGCAACAATCGTATTGCAGATGTTGTTGGCAAGTCCTTTGTTGGATGAAAAATTCTTTTAAAGGTTTATGATCAGTTATCAGTGTTATAGGTCGTCCATAACAGTATAAGAAAAATTTCTTTAACCCTCATACTATAGCTGTTGCCTCTTTGTCGATCTGGCTATAATTTGCTTCTGCTTTAGCCAGAGACCTTGACGCAAACGCAATCGGTCGTTCGGTTCTATCCGGAAAGGTATGCGAAATCACAGCTCCCAAACCAATTGGTGAAGCATCAGTTGCAATCGAAAGTGGTAGCTCTGGGTTATAAGGTGTAAGAACCCTGTCACTAGCAATCTCTTGTTTCAACTGTTTGAACACCTTGTCGCATTTCGATGACCAACAGAATTTAGTGTCCTCCCTGAGTAGAGCATAAATAGGTGCCAATTTGCTAGACACATTCGGTAGGAACTTTTGATAATAATTCACCAGTCCCAGAAATGTTCTCACCTCAGATACCCTCGTTGGTTTCGGACAGTTTATAATGGCTTTTATTTTGTCTTGAGTAGGATGAAGTCCAGTTCTATTAATTTTATGTCCCAAGTACGTTATAGAATCCACAAGAAATTGACATTTCTCCTTTTTCAAATGTAGTCCATTTACCCTTAACTTTTGAAATACCATTTCCAAATTATGAAGAAATTCTTCTTTAGTTTTTCCTTGGACTAATATATCGTCGAAAAAGCACACTACGCCGTTCAACTCTTGTAGGATTTGATCCATAAATCGTTGCCACACGTTAGGAGCTGTTTTTACTCCAAACATTAACCGTTTAACCTTGTATGTTCCTAGATGAGTGCTTATTGTCTGCAAAGCTGCACTTTCGTCACTAACTCGCATGTGCAGATAAGCTTGATTAATATCCAATGTGCTAAAGAATTTTCCTCCACTCATCTTGGCAAATAAATCGCCTATTCTTGGTATAGGATAATTATCATCTTGCAGATATTTATTTATTGTTACCTTGTAGTCTGCGCAAATTCTCACGCGATCATCTTTTTTAACAACAGGAACAATAGGGCTTCCCCAAGCTGAGTATTTTATTTTTTTCGATTATTCCTGCGTCCTCCAATCGTTTTAATTCATCTTCTACTTTTCCACGAAGGGCTTATGGTGTAACACAAAAATAGGTGTAACTTCTTGTGCTATTTTAAAGTCACACTTAATGTTCGGTATCTCACCCAATTGTGGTTGGAAAATCTCATTATACTTCGAAATAAGCGTATTAACGTCTGATTTAAACCTTTTATCAACAACTGCTACTTGGTTTATTTCTGACCAATTTAATTTAATCTTTTTCAACCAATCTCTTCCAAAAATGTTGGCGACTTTTCCGTCTAAGACACAAAGTGATTCGGTAATATTTTGTCCATTGTATGTTACTTTCACAATGCATGTTCCCCTCGGTCTGATAATTTCCCCCGTATACGTCCGCAGTCTCGTAGATGTCTTTTGTAATTGTAAATGTGGGCAAAGCTTCTTGAATGTTGAATAAGAAACTACGGATAATGCTGCTCCGGTATCCACCTCCATAGTGCATGGTTGCTCTTCAATTTGTACTGTAATCTTGAATTTATCAGAATGATTACTTCCCTGAATTAAATTGTCTGTGTTTAAGCAGTTTATTTCCGGTCCTTCATCTTCATCTGTAATTTCCTCTTCTGTTTCTTCTCCGGTTTCTACTTGTTTAACATCTCGCTTCTTCTTGAAACATACCACCTCGACATGACCATCTCTACCACATGCTTTACATTTTAAGTTCTTCTCCTTGCACACTGCAGCAAAATGGGTAGATTTTCCACATCGGAAACATTTCTTCTTTTCTCCACTCTTCTTCTCTTCTCTCTTCTGTGTATAATCTCTTTTATTTGTTTTGTAATTCTTAGTTTTATTAATGTAATTTAATCCTTTTGTTTCTTGTAATTCTCTGCTTTCTGATTTAGCTGCTTCAATCGATAAAGCTAATTTAACAGCTTTGTCAAAACTTAAATCGACGCTTTGTAAAAGTTTCTCTCTTGTATCTGAATCGCGAACACCTTTAATAAATTGAGTTCTTAAATGAGTATTTATAGTTGGCTTTTTACAATGTTCGCATACGAAATTGCAGTTTGTACAGAGTCGCTTCAACTCAGCTTGAAAGCTTGAAATAGATTCACCTTCTTGTTGTATCCTACATGTAAATTTGTGCTGTTCCGATATTTCACTAGGTATCGGACACATGTGGTCTTGCAGTAATGTCTTCAATTCCTCGAATTTTTTTGTATTTGGTAGTTCTGGCGCTGTAAGACTTGTAAGTAGTTGATACTGTTTTGGTCCAAGACAATTTATTAAAATTTGTACACATTTCTTATTTCCTTCGGGTGTATTTGCTTTTAGATTTCGTAGATCTAAATAATTTTGTAATCGCTGTAAGTATGAATTAAATGTTTCGTTGGCTTCATCGTACGGTTGTAAATTACCTCCCTTTACATCAACAACTTCTTTTTGATTTGATATCGTTGACGAAATGGTAGTTTGGTTTTCTTGTAACGTTTGTAAGATTTGCGTAATTTGTAATAATGTTTGTTCCATTTTGAAAATAGGATTTTGTATAGAATTTAGGATACGCCTAGCGGGCTATCAAGGCGTTTTGGGAATGTAGCGGCCCTTGATCGAAAGGTAAAAAAGTAAAGGTTCACTCGGGAATTGGAACGCTTCCGTATCATAACCTCAATTGTAATGGTTGTAAGATTTGCGTAATTTGTATGTGCTCACCACTGTATTGCGGTTCGAATGTTCGCCTCGTCGCCACTGTTGTATATGTATTTAATAATAAACTTACTTTAATAATTATGATTTATTCGTAACTGTTATACATGTAAATTTGCGAATCGTTAACTGTCGAAAAACATATTACCAACCCACGAATGTCAAAACTCTCCAGATATATAACACGGATAGTGTTTATTAATAAGAAAAATTTATGAGTTACTAACGTAGAAAAATAATGTTTACATCTACAGAGAAAACCACCAATCTTGACCGGCGAGACGATAGCAACAAACCGCCCAGCAACAAACTTTTTCCTTTATATTTCCACCTACTTCTAGGGCCCATATTTTCGTTATCTAGAAAGATAGCGAAAAACTAAGCACACGGTTGGAAAGCTTGGTCTTTTCTCTATCTTAAACCGATATCCGATCGTCCGCCGATATGTTGATAATAAGAGCAAGAAAAAATAAGAAACGTCGCGCTGCATTCAATTTACCTCAGAATTACCAAACGGCCTTGTGCAGCCGTTACCAGATGGAAATTCAATAAATGGTTTACATATTCGGAAAGAGCTGACCTTCGACTATCTTATTCCGAGTTTTCGTCCGCCAATATCTATCAGCGTCTGTAAGAAAAACGCACCTGAAAAAGCCCCTACCGATAAAAACACGCAAATATTTCTTGCACTAATAACTTTCCTATTTGACAGGGAGAAAACTCTACAACTATATTTAGCTTATGGGAAATTTCCTGCTCTTTCCAACGATGTGTGACACACCGTGATCACACGTTTGCACAATCCCTTTTTTGACTATGAACTACCTAAACCACGAATTTTTACCGTGGTTAAACCACGCTTGGGTCAATAACTCTCTTATATGAAGGGGAAAAAACTGTAGAACTATATTCATCTTATGTAGCCATCTTAGCCTTCGCACTTATGTATATGTTTTTAAACGGTTTTAAATAAATTAAGAGTGCATGAAAAATTATCTGTCAATATGAAATGAAGTTAGGATTCGCTCTCAGGTAAAACTTTGTCCCAATTTTTCCTTCATCAAATAAGAAAGTTAGGATAAAAAGTGATTGCGTTCTGCTACCTGTAGGTTGTCTTTCAGGTGCGTTTCTTTTACAGACGCCGGCAGATATTGACAGAGTCTGTAAATGAAAATTCGAAATAAGACAGGCCAAGGTTAGCTCCTTTCGAATATGTAATAGTAAACCATTTGTTGAATTTCCTTCTGATAACGGCTGCACAAAGCCTTAAAGTGGGGCAATTTTGAGGTGATTTAAATGTAGTGTGTCGTTTTTTATTTTTTTCTGCTCTTATTATTAATATATCGGCGGACGAAAACATGGTTTAAGATATAGAAAAGACCAAGCTTTCCAACCTTAGTTTTTCGCTATCTTTCTAGATAACGAAAATATTGGCCCGAAAAGTAGACGGAAATACAAGGGAAAAGTTTGTTGCTGGGCTGAAAAACGATTGTGCAAACGTGTGATTGAGATGTGTTATATACCGATGAAAAGAGCAGAAAATTTCCCATAGGATGAATATAGTTCTAGAGTTTCCTCCCCGTCATATAAGAGAGTTATTGACCCAAGCAAGAATATTACAACTTCAACGGAAAAGGAAAGGGGAATAATAGAGGAGATAGAGAGGTTTGGGATAGAAATAATGGGAATTAGTGAAGCGCAAAAAAGGAAGGGAAAGCATATAATTATCAAACAATTATAGTCTATACTTTTCAGGAGCCCAAGAAAATACATGGAGCAAGGAAGAAGTAGGAATAATTATAGCAGAGAAACTAAATAAAAGAGTAAGTATACACCAGTAAATTCAAGAATTCTGGAATTGGGAATTGATCTAAACGGAAAGGTGAATATAGTTCAAATTTACACACCAACGGAAGAAGAAGAAATACAAGATTTTTACTGAACTCTGCAGAAAACCTTCGATAAATTCAGAGAACAAGGAGAGGATGTAATTATAATGGGAGACTGGATTGCGAGAATATGTAATGATATACACAAGGGGGGAAGTGGTATAGGAGAATATGGGGATCAGGGAGAGGCAGTGATGAACAGAAGTGGGCAAAGATTGTTGGAATTTTGTCTAGTAAACGTCTTATTGGTTGGAAACACTACTTGGAGTCAAAGGAGACAAGATATTATTATAATATTATTAAAATTCCAAATAATGATGAAATGTATTTTTGGACACACAATAAAAAAACTCAATAGATTTGATAAACAAGATTAAAGACTTAAACATCAAAACTACATTTAGACTCATTTCATTCGACATAAAGAACCTTTACAGTAATGTGCCGGTTAGAGATACTTTGGATATTATTAAGAAACACTGGATTCTTAGACCTTAACCTTAGACCTTAAACCTTAACATTTTGGAAATTAATAGTTTCATTAATTTGCTAAAACTGATCTGCGAACAAAATTTCTTTAAGTTTGAGAACAAATTCTAGGATTTAAGTGGCGTCTATTCCATAAAATGTTCCGCAATATAGTAATTAGGTTTAAAGAACATATCAGTAAAGACACTTCAGCATTAAACAAACATTTGAAAGAATTTTGAAAAGGAAATTTTTTTTATAAATCCTACGTAGCTTTCTAATTTTTGAGTTTAAAAAAGTAATCGCACTAGAAATTTGATTATTCGACTTCTTGTTTTGGAGAAATCCGGCACGCCAATGACCTTGCGCGATTTGCAATCCTAACATTGCGGACATCTAGCGGGTGCAATTTTAGTAACTGTTATTAACGAAAAGCTTACAATCCGTTGTTAGAAAACTTTTCCCCCGCATTGCAAAAAAATCTTAAAGTTATCTTTATATTTTCAGGTCTCCAAGGTGGTGGCATACCCCCTTAAGAAGTTAACCTTACAAAGATGAGATTTTTATACATTTTTTAGGATGGTATTTATTATTAACCATCTTTAAGAAAACATGTATAAGTTAATCGTATAGAAAAATAGTATTTACTTCTCAAGATTAACATATTCTCATATTCACCTCCTCGAAGTAAACTTATCTACGCAAAGTTTTACCTATACACCGATTAACCTTCTCCTCACCCTCTCAAAATTCCTTGAAAGACAAAATTTCATAAAAAAAGGGTATGCTGCCATAAATACTAATTGTATGTAAAAATTCTAAGTAGTCATTTCTGATTTCTCTATTTTTACGTATTCTTTGATGATAAATCATCAAAGAATAACGAAAATAACTCCAAACGACATTTGCGGAAATTTTTCCATCAGCTTCACCATTAAAAATTGTATTATCAGTCTCCAAGTTGTTCATCGATTTACAACTTTTCCTTTTTGTCGAAGTTAACACCATTACTTCTTACTGAATGTTTCTGTGTTCCAAAAATCCTTTGTTGCAACTTTGGACAGTTTTATTGATTGTATTATCTAGCAAAACATCTCAGGTACGCTACCGCACCATATTCTACAATAAATGCGTCAGAAAATTCTAACTGAGGCAACTATCTTTTATACTGAAATCAATATGATTGAATTACACAGTGCAACAAATTTCGGGTCATCGCTTCCATCCCAAATGACTCCAACGGGAAATGAAAGTAGACCAATAGACTAACAAAATCCCCACGGAGTTTTACTTTATTAGCTCGGATTTTTTTTTTAATAGCTACTTGAAATTTTTCTATGCAACCTCTTGAAGTTGGCATATTTTTGGGTCATGTTATCGACTTTTCGCGATGTATAAATGGATATTAACCATTTAAACTTGAAAAAATAGTATAAATATTTCGTGGTTGAAAATGGAAAATTAATTACTTTGCAAAAATGGGCTAATTTGGGGGCTAAATGTGGGATTTAATTTTTTTAATGAAAAAACATTATTCTTGTATTTTTTGTTTATTTTCCAATGATAAATGAGATGGAACGAGTATGTTGTTCGAACCCTTTTTGGTGCCAATTGGAGTGGTAAATCGTCGATACCATCGCTGTCATCGTCAGTGTCCGCGTCTGAATCTACCAAAATTTCGGTTTCTCTTTCTGAGACACCTCCTTCTTCTTCTTCATCTTCAAACACATTTTTGCTCCACCAACAAATTTCTGCAAGAACTGCGTCGGGCGATTGTTTTCCTCTATATCTGTAAATTGTTTTCATTAAAATCCGTTTTCTATGCAACAAAAAATTAATCACATTACCTCATTTCAAATGGCACGGCTACTTGGTGGTAACGTTCCCCTTGTTCATCTGACTCGGTGGCTAACTGTCGACCGAAGTAATCTAGATGATGACGCAAATAGTGAATTTTCAGCGACATATTAATACCAATTTTGGAGAACGCATCCAACATGATATGCACATAACGTTGATAGTGTTCAGACCGATGTTTCCCTAATAAGCCCTCAATGACCTCTTTTATGGAACGCCAAGCAGTCAATTCGTTGTCAATTAAAACATTGTCGAATTCTTCAGTTTTCACCAGTTTTCGAATGTCTGGGCCATTCACAACGCCTAAAAGGAGAAAGTTTTAATGTTACGTTTAAATACTCAATCTGATATCTCATTTTGTTGTGAAAAAAATAATATTTAAGGTTTCATACCTTCTTTCAATTTGCTTTCGCTAAGTCTTCTTCTTAGCCACAGTTTTCAGGAAACTTTTGACTATTCCAAGTTTCACGTGAAGTGGAGGTAATATAACTTTGTCTTGTGGCACCAAAGGATCTTGAATTACATTGGCATTTACGTGTTTGCTCGATTCTCTGCTCTGCCATTTGTGGTTTGTATATTGGTCGCCTTTATATCTGGAGTCCCAATCGCAGATAAAACACATATATTTAATGTATCCGGTTTGCAATCCGCAAAGAATTGCAACAACCCTCAAGTCACAGCATATCCGCCATTGATGTTTGTCATAATCAACATTTTGCAGTATTCTTTTTAATGCATCGTTGGTTTCTTACGTTTCAATGCTGTATGCTGCGATTGGTACCGATGGTTTCGTGTTTGTTTGATGGAGCAACACCGCTTTCAAGCTTATTTTGGAGCTGTCAATAAACAGTCTCCACTCATTTGGTCTGTATAGGATGTCCATTTCTCTCATGAGACCGTCGACATCCTTGCAGTATGCAGATGTTTGCTTCTCATTCACAGTGAAATATTTTTGCAGTGCGGATTGTCGATGCCTATATGCTGTGACTTTTGTCTCAGGTGCCAACAGATTGTTCGAATTTAGAAATTTAGCTAACTGTTCCGACTTACGTTGCGATAGTCCTAACTTCGCAACGATGGAGTCCAGCTGATTTTGAGTAACCAAAATTGACCCAGTTGATACAGTTGCTACTGGTTCATACAATGAAAAAGTATCACTCAAGTGGGTTGAAAAAGTAATACCCGATAACACGTCCGGGCTCGGTGGTTTTGGCACTGGAATGTTTTCTGTGTGTGGCAATGGTATTTGAGCGCTTGGGACACTCAAATACACTTTACTCCTGTTGTGGTGTGAAATGGCCACAAACGTAACAGAAATTGTTTATATTGCAAACCATTTTAGCGCCACAAATACTGGTTTTTCCACCGTAAACACAACAAACAATTCACCAAACAAACACAAGTCGCAAATAAACACACACCAAACAAATCACTAAGTCACAAATAAACGATGCTCTGCCAGATGCTCACTGTTTGAGAAATATTCTCGAACTAAAAGCTACGGACTTATGAACTAACCCGCCTGAACATCTAACTTCTACCCTTCTACCTATTCATCTTTTTACCTGTACGACTTTCTTGTATCATTCTTATAGCGAAGGGTGACGAATGGACCCCCTGTACGAGTACTTGTTCGTCTTTTTACCTGTAAGACTTTCTTGCTTCTTTCTTGTAGCGAAGGGTGATGAATGGACTCCCTGGACGTATACCTGTACGTCCTGTAGTCTACTGTCCGTTTTAAGTCATTTTTCATGAAATGTTTTAAGAAAATAAACAGAGTATATAAAAATAACTTAAATTATTTCCAAAAACTGCCGTAAATACATGCCAACTTTAGGAGGTCATAAAAAGAACCCGAGCTAATATAGTAAAATTCCGCGAGGGTTTTGTTAGTTAGTTGGTCTACTTTCATTTACCATTGGAACCAACCGGGATGGTTTTTCTTGCTGCACAGTGTTATCGTCGATGGTATGTCATCCTATTGTTTCCAACCAACTTAATTTACTAATCTGGGATCCTAAAGAAGACCAAGAACAGTGATAAATTTTCAATATAATCTAATAACGAAATTACGGGTAACAACATCGTCCGCATATACAAAATAACATATTTTGTAACATACGTGTAGCCTCAGGAAATAGCGTCGCAAGTTTTGCTAACTGTTTGATCGTTCGCAACTTTAAATAAGTTAAATACCTTAAGTACAGTAAGTGACGACATTAAATTTTTGTTTGCAATAAAGTTTCAAAATGTCGTTGCTGCCAACGATTGATCATGAACCGATTTTAACTCTTTAGGTAATGACGCTGATAAAACAATTTTAAATCCGAATTATTGTTGGATAATACGCGCAACGATTTCCATTTCAAAGTGGAAGTGGAAGTTGTGAAAAATAATAAAATAAAATCAAAAATAATCGTATTAATAATTTTATTGGCAGTAGTTGGTTAATTTTCCGTTTGTCTATTTTTATAGGAAAATCATCAATACCAATCATATCATCATCGATCAGATCAAAAAGATGGGTTTTAGAAAGGGTACGAACAATAAGTCCACTCTGAAGCCAATCAAAAGATTACGCAACTTATGTACTTTCCGCTGTAAAGATCTTTACGTTTAAATGTGCAAACCTCAACTCCTTAGTGAGGTAGATTAATTCAACAGTCTGACAAAACGAAAGAATGTATATAAATATAAGACACAATCAAATACAAAGATAACGAGATAAATATAACGAAAAAGCAAAGATAATAATAATGCTGCTATAACACAAAGTAATAGAGTAAGTAACAGAATTCGATTACTCACTCCGTATTACACAAAGAAAGAAAAAAGAGAACAGAAATAAGATAAGTAATAGTAGTTCAAAAGGAGAACATAACATAAAACAAAATAATAAAAATAATGATAATAACAAAAAGTACCATACAAAAATACAGCAAATTATTGTACTATTTACCATTTTTATAAAATCGCTGATTCAACTTACAAAGAGGGTTTCAAGAGATTATTTAAGTCGGAGGACAATCTTATAACTATTAATGTGTTATTATGTATAGTAAAAATTTTCCCATCATAGGACCAGACATTGTTAATACCGAGTTTCTCCTTAGCCAATTTCAACAATTTATACTTAATAGAAGTTAGATAACGGTGCCTTTTGAAGAGTGTTGGCTCCATCAATTCGTCACAAATTGTATTAAAATTTGATCGATCTTGTGTATGTGATTCTCTGCAATTGCTTCATCATTATCGGTGAAATGCCATAATCGGTGTGACATCTGAAATTTATTTCTAGTGATAATCTTTTTTGAATTTAATTTGATTTAAAAATCAACGATTAAAAATTTTGTACTATTGTACTGGTTTTATTATTAAAATAAATCTGCTTAATAGTTTTTTTTTGGAAAATTCAATGAAGATATTATATGAACTAAAATTAGAACTAAAACTAGAACTAACACTAGAAACTTTCGGGTTTTGCCGTGTGTCTTTTAAGACTTTCTTCAGAAACTGGTTCGAAGTAACACACTTCACAATCAAAATTAATTAAAACAAAAAAGATGTTAAAGGAAGTTAAACAGAAGAAAAAATGCTAAACAAAATGTAAACAGAAAAATTGCTAAAGAAGCAGTAAAATTCAAAAAAGGGAAAAGAAACACAAGAAAGAAAGTAGTGAGGAGGAGAGTTACAAAAATATTCAGCTTTGTCAGTCTTCATCAGATGACGACGATCCAAAAAGTTACTTTGAATTGAGTAGAGAAGAAAAAAATCGAAAAAGTCGTAAACAATCGCTTTATTCAAGAAAAAGATTATGTACTAGTACAACTAGCAATTAAAAAGACGAAAAAACATTTTGTGACCAGAATTATTAATAAAATTGATGAGGGATACAAAGTACAATTTAAAAAAAAATAGTTGAGACAAAAGCAGATCGAAACTTTATTCTCAGTGATGAAGATGTTTCTTTTGTTGATAGTAATAGCGTAGGTTTCGTATTTCCACAGCTGCTATTGTTGAATTGTCAAAAAGACAAGAAGAACAAATCATGTATTTTTCAGTTGATTTCAGTCAATACAATGCTTATTGATTAAAAATATATCTATGTAAGTACTTTCAGAGTTTATTTCTATCATTTTGATAATGGTAGGTACTTGTCACATTTATTATTATCTATTTATGTATTATTGTTAATAATAATAAATAAAATTAGGTGTAGTTACTAATTGGTCCAAAGTACATTAAACGATAATCAAGTTCATAAAATAATCAAGTTCAACACCAATAGGACTTTTTTCATTTAATACAACTTTATTTATATCAGGTTTGTCATTAGCAACCTCATTGTAACAATCCCAATACAATATATAAAATCTCTTGTTGTAGTTTCGTCTAGTTTTCTTCTCTTTGCTTGTAATTCATCATCATACTCATTACTAACTGAACTGTCGCTATCACTTTCGATTATTAATTAAAGTATTTTCTTTTTAATGCAAAAAGCCGTTTTGAAAAATTACTTTCAGTTCTTGAGAAAAAAATTTTTGAAATGATCGATAATTTTTTCGAATTTTTCAATTTACGCCGACTAAGTTTTAAAAATTCGTACAAAATCCATTTCTTGGAATATGAGTATGAAAATTTCCCAAAGTGCTAATAAGACTGTCATCTTTCCAATGAAGCAACACGTTTTGAAAAATAACCTTTAGTTTTTGAGAAAACAATGTTGTAAGTTTTGATAACATTTTCGATGTTGCAATTTCCATCGATAATTTTCAAAATTCGCTATAAAATTAATTTCTTGAAGGATCCTTGTGGAAATATCACCAATTATTAATTAAAGTATTTTCTTTTTAATGCAACAAGCCGTTTTGAACAATTACTTTCAGTTCTTGAAAAAAAAATTTTTTAAATGATCGTTAATTTTTTCGAATTTTTCAATTTACGCCGACTAAGTTTTAAAAATTCGTATAAAACCCATTTCTTGGAATATGAGTTTGAAAATTTCCCAAAGTGTTAATAAGAGTGTCCTCTTTCCAATGAACCAACCCGTTTTGAAAAATAATTTTTAGTTTTTGAGAAAACAATATTTGAAGTTTTGATAAAATTTTCGATGTTGCAATTTTCATCGATAACTTGCAAAATTCGCTATAATATTAATTCCTTGAAGGATCCTTGTGGAAATATCACCAATCATTAATTAAAGTATCCTCTTTTTAATGCAACAATCCGTTTTGAAAAATCGCTTCTAGTTTTTGAGAAATAAATTTTTGAAATGATCGACAATTTTTTCGAATTTTGCTATTTTCGCCAATTAAGTTTTAAAAATTCGTATAAAATCCACTTCTTGGAATATGAGTATGAAAATTTCCCAAAGTGTTAATAAGACTGTCATCTTTCCAATGAAGTAACACGTTTTGAAAAATAACTTTTAGTTTTTGAGAAAACAATGTTGGAAGTTTTGATAACATTTTCGATGTTGCAATTTTCATCGATAATTTTCAAAATTCGCTATAAAATTAATTTCTTGAAGGATCCTTGTGGAAATATCACCAATTATTAATTAAAGTATTTTCTTTTTAATGCAAAAAGCCGTTTTGAAAAATTACTTTCAGTTCTTGAGAAAAAAGTTTTTGAAATGATCGATAATTTTTTCGAATTTTTCACTTTACGCCGACTAAGTTTTAAAAATTCGTATAAAACCCATTTCTTGGAATATGAGTTTGAAAATTTTCAAAAGTGTTAATAAGAGTGCCCTCTTTCCAATGAACCAACCCGTTTTGAAAAATAATTTTTAGTTTTTGAGAAAACAATATTTGAAGTTTTGATAAAATTTTCGATATTGCAATTTTCATCGATAACTTGCAAAATTCGCTATAATATTAATTCCTTGAAGGACCCTGGTGGAAATATCACCAATCATTAATTAAAGTATCCTCTTTTTAATGCAACAAGCCGTTTTGAAAAATCGCTTTTAGTTTTTGAGAAATAAATTTTTGAAATGATCGACAATTTTTTCGAATTTTGCTATTTCCGCCGATTAAGTTTTAAAAATTCGTATAAAATCCACTTCTTGGAATATGAGTATGAAAATTTCCCAAAGTGTTAATAAGAGTGTCGTCTTTCCAATGAAGCAACACGTTTTGAAAAATAACTTTTAGTTTTTCAGAAAACAATATTGGAAGTTTTGATAAAATTTTCGATGTTGCAATTTTCATCGATAATTTTCAAAATTCGCATATAAAATTAATTTTTTGAAGGATCCTTGTGGAAATATCACCAATTATTAATTAAAGTATACTCTTTTTAATGCAACAAGCTCTTTCGAATAATCGCTTTTAGTTTTTGAAATAAGCGACCATTTTTTCGAATTTTGCAATTTTCACCGATTAAGTTTTAAAAATTCGTATAAAATCCACTTCTTGGAATATGAGTATGAAAATTTCCCAAAGTGTTAATAAGACTGTCATCTTTCCAATGAAGCAACACGTTTTGAAAAATAACTTTTAGTTTTTGAGAAAACAATGTTGGAAGTTTTGATAACATTTTCGATGTTGCAATTCATCGATAATTTTCAAAATTCGCTATAAAATTAATTTCTTGAAGGATCCTTGTGGAAATATCACCAATTATTAATTAAAGTATTTTCTTTTTAATGCAAAAAGCCGTTTTGAAAAATTACTTTCAGTTCTTGAGAAAAAAATTTTTGAAATGATCGATAATTTTTTCGAATTTTTCAATTTGCGCCAACTAACAATAAGTTTTAAAAATTCGTATAAAACCCATTTCTTGGAATATGAGTTTGAAAATTTTCAAAAGTGTTAATAAGAGTGGCCTCTTTCCAATGAACCAACCCGTTTTGAAAAATAATTTTTAGTTTTTGAGAAAACAATATTTAAAATTTTGATAAAATTTTCGATGTTGCAATTGTCATCGATAACTTGCAAAATTCGCTATAATATTAATTCCATGAAGGATCCTTGTGGAAATATCACCAATCATTCATTAAAGTATCCTCTTTTTAATGCAACAAGCCGTTTTGAAAAATCGCTTTTAGTTTTTGAGAAATAAATTTTTGAAATGATCGACAATTTTTTCGAATTTTGCTATTTCCGCCGATTAAGTTTTAAAAATTCGTATAAAATCCACTTCTTGGAATATGAGTATGAAAATTTCCCAAAGTGTTAATAAGAGTGTCGTCTTTCCAATGAAGCAACACGTTTTGAAAAATAACTTTTAGTTTTTGAGAAAACAATATTGGAAGTTTTGATAAAATTTTCGATGTTGCAATTTTCATCGATAATTTTCAAAATTCGCTATAAAATTAATTTTTTTAAGGATCCTTGTGGAAATATCACCAATTATTAATTAAAGTATACTCTTTTTAATGCAACAAGCTCTTTCGAATAATCGCTTTTAGTTTAATTTTCACCGATTAAGTTTTAAAAATTTGTATAAAATCCACTTCTTGGAATATGAGTATGAAAATTTCCCAAAGTGTTAATAAGACTGTCATCTTTCCAATGAAGCAACACGTTTTGAAAAACAACTTTTAGTTTTTGAGAAAACAATGTTGGAAGTTTTGATAACATTTTTGATGTTGCAATTCATCGATAATTTTCAAAATTTGCTATAAAATTAATTTCTTGAAGGATCCTTGTGGAAATATCACCAATTGTTAATTAAAGTATTTTCTTTTTAATGCAAAAAGCCGTTTTGAAAAATTACTTTCAGTTCTTGAGTAATAAATTTTTGAAATGATCGATAATTTTTTCGAATTTTTCAATTTACGCCGACTAAGTTTTAAAAATTCGTATAAAACCCATTTCTTGGAATATGAGTTTGAAAATTTTCAAAAGTGTTAATAAGAGTGTCCTCTTTCCAATGAACCAACCCGTTTAGAAAAATAATTTTTAGTTTTTGAGAAAACAATATTTGAAATGTTGATAAAATTTTCGATGTTGCAATTTTCATCGATAACTTGCAAAATTCGCTATAATATTAATTCCTTGAAGGACCCTGGTGGATATATCACCAATCATTAATTAAAGTATCCTCTTTTTAATGCAACAAGCCGTTTTGAAAAATCGCTTTTAGTTTTTGAGAAATAAATTTTTGAAATGATCGACAATTTTTTCGAATTTTGCTATTTCCGCCGATTAAGTTTTAAAAATTCGTATAAAATCCACTTCTTGGAATATGAGTATGAAAATTTCCCAAAGTGTTAATAAGAGTGTCGTCTTTCCAATGAAGCAACACGTTTTGAAAAATAACTTTTAGTTTTTGAGAAAACAATATTGGAAGTTTTGATAAAATTTTCGATGTTGCAATTTTCATCGATAATTTTCAAAATTCGCTATAAAATTAATTTTTTTAAGGATCCTTGTGGAAATATCACCAATTATTAATTAAAGTATACTCTTTTTAATGCAACAAGCTCTTTCGAATAATCGCTTTTAGTTTAATTTTCACCGATTAAGTTTTAAAAATTTGTATAAAATCCACTTCTTGGAATATGAGTATGAAAATTTCCCAAAGTGTTAATAAGACTGTCATCTTTCCAATGAAGCAACACGTTTTGAAAAACAACTTTTAGTTTTTGAGAAAACAATGTTGGAAGTTTTGATAACATTTTTGATGTTGCAATTCATCGATAATTTTCAAAATTTGCTATAAAATTAATTTCTTGAAGGATCCTTGTGGAAATATCACCAATTGTTAATTAAAGTATTTTCTTTTTAATGCAAAAAGCCGTTTTGAAAAATTACTTTCAGTTCTTGAGTAATAAATTTTTGAAATGATCGATAATTTTTTCGAATTTTTCAATTTACGCCGACTAAGTTTTAAAAATTCGTATAAAACCCATTTCTTGGAATATGAGTTTGAAAATTTTCAAAAGTGTTAATAAGAGTGTCCTCTTTCCAATGAACCAACCCGTTTAGAAAAATAATTTTTAGTTTTTGAGAAAACAATATTTGAAATGTTGATAAAATTTTCGATGTTGCAATTTTCATCGATAACTTGCAAAATTCGCTATAATATTAATTCCTTGAAGGACCCTGGTGGATATATCACCAATCATTAATTAAAGTATCCTCTTTTTAATGCAACAAGCCGTTTTGAAAAATCGCTTTTAGTTTTTGAGAAATAAATTTTTGAAATGATCGACAATTTTTTCGAATTTTGCTATTTCCGCCGATTAAGTTTTAAAAATTCGTATAAAATCCACTTCTTGGAATATGAGTATGAAAATTTCCCAAAATGGTAATAAGAGTGTCGTCTTTCCAATGAAGCAACACGTTTTGAAAAATAACTTTTAGTTTTTGAGAAAACAATATTGGAAGTTTTGATAAAATTTTCGATGTTGCAATTTTCATCGATAATTTTCAAAATTTGCTATAAAATTAATTTCTTGAAGGATCCTTGTGGAAATATCACCAATTATTAATTAAAGTATTTTCTTTTTAATGCAAAAAGCCGTTTTGAAAAATTACTTTCAGTTCTTGAGAAAAAAATTTTTGAAATGATCGATAATTTTTTCGAATTTTTCAATTTACGCCGACCAAGTTTTAAAAATTCGTATAAAACCCATTTCTTGGAATATGAGTTTGAAAATTTTCAAAAGTGTTAATAAGAGTGTCCTCTTTCCAATGAAGCAACACGTTTCGAAAAATAACTTTTAGTTTTTGAGAAAACAATATTGGAAGTTTTGATAAAATTTTCGATGTTGCAATTTTCATCGATAATTTTCAAAATTCGCTATAAAATTAATTTCTTGAAGGATCCTTGTGGATATATCACCAATTATTAATTAAAGTATTTTCTTTTTAATGCAAAAAGCCGTTTTGAAAAATTACTTTCAGTTCTTGAGAAAAAAATTTTTGAAATGATCGATAATTTTTTCGAATTTTTCAATTTACGCCGACTAAGTTTTAAAAATTCGTATAAAACCCATTTCTTGGAATATGAGTTTGAAAATTTCCCAAAGTGTTAATAAGAGTGTCCTCTTTCCAATGAACCAACCCGTTTTGAAAAATAATTTTTAGTTGTTGAGAAAACAATATTTGAAATTTTGATAAAATTTTCGATGTTGCAATTTTCATCGATAACTTCCAAAATTCGCTATAATATTAATTCCTTGAAGGATCCTTGTGGAAATATCACCAATCATTAATTAAAGTATCCTCTTTTTAATGCAACAAGCCGTTTTGAAAAATCGCTTTTAGTTTTTGAGAAATAAATTTTTGAAATGATCGACAATTTTTTCGAATTTTGCTATTTCCGACGATTAAGTTTTAAAAATTCGTATAAAATCCACTTCTTGGAATATGAGTATGAAAATTTCCCAAAGTGTTAATAAGAGTGTCCTCTTTCAAATGAAGCAACACGTTTTGAAAAATAACATTTAGTTTTTGAGAAAACAATATTGGAAGTTTTGATAAAATTTTCGATGTTTCAATTTTCATCGATAATTTTCAAAATTCGCTAAAAAATTAATTTCTTGAAGGATCCTTGTGGAAATATCACCAATCATTAATTAAAGTATCCTCTTTTTAATGCAACAAGCCCTTTCGAATAATCGCTTTTAGTTTTTGAAAAATAAATTTTTGAAATAATCCACAATTTTTTCGAATTTTCAAATTTTCGCCGAGTAAGTTTTAAAAATTCGTATAAAATCCAGTTCCTGGAATAAGAGTATGAAAATATCCCAAAGTATCAATAAAAGTGTCCTCTTTCCAATGAACCAAACCGTTTTGAAAAATAACTTTTAGTTTTTGAGAAAACAATATTTGAAGTTTTGATAAATTTTCGATGTTGCAATTTTCATCGATAACTCAATATCAATAACAAGATATGATAGACTTAGGCGCACTGCTGTACTACTAATTCGTGTGTATTGCATCAGAAACAGCATTGACTAAATATCTAATACACAAAAAAGTTAAACCCGTCTTATCTTGTCTTGACTAACGAATAAAAATGGTAGTTTCAATAAAGAAGACATTCCACGACGAGTGTACCTATAGCAATACACTGATTTATAGATTGAAAAAAAATAAAACTAACACAGTAAGATAAAAAAAGCTTATGAACTTTTATAGACAAATTTAGTAATAAAACGGTTTGGCCTAACACAATCAAAACCGAAATTCAACTTGACATTTTAAGTGGTCAATAATAAAAACATGTTTTGTTCGCAAATTCTAAACATTTTTTTAAATATTCCATTGCTTGGCTGTGCATTTGAATTTTTGAAGCATTTTGAAATTTTAATTTAAGGTTTTTTATAGGCTTACTAAAACTTAATGTGTCTCTTAAACTAACAATCTCTTAAACTAGGTATACATCATTTATATGTGATGAGCAAATTAAATTGCTCTATTGATTTAAATGAATAATAATAAATAAATAAAAGACAATGTATTTTCCTAATCAAAACACATAATTTATTTATGATTATTTATTAACACCTAAAATTATTTCTTAAAACTACTTATTATTTCGTCCAGGATACCTTTGGAATATCAAAGTGTTCAGTTAAACTATCCAAATGTTGATTAAACTTCTCAACTCTTTCTTTATGGGTCATATTCGCTTTATCCAAAATCCTTTTTGTTTGCTAAAAAAGACAACATAAAATTTCTCGATTTGGATCTATGGTAGTATTAATTAATTAGAAATTCTTACATTCTTTTCTTTCATTTGTTGAAAAGCCATTTCAGCCTTTGTACGTTTCTCAACTTGCCTTTCCGACTCTTTCTCATCTTTCATTTCAGTTTCAATGGTTTTTGCAATAACCTTTAATTTCTCTTTGTCCTTTTTCTTCTTCTTTTTATGAACCGATTGATCACTTTTTAATTTTAATTTACTCCGTGAAACATTCGCGTACACATCGGTATTATTAATTTCACTCATTTTATGTAAATAATTTTTAGGTTAGTTCTTTCTGACATTTATAACTGTCAATAAGCATAGGTGCCATAACTTAAAAGTTAAAAATTACTAAGATAATTATTTTGAAGTTTTATTTAAAATGTCATTTTTAATTATTTTTGAAGGTAAAATAAAATTTTTGAAACGATGAACGGCGAAAAACACAGAGGGAAACCGAAAAATCGATTTACATTGTGCTGTTTCTGTTTGGGCGGATCAGGCAGTGATGCCGATTTAAGTAGCGCCACCTACGATTACAGCGACAAATGCGATTACGTAGTGGAAAAATTGACGATAAAAAAGGTACCGATATCAATGTTCGCTACCGAAGAAGATTTGGAAGAAATGAAAAAAAATTCCATGAATTTTAACGAAAAGGTAAAAGAAAAAGAATCTGTCTTATCAAGTTATTACGCTATGATTAATCATAATAATAAAATGAACAAGGAATTTAGCGATTTGGATAAAATAGGAAATGTTGAAAACGATAAAAGCGATAAGAAGGATGAAGAGATTTTATTGAAACCAATTTTGAAACAAAATGAAATGGTAAAGTTAATTTTAGACTTTTTTCGGTGTATTTAAAACTTTGTTGCTTTTGAAATAAAAATAGGCTAAAGTTGATGTTCACCAAGTTGTCTTAGAAGAACCAAATCGTTTTAATCTTACCCCGGAATTACAGGAAACATTAAAGGTTTTGGGAACAAAACGACCCCCTGAAAATTGTCAAGATATTAAACAAAGAATGGGCGTTAAAGTTGTTCAAAATTTAACTAGGTCGATTTCACCAAATGGTAAAGTATCTTTCATTTTAATAATTTTATGAATTATTATCAATTTATAATTACATTCTTTGATGAAAAAAAGAAATTTAAATTGTAAACTGCATACTTTTTTAGGATTCTCAGAATACAGAGTAGTATGGAAATGAATCCTAAATTTTAAGCAGTTTATGTAATAGTATCCTTGTTTATAGATATACATAGTTATTCAACCGATCGAGTTGGGTTGCTCTAGCTCGTGCTGCCTCTAACGGCGAACGAGAAAAACATCATTTATGAATGAATTGAATAAAATTGGAAATCCAACTTGTAGTAGAAGTTGCATACTCGGAATAAAAGATTAATTGAATTTATGTGATTGAACACGAAATTGTTTAACATATAAAATATTTAATTACTTTAAGCATTACATCGAAATATTTTAAAACATATCTGTCCTTTTTTTATAATAGAAAACCAAAAATTAACTTGCTAATTAAATAAATCAATTAGTACTTTTCTCGGATAGAATAAAAAAAAACCAATAATTATTTTCGGTTTAAATTGTAGTAAAAATACAAAAAGTCAGTTTTGATTTTTGTTCGTCCTATTGCAGACTTAATTCCAGACGTGGTAGCGCCGAGCGTTCCTTTGAGCAATTGGCCGACCGACAGTTTAATGGATCACACATATCAAACGAGTATGTAGTATAAACAAAGGTTTTTGCTACTACCCGAGTTTGGATAAACGACTTCACGTATACAAATTCCTTCTTTATTATTTCGTCATTAAGAATTCTTTGGTTAAAATACAAATACGAAAATTAAGAAATATTAATTAGAATCAATTAAATAAATAAAAATAAAGTATTTCTGATTTTATTATACCAGTGTTTCTAAATTGATGTGAAAGATTTCAAGGATGATTTTTCAGCGAAAATTACGGGGTGTCTTTCATATAACTTTTTGTTCAAAACCCCTTCTCCTCCAAGTTATAGCTCTCTAAAATTAAGGGAAAAATGTGCAACTTTCTTATCTCTTGACATTTTACAACTAACAAATTGTTAATTCGATCATAAAAAATAAAATAATGCCGAGATCAATTTGACATAACTTCATTTCTTTGACTAATAATAATTAATCACTGAATTAATTCACTTGAGCCTATGTATTATTTTATTTTTTTGTGATCAAACTAACAATTTTAGGAGAAAACGTCAAGAGACAAAAAAGTTGCGTATTGAATCCCACTATTTAAATCAAGTTTTTAAATAGAAAAATGTAGACGTATTAAAAAGTTCTAATGCAAACTATTATGGGGTTGATTTGTTCAGCCTCTTGTAATAACATTTTCGGGTTATAAAAATCGTCAAAAAGTGTTATTTTATTAACAACAGTTACCTGCAAAATTTCAATCTTCTAAATTCCTCCATAGTGGATTTGTTAAATAAAAACAATTTTTTCCCCTAACTTTAGAGTGCTGTAACTCGGTGGGGAAGGGGTTTTGAACAAAAAGTTATATGACAGACTCTCCTTAATTTTTGTTGAAAAATCACTCCTTGATATCGCAATTTAGAAACAGCCTGTATATTAATGAACTTTTTTAAGGTTGACTTTATTGTGTTGAGTGAACATAATGAAAATCATTAATACATAACAACAAAAAACATAACAAATCCTGAAAACTACTTATAATTGCAAATTACAAATTCCTTATGTTGTAAAATAGTAACTTTATTGCTTATTTTAATTATGCACGGAAAGGGACACGATTGCTGAAACAACTAAAATGACTTTTGTTTATGGAGCAGGCAGAGATACTAATTATGCCCAAAATTTATTCGAACAAAGATTTCTAGACAGAAACATCCTATTTTGTGTAAGATCTTCAATAGAGAAAAAGGCGCTACAAGAAATTCAATGTTTAAGCTGCTGTTCGTAATAATCCATATATTTAAAAAAGGACGCGACAAATTTGTAAACTTTACGACAAATTACAACAAATTAAGCGACAATGAATGACGTCATTAGTTTTTTGTTATCTCCACTCTTTACCATAGATTCCCACTGTCAAGTTAGCACTACCTCACAGACAGACGACTTTGCATCAAGAGCTTTAGGAGAATGATATCCAAAAGCCAATTTCATTTTGTTATTAGATACAAGTATGCTTTATTGGTTACTAGAAAATTTTTATTGGTTACGTGAAATGAATTACTAACGACGTTGGGCAGTTAATATATTGTGTGGGATTATAGGTACCTTTCCAATTGGCCCTTTCTTCGAAAAACCATGCATATCAAAAAACATGTACCCTTTGAAAAGCATACTTAACAATTGAAAAATATTGATGGCGCTTCTAATATGCAATAAAAATCGTTCAGAATACTTTCCGCCTTTATACGATGAAAGTTTTATCTGAAACTTTTTTGATAAAATTGATGTTTTATGAGTTATTAGGTAGTCTCAATTTGAATGCCTTACTCGGTATATAAAATATAGTCTTTTAAACAAACTTCTTAAAAAGATTCAACGCAGTTGGTTTCCTCTCATAAAACATGTTCATACACCTACTTAAAAAAATTTGGCGTCTACAAATCGGTACCAACCGACGAATAGTCTTTAACAATTCGGTGTTCTTCTCGAAGGACACATTATCGATTTTTTTCTATGCAAGAAATACTAAAATATATGCAACTTATTTTACGTTTTTCGTAGTAATACGTTAGGGCGCGTATAGTAAAATTTAAATTTTTATGAATGGCGACACATAAATTACCCTGCCATCTGGGTATCATGTGCACAAACTAACATCGGTTGAATAACTATGTATATCTATAAACAAGGATAGTATATTAAAAAGCTAGTTTCGTAAGACACGCTTGAAATGCACGAATTCAAGTTGTTTAATGAATGAGTGCTTTAAGTCTTATGAAACGTGTTTTTTATGCTATTTTTTGTAATTCGCGTTTTTATACTTTTTTTTTAACAAAAATAAAGTAAATTTTGGCAATGTAGGGAAATAGGTATGTAGTAGTTGGTAACACCGGAACGCTTGAAAATAGAAACTTTGAATTGACAATTAGAAACTGTCAAAACACAAAATATATTCACTTGAAGAAAATGTTTGATGTACACCTCCCAAAATAAGAGAAATTGTTCAGAGTCAATGTCCTCATCATTGTGGACCTTGTATTCGATGCTAAGAACGTGTTTAAACATCCATAGACAAAAATTGTCACATTGACAACTAAAAAAATTAATGACCCAATGTCACCAACTTGAACAGGTTCCATAAAATGTTACTAAAATCTCATTACAGCATCGGATGCTGTAAGGAGTCTCATTACAGCACCCGTTTGAGTGCTATTATAGCTTTCATTACCGTCGCGAATTACAAAAATATATTTTCAGTATGTTTGCTGGGTTTAGCAACCACTATACTGTTGTAAGAAGTCTTACCTTCTGAGTATTTCGAAAAGATTTTCATACAAGTTTTATAAAACTATTATTTATAGAAATTTTTTAATATTAGATTCTTGTAATTTTGTTGCAGTTTATTACATATCAAGGCGTTTGCTAAATATTCATCATCAGGATTATTTTCTGATTTGGTTGTGCACGTTTAAATTATTTAAAAAAAAAATTCAAATTATTGATGCGTCTGGAATTATATACGTTATAGTAATTTTTCTAAGGACAAATTTCCTGTCATGATCTATTACTTATTTAAAGTATATATCTAAGAGATGGTCTTCTTTTATCAACACTGAGTTACTCAACTGTAATTTTGACCATTTCCTGGTAAAGGTAAAATTTACGCACAAAATCTCTACAACTATACTCTGTTTTTAAACTAGGAGGAGTATTTTAAATTTGTCACCAGATTGACCTTGCACGTGATTGGTTGAATGCGAGGAAGGTTCACACACAGGCAATTTTGAATTTGAAGGTTAGGTTATTGACAATTCGACAGTTTCGTGTCATTATTGTAAATTTTGTGTTCTTAAACCCTTCTTTATTATATTTTGAAATAAATACACTCATAACTTCAATGTTAATTTGTAGGTTTAGTGTTGACGATAACAAACGAAAATAAATACAATAATAAGTAAATAAATAAATAATAATAATTATTAATTTAAATTTACTATATTTTACGATATTTTCTGGTGATTTTTTCTAGTGTAAATCTGACTTTCGCGTTTACTCCTCCTGGTTTAAAAACAGAGTATAATAAACGAAACTTTGGAATCCCAAAATGGAGTGTAAGTGCATTGAGAGATGATGATAAAATCAAAGAATTTAGACTAAGGAGACATAAAGAGACACCACTAATTCGCCTGCTCAAGACACTATAGATCATCACAAATACGAAATGGTATGGTGATAACTATAGAAAGATATTGAAAAGAAAAAGCGCTGCAAGAAGAAATTATCAACAACAATGATCGTACTCCTTTCCAGGTTGATCTTTATAGGAGGGCGAGGACTGAATTAAAAACAAGAACTGAGTCTGGCGAAAAGGATTTGATACTAAAGTACATCCATGGCATTCCCTCAATTGTCAAGGCTTCGGAAAACTGATTTTGCCCAACAAAATGTATCAATCTGTTAATGTATACTATCAAAATGTTAATGGTCTTCGTACAAAAACGCGTGAATTTTATGTTAATTGTTCTGATTGTACCTATGATTTGATTGCTCTGTCGGAAACTAATTTAAATTCGGATCTTGGATCTAATGAATTATTCGTGGATAAGTACAGAGTCGTACGAGCTGATCGTAAGTTTGATTTGGTTGGACATAACAGAGGTGGTGGAGTTCTGCTTGCTGTAGCTAGTCATCATGATGTTGAGCTGGTTGATTCTATAGACATTCAGGCTTTAGTACCACTTGTCGATGTGTTGATTTGCAAGTGCTCTTTATGGTCTGTGACCTTATATATCGTGGTGTTGTACATACTTCCTGATAATCCGCAACCTGATTTACTACGTTTCTTGGACGCCCTAGAACATAAAGTTTTGAATTATCCTGTCCTTATCCTTGGTGATTTTAATTTGCCTGAATATATTAAGGCACCTGGTATGTCAACCAAATGTGGAAAAACGGAGTTATTTCGTAACTTTTGTGATTTTCTGGACCTTCGCCAACTCAATCATGTACTGAACTGTGACACTCGTCTATTGGATTTGGTTCTGACAAATACTGACCATCAGTTTGATCTTGTTCATGATGATTGTCCCTTCGTCTACGAGGATCAGTACCATCCTGCCTTAGATATTACAATGAATTTACTGACTGAATTTTCGAAGAGCCAACTTTCCTGGCATGTATGATAAACTACTTTACACGGATTGGTCTTTTCTAAGTGTGGAGGTTAATGCGGATGATGCTTTGCGAGCTTTTTATAAAAAGTTGTATGAGATTTTGGATTTATTTGTTCCTAAGAGATTGAGTCGTGGATCCTCATACCCTATTTGGTACACCCCAGAAATTAAGCGGCTATTAAAGTTGAAAGAGTATTATAGGAGGAAGTGGAGGAGAAGCAATAGTGCTTTCTATTCAGCGGAATATAAAAGACTGAGATGTTTGACTAAACAGAAAATCTCTGATGCGTATACTTCCTTTACTATTAGTGCTGAACAATCGCTTAGTTCTGATCGCCGTAACTTTTGGAATTATATAAGACAGAAAACAACGACCTCTCGACTTCCTGGAAAAATGATGCGTGATAAGTCCACCTACACTGATCCTGAAAAAATAGTTAATGCTTTTGCAGATCAATTCTCTGGAGTGTATTCTGGTGTCTCTGCTTATAACATGGTTGATGTACACTCTACGTATCCTCCAGTATTTGTTGCCGATGTCACCGAAAAACAGGTTCTTCATTTCCTAAAAAGGTTATCTAATAAATTTACTGCTGGTGATGATGATCTTCCTGCATTTTTCATTCGTGATTGCTGTGCAGTTTTTGCAGTTCCGCTTCATTTAATAATTAACCTATCGTTAAGCACTTGCTCGTTTCCTAAACTTTGGAAGCGCTCACGCATTGTTTCTGTATTCAAGCATGGCGAACGTACCAATATTACTGATTATCGACCAATATCGTTATTGTCCAATTTTGCTAAGGTATTTGAACAGATTATTTGCAAGATGATTTATCCACAGGTTCAGTCATTTGTGTCACCATATCAACATGGGTTTATCAAGCGTCGTTCGACCATTACCAACCTCGCGGTGGTTACTGAGGTAATTTGTGAATCTTTGGATAGGGGCGGTCAGGTAGATGTGGTATACACTGATTTTTCTAAAGCATTCGACATGATTCATCATGACGTCCTCTTGTATAAACTTAGTGCTTTTGGCTTATCTCCTAAGTTTATGAAACTATTTGCTTCTTACCTATCGGGTCGTATAAATTATGTGTACTACAACGGTTATGCGTCTATGGAGTTTACGGCTTGGTCTGGTGTTCCTCAGGGCTCAAATCTAGGCCCCCTACTATTTGTTATCTTCTTGAATGACCTTCTAGAAAAATTTTCATCAAGCGTACTAGCTTATGCGGATGATCTGAAACTATTCCGACCTATTTTTGCGGACCGTGATGTTGTCGGATTTGGACGTCTTGGTGAATGACCGTTATCAGCTAAAGATTAATGCCAATAAGTGCGGTGCGGTTAGTTTTACACGCAAGCTGTCTCCTCTTCCATCTTCTTATTATATAGAAGGTGTTCTTCTTGAGAAACTATCTACAATCAAGGATCTGGGAGTAACTTTTGACCGCAAATTGTCTTTTGTACCTCACATCGAAAATATTGCATCTTCTGCAGCGAGGATGCTTGGTTTCGTTTTGCGCACCTCGCGTGCTTTTTCTGATATCGGTGTGTACAAGACCCTATTTTCGACCTTTGTATTGTCCAAATTGGAATATGGCTCTGTAATTTGGTCGCCACATTATGTGTGTCATAGACTTATATTGGAGAGAATTCAGAGGAGATTTCTCAAATTTTTGTCTCTACGCCTGGACGGATCATACCCGGATCGTGGAATGGATTACGCATCCCTGCTGCGGCGTCACAACTTTTCTGCACTAGACGTACGAAGAGATGACCAGTGCATCAAGTTTTTGCAGAAGTTAGTGCAAGGTGAATTGGATTGTGGTTGGTTATTGTCGCGGATCATTTTCGTGGTGCCTACGCGTACAACACGTAGTACAAATCAGTTTTATTTGAGAAATTGCAGATCCAATGTTTTAGCCAACTCCCCGGTGCAGAGGATGTGTAAACTAACTAACAATCAATAATAATGTAAGAGTGTTTATGTGAATTATATTTGCTTTATGGCATGTGTTATTTCTTATTTTCTTTTTCTTGTAATATTGTCCTGTCATTGATCTTTGTTGGGCAATAAAGTGAATTATTATTATTATTATTATTATAACAAAGCACGAGATTGAACAGCGCTGAGTATGAAGAATATCGAAGACAGGCCAACAGAACCTGGCGTAGTAAAAAGAAAAGCATAAAACATTAAATATAACGGATAACAGAAAGAGGAAAGTAGGAAATTTTACAAGGATTAACCAAACAGCAACATGCAAAGATGACAACGGAATAATTTTGAAAGAAACGATGGAAGTGAGAAAAACAAAGAAGATAGTGAGGACGAACAAAATATGGAGGCCATGATGATGTGTTAGTACCGGAACAGACATACGAAGAAATTGCACAAACAATAAAGAAGTTAAAGCATTACAAGGCCTTTGGAGAAGATGCAATAGCTCCTAAACTATTGAAAGCATCAGGAAAGAACATGTAGGAACGCATATGTCAATTAATACAGAAAATATGGAGAAATAAACTAATTCCAAAGAGTGAAAGGTAGGTGTCATCCAGCACAACTATAAGAAGTGAAGCAAACTAAACTGTAACAACTACAAAACCATCAGACTGCTAAACACCATCTACAAAGTGCTATCAGGCAGAATGTACCTACTAATGTGTTGAATGCAAATGAAACCTGGGAGAATATCAAAGTGGATTTAGGCCAGGTCGGTCAAGTGGAGACCATAGATAAATATAAATGGTTAGAGTATGACATATAGATATACTACACTCCGCGTAACATGCAAGAAAAATTCTTAGAATATAACGTCCATCTGTACAGCATTTGCATCAGTTTCAAACAAGTTTTTGATAAAAGAAGTAGAAAAAATATGCTACAACACCTAACAAAACCGAATATAGCGCATATGCTAATAAGCTTAATTAATATCACGCTAACTGTATCGAAGGCAACTATCAGGATGTGTTATCCCTCATAATATTTAATCTGGTTTTAAAAGCTATGGCGTTGGACAGCTTGGAATGCGAAATTTCTAAGCCGCACTAAAAGAGAACTCATGAAAAACTTTGTTAATTTATAGATCTCGAAAAAGAAACGCAAACTACTATGCTTCGTATATGTGGCATTCATAGTAAACGAAACAAACAATGTCCGAAAAAATCGAGCCTAGAATACTTTGCGGCAATAATTGCTACTATGCCTACAGACACCTAATGATAAGTAAAATGTTAGGCAGACAATTGAAACTCCAGATCTATTGCATTATAAGAATAAGAGCAATATGGATACGAAACATGGACCATGTCGACAGGAGATGAAAACAAATGAAGAGTCTTTGAAAATCTGATCTTGTACAAAATCTACGAACCGATACAAGATGGTGTTAGTATATGGAGAATAAGAACGAACCACGTATAGGACCAGCTTATGGTGCAGACATAGCACAACACTTAAAAGCACAAAGAATAACATGGTTGGGACACCTGGAAAAGATGCAGGAACAAAAAGGTAGAGGAAGACCAAAAATACGGTGGTAGGATGAAACTGTAGGCTTTCAGCTTCTGACACATCGTATTGTGAAGCATGCTAAAGTCCACAGAGGACTGTAATGTTGGAATAAGAAGACGAGATATGAAATGTTACTTAGCATTGATTACAATATGAATACATTGAGAAACATATCAAAGCTCTAGTTCATTTTACTTCTTAGTCTTCTCGTTTACCGGATCTCAATCTTAAAGGCTATTTTTATTGTGGATACTTTAAAAAGTCTCTTACTTTTTCCTTCTGTATTTAGACATAATTGCACATTTTTCTTCACATCTTTACCTATATTTACTATCCGTACAAAAAGTCAAGGCCCTTCACATTAGAAACCGACATCTCTGCTACTGCTCCATAATCAAAATTGCGGTAAAGTTTGTTGTAAGAACATTTTACAGTTTATAAATTGGAAAATGTTCGGGTTTTTGTTTTCATCACGAGTTACATGAAAATAGTACCCGATTTTGGACTATTTTTGCCAGCAAGTTTGTCCACTTTGGTTTTTTTTTGTTGGAACTCTCCTAGGAAAAAATTTCAAATTTGAACAGCTGGTAGAATGATGTGTTCTTAACCCCTTCACGCCCAGTGACGCCAACGGTGGCATTCTAGTAATGTGACTGCTTTTCGCCAAGAACGCCTATGGTGGCGTCATAACGTACACTGTTGGAAATAATTCACGAGCACACCCTGTATAACCTGAACGCGTGTGTCTAGCGCAATAAAATTTGATATGGAAGTAGTACTAAAGTAGTGTAACTTACTCTCACATGGAGAGCGGCACAACTCTGCTGGGAGGAGAAACATCAATCGCGAGAGTATCCCCCGTGAGCTTCGCATGCCATCGCTACACGACATGGCATGGAGTCTATAAGTCGCAGTATTGTAGCGAGGGGGATGGCCAACCATGCCACCTCAACTCGCCTCCATAGCTCCTCAACGTTAGCCGAGGAAGCCGGATAACGTAGAAGTCTACGACCAGTCATGTCCCAAACATGTTCGATCGGATTCAGATGCGGAAACCGAGCTAGCCATGGAAGCATTTGTATACGGTGCTCTTCCACAAAGGTCTGTACAACACGCCCGATGTGCTGTCATACGTTGTCGTGCAAGTATAGCAGACCTGGGAGCCGCCGAACGTAGGGAAGCACCACGGACCGTAGCACCTCATCTACGTATCGTTGACCCGTCATGGTCTGCTATACACACAGTAGACGTGTACGTCCACCATATGTAATCGCACCCCATACCATAATGCTCGGTTGTCGGTGGATAGGGCGCTCTTGCACACACTGCTCGAGTAGACGATCACCACGGCTCCGACGAACTAAAATGCGCGCATCACCGGTGCTCAATTCGAATCTTGGTTCGTCGGAAAACAAAATGTCCCTCTACTCGGCAACCTACTAATGCCTAGCGTCGACCCCTTCGTGACGTATGCTGCGGTGCTCGGGTGTTATTGGATTCCGCTGTATCACACGACGCACGCGCAGTCCACTATCTACCAAACGCCGCCGTACAGTTCGCGTAGTGAGTGCGCCTTCCCCTGTCGATGGCCAAACAGCTCCAAGTTGCCTTGAGGAGGACTCACACGACGCTAAAGCGTTGAGCACAAGAGCGCGATCCTCGTGTGCTGGGGTCACGCAGGGCCCTCCCGGCCGCGGCTGAAGGTACCTATGTCCTACCTCAGACCATTCTCGCCATGCCCGTTGCACTGCCGATAACGACCGCTCGAGACAACGCGCAATTTCACGGAACGATACACCCTTAATGTGCATACCCTCAAACTCGCTTAAGTAACGCGATCGCCCATCCATTGTGCACAGAGTACGATAACAATGTGGTTCCTCACACCACACTAAAAACGACCGGTATTTTCCATCCACTTCGGTCTCCATAGCGACGGAAGGTTCCACTTGGAAGGGCGGCTCAGTCAACAATGCCGCGACGGAACAACTCGAAACTCGCTGAATAAACTCGTCTACAGTAAACCTTTGTGCTCCGCAAATATCATGGATTTATCTTCGCGCGTTCAGATTATATAGGGTGTGCTCGTGAATTATGTCCAACAGTGTATTTTAATATAAGATAGTAGTGTTGGTGTGACATTGAGATTTTTAAGGCTGGAAAGTTCAAGATAAGGCTCAAGTTGGTGTTGCAGAGATTATTTTCAATTTAATTCTGGGCGTGAAGGGGTTAATGAGGGGCCTATTTTATAGTTTCGCGGACAATCGCGGTTTAGTAGGATGCGGTTATGTCGAAAATGGCTGGAAGGATTTTACGCGGTTTTAATCAAATAATATGTCAAATAATTGCATTTGTCGAATTCCGTTATTTGTTTATCAAAGTTATGTCTCTCTAATTTTTTTACAGCGATTTGCGCGAATTACAAATTAAAAAGGAACAGAAATATGCCACGCTAGGAGAAGGGGGTTTCGTCCAATCGGAAAAGATGTACGTTCTAGACAAGACGTCACGTCTGTATTTTACCTACATAAAGTAATAAAGGCGCGACGTCCTGTACTATTCCATATAGTTGTATCTATTCCATATAAATCGCGATAAAATCGAAACAATAAAATATGCCCCTCATTAGGAACACGTCATTCTACCATCTGTTCAAATTTGAAATTTTTTTTCATTTATCTCACGATAAAAAGAAAACGTAGCCAAACATTTTCAAATTCATATATGTTACGTAGAAATGTTCAGTAATCACAATAAACTTTACCGCAATTCTTTTAATCGTGTGGTTGCGAAGATATAATTGATCTCTAAAGTGAGGGGCCTTGACTTTTGGCACGGATAGTAGTCATTTGGAAGGTTGTCGCTCCATCTTTTCCTGATGGTGATGTGTCCCTCGTTATTCTCACAATTAGTTCCTCTGCTATGCGATCGACGTGTTCATTGCATTTTCTTTCTGTTTAATACACAGTCCTTGATTATAACACTTCTTTATTACTTATTAACAACGCATAACACTTCTCATGCTCCAATTCGTCAACTTTTCCCTTTTTCCTCATCTTTGAATCATTCCTATTTCGAGGCTAGTTTGTGGGTATCTGAGTTATACAAAATTAGTTTTCCTGTAGGTAGAGTGCTAACCCGTTCCACCAAACCCATCAAACGATCATGCTGATGGAATATCTAAAAAAGCTCTGTTTAATCCATATATTTATATAATTTTTATATTTAGTCATTGTTATAATAAAATAACCTGAAAATGAAATGTTTTTTTCAGTAAAACACGTAACGATTATTGAAAACGATGAAAATTTCCTTCAAACCATCAAAGATACCCAAGAATCCAACGTATCGAAAAATGTTTCAACCACAACAACCACTTCTTTTCAAAGCAACTCAACCGTTCAGCATTTCTTCCTACGCCAATCGGATATTTCATCGCAATTTCACCATCAAAAAGAAATTATCGATGATAAATTAAAACAGCACAAGATATCGCCACCCATTATTGTTGACGAACACGGAATAATAATTGAAAAAGAGGACGTTGACGTTCGACTAACTAGCAACGAGTTGGAAGCTATGATGAGAATGAAAATGATGAAAACCGATGAAAACGAAAAAAATATTACAAACAATCAAAGTCAAAAAGTTGAACGAAATGATCAGTATACCTCAGTTAATAATGATACAAAATTAAGAATGAATGAACGCAAAGAACCAGTTGGTGTTTACAATGTGAATCCGAGATGGAAAATAATTATTAAGGAACATCAAGGAAAGGATGTTTCCGGATCGAAATCAAGTGTTAGTTCGAAAAGTTTGACTGCAACTAGTGGAAGTGACGATGAAGATGGTAGCGATGAAGAGGAAAGTGATGATGACGAAGATGATGATGATGATGATGACGATGTTGAAGATGAAGAAATTTCACAAACATAGCTATTTTGTATTTGTTTTTAAATAAAAAATAAAAATTATAAATATTTTTTTTTTCATCCAAATACAATAAAAATTGAAAATAACTTTTATCTTTATGTAGGCGGAAAATAAGTCAATTTAAAATCGCGTCAATTAATTTACTCCAATAAAAATAAAAATCAACAATGATTACTTTAATTACAATATATTTTCTTGTTAATTTAAATTTGAATCCGGTTATTTGTTTAAATCATGGTTCATTTTTAGATATCGATAATGTGATTCTTAACGATGAAATTAATAAAAAACAATTTCCGTATATTTCGTGTCCCTTAATTTTTGATTATGTTGAAAACGTTCTGTTTGGTGGTTATTTTGGTTTGATTTCACTACCAAATCCTTTCCACGAAAATGAAATCACTTTAGAAGTTGATATGAGTTATAATGGAATCATTTCTACTATGGTAAGTGATTCAATACATTTTCTTAATCTTAATTCGATTTATTTAGGATAACATACAAGTAAATGTACTGTCTACTGACCAAGAAGTGTTAAATTCAAAATTTCTTCAATGGGCGGTAATTTTTCCGTTTCAAGATAATTATCCGAAAATATTATCGATTAAATTGAATGGAAAGAAGTATTGTACGAGTTATCCTGATCCTGGTATGAACTTTTTTTTATATCTCATATTGTGTATCTGATTATATTTTATTTGTAGTTATATCGAAAGTAAAGCAAACCACTCTTTGGGCTAAATCGGTTCTTATTAAAGAAAAAGCTAATGGCGAAACAATTATAACAAAATCAAAGAGAACTCTAAATTCTAAGAAACGACTGCCAACAAATTATTTACCCGGCGTTCCAGTATTTAATCCTAAACGTTTGTATTCGAAACAGAATGTTTATTAATAAATGTTGTTGTTTTTATTGTAGAGGAGGAATTTCTGCTGGCGTTAAAGAGAAATGCTGTCGATATGTTGGATCTTGATTAAACGAAATGAAGAAATATAATTCCTTGTTATTTAAAAATATTTAATGTTATATTAATCCTTTTTATCTTAAATATTAAAAAGATTTGTAAGATATCCGTTTTCAGAATTATATGCTGAGCAAGTTTTACAGCAAGGCTCATTAGCTCAGTTGGTTAGAGCGTCGTGCTAATAACGCGAAGGTCGCGGGTTCGATCCCCCCATGAGCCAACTTTTTTTTTTTCAATAAGTTAAATCGGTATGAAGAAAGATAAGGATAAGGCTTAAGAATGGAGTTGATATGAATTGAAAAAATAATAGGTTGATCAAATTTACCTATCGTCATCACATTGTCACTATGGTCCTTGTTTATAGATATACATAGTTATCCAACCGGACGAGTTGGGTTGCTCTAGCTCGTGCTGCCTCTAACGGCAAACGAGAAAAACATCATTTATGAATGAATTGAATAAAATTGGAAATCCAACTTGTAATAGAAGTTGCATACTCAGAATAAAAGATTAATTGAATTTATGTGATTGAACGTGTGAATATTTAATTACATTAAACATTACATCTAAATATTTAAAAAAATATCTGTCCTTTTTTTATAATAGAGAACCAAAAATTGCCTTGCTATTAAATGGTGAGTTTTGATTTTTATTCGTCCTATTGCAGACTTAATTCTAGACGTGGTAGCGCCGAGCGTTCCTTTGAGCCGAGTATGTAGTATAAACAAAGTTTTTTTGCAACTACTCGAGTTTGGATAAACGATTTCACGTAAACAAATTCGTTCTTTATTATTTCGTCGTTGAGAATTCTTTGGTTAAAATACAAATACGAAAATTAAGAAATATTAATTAGAATCAATTAAACAAATAAAAACGAAGTATGTATTTCTCATTTTATTAACGAGTGTTTCTAAATTGATCTGAAAGATTTCAAGGGATGATTTTTCAGCGAAAATTACGGGGTGTTTTTCATATAACTTTTTGTTCAAAACCCCTTCTCCTCCAAGTTATAGCCCTCTAAAATTAAGGGAAAATCTGCAACTTTCTTACCTCTTGACATTCTACAACTAACAAATTGTTAATTTGACATAACTTCATTTCTTTGACTAATAATAACCAATTTCTGAATTAATTCACTTGAGCCTGTATATTATTTTATTTTTTGGTGATCAAACTAACAATTTTAGGAGAAAATGTCAAGAGACAAAAAAGTTGCGTATTGAATTCCACTATTTAAATCAAGTTTTTAAATACATAACATTTTCGGGTTATAAAAATCGTCAAAAAGTGTCATTTTATTAACAGTTATCTGTCAAATTTCAATCTTCTAAATTTTTCCATAGTGGATTTATTAAATAAAAACAATTTTTTCCCCTAACGTTAGAGTACTGTAACTCGGTGGGGAAGAAGTTTTGAACAAAAACTTATATGAAAGACTGTCCTTAATTTTTGCTGAAAAATCACTCCTTGAAATCTTTCGCATTAATTTAGAAACAGCCTGTATATTCATGAACTTTTTTAAGGTGACTTTATTGTGTTGACTGAACATAATGAAAATCATGAATACATAATAACAAAAAACATGGCAAATCCTGCTAACTACTTATAATTGCAAATTATAAATTACTTATGTTGTAAAATAGTAACTTTATTGCTTATTTTAATTATGCATGGAAAGGGACACGATTGCTGAAAAAACTAAAATGACTTTTGTTTATAGAGCAGTCAAAGATATTAATGTTGCCCAAAATTTATTCGAACAAAGATTTCTAGACAGACACAAGATAGGATCTTGTGTAAGATCTTCAATAGAGAAGAAGGCGCTACAAGAAATTCAATGTTTAAGCTGTTGTTCGTAATAATCCACATATTTCTTCTCGCGTTTTTTTATGAGTTTGCTGTATCCCAACGCAGTGTATTTAGATTTTCACATTGCCATAAATTTCACCAGTACGCTGTTTGCATCAAGAGCTTCAGGAATGATATCCAAAAGTCAATTTTATTTTGTCATTGGATGCAAGTCTGCTTTATTGGTTACTAGAAAATTGTTATTGGTTACGTGAAATGAATTACTAACGACGTTGGGCAGTTAATATAATGTGTGGGATTAGAGGAAACTTTTCAATTGGCCCTTTCTTCGAAAAACATGCTTCTCAAAAAACATGTACCCTTTAGCGGCTCTTACACGATCAATAGTATTGACAATGTCAGTATTGACAACACAACAATCTCAATACTTCACTACCTTACACGATCAATATTATTGTCAATAGTTTTGTCAATCACCTTGCTCAATAAGTTACCTTTTTACCACGAACAGGGTGAATCTACGTAGTTTTACTCGGTTTTTCCTTTCGAAATAAAGGTAATCGTACAAAAGCTTGCGTAGCTATTATTTTGACGCTTGGAACTACTCTTCGAGTAAAACGCAAACACTGGATGAAAGAATGGTTGAAGAAGAGAGATGAATATTCTTATCTAGTACTGTTGATAGAAATCAACCTCTGCGATGTTGATGATTTCAAGAACTACTTTTGAATGGATGAAAGTTCCTTTAACAAACTGTTACAGATGGATCGCAATATGAGAGAAAGTACAAGTGTTAGGGAAAGATTAGCCTTAACCCTGAGGTACTTGGCCACAGAAAGAAATTTTGAAGACTTGAAGTTTTCTGTTATAATGTCCCCAGCAACTATCAGCAAGGCTGTAATAGAAACCTGTCAAACCTTTATATATGTTCTACAACACCAACTGAATGAACTAGATGAACCAACAGTATCTTCATCGTCTTGAACGTCAACAACGTCAGTTAATGGGGCGGTCATTTTCACCACTTATTCACAGGCGCGCGACTTAAACTGAACTGAGTGTAATGTAGAAAATAAGAATTAAACCTGTTTTCAAATCATCTGGGTTAACCCTTTAACGGTCAGTGGCTTCTATAGAGATCACTTATCAATAAGGTCAAATAGCTGCATTACCATAACTAAATCGTTTCTAAAAACGAAAAAATAATTTGCCCTTTAAAGAATAAAATAACATATGTTTCTCAGTGTGTTGGTGTGTTGAGACATGTTTTGTTATTGTTGCAATTAAATAAAAGTAGGCATTTAATTTTGAGTATTGATAGAAATATTGGCGCCAACCCTACACGGTCAATAGTATTGTCAATATCCCCTCCAATTATCAATATTGACGCCCGAAAATCAAAAAATCCGAATTTTTATCAATTCTTCATCAATATTTACCGTCACTAAAATTTTTTACCTTACACTATCAATATTATTATCAATATGCTAAGGTGTTGTCAATATTGATCGTGTAAGGGCTTTAGAAAAGCATACTTAACAAATGAAAAATATTGATGGCGCTTCTAAAATGCAATAAAAATCGTTCAAAATACTTTCCCTCTTTATACGATGAAAGTTTTATGAAACATTTTTGATAAAATGGATGTTTTATGAGTTATTATTAGGTAGTCTCAATTTCAATGAATTACTCAGCATATTAAATATAGTCTTTTAAACAAACTTCTTAAAAAGATTCCACGCAGTTGGTGTCCTCTTATAAAACCAGTTCATACACCTACTTAAAAAATTTGGCGTCTACAGATCGGTTCCTACCGACGAATAGTCTCAACAATTCGGTATTATTCTTGAAGGACACATTCAGGACACATTATCGATTTTTCTCTATGCAAGAAATACTAAAATATATGCAACTTATTTTACGTTTTTCGTAGTAATACGTTAGGGCGCGTATAGTAAAATTTAAATTTTTATGAATGGCGACACATAAGTCACCCTGCCATCTAGGCATCACGACCACGAACTAAATTCTTTGGATAACTATGTATATCTATAAACAAGGCTATGGTACTGTAAGATCCTTGACCGGTGTGAAGACAGCAGTAAAAGATAGCAGTAAAAATTTCCGATGATACCCGAACGCCCATAGACGTCCGTAATGGACACACGGGGGCTCAATTTTTTCGAACAAAAAAACATTACATTATCAACTTAAGAAGTTAATTACAGTATATTAAAAGTAATTAATATATTTATCACTAATATCAAGGTACAATCTGCAATTTTAATTAAAATAACTGGCTCCAGCTCCCTTATTGGTTCGAAGATCCGCACCAAACTTTATATACGCCTTCTAGACATGATAAGAAATATATTTATCGAAAGAAATTCCACTTGCAAAGGGTCCGCGGGGGTGAACTACCCCGCAGTAGATTATAATTTGCTCTACCGCCCTTATTCGGTCGAAGATCCGAACCAAACTTTACACAAGTGATCTAGACTACGTTAGAATCAAATATCCGTTAACAATTTCCACTTGCATAGGGACCGCGGGGGTGAACTACCCACCAGTAGCTTTTAATTACCCCTACCGCCTTTATTCGGGCGAAAATCCGAACCAAACTTTACACAAGCGATCTAGACTATATTAGAATCAAATATCCGTTAACAATTTCCACTTGCATAGGGACCGCGGGGGTGAACTACCCACCAGTAGATTTTAATTACCCCTACCGCCCTTATTCGGGCGAAGATCCGAACCAAACTTTACACAAGCGATCTAGACTACATTAGAATCAAATATCCGTTAACAATTTCCACTTGCATAGGGACCGCGGGGGTGAACTCTCACCAGTAGATTATATAATATTATAAATTTATATATTAAGTTTATATTATAATTAATTTATATATTAATATTATTAATTTATTCTTTTTCATTTAATTGTAGTATATGCAAACATACTGCCATAATTATAATATATTATTTTATAAAATAGTAGGAAAATGCGCCATCTACTAAATTTATTAGTAGCTTATATTAAGGATTTGAACCTCGTTCAAACTTTATCGACTAACAACTGATACATACGATCTCATGGGGAATAACCGTGTTGTAATGTCATCCGTTGTGGAAAGGTCGTCTTATCAATACGCCTGCTAGATGTTAACTGCCTTTATTCAAATCGTCGTGCGCACAGCACCTACATACAATACAAGTAAGAATGGTAACCTATACTACATCTCCCTTCCTAAAATTAAGAATTTATTTACAATGTTAAGTACATACTAATAAAGTACATAGTCTTTTAATTTATTTGGTTTTACTACTCTACGTTTTGTTTCAACGCCACTATCATCCATAACAGCCGATTTTCCCCTCTCTGCCATAATCTGTGCATCCACATCGTTTCCAACAGGTTCCATCTCTAAATCATCATTTACATCAACCTGGCTATCATCCACAATAGCTCCGCTCACACTACAATTCTCCAAAATACCAGCTGCTACAAAATTTGAATTAGGACTCAAAGGTGTTTGACAGACAGCACGTTCGTTATTGTCATATCTAGTCTTTAAATATAACTGATTTCTTATCAAACTACCTCCATCCTCTTTTTCAATAAGAAAGGTTCTGTTTCTAATTTGTTTTACAATTCTGCCCTTCTTCCATATACTGCCTGGTCTATCCTGATACCACACTGTTTCATTTTTATATAAATTCCTTCTAAATCTAACCACCTTTTTGTTATAGTATTCTTTTCCTATTTTCTGATTCACCTTAATTTTCTCATTAAATTTTTTTTTGTTTATTACACGAGGTTGCAACAAATTCTCTTTATACACTAAATTGTCTCTTAGGTACCTGGACATTAATATTTGAGACGGTGAATAAGTTCCATAGACTGGAGTGTTTCTCAAACTCAGTAATGCTAAATGAATATCTTCGTTATTTTCAATACATTTTTTCAGAATTCTTTTTATTGTTTGTATATGTCGTTCCACCAAGCCGTTAGATTGTTGATGATGAGGTGACGATGTTATACCAATAAAATTCCAATCTTTTGCAAACTTTTGAAATTCGGCGCTAATAAATTGTCTGCCACTATCTGATATCACCAATTTTGGTATACCGTGTCTTGCAAATACGGACTTTAATTTTTCAATTACATTTACACTTGTTAGATTTTTATTTAAATTACATATCTCTGGGAATTTTGAGTAGTAGTCAACGACAATTAAATACGTTTGACTTTGAATTTCAAAAAGATCTATACCAACCTTCTGCCAAGGTTGCTTTATTATTTGATGGGGTATCATTTCGTCTTTAGCGTTTGTTTTTGCGAATTTATTACACATCTCGCACTTTTTAATTAATGTTTCAACATCGTTGTAAATATTTGGCCAATAAACCGTACTTTTTGCTTTTTGTATATATTTATTTATTCCTAAATGACCAACATGTATATCGTTTAATACTTTATTTCTCCATGATTTAGGTATTATGGCTCTTTGATTGAAATAGAGTAAACCATTTTTGGATTCAGTAATTTCACTTTTAATTTTATAGAAAGCTTTTAATTCGTGAGATTTATTATTTAATTTTGAAATCTTCGGCCAACCATTTTTTATATATTCTTTTACCAATTTTAATTCGCCGTCACTTTCTGTTGCATCTTTTAATTCATTTACCCTTTCATTTGAAATTTTTATATTTTTTTCAACAATGCATACATGTGCTTCTATATTCATATCATCAATCAATGGTTCTTCCACCTTGCATCTTGATAGTGCATCAGCAATAATTAATTCTTTTCCTGGTTTAAAGTATATATTGATATTAAATTTTTGTAATGACAATAACATTCGTTGAAGCCTCATGGGGCAATTATTTAACGGTTTTTTGAAAATTGAAATTAATGGTTTGTGGTCTGTTTCCACATCAAATTCAGTTCCATAAACATATTGGTAAAATTTATTTACTCCAAAACAAATAGCTAATAGCTCTTTTTCTATCTGAGCATATCTCATTTGAGTGTCTGTTAAAGATCTGGAAGCAAATGCACATGGACAACTCCATGGAGTACAGCTCCAACACCACTTTTTGATGCGTCTACAGATATTGTAGTTTTTAGTTTTGGATTGAAGTATTTTAATGAAATTTCCGTTGAGATCTGATTTTTTAATTCTTCAAAGGCATTATTTTGGCTTGCACCCCAATGAAAAATAGTTTTCTTTCTAAGTAATTGCCTTAACGGTTCAGTTAGGTCAGATAAATTATTTATAAATCTACCCACTTGATTAATAAAACCCAGGAAAATTTGAATATCTTTAACATTTTTTGGAGTTGGCATATTTTTGATTGCATATATTTTTTCTTCATCGATTGACATACCCTTCTTAGAAAATTTATGTCCTAAATATTTGACCTCATTTATGCCAAATTGGCATTTTTGTAAATTAAATTTAACATTGTTTTGCTTCGCAATTTCAAATACCTGTTTTAACCTAGCATCATGTTCGTCTTTGTCTTTTCCATGAATCAAAATGTCGTCGATATAAATTTGTACACCGGGAATGGCGAAAATTTGATTATAGTATTCTTGAAAAACTTGACTAGCAATACTTATACCGAATGGCATACGTAAAAATCTGTATCGTCCATAAGGTGTTCCAAATGAACAAAGTTTGCTTGACTCCTCATCTAATTCTACATTCCAAAAACTGCTGGTGGCATCTAACTTAGAAAACATTGTAGACCCATTTAATTTTGATGCAATTTCATCTATTGTGGGAGTTTTTACTTTAATTGGTTTTATTGATTCATTCAGGTTTTTTGGATCAAGACATATTCGTAAAGATCCGTCATCTTTTCTAACTAAGACGTAAGAGTTCAACCATTCTGTACTACCTTTGATTTTTTTAATTATTTTTAAATTTATTAAATTGTCCAAACATTCTTTAAATTTATTTTCTAAAGCAAAAGGTACACCTCTAATGGCTTGTGAAATTGGTTTACAATTATTTTTCAACTCTATGTGGTAAGGTTTACCTACCTTTCCAATACCTTCAAATATTTGTTTATATCTTATAATTAAATCTTTGTAACTAATGTTTTTTGATTTATCGACCATTCCTATCTCAACTTTTTCGTTAATTTTAAGAATATCCAAGCCTAGACACGCATTTAGTCCCAATAATGATTGTTGTTTATCAACTACGTAAAATTCAACATTTTGTAATGTTTTATTAAAGAATCTTAAGTTTATAAAACATTTTCCTATTATAGGAATTTTATCTCCGGTATATGCAACCAAATAATCATTTGCTTCATAAACCTTATTTAAATTAAATTTAGATTTCTTTAAATGTTGTATTGAAATTATATTTGCGGAAGCACCAGTGTCTACCTTAAATGCGACTTTATAATTTGATTGTTTGTTGATATTAATTTGTACTTTACAATAATTATATTGTTTATTTTTATTACTTATATAATCGATGTTTAAATTTTTAGAACCTACTATGTTAATTGATTTATTTCGATAATAACAGACATTTGCAAAGTGATTATTTTTTTTACAAACATCACAAGGTTTACCAAATGCCCTGCATTGGTTTGTTCGGTGCGATTTTCCGCATTTTTTACAATTTATTATCGATACTTTACTTGACGATCCAGTACTTCTTTCTCTGGCACTACTTCGTGGCCTGTAATAACCATGAACTGATGCTTGACGAGGGACTGATGGGTGTCCTCTTCGGAACGGATTATTTCTTACTATATCAATATTTTCTTTCCGGTCTTGTACTTCTTCTCTCGCTTTCATATGCTGTAACTTTGATCGGGAACTTTCTGTTAAGATGCAGCACTCTACCACTCTGTTTAGTGGCGTTTCCTCTTTTTCCAGCAACTTTTCTCTCAGTGATTCATCTTTTATTCCAATGATTAACATTGATTTAATTAAATCTTCACGCAAGTGACTCAATTCGCATTCATTACTTTGATTTTTTAATTCAGTTATAAATTGTTCGACATTGGTTTGACCTTGGCGCATGGTAAAAAATTTATATCTTTCATAAGTAAGATTCTTTTTTGGAGTGAAATGATTTTTAAATTTTTCTTTCAAAATCTTAATTTTATTTTTTTCCTCTTCTTCAAATTTAAAAGTATTATAAATTTGTATTGCCTCCTCACCGATTAGATGTAAAAGTTGGGCACATTGCGTTCTTTCTTCTTTCTTGTCGAGCTCAATGGCTGTTAAAATAAATAAATGTTTTAAACGAATGAGTTTCGTATTAGGGTACGCCATCTATAATATGTTATTAGAAGTAGTTTTTAGGTTGGCACAAGTTTGGCGGTTAGTCGTTAGAATGTTGAGGTTAGAAGAAAATCGTTAAGACCAAGTTAAGATGACACGCAGTTAATGAGTATTTTAGTCAAGTTTAGTGCTGTATGAGTTTTATAAAGAAGTGTGTATGCTTTATGTTAAACAATAAATAGTTCTTCAGTTATCAACAAATACTTTATTAAAGTAACATTAATAAAAAACCAACAATGGCCGACGCGTATATTTCAAACCTCTGGATAAAACGTTTCCAATTTTCTGATGTATTTCCAGCCATTTGTAGGCACGGAATAGCGTTTTTCGATTCCATACCTCACTAACAAATCCCTTGCTTATAATTTATTACTTGAAGATGATTTTTATCACACTCGCAGCGCCATGTTGTAATGTCATCCGTTGTGGAAAGGTCGTCTTATCAATACGCCTGCTAGATGTTAACTGCCTTTATTCAAATCGTCGTGCGCACAGCGCCTACATACAATACAAGTAAGAATGGTAACCTATACTACAAACCGTTTTGTCTGTTTTCGTGTTTACTAGGTCATAGTGGTTGAGAACCTGTCGAGAACTCACATAAGTTGACGCATTGAAGTTATTCGAACCAGTCGATTGTATTGTTTACAGTGGGTAAATTTTGGATGTGTCCATTTTCAATTTGATTTTGTTATTTCGATTAATGCTATTATTGCTTTCGGTATATCAGCTGACATTTGCGAGGGTCTGATTTTTATTGGTTATTTTTTATTTATCTGTTTTATTTGAGTGCTTTGGTTGTGTTTTACGTTCATATATTGCTATTTCTTTAAATCTCATTATCACCTTTAATCAATAACTGTTGTTGATTTAGTATTTTTAAATATATTTCTTTGTTTTATTTCATTTATTTTCGTTTAACATTCGTTTTCTTTTTCGTTCTTATTCATTGTAGGTATTGCTTCTTTAATATTGAGTTGACATTATTTTATTATTTTCCAATAGTTTTTAAGAATTTATTATTAGCTTTCCTAAAATGGCACAAAAAATGGATGCACTAACTTGTCAAGATTTAGCTTCCTACATAAAAATGGAGATGCCATCACTTTCATATGAAGAATTGGTAATACTGCCCAAACAGAATCCTCTCTTTTTAAAAATATCTAAATATCTTGCTGATAAAAATATTTATTTGTATCCCAGTGTAATTGAGCGAGTTTTGAAAAGAAACAGTTTATTTAAGAGAACATTTTTAGGAGGGATCCAAAAAGAAAATAAAAATGTAGAAACCGCGGATATTTTGAATATATTACGTAGTTTAAGTTCACTAAAATCACAAAACTATAAACGTAAGTATTCCATTTATGGTGACTTATGCCAATATTTCAAAGTAAAAAATATAGTGAAAAATAGATTTCGTTTCTATAGACAATGGAGATTGGATATATCTACATTTATAACAAGTAAGTTGTCTATTATGAGTAGCGCAAATGGTATGACAAAAGCAGTAAAAAAAAAATTCAAGTCTTGATGTAATGAAGGTTGTGAATGAGTCGTCTTCAATAGTAGAAAAGGGCATCCACTTAAGTAATTCATTGAATAGTTTAACAACCCCTGACGATTTTAAGTTACTAGACATAGAAAATGAATCTGTAAAAAATATTTTATCTAACAACGATGTTTCTGATCAATCATCTTCATTTGTGGGCGAGACTCTCAACTTAACAGATTCCTTTAAAAACCTGTCTGTGCCTGATTGTTTAAAATCATTATTGATAGAAGATAAATCGGAAATAAAAGTAATTTTACCACAAAATTCTTCAATACCCATTCCTATTACAAGTAAATATACAGTAAAAGAAGGTTATTTTGCAATACCAGAAAATGTTTGGAAAGAAATTTTTATTAACAATAAATTAAAATCTCTGTATTATCCTACTTACATTAAACACGGTGTTAGAAAATTTGTTAACAATACGTGTGAGTTAACCGTATGTTATGTTAATTATTTAAAATCATATATTAAAATATATTGTAAATGCATGCACAAAGAATGTAAAAAGTTTTGTATTTCAATACAATTAAACGATCGTGTTGTAACAGTACAAAGTACTTCATTAAATTTCTACCATACAGATAGTGCAACAAGTTATGTAAAAGGTCTCGACCGAATAATTAAAAAAAGACAACTTTTAAATTTAAAGCCTTCTGCATATAAGAATAAAATATTTCTTAAACAAAATCAAAATTTTATGGAAGAAACGAACAATTTACTAGATGTGAAATCAGACGCTACTATAAGAAAGATGAGATCTGAAGCACTAGCCAGAATGGACAGACATCAAGACGATTTTAACGATTTAGTATTAATGTACAAAGAGCGAACAAATTATATTAAGGAAATATCTTTGCCATTTAAGGTGGAACTGTTTAGCATCGAACAACTTGATGTACTGGCTAGTGAATACAAAAAACAATCAAACTTACTTCTACATTTTGACGCCACCGGAAATATAATAAGAAATATATCTTTATCAAAAAGCGTATATTTTTTTATACTGCCATTATTACTTTGAGCGATGTAAAACGGTGTTTTTCAGTATGCAGTTTATTATCGGCTATGCATGATTCACATACAATTTTTAAATTTTTGAGCGATTTTAGATTTTTTTGCGAAAGACATAATAAATGGCCTATATTTACTGGTGTCGTAACAGATTTTAGCTTTGCAAATATACACGCTATATGTAAAGCTTTTAATCAACTAAGTCTTACTAATTATCTTCATGCGTGTATGGCACAAGTAGACAATTGTAGTTCTCCTTATACTCCCACAAAAATAATATATATACATTTGTGCTGTAGTCATTTTATGAAAATGATATCTAAAGATATTGATTTAATAGTCAACAATAAAGAACAACAAATGTTTTTTAAAGAAGTCATAGCGTCTGCTGTATTTTCTTATTTGGCACCGGGGAGTTGGCTAAAACATTGGATCTGCAATTCCTCAAATAAAATTGATGATGATCCGCGACAACAACCAACCACAATCCAATTCACCTTGCACTAACTTCTGCAACAACTTGATGCACTGGTAATCTCTTCTTACGTCTAGTGCAGAAAAGTTGTGACGCCGCAGCAGGGATGCGTAATCCATTCCACGATCCGGGTATGATCCGTCCAGGCGTAGAGACAAATATTTGAGAAATCTCCTCTGAATTCTCTCCAATATAAGTCTATGACACACATAATGTGGCGACCAAATTACAGAGCCATATTCCAATTTGGACAATACAATAGGGTCTTGTACACACCGATATCAGAAAAAGCACGCGAGGTGCGCAAAACGAAACCAAGCATCCTCGCTGCAGAAGATGCAATATTTTTGATGTGAGGTACAAAAGACAATTTGCGGTCAAAAGTTACTCCCAGATCCTTGATTGTAGATAGTTTCTCAAGAAGAACACCTTCTATATAATAAGAAGATGGAAGAGGAGACAGCTTGCGTGTAAAACTAACCGCACCGCACTTATTGGCATTAATCTTTAGCTGATAACGGTTACACCATTCCACCAATACGTCCAAATCCGACTGAAGACTGACAACATCACGGTCCGCAAAAATAGGTCGGAATAGTTTCAGATCATCCGCATAAACTAGTACGCTTGATGAAAATTTGTCTAGAAGGTCATTCAAGAAGATAACAAATAGTAGGGGGCCTAGATTTGAGCCCCGAGGAACATCAGACCTAGCCGTAAACTCCATAGATGCATAACCGTTGTAGTACACATAATTTATAATAATAGCCTTTATTGCACATTCATCAGGAAAAATGAAAAATAATTATAAATAATTGATTACAAAAATAAAAGTAAAAACAAATTGTAATAAAAAGATAATGAGATAATTAATAAAATAATGTACTACAGTAAAGTATTACACTAAATAAAAATAAAATAAAATAATAATAAAAAAAAAAGAACAATAACAAGAGAAAAAGAAATAGTGCAATCACGAGGCAAAGATTCAGTTGTATACCAACTGATTTTCAATCCAAACCTTGACAATTATTAGAGAGATATGAAATACATCATAATCCTTAACTCTACAAAAAATAAAAAAAAGAAAGAAAATATCTTAAATAATGTAAAGAAATATTCGCAGCAAAACTGTGACTCACCGATCTCTGCCAGAAATAGTAGTCACCTGGTCTCCAAGTAACCGTGCCCTCAAATGTTTTTTAAAACAATTAACACCGAGATTCCTCAACTCGTCACCAATGCTCCCGTATGACTTATATATATGATCACGATTGTGACGATTGTGAATATCGCACCTAAAAAAAATCTTATTGTAAAAATATATAGGGGTTTTAGTAGTAATCAATTTATGATAATAAGTTAGAGTATGAAGTTCTCTTCTTGAGCGCATCGACAACCAGCCTGATTCAATAAGCCAGTGGGAAATGTGATCGAACTTCCGGATTCCATAAATAAAACGAAGACAGCTATTCTGAACTCTCTGAATCCTCCCCGAGTCATATGAGCACACAGCCGGATGATATAAGGGAATCATATAGTTAAACTAAGAAAGAACCAAGGAGTCACATAAAGTTTTTTTCAACATGATAGGCAAATAGCTTCTATGGGGATATAGTAGCCTTAACGAGTGATACGCTTTCTTGATGTAGTTATTAACTTGACTATGGTATCTAAAACTGTTATCTACAATCAAACCAAGACTCCTTGCCTCACTCACAATCGGCACTTCAGATCCCTGAATGTAAACTTTAACCAAACCCTTTAACTGGTCGCAAACGCTTTTGTTACCAAAGAGCAAAACGGCAGATTTATTAGGATTAATTTTCAGACAATGCAAATTGGAAACATTCGTTATACAGGGTGATTCATAAGTAATGGGCCAAATTGTAAATGTACGTTCAGGAGGCCAAAATAATAATATTTTCATTAACAATAATGGGTCTTAGTCTGCTCCTTACTGAGATACAGGATGTTAAAGCGAAAAAAATAAAATAGATTTTTGTTAATAGATCAGTTACTTTTCTACATAATGACTCATAGTTGACTTATAGTATTTGTAAAGGTAAACAATAATGTGTGAGAGGATTTGAGTTAACTCGTAGATGTCGCCACATGCGCCATATGAATTATGAAACGTCAATGAGCTTTTACGTTTGATGAATAGTTTAAAATATTTTATTGTTAAGTAAACTGATTCATTCTTGTCCTAACATAAATCAAAATGCCGAGACATAATCACTTTTCAAACGAAGAAATGAGAGACATGTTATGCGTTTACGCACAAGAACGTTTTTCTGGGCAAGCAGCATCCAGAAAATATCGTGAAATGTACCCTTACAGAAGGCAGCCAAACCGGAAGATATTTCAAAATATTTATAATCGATTGGGTGAAACAGGTTCATTTCGTCCAAAATATCATACAGGACGTCCTAAGATTATCACTCCGCAGCAAGAAGATGAAATTTTGGTAAGAATTGCGCAAAATTCTGAAATAAGCACTCGTCGATTGTCTGCAGCAACTGGAATAAGCCAACCATCCGTGACTAGAATTTTACACAAGGAAAATTTATATCCCTATCATTTTATACCTGTGCAAAATTTACTTCCAACAGATTATCGAATCAGAGTTCAATTTTGTCAGTGGCTAAAAGGAAAATTGAATAATAATCCAACATTCCTAAATAACATTCTTTTCACGGATGAAGCAACCTTTACCAGACGCGGAGTTTTTAATTGGCGAAATAGTCATGCCTGGGAAACCGAAAACCCTCGTTTAAAAAAAGATAGACATTTCCAGCACGAGTTTAAAATAAATGTGTAGTGCGGTGTAATAGGCAATACATTACTGGGCCCAGTTGAATTACCTCCTAATTTAAATGGAGAGTCATATTTAATTTTTTTAAATAATGACTTAGTCGACCTCTTGGGAGATCTTCCATTACAACTAAGAAGAAATATGTGGTTCATGCAAGACGGTGCTTCTCCACATTTTTCACGTGCTGTGCGCGAACATCTGAATGAAACATTCCCTCACCGTTGGATTGGACGTGGTAGTGAATTTCAGTGGCCACCATGTGTGGGGTTACATGAAATCAATGGTCTATGCTGAACCTACTATAAATACACGAGACGAGTTATGGAATAGAATTCAAGATGCAGCCAATTCAATACGAAATAATCCTGCTACATTTTTTAAAGTCAGACAATCCTTAACCAAACGGTTAAATGCGTGTATAAATGCTGGTGGTGGTCATGTTGAAAACCTTTTGCAGTAGCTCATAATTAAGCTTAAATTTAATTTAACTTCGCACAACATTAACATGTAGGTTTTGATAACAGTTGTCGTAAGTGGTCTTAGTTCAAGTCTGTTCTAATGTTGTATTTCGTTTTATTAACTGGCGTACAATAAATTGTTTTATTACGTAATTTTTTTATGGTTTCAGTTTAATATTGTTATCAATTATCAATTACGGTTAGGTAAATGTCAACATTCCATGCCATGCTTGTGTCTTAACAGATTAATGCTACGTCGACCACCGTGAAATGTAGTGTAGTCAATTAGTAAAATTCAAATATCTCGAAAATCGTTAATATTTTCAAGATCAAAGAAGTATAGCTTTTTTCTACAGAAATGATGGGGCTATCCAAATTAAACAAGTATGTTGTAAAATAATGAGCGATAAAAAATTTGTAGCTGATTTCATCTAATTCATATGGCGCATGTGGCGACATCTACGAGTTAACTCAAATCCTCTCACACATTATTGTTTATCCTTACAAAAACTATAAGTCAACTATGAGTCATTATGTAGAAAAGTAGCTGATCTATTAACAAAAATCTATTTTATTTTTTTCGCTTTAACATCCTGTATCTCAGTAAGGAGCAGACTAAGACCCATTATTGTTAATGAAAATATTATTATTTTGGCCTCCTGAACGTACATTTACAATTTGGCCCATTACTTATGAATCACCCTGTATATTCCAAGTCAGAATTTAAATTATTAATAGCATTGCGCCATTGGGATGGACCAAAAGAAACATAAAGCTGGGTATCATCGGCATAACTGTGAACTTGATTGTGTTTCACATTATGAAAGATTTTTGAAGTATATATCGAAAACAACGTGGGACCAAGAATTGAGCCCTGAGGAACCCCAAAATCAATTGGTCGAGAAGAAGATGTTATGCCCTCAATCCGAACACACTGTGATCTCCGTCCAAGATAACTGCCAAGCAGAGCAACCGCCGAAGGATCAAGCCCAACAGAGTGAAGAATCCTAAAAAGGACCGCATGATTCACAGTATCAAACGCTTTACTATAGTCTAACAAGGTAAGAACGGTAACTTCACCCTTATCAGTCGCAGAGATAATGTCATCTGTCACCTTCAGCATCGCAGAGCAACAATCATACCCTCGACGAAACCCAGACTGAGTAGATGATAGAGAGTCAGTATCCGTAATAAATTCCGTTAATTGAACTTTCAGTACTCTTTCAAGAACCTTTGATAACATTGGCAGAATACTAATGGGTCTCAGGTCCTTCAAAGCTTTTGGGTCACTACATTTAGGTATAGGCTTAATTAAGGCTTCCTTCCAGCAATCAGGAAATACACTTTCCAGAATGCAGGAATTTATAATATGTGTAATAAAAGGTACTATATGGGGACAACAAAGTTTTACCATCTCAGGACTAATTTTATCAGTTCCTGTTGAAGCACATTTCATCGATTTAATAACATTAAGTACCACGAGTGGCTCAACGACACTAAACTTAAACCTAGAGTTATTATCACTGATATTCAGGTCATATAATATATCAAGAGCAGCGTCACTAGAAGGGGGGAAATCATCCACAATTTCTGATATACTATCAATAAAGTAATTATTAATGTCCTCAACATTTTTCAAATGATCCGGTATGTTTATGCTCTTGCTCTTACGGATTTTCATGTCATTAAGTACACGCCATCTCTCTTTACCATCACTCAACTGAGAAACATACTTGAAATAAGCTCTTTTCTCGGACAAAACTGCACGAGATGTGAAGTTCCTCAGTGACTTATAATAGTCCCAATGAGCAGGTACCCTCGTACGCCTATATCTCTCCTTGGCCTCATCCCTAAGCGATATTAGCAGACGGAGATTGTCCGTTAGCCACGCAGGACGAACCTTAGAAATTTTGCACACTTTTATTGGTGCATGGGCATCAAAAAGGGAAAGTAAAGAGTCATTCAAGAAGATCACTTTATTGTTAATATCGTTCATATAGTAAAGTAAATGTAGTGGCAATCTTTTTAAATCCGTATAGAACTGGTCAAAATTTATGTTTAATATCACGTTTGTATATTACTTTTGGTTTAGTACCCTCAGTACCAAGAACAAGATCACAAAAAATCAAATCATGATCAGCCAAATCACACGACTCCACACCGGATCTCTTAACAATAGAAACATCAAGCGTAATGAACAAATCAATAAGAGTGGCAGAAGCAGGGGTTACTCGTGTTGGGACATTTATTAACTGACTTGCGCCCACAGACTCAAGAAAAGAACTCAAAAAAACTGAGTCTCTGTTAGTACACTTCAACATGTCGACGTTAAAATCACCACAACAAACCACCCGGTCACTCAACATCATTGCGCCATTCAGAGAATCTTCAAATGCATCAAGAAAAGATGAAAGGCTATCCTTAGTGGGTCTGTATACAACTCCAAGAACCGTTAAATTTCTTGCTTTGGCGACCGATATCCACAACTGTTCAATATCCGGTGATGAGTCAACAAGAGTAAACTTAAGTGATTCATGAATGTAGAAGCAAACACCCCCGCCTCGACCGCAACGATCACGTCTTACCACGTTATAATTATTGAGAAGTATAAAACTATCATCGACATCAGTGTATACCACATCTACCTGACCGCCCCTATCCAAAGATTCACAAATTACCTCAGTAACCACCGCGAGGTTGGTAATGGTCGAACGACGCTTGATAAACCCATGCTGATATGGTGACACAAATGACTGGACCTGTGGATAAATCATCTTGTAAATAATCTGTTCAAATACCTTAGCAAAATTGGACAATAACGATATTGGTCGATAATCAGTAATGTTGGTACGTTCGCCATGCTTGAATACAGGAACAATGCGTGCTCACGCATTGTTCCAAGCTTCCAAAGTTTAGGAAACGAGCAAGTGCTTAAGGATAGGTTAATTATTAAATGAAGCGGAACTGCAAAAACTGCACAGCAATCACGAATGAAAAATGCAGGAAGATCATCATCACCAGCAGAAAATTTATTAGGTAACCTTTTTAGGAAATGAAGAACTTGTTCTTCGGTGACATCGGCAACAAATACTGGAGGATACGTAGAGTGTACATCAACCATGCTATAAGCAGAGACACCAGAATATTCTCCAGAGAATTGATCTGCAAAAGCATTAACTATTTCTTCAGGATCAGTGTAGGTGGACTTATCACGCATCATTTTTCCAGGAAGTCGAGAGGTCGTTGTTTTCTGTCTTATATAATTTCAAAAGTTACGGGGATCAGAACTAAGCGATTGTTCAGCACTAATAGTAAAGGAAGTATACGCTTCAGAGATTTTCTGTTTAGTCAAACATCTCAGTCTTTTATATTCCGCTGAATAGAAAGCACTATTGCTTCTCCTCCTATAATACTCTTTCAACATTAATAGCCGCTTAATTTCTGGGGTGTACCAAATAGGGTATGAGGATCCCCGACTCAATCTCTTAGGAACAAATAAATCCAAAATCTCATACAACTTTTTATAAAAAGCTCGCAAAGCATCATCCGCATTAACCTCCACATTTAGAAAAGACCAATCCGTGTAAATGAGTTTATCATACATGCCAGGAAAGTTGGCTCTTCGAAAATTATATCGACCACCCAAAGACGGAAAGTTCGGCAAACCATCATTTGCCGTCAGTAAATTCATTGTAATATCTAAGGCAGGATGGTACTGATCCTCGTAGACGAAGGGACAATCATCATGAACAAGATCAAACTGATGGTCAGTATTTGTCAGAACCAAATCCAATAGACGAGTGTCACAGTTCAGTACATGATTGAGTTGGCGAAGGTCCAGAAAATCACAAAAGTTACGAAATAACTCCGTTTTTCCACATTTGGTTGACATACCAGGTGCCTTAATATATTCAGGCAAATTAAAATCACCAAGGATAAGGACAGGATAATTCAAAACTTTATGTTCTAGGGCGTCCAAGAAACATAGTAAATCAGGTTGCGGATTATCAGGAGGTATGTACAACACCACGATATATAAGGTCACAGACCATAAAGAGCACTTGCAAATCAACACATCGACAAGTGGTACTAAAGCGTGAATGTCTATAGAATCAGCCAGCTCAACATCATGATGACTAGCTACAGCAAGCAGAACTCCACCACCTCTGTTATGTCCAACCAAATCAAACTTACGATCAGCTCGTAAGACTCTGTACTTATCCACGAATAATTCATTAGATCCAAGATCAGAATTTAAATTAGTTTCCGATAGAGCAATCAAATCATAGGTACAATCAGAACAATTAACATAAAATTCACGCGTTTTTGTACGAAGACCATTAACATTTTGATAGTATACATTAACAGATTGACACATTTTGTTGGGCAAAATCAGTTTTCCGAAGCCTTGACAATTGAGGGAATGCCACGGATGTACTTTAGTATCAAATCCTTTTCGCCAGACTCAGTTCTTGTTTTTAATTCAGTCCTCGCCCTCCTATAAAAATCAACCTGGAAAGGAGTACGATCATTCGAGACAGAGATGTTCTTAAATTCATTATGAGATTTCAAATTCCGCATATTACGAAAAATAAGCTTAAAATAATTATGATCTGATAATTTTACTCGTATAGGCCTAGATCTCGCGGTATTAGAAGCGTCAAATTTACCACAGCGAAAAGGCTGAATAATAGTTTGGGAAAAAAATCCTTATAAGCAAAGTGACCAAGAGAAATAGCTGGAAATTATTTTGAAGTTCGTAATTCGACAGCTAGGGGGCGTAACTGCCATTGAGAAACATAAAGTTCCCACTATCTCAGAAACTTAGACGATGAGCTATAACTTTGACAACATCATTTAATAGCTTGGATAATACCGCATCGCTTTTGTTTTGCGATATTTCTCATATCTGTCATAATAAGGGAGGGGGAGGCCAATGCGTTTTCATATGTTTACATTTTAATATCTCCTAGACCATTCAACCGATTTGAATATTTTCGGTGTTGTTTGAAAGAGCATTTTATGCTCTTTTTAAAGATATTTTCAGTAAGACCGTTTGCTTTAAAACAAATGAGCTAGAGGGCGTTATCTGCAGCGATTACATATTTTTGTGATTTTTGAAGAAAAGTTAAATGGAACGATACTATTTACTTCACAGACCCTTAGTCACCTTAAAATTTGCTAAATTTTAGTGAAAACCGCATCTCGATATCGCCACCCGTTCTCGAATTATAGAAGAAAATGTTAAAAACTCGAGTGCCATCAATCGGATCCAGTTACCTCATCGACAAAAACAAATCACATAACCACGGTAACTGTAAACATGTCATTTACTAACGCAGAAGCATATGATAGAGCGTATGATGATTTATTTTCAATGTTTTGAATACGATGCAACTGCATGGCAAAAATGTGCAATGCAATTACGACAAAGAAAGACATTTTTCTCTAGAAGTGTTTTTAAGATTGACTTAGCGATTACGGCAAACTGGCAATGTGTAGCCCATTCAGACATCTCTATGAATTCGTAAATCACATTGGTGCGCAATGCGATCCCACATAATCTGGGAACTCCGAAAACAATTGTCCACAACATTTCTCAAGAGAATAATATCTCGTTATTATATCAGGCCTTAACAGATACCGATTATGATAACATTTATATATGACTGAACTATTACCATTGACTTTTAAATATGGTTTGGGCAAATCCAAACCTTTTATCACAAATGCTATGGATGCATGAAGCATCTGTCCACAAGCTGATGTAAACTTGCATAAATAATATGCATTCTTGGTTCGAGTAAAACCCACATTGCTTTCACCCCTTTATCTATTGGGTAGACTAAACGACCTGAGTTTTCAAGAAAAACCAATAACCAGGGAAAATATGACAAAACATTAAATACCAGTAGAAACGTGTCCAAGGCCGAGACTTAAGCAGCGCTTTTTTTTCGTCGAAACTAGATTAAATAAATGCATCGAGGTTTATGGAAGGCATTTCACACATTAGTGAGTTACTTTTGCCAAAAATTTAAGTTATTCTAAGTGTTTGATTTATTTTGTTTTATTATCATTGTTGATGTTTCATTGATCCGTTGGCTTTTCAACACGCCTCAACAGTAGTTTTGAAGCAGTTCTAAGCTTGGATAAAGTGTGAAGGAAGGTTCTAGATATTGAATGCCGACTACTATCCGTGCAAAAAGTCAAGGCCCCTCACTTTAGAGATCGATATCTTCGAAACCGCTCAATAAAAAAAATTGCGACAAAGTTTGTTGTAATCACTGAACATTTCTACGTAACATAAATGTTAATTTGAACATTTTCGGATCTACGATTTTCCTTTTATCGCGAGTTAAATGAAAAAAGTACACGATTTTTTACGGTACCGGCAACTTTGTTAACTTTGCAATTTTTTTTCTCGAAAACTATCGTACGAAAAAATTTGAATTTTGAACAGGTGGTAGCCTGGTGTGTTCTTAATGAGTGACATATTTTATGTTTTCGATATTCCATACATTTTCGCGGAAAATCGCGATTTTCCTCGCTGATTTGACCAAAATATGTCAAACAATGTCGGTTATTGGATTCCCTTGTCAGTTTTTCAAAATTAGAGTTCCCTAATTTTTTAAGAGCGATTTAATGGAATGATAAATTAAAGAGAAACAGACATAAGCTCTGCGGGGTGACGGGTTTCCGTCCAATCGGAATAGATGGTGCGTCCCAGACAGGACGTCGCGCCTTATTTCTTTATGTAAGTAAGATAAAGGCGCGACGTACTGTCTGGGACAAACCATCTGTTCCGATTGGACGGAACCCTTCTCTCCCCGCATAGCTTATTTCTGTTTCTCTTTAATTTGTAATTCCATTAAATCGTTCTTAAAATATTAGGGAATCCTAATCTCATAACGGAATCCGACAACCGACATTATTTGACATATTTTGGTAAAAACCGCGTTGAAATCCGCCAGGTGGTTTTCGAAATAACCGCATACTACTAATCCGCGATTTTCCGCGAAACTATATGGAATATCGAAAAAATAAAATATGCCCCACATTAAGAACACATCGGTTTACCACCAATTCAAATTTAAATGTTTTTCGTCAAATAGTTTTGGAGAAAAAAAATCGCAAAGTAGACAAGGTTGCTGGCACTTTCAAAAATCGGGTACTTTTTTCACTTAACTCGTGATAAAAGAAAAATCGCTGACGAAAATTTCCAAATTAACATGTGATACGCAGAAATGTTCACTGATTACAATAAACTTTACCCCAATTTTTTCCTTCGAGCGGTTACAAAGATATCGATCTCTAAAGTGAGGGGCCTTGACTTTTTGCACGGATAGTACGTGAGGAGAACGAGGAAACGGTTGAGCATGCTTTATGCCACTGCCCTGCTATTAATCGTATCAGATTCTCGATTTTTTGGGGGCAGTTTATCACCCTAAAGGATCTGAATAACTAACCATATTAAATATATTTAATAAAATGTTTAAAAATTAAATAAAGACCACATAACTTAGCTATTTATAGGGTTAGACCAAATATTTTTACTGGAATCGTCATCACTTTTAATCTAGTATTTGTGATTAAAATTATGTCACGACTTACAGAAACATTCTGAAAGTTTTTAGGTGTAAAAATTTAGGAAATCATATTATCACCACTGTGTTAAGCGCCCTTGAAATGAGTATCTACCAAATTTCATAAAAAAATGATGATTTAATTAATAATTGGAACTAATTTAAAAATAAAGTGATAAATAAGCAATAAAAAATTGGCAAAAAGATATTGTTTTTCAATTTGTAGTTTGTTATCTTAAACAGGAGATAAAAGTAAAATGTTAACACACGAAATTACTAAGAAAATTAGTAAACAGCATTTAAAAATAACTACATGTATTAGGTCATAAAAATAAGAATTTTTAACACAAATGGGTTATCATCTTATAAACTGTAGTTATAAATAAGCCCAAAAGCATAGTAAATGCGTTCATTAACTATTCACAAATATAATGGTGAAGATGAAAATTTTCTTACTCATTCTGATTTTTTCTGGTGTTGCAAAAACACAACTGCAATATTTGCCAACTTCAACAAATACTTTAATGGACGATATTCGTGAAATTCAAAAATCTATTTCTGAATTGAGTAAGTATCAATTAATTTATTACGCTCCAAATCTGTATTAATAATTACGTCATATGATCTTTGCAAAACGATTAAGTTTAATTTAAATTTTCTAAAATTCGTAACTAACAGTGTTTTAATCACCAGTCGTCATTCAATATTTAACATAAATCCACCGGTGTATTGAGCTAAGATGTTTAGACACGATATTATGGTTCTCTTTAATCGAGACGGATAAAAAGACAGACAAGTTGAAAGCTTGTCCGTCTCTTCGTGGTACTCTGGCAGTAATCAGTGCAATCATATCAATGTTTTCTTTTATGCAATAGTTATTGACCTCATCGAATAGGAATGCTTCTCCTCTATCGGATATTATTCTCCTAAGATCGATAGAAATTTTCTGTTGATTATGTAAATGTTGACGTTGTTGTAACCCCTAAATCGGTTAAGATTTTTTCTCGAACATGGATAGAAAAGGTTCTTTAAAAACAGAAAACAAGTATATTTTTGTACAGCAGTTTGAAAATTATTAGCGAAAATGAATTTTCTACTACAAACCTCTAATCCTTATAGATATCTTCAAAATTACTACTTAAAATGAAATCATCGTGCTAAATTGCACCAAAATCGACAAATAACAGTCGCGAAAAAATTAATTTTGGTGTGGTTAAAGTTATCTCTCTTAAACTAACTAAGTGTCGTATGGCGCTTATTTTACTGCATAAATCTTAATTTGCAACTAATTTGCGATTTTCTTCAAAATGTTTAAAAATGTAACAGTTTTATCATAATACAGTATGTCCGGATATTGTGTTCATATATTTGAACGGGTAATTCTACATAACAAATCATGAAGAAAAGTTCATATAAAGGTGTGTCCTAAAATGCTTCCTATAGGTATACCTATAGGTGGTTATTTTTCATTATTTCAAAAACTAGTAGGGTTAGAAACACGAAATTTTGCATATCTAGCTATTTTTACGAGGCGAATACGATAATCGAATGAAAAATTAGAAGGAATGTGCAGTTGCGGAAATAAGGGATAGGGGGCGCAATTTATTTCCCATATTTTTATTTTGCTTTGATCTTTTCACTATTTTAACCTCAAAATTAGAATCTACAGAAAAAATACATAAAAAATGTTCTGCTTATAAAATGTAAATATGTATAATGTAATACAAAGTAAAATACTGCACACAAACATGTGTATTAATTTAAACAAAAATAAAAAGTTTTACTTAAAACATTAACAAAAAGCGCTTAAATTTTTAACAAATAACACCAAAAAAAGTTATAAGTATTGTTCAAAAATTCCACTATCCATGTCGATGCAACATCTCACTCGTTTAATTAATGAACGTCTTACTTTCCAAAAAATACCTTGTTTGTTTCGAATAGTGTTACAACCGTCCCTTACACGTTGTTCTAGCTCTTCAACATTGTTAACTGGTGTTGCATACACTAAATAGTATTTAAGGTAACCCCAGAGAAAGAAGTCTATGGGATTCAAGTCCGGCGAATGTGGGGGCCATGCTACGGGAGTTCCTCGACCTATCCATCTTTCACGGTAGGTTTCATTTAAATATTGCCGTACTTGAACGCTGAAATGAAGAGGAGCCCCATCATGCATGAACCACATTTCCCTTCGTGTTTGATACGGCACTTCAGTTCAAACAAGGTATTTTGCAAAAAGTTAAGATAATTTGTACCGTTGAGACGGTTATCAAGTACATGCGGACCAATTAAATGATCCCCAATAATACCAACCCATACATTAATAGAAAATCTTTCTTGATGTTTCGTGGTTAAAACATTGTATGGGTTTTCATCGGCTCAAACATGGATATTATGGAAGTTAATGACGTCATCTCGGGTAAATCCAGCTTCATCGGTAAACATTTTTTCCGGAAAATTTCTGTCATGGCGCCATTGTTCCATAATCCCACGACTGAACAATCGGTGGGTTTTAAGGCCTGTACCTTTTGGAAATGATATGGATGCAATAACTGATCTTTATATACCTCCCAAACGGTGGTTTTCGGCACATTTTTTTGTACCGATAATCTGCTAGTGCTTACCGTAGGATTGATAGCTACTACATCTAGCACCCTTTCTTCCACTTCTACAGTCCTCGTAGTGCACGACCTTCCACAGTCGTAACGATTTTCCTTAAAGTGCCCAGTTTCACACAAATATCTATGAATAGAAGCGAACGTTCGTTCACAGGGAAGTTGTAGATTTGGATATCGTTCTGCGTACAATCTTCGTGCTTCTCTGGCATTTCCATCAGCTCTACCGTACTATCGGCCAAACCTTATTCACTACATGGCGTAAGGGACAGAAAACAAATCCCCCGCACGGTCGCTTTGCCGAGTACGGCCGAAGAATCGAAGACTGGAGGGGCGTACTCATTTTCTCTCGAACCTTTGCTCTAGCCTTGTCGTCTCTTCATCCCTGAAGTGCCGGGCGCCCGATGCTAGCTTAAAGTCGAGCGCGCCTTGGATTCGAACAAAAATACACAATTTCGTTTTTACAATTCAAATAACTGTACCAATGTTATGACGTAGTCGTTTTTAAAAATTCATAAAATAGTCAAATATATTCATTAAAATAAAATAATTGAACTTTAATAAGTGAAAAAAATTGTTTCTTAATTTTAAATACGTTTCTGTACTGTATATCTTCGTAAAGTTAAAGAATTTAGTTAAAATTCGATGTAAAAATCGTCTCTTAATTTCCATTAGTAATATTTTTTTTCTAATCTCATTTAAAATGGCATTTTAACCGTTTAATATTATAGAAAGTCTCAATAATTTCAAGCCATTTACGACCATCAATGCGTTTACGCACCGTTTCTTCACATTTTTTTGCGTATTTTTGACATAAGGCTTTTGCGAATTTTTTTTTCTTGAGTTAATATATTTTTTTTGTAATAAGTCTTAAAATTTTACAATAATTTCTCACCTTCATCGTAAATGGGTAAGTAATAAACTTTTTATTTTTTGTACACTTTAGTAATGTTAAAAAATTTATTACCTTATTCACATAAGGTAATATAAAATTTCTGTTGAAACTACCTGTAAACTGAATTTTATAGATTGTTATTTATGAGCATGATAATATTCCATATTATAATGAAAAACCATTTGATTTTGAGTATATAATTCATTTATTTACAAAGAAAATTTTATTAATAATAAAACATTTTATTAACTATCAAAAGCAAAAAAAAACAAGAAACCGCTACGAAAAATAACATTAAATTAATACTATCTTAATATAAAAATAACGCAGTCGTAAGACTATCAAAATCAAATATAAAGAAGAAAACGCTCAGCAAAAAATAGCAAAACACTATCAACAACCGCTCACGATCGCCAAAAGCAAAGTGATGTCCAAACGAAACTTAAAAGAATAAATACCATCAAAAAATTAAAATTCTAGGTAATTGCGTTATCTCATTTTTTATGACCATCGCAAACCCTTTGTAAAATCTTACCGCGAGACATTTAAAGAGACGGGGATGTTTCCCAGAATTGGATTAAAATAAATATTTTGTTGTATTTTATTATGAATGATTTAATTAAGGAATTTCGTTAAATTTTGACAAATAATAATTTTCAATCAAAAGTAAACGTTACAATAATAATTACAATAAACTATTTTTAATATATTTTTAATACTTTTTTTTTTAATATTTATTTATTATTATTGTAACGTTTTATATATATAATTATATTTTAGAAGAATACGTTATGCGGAAATGGGATAGTCTTCGTGGCGGGGATTTATGTCAGCGATTGGTCGGCTCAATGACATCCCGATTAGAAGAATGTCAAAATAATAACAGGTTATACACCCATTATTAAATTTTGACATAACAAATTTTATTCATTATTAAGTAGGTATAATTTTTATTATTAAACTGTTCTTAATATTTGATGAAATCTTTTTAATTTTTTCAATGCTGACCGACAATATCAAGTGAGAAACAATAAGCGCATACCTGGCTGTGGTCCTCAAGACGAAAAAGATAAAACTCTTCATCCCGTGGGATGAAGAGCCCCTTCCAAAGCCGGTAAGTTAAGACAACCTTAATAAAATTAATAGTAACCATCAATATTTTTTTTCTTGCAATTGAATCCTGGATATAACGACTTCCGCAGAAATCCGGGTGGTCCGGGAGAACAGAGGGGGGTATTTAGTGGGTAGCAGGGGCTAATTAATTGTAGTCCCACACTCCCGGCCGAAATACGATTTTTCCGACCCACGAACTATAGGCGCCATCAGTAGGCCAGGGTGCGTAAGGCATTTTCGCCTCCTCTGCGCAAAAAAAAAAAATATATATATATATAATAAAATGTTTTATTATTAATAAAATTTTCTTTGTAAATAAATGAATTATATACTCAAAATCAAATGGTTTTTCATTATAATATGGAATATTATCATGCTCATAAATAACAATCTATAAAATTCAGTTTACAGGTAGTTTCAACAGAAATTTTATATTACCTTATGTGAATAAGGTAATAAATTTTTTAACATTACTAAAGTGTACAAAAAATAAAAAGTTTATTACTTACCCATTTACGATGAAGGTGAGAAATTATTGTAAAATTTTAAGATTTATTACAAAAAAAATATATTAACTCAAGAAAAAAAATTCGCAAAAGCCTTATGTCAAAAATACGCAAAAAAATGTGAAGAAACGGTGCGTAAACGCATTGATGGTCGTAAATGGCTTGAAATTATTGAGACTTTCTATAATATTAAACGGTTAAAATGCCATTTTAAATGAGATTAGAAAAAAATATTACTAATGGAAATTAAGAGACGATTTTTACATCGAATTTTAACTAAATTCTTTAACTTTACGAAGATATACAGTACAGAAACGTATTTAAAATTAAGAAACAATTTTTTTCACTTATTAAAGTTCAATTATTTTATTTTAATGAATATATTTGACTATTTTATGAATTTTTAAAAACGACTACGTCATAACATTGGTACAGTTATTTGAATTGTAAAAACGAAATTGTGTATTTTTGTTCGAATCCAAGGCGCGCTCGACTTTAAGCTAGCATCGGGCGCCCGGCACTTCAGGGTTGAAGAGACGACAAGGCTAGAGCAAAGGTTCGAGAGAAAATGAGTACGCCCCTCCAGTCTTCGATTCTTCGGCCGTACTCGGCAAAGCGACCGTGCGGGGGATTTGTTTTCTGTCCCTTACGCCATGTAGTAAATAAGGTTTGGCCGATAGTACGTAAAGTGAATGTTTGCCATCTCTTCGTTTGAGTATTGAACCATTTTGATTTAATTAAACGTAAATTACAATAAAGGTTTTTGCACTAAAATATTTTTTATCGACCGCTTGACAGCAAAGATCAACAATTGAAAGGAGCCTATTAAGATTTTTAGTGATAGTTTAATACACATGTTTGTACTTCATTAATCAATCAGGTGTCCCTCTGGTAAAATTACAACTAAAACTACTTCTAAATCGGAAATAAAATAGTATTATATTATTTTATTACAGTTTTTTTTTATTTGGGATAATTAACAAATAGATTTGAGGATGGTTTGCAATTTCTTATAGATTTCGTTTTTAAATTAATCTCGGAAATATTGTGTCCCTCGTTTTAATCTCAACTCTGTTACCACATCTTCTAATATAAATATTCGTGTCGTCATGGTTACCCGGCTCATTGTAAACACTGCAGAGGGAAGTTGATATTAGTACGACACTATAACTGTCAAAAAATATTAAATTGACAAGCTGAATATATTCAAGATTTTGATTGATTTCTACAAATATTTTTCTGACCATTCGGATTCTCAACTCCGTTACCTGTCATAAAAAGTAAAGTTTAAGTGATTTCTTACTGTAATTACATTAAGTATATTAGTAAAAAATATACGCACACGGTATGCAACTATCAACATAAAATCAAATTCAGTTTAATTTTAAATATTTTTGAAAGCGCGTTTTCTCAACTCCGTGAATTTCAACTCCGTTACTAATGTTAGGCAGGAACATTTACAGTCACATTTAACAGTTATAATGCACTATGTAACTGTAAATATTTTATTTTCAATGTATCCAATATTTAGTTAAGCTAAAAAAAAAAAAATAGAACAGCGCTCAAATGCTATAATTTCCAAATTTATATGCATCATGTTCCTTTTGTTTTAGACGAGATCTAATTTTGAGTGTAATTTCGATTTTACCTTTTATTATTCTTTTGTGCTAGATGGTAAAAACTAGAGGTAAGGCCTTAAGTGAAGCAGCGGTTACAACATCAAAGAAAAAGAAATTATGTAATCAAAAGAAGAGAGATGCTATGAGAAGACTAAGAGCGCAACGAAAAGAAGAACCTGAGGCTTATGAAATTGCTAAATTGAAGGAGAGAGAGCGGTATCACCACAGAGTTAGCTGCGGTAAAATAAAAAAGACATCATAGTTAACAGATTGAGATAAAAGACATAAAAGGAAAAAATGGAGGGAACATAGTAAAAAACATTACCAAGCAAAAAAGGCAGCTGCTTTAAAGAACCACAACTCTACACCATCAAGTTCTGTGCTTTTAAGGGCCAAAAATGTAAATAATAAACTCAAAAACAAGGTAAATGTACTCCAGAAAGAAATTGCACAAGCGAAAAAACTTATACAAAAGTATAAAAAACGTGAAACTCGGAAGCCTCGTAAATCGGACATAGAAAGTACTATAAGTAAACAGCGCCCATTGAATAATATTTCCATCAGAACAACAGTTCGTACATATTTAGAAAAAGACGAAAACAGCAGACTCTGTCCTGGGAAAAAGGACACGATAACATACAAGAAAAACAAAAAACAAAAACGCTACTTGAACGATTCCCTACAGAATTTGCATAGAAAATTTAATGAAATATACTCAAAATTGCGCATCGGTTACTCCACATTTTGTCGAATGAGACCATTTTGGATTTTGCAGCCTACAGCACGCCAAAGAGATACTTGTTTATGTGTTACCCACACTAAGACGAATCTTTTGGTGCATAAGCTAGGGATCTTAGACATTATCAAAGAAAACACCCCATCTCAAGTGGTCCAAAAAAATGTGCTGTTCAACTGCTAATATATGCAAAAATGAAAAATGCCTCGAACGCAAATGCGTCAAGTGCAACAAAAATACAGTGACCGTTCTGCACTACAATAAAAAGGAATTAATGACATACATGAAATGGGTTAACAAATCGGTACAGGTAATGGTCAAGGGGAAAATAAAGTTTTGTAAAAGAACAGTGAAAGAAAAGCAAACAGTAGAGAAACACCAAGCAGTTACAGAATTGATACAATCTATTCCGAGATATATGTTGCACCTCAAGAATATATCTCATCAATATCGGTGCATAAATACAGTGAAAAAGAATCAGTCTGTTGATGAAATCTTGATCCATATGGATTTTTCTGAAAATTGCTGCTGTAAATATACTGAAGAAGTACAATCTGCACACTTTGGCTCTTCAAAGCTTCAGATATCTCTTCATACCTTAGTTGTATATTACAAGCATCCACACAATAACTCAACAGACCATATCTCATACTGTACAGTATCAAGTAGTCTTCGCCATGACCCCTCAGCCATATACGTGCACTTAGGATATGTTTTTGGAGATATTAAAATGATTGTTCCCAGGGTAAGACATATCAATTTCTTATCGGATGGACCATCCACCCAATATAAGAACAGAAAGATGTTTTATTTTATTGCCACACACCTGCACAAAAAATTACAAGCAGAGACAATTCGATGGCATTATAGTGAAAGTGGCCATGGAAAAGGAGCGCCTGATGGTATTGGAGGCTGTATCAAACGTACAGCAGACTCAAAAGTCGCACAAGGAATCGACATACCAGATTGTGATACATTAGTAAAAGTGTTACAAAAGTCAATAAAAGGGATCAAGATCTTTCGTACTGATGAAAAACTAATCCCTATTATTGACGAACTGACCCCAGAAAATATTCCTACGTTTAAAGGTACGATGAAAGTTCATGAAGTCACCTGGATCAATAAACGAAGGAATAGACTTACTTTCAGAGAACTGACATGTCTGTATTGTGAACCCGGCGAGCTTTGCTTACACTATAACTTGGGATCTATGGAGTATAGAACACCTCTGCGTTATAGCGCTATATATACAGATTCATCATCTTCAGATGATGATGTGCCATTAAGTTTACATACTTCGGAATAAGTTTGATAGTTAACTATATTTGATAGTTACTTTGTATTATTTATCTTGAAAACGAGTGGTCGTAGACCGTTTTATAAGCAAAATATTTTTTATGTATTTTTTTCCGTAGATTCTAATTTTGAAGTTAAAATAGTGAAAAGATCAAAGCAAAAAAAATATGGGAAATAAATTGCGCCCCCTATCCCTTATTTCCGCAACTGCACATACCTTCTAATTTTTCATTCGATTAACGTATTCGCCCCGTAAAAATAGCTAGATATGCAAAATTTCGTGTTTCTAACCCTAGTAGTTTTTGAAATAATGAGAAATAACCACATATTGAACGTTTTCTTCAAAGTACTCTACCTCCCTTAGGAAGCATTTTAGGACACACCTTTATATGAACTTTTCTTCATGATTTTTTATGTAGAATCAGACCTTTAAATATATGATCGCAATTTCCGGACACTCTGTATATTATAGGGTATATATATTCTATGATCAAAAATAAACAAAAAAAGCCTAATAAACATAGGTCCGAAAATGGACCATTTTCGAGATATTCAAAGATTTAGTTTTATAAGTTGATATTGTTAACATCATGAATTTAAATTTGTTTTTATAATAATTAAGTCGTTACTATGATTACGATAAGTTGTCTAATCAAAAAAAAATAATAATACTTCACGAAATTATTATTTTACTATTTAATTTAATAAAACTATTAAGTATGGCTTCTATTAATTACTCCAAGGAAGAGATGGCGGATATGGTGTATTGTTACGGACTAGCTGATGGAAATGCGTCGTTAGCAGCTCGTCATTACGCGCAAAGGTTCCCGAACAGACGATTGCCTAATAGTCACACCTTTAGCAGACTATTTCTCAGATTAAAAGAAACGGGAAGCGTAACCCACATCCATTCCACGGAGAGACATTACACAAGGCCGCTGGAATTAGAAGAAGCAGTTTTGAGAAGAGTCGATGAATCAGCATTAGAAGAATTTCTGCACAAGAAAACATTAACAAAACAACCGTTCACCGCATTTTAAGGGAGCAGTTGGTTTATCCTTATCATTACAACACCGTTCAACAGAAAATGATGACGAAAAAAGAGAGATTTTTTGTAGGTGGGCCATACAGGAAGAGGTAGTAATCGTCGACTTTCCCATAAACATTGTATTTACGGATGAAGCAACATTTACTCAAAGCGGAATTTTTAATATTCATAATGCGCACGTTTGGAGCGATGAAAATCCCCATGCAATACTAGAAACTCATCATCAGTGGCGATTCAGTGTTAATGTATGGGCTGGAGTTATAGGTGATCAGTTATTAGATCCATTCTTTCTTCCAAAGAGATTGACAGCCGATGCCTACATACATTTTTTACAAAATGACCTTACAGAGGCATTTGATGAATTACCTCAACAAATTCTAGAAGATTGCTACTTTATGCACGATGCAGCACCAGCACATTATGCACGCGCTACTCGCGCATACTTAAATAACAGATTTAGCAATAAGTGGATTGGCCGAGGAGGTCCTGTCCCGTGGCCACCTCGTTCACCAGATTTAAATCCGTTAGATTTTTGGTTTTGGGGACATTTAAAACAAATTGTTTATTCTGAAGACGTTCAAAATGTGCAGGATTTGAAGAATAAAATTAGTAACGCATTTGACACAGTAAAACAAATTCCTGGTATCTTTGAACCTTCTAATTTTTCATTCGATTATCGTATTCGCCCCGTAAAAATAGCTAGATATGCAAAATTTAGTGTTTCTAACCCTAGTAGTTTTTGAAGTAATGAGAAATAACCACATATTGAACGTTTTCTTCAAAGTGCTCTACCTCCCTTAGGAAGCATTTTAGGACACACCTTTATATGAACTTTTCTTCATGATTTTTTATGTAGAATCACACCTTTAAATATATGATCGCAGTTTCCGGACACTCTGCATATTATAGGGGTATAGAGTTAATCCCGCAATCGACAGGATAGTTTTTAAACTATTTCAAAAAAGTAGAGGTAGTTAAACCTGAGGCGTGATTGATTCGATTTTAGTTTTTGTATACAGGGTGTATCTGAATGACTGCAACAAACTTCAAGGGGTGATTCTTTGGTGAATTTTAAGGGTACTTTGATATATGAACCATGGGCGACTTCGGCTCCCCTAAGGAGCTACACCCCTCCAAAAATAGCGGAAAATTTTGGTTTAATTTCTTTTTCTCAAAAACCATAAACGCTAGGAAAATGAAATTTGGGGAATATGTTTAACTCATAATAGGGCACGTTTTGACCCTATTTGTACTTTCAACCTACCCTTCTAAACTACTAAACGTAACCACCCACGTTCAATTTATGCCTAGATTTTTTTTGTGAAGATGATAAATACATTGGAAAAGTTTCAGTTCGATAGATAAAACTATTCTAAAACTTTTTTGTCTCTCTGATGTTCTTCTAAAAATTAATAATTTCTGAGAAAAAAAATAATTACGCAAACACTAACTGTTAAGCTGTAGGGTTGTTAATCGAAAGTTGGAATGAGTTTTTAATGAAAAAATCTTAGTAGGCTTTGCAATCTTTGTCAGAAATATTTTTGACGTTTAAATATCAGTGGTTTTCTTACTTTATTATTGTTTTATTTAAAATTTTGAAACGTCGAGTGAACGAGCGTACATGCGATAGAACTTTATTCAAAAATTAATTTGAAAAACAATAATAATAGTATGAAAAACTGACATTTTTACGTCAAAAATATTTCTGACAAAGATTGCAAAGCCTACTAAGATTTTTTCATTAAAAATTCATTGCAACTTTTGATCGACAACCCCGTTGTTTAACGGGCAGTGTTTGCTTTACTATTTTTTTTCTCAAAAATTAGTCGTTTTACAATACTTTCATCTATCTATGTAAAATTTTTCTAATGTATTTATCATAAAAAAAAATTTTGCAAAAATGCAAAGGGGGTGGTTACGTTTAGTAGTTTAGAAGGGTAGGTTGAAAGTACAAATAGGGTTAAAACGTGCCCTATTATGAGTTAAACATATTCCCCAAATTTCATTTTCCTAGCGTTTATGGTTTTTAAGAAAAAAAAATTAAAGCAAAATTTTCCGCCATTTTTGAAAGGGTGTAGCTCCTTAGGGGAGCCGAAGTCGCCCATGGTTCATATATCAAAGTACCCTTAAAATTCACTAAAGAATCAACCCTTGAAGTTTGTTACTGTCATTCAGATACAGCCTGTATAAGTGCTCGCTACGAATGTTATGGGGGGGATTATTTTTTTGTCTAATTTTAGTTAAAATTCTTATTGTTAGACATCTTTTAGCTTTCTTCATTATTGTCTTGATGAGCATTGTGTTGTTTTATGTCCGTACTCGAGCAGCAGCCAACATATACTTTTATAAATGCTTTTAAATACTTTTATCTTTGTATATAAGTTTGATTCCGTTTGGATTCTTTTGTAATGTGTTTTAAATTTTAGTTGTCCTCCCTAGTAATGCCTAGCTATTTCATTGCCTTTGAGGGTTTTATAATCGATACACCTGCCATGATGTTTGAAGGAGGCTCGGATATTCTTGAATGCGGGACCAGTACCAGTAGCTGGAATATATCCGGATTGGGATAGATCTTAAAATTTTTTAACCACGCTGCTGTCTTATTGTACAACGTCTGTAGATGATCGAAGGCAACTTGGATGTTTTTGTCATGTATAATCATCATACACCGATGCCAAACTGTATGGAATGCTTTGTTTGTGTCCAAAAAATTTGGCTCATATCAAACTCTTTTTTAGTCATTGAACATGCATTTAAAACGTTTACAATTAAGAGCGTTCTTATCTTGTACTCAGTTGCCCGTTCCAAATTGAATTAATCAATTATCACTTTTTGACGAAAAGATGAATGTTATAAACACGTAATAATTGAGAATATTAAATATTCACGAAGAAAACAGTTTTCTGTAGTCATAATTCTTTTCAGGGTTCTATTTAAAGTAAATCATTTAGATAAACTTCAGATTCCATCAAAAATTGATGACGTTTTCACAGAAATGAGTTTATTAAAAAATTCGGTTGAGCAAATTAATAATAAAAATGAAAATTTGAAATGTACCTTTGAGAAGTACGGTATTCACAACATTTCAAGTGTTAAATCCCAAGAAAGTAAGTTTGATGTAGAACAAGATTTAAATAAAATAAATAAAGTTGAAAACAAAACTGGATATTTAAAAAGTGCCTTTGAAGGGCACGATATTCAAAACATTTCAAATGTGAAATCGCAAGAAACTAAGTTTGATGTAGAACAAAATAGAACTTTTCTCTAAAGAAGATCTGTGTATGTCGGCCCCTTAATGTCATTTATCTGCTTTGCCGCTTACGTGGGTCATCCTGTATGCAACAGCCACTATCTCTTCTATTCTAAATTGATATAAAAAATGAGCAATCGATGAATTGCTCATCAATCGATGAATGATCAATATAATAATGAATATGAATGACATTAATCAAAAAGGTCAAAAAGTAAACTTCTAAAACTCCCATCTGTCGATACTGCTGAATCTACATGCACCGGTGCGTCCTCTTAGGATTGCTAAGCCTTTTACTGCATGGATAACTCCCAATATTAGGATAATTGGAAACGATCAAGAATTGTGCCTGTTTATAAGCGTCCCTCTCAAACTATAGACCAATTTCGATAATTTCCAATTTTGCTAAACTATTTGAAAAGTTATTATATTCTTTTATGTACACCAGCACGTGCCCCTTTGTCAGCTTCCCAGCATGGTTTTTGTTGAGTTAGTAACATTAATATTTTTAAGTTTTGAGTACTGTTGGGTTGGTAGTATTGAAAACGGTGCACATTGCACACATGACGAAGCGGGTGTCATGGCGATGACGCGAGTTAACGGTCATGGCATGTAAAGATTTAATCGTTTATACTTGAATATATTAAAATACAGCAGAAACTAAAAAGTGGATTTATTCCCCGAAACATTGGTCCTTCGAGCATGGATTAGTAACAGTGAAGACATTAAAAATAAAAAAAAATTCGTAAATTGCATTATCTTGGCTGGGGTCCGACGATCGGAACTTGGTTCTTCTCTTCGACAACGACACGAGGTCAACTCATCGGCGGCGGTCACTGGTGGGTTCCTGAAAGAAAACACAAAACGTAAACTAAGTCGTTTTTACTTTTATCCTTTTTCGTGAGTATTGCTTCACAAAATGGAGGAACTCAAACCTCTGTTGGCAAAAAAGAAACTGCTCAAGGCACAATTAACGCGTTTCGGGACGTTTCTCGAAAAAATTACAACGGAAAAATTAAACGAATTGAAAATCAGATTACAAAACATTAAAGAGATTTTGCATGAGTTTAACAAAATACAAAACGCGATCGATTTACTAAACAAAGACGACGAGTATAAAGTGAAAGCCTTCGTACTTATAAAATATTATGAATTAATAGCAGAGGCGACAACATTTATTCAAGAGCGAGATAATGACATCGTATGTAAAAGCGCTATAAACGATGAAACGACGGGTTCGGCGGGGGCTGCGACGGCTTATGCACCGAGCGACGGTTATTTTCATAAAAATGTTAAACTTCCTACGTTGGATTTGCCTAAATTTTACGGAGATTATGATCAATGGATATATTTTCACGATACTTTTAAATCGCTCGTTGACAATGACAACTATGTAGATGACATCAATAAATTTCATTATTTATTTAGTTGCTTAAAAGGTGAAGCAGCGAATATCATTCAATCTCTTGAAATCACAAAGGAAAATTACAAAATTGCTTGGGATATGTTGCGTCAAAGATACGAAAATAAGGCGGTTATTGTAAAAACACACGTTAAGGCTTTGTTTGAATTACCGATGGTTACAAAAGAAGCTCATCAAAACTTAAGACGTTTAATTGATAGTTATAACAGGCACACTCGTTCTTTAAAGGCCTTAGGTGAACCAGTAGAGCACTGGAGCACGTTGCTTACACATTTGATTTTTAAGAAATTGGATGACGCTTCTAAAATGAAATGGGAGGAGCACGCGAGGCAGACATTTAATAACGATGTACCAAACATAAAAAGTATGATAGATTTTCTTACAAATAGATGCAGTATTCTGGAAACTATAGAAGGTAATAACAAAACGAATAAACATATAGGACAAAAGAAGAATGAGCGTACTATTGCAAATTTAGCCACGAACAACAAAACATGCGTTTTTTGTGAATCAGGCGATCATTTCATTTACGGTTGTAATAAATTCAAAGCATTAACTACAAGCAAAAGAGTTGAGGAAGTTAAAAAACTCAGGCTTTGCTTAAATTGCCTTCGTTCGGGACATTTCTCGATAGATTGCAAATCTTTGTCCACATGTAAGGCTTGTAAGCAAAAACATAACACGCTTTTGCATTATGATACACAAACAAGTACACACACAACTGAAAAACGTGTTACAACCGCACATACCATGAAAGCATTGGAGAATACTTCGATAATTTTAGCAACCGCGCAGGTTCACATCAAAGATGCGACTGGAAAACGGCGTGAGGCTAGGGCACTTTTGGATTCTGGCTCGCAGTCGAATTTTATGACAATGAAGCTTGTAGAAAAATTGCAATTACATACTTACAATTTAAACGTACCGGTAACAGGTATTAGTCAATGCAACCTTAATGTTAAGTATGGAACGAATACCAAGATTAAGTCTATATATAACTCATACACCATTGATTTATCATTTTTGGTTATAAGAGATATAACTGATAACTTGCCAAATGTTCCAATAAACATCAAAGAATTAGAAATACCGCGACACATTAGCTTAGCTGATCCCAAATTCCATCAACCAGGAGAAATAGATATTTTAATAGGCGCTGGCTTATTCGCTGAATTGTCTATGGGTCAAATTAAACTCGGAATTGGTTTACCTGTTCTACAGAAATCAACACTGGGATGGATCGTATCCGGGCCTATGAGTACAAATTTAAGACAAAAGGTGCGCAGCAACGTATGTATAAATAACTGCGAGATTCAAAGGGCCTTGGAAAAATTTTGGAAGGTTGAAGAGTGTACGGCACAAATGGTTTTTTCTGCGGAGGAAAAATATTGTGAGAATCTGTATCAACAGACGACCACAAGGGACAACAATGGACATTTTGTGGTACAACTGCCAACGAAAGATAATATTAGCGAATTAGGAACATCGTTTGAAACTGCTGAAGCAAGATTTTTAAATTTGGAACGAAAGTTATTCAAGAATCAAGAATTATGGAAACAATACTCCGAATTCATGAGTGAATATCAAGAATTAGGACACATGACAAGAGTAAATCGCGACGATACATATGCGTATTATTTACCTCATCACGCAGTGATTAAAGATACAAGCAGCACTACGAGGCTCAGAGTAGTATTTGACGCTTCGACAAAAACAAGTACTGGCATTTCACTGAATGATACTCTAATGGTTGGACCTACGATACAACAGGAATTATTTTCCATTCTCTGTAGGTTTAGAGAACATAATTACGTATTAACCGGTGACATTGCAAAGATGTATAGACAGGTAAACATCATACCTAGTCAGAGAAATTTACAACGTATTGTATGGCGACAAAGTCCTGAACATGATTTGGAGCATTTTCAATTAAACACGGTAACGTACGGCACCGCATCAGCATCATTTTTGGCAATTCGCAGTCTGCATCAAGTTGGCATAAATATTCAAAATAAACATCCTAACATAGCTAAAGTTATAATCGACGATTTCTATGTTGATGACCTTATTACAAGTTCAAAAACTTTGGAAGAAGCATTGAAATTAAAAAATGACTTAAGTGAGATATTAAATGGTTGCGGATTTGAATTGCGGAAATGGAATTCGAATTCACAAGAAATTCTGCAAGGAAGCGATGAAACAAGCGTGGATTATCTAATAGGTGACTCTAAGGATGTAAAAACGCTGGGAATTTTATGGTGCTCACAAGACGATACACTTAAGTATTCAATTAAACCTATAGTTGAATACGGGAAATTAACGAAACGTATTATTCTGTCAATTATTGCTCAGATATTTGACCCACTTGGTATTGTATCTCCATCTACAATCAAAGCAAAGGTAGTTTTACAGCGTTTGTGACAGCTGGGAATCACGTGGGATGAAGCTGTACCTATCAAACATTACACATCATTCAAGAGGCTTTATGAGGAATTGCAATATTTGGCAAAACTACAAATTGATCGACACATTTTGCTAACAGATTTTGCAATGGTAGAAATGCATGGTTTCAGCGATGCTTCTGAAATGGCTTACGGAGCATGTATTTACATTAAAACCATAAACCAAAATAAAACAAAGATTCGTTTATTGTGCGCCAAATCGAGAGTAGCACCTTTACGGAAATTGCCGAGATTGGAACTCAATGGTTGTTTATTGTTGGCAGAACTAGTGAAAAAAGTACTTGATTCATTAAACACAGAAATTACTAAGGTTTATCTCTGGACTGATTCCACCATAGCGCTTGCTTGGATACATGCGGATCCTTCGAGGTGGCAAACATTTGTTGCAAACCGCGTATCGCAAATACAAGAACTAACAGCACATGCACAATGGAAGCACGTAACCAGTTCAGAGAACCCTGCAGATTTGATTTCTAGAGGTATCGAGACTTCTCAATTAATAAAGTCTAACCTTTGGTGGGAGGGGCCGAAATGGTTAAAGAGTAAAACTTATCCTGATATTGACATGAACTTTCCTAAGGAGTTACCAGAAAAGAAAAAAAATAAACTAACTTTCCATTGTACAATTACATGCGACATTTTTGATAAATATTCATCATTAAATAAATTAAAAAGAGTTGTTGCGTATTGCATGCGCTTCTACAATAATTTGAGAGAACCTAATGAAAATAAAATAAAGGCAAAATTTACTACACTAGAGTTAGAAAGCGCGTTTATGCGACTTTTGAAAGTCATGCAAAGACAGGAATTCAAAACAGATTGATTTATTGATGGCTAAATTATTGTCTTTGAATCCAATGTACGAAGATGGATTGTTAAGAGTTGGTGGTAGATTGCGTAATTCAGAATATGACTACGACATCAAACATCCAATCATATTGGCTAAAGGACATCCTTTGACTAATTTAATTATACGTGAGGAACATTTGAGAAATTTGCACCTTGGCCCACAGGGACTTTTATCTTGCATCAGACAAAGATTTTGGCCTGTTGGCGGTTTAACTGTCGTGAAGGGGGTGATTGGGAGATGTATTGTATGTTTTAGAACTAAACCAGTAAGTCCCAGTTATTTGATGGGTGATTTACCTAGAGATCGCACATCGGCTACAAGACCATTTTATGTAGTGGGTATAGATTTTGCTGGCCCATTCAACAGCAAAGATGGGAAATTAAGAAACAGAACTATCATTAAATCATATGTGTGTTTATTTGTGTGTTTTGCAACCAAAGCAGTACATATTGAGGTGGTATCAGACCTAAGTACCGATTCATTTTTAAACGCATTCAAGAGATTCGTATCTCGACGAGGTTTATGTAAACGAGTTTACACGGATAATGCAACTAACTTCGTTGGCGCTAAGAATTATCTCAACGAGTTGAAAAAAGTAATCGACTATAACAACGATAAACTTGAAAGATTTTGCTTGAGAAATAACATAGATTGGCAATTTATTCCGGCACGTTCTCCGCATTTTGGAGGTTTATGGGAGTCTGCTATCAAATCGGCTAAATCGCATTTTATACGAATTATTGGCTGTAACGTTTTAACCTTTGAAGAGTTAACAACAATTTTTACTCAAATCGAAGCAATACTAAATTCTAGACCACTTACTCCTTTATCCACACATCCTGATGATTTCTTGGCTCTTACCCCGGGACATTTTCTCATTGGAGAACCTCTTAATACGATTCCTCAGCGAGACGTTATGGATATCCCCTTCAACAGACTGAATCAATTCAACAAACTTCAACAAATGTATCAACATTTCTGGCGAAGATGGTCTATGGAATACATCAACATCCTACAACAAAGAAGCAAATGGTCTCAAGCTGTTGAAGAAAACGTTAAGATTGGACAGCTAATATTACTCAAGGAAGACAACACTCCACCGTTGAAATGGCGACTGGGAAGAATTCTTGAAGTTCATCCTGGCAGTGATAATATTGTGCGAGTTATTAGTGTAAAAACAACCAGTGGTGTTGTGAAGCGGGCTGTTAAAAAGGTGTGCGTTCTTCCTATAGACGTTGAAATACCTAAAAAACTATAACATGTAATATTTAGATTTTCGTTATACTTACCTATTTTTATCTTGAAAGTTAGTACTTTCAACGGCGGCGGTATGTTGAGTTAGTAACATTAATATTTTTAAGTTTTGAGTACTGTTGGGTTGGTAGTATTGAAAACGGTGCACATTGCACACATGACGAAGCGGGTGTCATGGCGAAGACGCGAGTTAACGGTCATGGCATGTAAAGATTTAATCGTTTATACTTGAATATATTAAAATACAGCAGAAACTAAAAAGTGGATTTATGCCCCGAAACAGTTTTGTTTCCGGTCGCTCTACAATTACCAACTTGGCTACGATTTCCGAGTTTATCTGTAGCACTTTGGATAGACGTGGGCAGGTGGATGTTGTATACACTGATCTATCCAAAGCCTTTGATCTGATTGACCATAGAATTCTCTTATATAAATGAGCTCTTTCGGATTTGTTCCTTCAGCAATTCAACTTCTGGCCTCTTATTTGCAACATAGAAAATGTTATGTTGCTTACAATGGATATTTTTCTAATGAGTTCACTCTTACCTCAGGGGTTCCACAGGGATCAAATTTGGGCTCTCTATTATTTGTTCTTTTCATAAATGACTTACTTCTAAGAATTGATTGTCGGATATTGGGATATGCTGATGATATCAAGATCTATGCCGAAGTCTCATCGGTGGCAGATGCAGATAAGCTGCAGCACAACTTAAACACAATAGTGCAATGGTGTAAGACCTACAAACTTAACCTTAATATAGATAAATGTTGTGTACTTACTTATAGCCGATGCTCGTCACCATGCATATATGCTTACAATATTGCTGGCAGCACTTTAAGTCGTGTTTAGAAGTACAGGGATTTGGGGGTCCTATTTGATGCATGTCTTGATTTTAAAACACATATCAATAATGTGTCTTCGGAGGCCTTTAGGTCCCTAGGTTTTGTGATGCGTATGTCTAAAAATTTCACAAGTGTCAGCTTATTAAAGACCTTGTATTGTGCTTATGTTCGGAGTAAGTTAGAATACGCTTGCCTGATTTGGAGTCCTTTATATGCGTGTGAGTTCTTAAGCCTTGATCGAGTCCATCGTAGATTCTTAAAATTTCTTTCTTACAAATCTGATGGAATTTACCCTGAGCGAGGTATATCACAAAATGATTTGCTTGCACGACACAATATGGTTTCCTTGATGGACAGAAGAAACGCGTTTTATGAAAGGTTTCTACAAAGGCTTATCGAATATAACATCGATTGCCCTTCCATTCTTGAGCGACTAGGGTTTGTTGTTCCAAGGAGTAACTCAAGATATAGTTGCGTATTCGTCATGCCTTATGTTAGGACAAACATTATGAGACGGGCGCCAACATACACTCTCTGTAAAGTGGGCAACAGGATTCCAGACAATCATGATCACCTGCATGTAAATTCACTTATTTAGTTTTTATTTTTATTTTCTTTATAATTCGGTCAATTGTTAATTTCTTGAATTTTTTGTAATTTTTGTTTTTTTTTTCTCACATACAGATACATATTATTGAATTATTACATTATGTAATATATATTGTTATCCTTTTTTGGGCTATGCCTGTTGGGTAATAAAGGAATATTATTATTATTATTATAATGATGAAACTCAGAGAACAGGCTTTGGGTAAATTTAAGAGAACAAAACTATCTACAAATCTTTGAAAAATTTAGTTACATCGGCAATACGTCGTGAAAAGCTTGTTTCAATAGTACATTTAAAAATATAGGCTTTTAGATAGGTTGAATATCGGGAAAAAGTCCAAGCCAATTATTCTTGCACATCTGGATGATGTGAATAAAATTAGTGATTATTTTATTAGTTTATTATTAGTTTGACGATCCTTTCATATCACTATGTATTCAGGTGTCTTGAACCGTTCGGTTACTATGAGATGTGTTTCCGACAATGCTAAGCCGTTGCAGGAAAGATATAAGTTCGCTTCTACAATTCCTAATTTCATTAGCATTCCAATTTATGATTGTTGTTATGATTATTGTTTATGGAGTATTATTGTCCATTAATTAGGAGAGGGAGAAGGTTTTACTAAAGCTTTTGAGTTTTTCTCACCTTCTACTTGTTTGTTGTTAGTTTGTATTGGGACAGTTGCAGATCGAGGTTATACTACTAACTTTTACACATATTTTATACTATTATAGGTATTAAAGCGCAATGTATTACATTATTTCTTCATTATAAAAATACTTACCTTTAACCAGCTCTTGTTAAATACTTTTTACAATGTACACGTTTTCCAGTGTTAAATAATTATTTCTATTTTAGAAGAGAAAACGGAGATCCGTGATGAATTTGGCTCATATCAAACTCTTTTTCAGTCTTTGGACATGAATTTAAAACGTTTGCAATTAAGAGCGTTCTTATCCTGTACTCAGTTGCCCATTCCAAATTGGATTAATCAATTATCACGTCTTGATGAAAAAATGAATGTTATAAACACGTAATAATTGAGAATAATTTTATATATTATTGTCATAATTTTTTTTCAGGGTTTTATTTAAAATAAACCATCTAGAAGAAAAACTAGATAAACTTCAGATTCCATCAAAAATGGATGTCGCTTTCACAAAAATGAGTGTATTAGAAAATTCTGTTAAGCAAATCAATAATAAATTAGAAAACAATAAGTTTGACATCAATACTGAAAATTTAAAATGTACCTTTGAGAACTACGATATTCAAAACATTTCAAATGTTAAATCCCATGAAAATAAGTTTGATGTAAAACAAGATTTAAATAAAATAGATAAAGTGGAAAACAAAACTGGAAATTTAAAAAGTACCTTTGAAAAGTACGAAAACATATCAACTGTTAAATCACAAGAAGTTAATGTAACAAAGCTAATAGGCAAGGGTAATAAATCAGAAGAAACGAATAAAACCAATCACACACAATTAATTTCATCTGAATGCTTTGATTCTACATTTATTAATTCTTCAGAAAGACTTTCTGGTAAATATAGATTTTATTCGGATTTAAACAATTTAACAAGATTATGTAGAAATGGTTGGTTAGTAATTCAAAGACGGGATAGTTTCGACGTGCAAGAAAATTTTAATAGATCCTGGAATGACTACAAACATGGTTTTGGCGATGTGCGTAAAGAATTTTGGATTGGAAATAATGTCCTTCACCGATTATCGGATAAAAACGATCTAAAATTGCGAATAGAACTGGAAACTTTCTCTGGTAAGAAAATGTGGGCCGAATATAAATCATTTAAAATTGGAAATGAAGACGATTACTTTCGTTTGAAAATAGGAACTTATAGTGGTAATGCCACCGACAGTTTTACGTATCACAACAACATGTATTTTAGTACTATCGATAAATTGGTAAGTAAAGATGGTAGAACATGTCCTCTAGCCTTTCACAGTGGATGGTGGTTCAACAATTGTCTTAAAGCTAATCTAAATGGTGTTTATCGTAAAGCAGAAATAAAGGCTTATAGAGGAATACATTGGAATAATTGGAATTATCAAATATGTTTAAAACAAGTTGAAATGATGATAACAACCACAAAGAAGTCAACAAAAATTATATTATAATACTTTCTAGGAATGTTTATAAGAATATTTATTCTGTTTTATAACAAATTGTATATTTTTAATGAAAATAAAGGTAATTAACACAGATTAAGTATAGGATGGCAATAAAAATGGTGTATTAAAAATAATGTGTGGGGTATTGTTTGCAAGGACATACGGGTTGATTCAAAACAACGTTTAAGCATTTACAGGGCGTAACTATGGTTGAAAACAAGATGTGGCTGAAGTTAAATTCATATTCGAATCTGTACCAGATTCAGATTCATAAAATTACAGTTGACCAGACAAGTATTGAACATATCAATTGAAAAATCGTTTTCTGAAACTACAGAAGTTGTAGCAATCTGCGACTACCCTGGATAATTCGAATAGACCCTCTAGTATGTTCCCTGTCTACCCTCACCCCCAGATTTACGTAGAGACAGAGTGATGAATATTTGAATACTTATCGATTTTAATAGCAAAGTTAAAAAGCATTTTCTCAACAACTTAGGACTGCAGCACCCTGGGACTAGTCTAGATTATTGCATTAGGTCCTCTGGTATCCTTCTAGCACACCAGCACCCCCAGATTTGCCGTAGGGGCCGAGGGTGAATTTTTTAATATTCCTCGTTTTCAACAGCAAATTTAAACAATATTTTATCAATAACTAGAGACTGCAGCACCCTGGGTCTAGTCTAGATTACTGCACTAGGTCCTCTGGTATCCTTCTAGCCCATCAGCATCCCCAGATTTGCCGTAGGGGCCGAAGGGTGAATTTTTTAATATTCCTCGTTTTCAATATCAAATATAAACATTATTTTCTCAATAACTAGAGACTGCAGCATTCTAGTACTAGTCTAGATTATCGCATTAGATCGTCTGGTATACTTCTAACCCACCAGCACCCCAAGATTTGCCGTAGAGGCGAAGGCTGAATTTTTTAATATTCCTCGTTTTCAATATCAAATTTAAACATTATTTTCTCAATAACTAGAGACTGCAGCACCCTGAGACTAGTCTAGATTATTGCATTAGGTCTTCTCGTATCCTTCTAGCCCATCAGCACCCCCAGATTTGCCGTAGGGGCCGAAGGGTGAATTTTTTAATATTCCTCGCTTTCAATATCAAATTTAAACCTTATTTTCTCAACAATTAAGGACTGCAGCACCCTGGGACTAGTCTAGATTATTGCATTAGGTTTTCTGGTATCCTTCTAGCCCATCAGCACCCCCCGATTTGCAATTTGATGGGTGAATTTTTTAATATTCCTCATTTTCAATAGGAATTTTAAACATTATTTTCTCAATAACTAGAGACTGCAGCACCCTAGATGACAATAAATATATTCAATTTCCTAACGGTAGAGTTTTAGTATATCCCTTTTGCAAAAATACTATTAATAGTATAGTGCCGAAAGGAAATAAAATAAAATTACCTACATAAAGCAAAAATTAGTAAAAACTGCTTAGGTATAATATCTTCTCATAAGTTCTCTCTTCAAGAACTAACTGCCCATTTTAGCAGCTTTTTAATTGTAGGAATTAGTCCTGTAATTAACAGTGAAACAATTCAACATTTGAAATTGCTTACTAAATTTAACTTGGAATATTGAAAATTAGATGAATTTGACATAATTAATAACAAGGATGAGGAAGACATCGATAGTATCACAGCTTCTTATGCAGATACACTATTTTATAAACATTTTCATCGAATTTATACTGAAGTTGAGAACACAGTAGCAAAATGGAATAATGATAGTGATGAAAAAAATAGTCTGCAATGTATCCAATTTGCACAATTTTTGCTAAAGTATTATTTCCATTCGTACCTCTTTGGACGTCTGTGATAGACAATATATCGGCAGAAGAAGTTATTATATCAAATTCAAATGTTGAATGACACATACTTGAAAGTTGGACGATTCGTAAGCATTAAAAAAAAATTATACAAACTAATGTAAAAGAACTTACATTAGATATCAAAAAAAAAGACAAACACAGGACGATGATAACATTAATAGTCTAACATGTAAGGAACAGTGGCGGCAAAAGGTAAAGAAACAGCGGACTCATTTCGATAAAAAGAAACTTGAAGCTTTTTTGAATAAACATATTCACCTATTAAATGATTACAACAATGATACAATTTATTTTGAAGATCAAGACGATATTGACGATCCACCCAGTTGTTATGATACAGAACATAAACATATCCATCTACAAAACAATTCGAACACCAAAATAACTTGTTATGAAGATGATGTTGACGATCCATCTAATTTTCATGATATTGAATATAACTCATCATCCTCATCATTTTACAAATCAAGCACAGTGCCATGTTATATGAACGAACTGATATCTAATAATGAATATTACTTGAAAGCAATAATAAATCAAAATTTACAAAACACCCAACATTTTTTGATTGAAATATACAAGTATCGTAATACCACTATTAAATTAATGAGCGACGATTTTTTACGGCTACATTCAAGTAAAAATTCTACCATAATTAAATCAAAAACAATAACAGATAAGTGGTTATCAGATTACTGTATCGATACATTTGCGTTTTCATATTTAAAAAAAATGACTAATTACATTTATTACATAGATTCTGTTTCAGTGAAATTTATGTTTTCCGGAAACGATTGCTTAAATTTAAAAGTATTTGTGGAAAATTTAAATAATTATAAGTACGTATTTATTCCATATAACTTTAGTCGCGTAGTAGTAAACTCTAGTCACTAGATATTAATAGTCCTAAGTATGTCAGAAAAATTAATTTATTTACTCGATCCCGGTCAAACAAATACGGACAATAATATATTTAACAATATTAAAAAGTTTTTCCATAGGTGTAATAAAACAAAAAGTCGTAATGAACAAATAAATATCAAAGATTGCAAAATTGCTAAAGACCACAAATATCCTAAACAAACGTATAGCACAAAATGTGGAATACTTGTTATATATTTTATGAGCGTTATAGGATTACGTGGCAATATTAATGATCTTTTTTATGTAAATAAACAATTGGATACAGAGGAATACCGGCTTAGACTACAAACGTACTTGCTGGAAAATTCTGAAAATATTAAAAAGTACTACCGTAGGTGTGGTCTTTATAATGAATCGCAATACATTTGTTGGAATCAATGTCAACGGTGGTATCATTTTAAAAATTGTACCAATATTTCACCAAACATAACTTTGGACCAGCGTCCCACGGTACCTTCATATTTACCTGTAATCTTTGTTCAATTTAAATGCTTTAATGTGTCCCAAAATTTAGAAAAATGTCAATTCTTTATTTAAAGCTGTAACCTAGCTAGAAAACTTATAAGTCAGTTGTAATATAAGCTTGAAAACACATTCCTAGCAACATAGAAATAAAAATCACCTTAACGAACAAAATACACAGTAGTTATACTCCGAGTGCATGCCAAATACGGGAGCTAGAAGGGTACCAGATGACCCAATGCAATAATCTAGACTAGTACCAGGGTGCTGCAGTCTCTAGTTATTGAGAAAATAATGTTTATATTTGATATTGAAAACGAGGAATATTAAAAAATTCACCCTTCGGCCCCTACGGCAAATCTGGGGATGCTGATGATCTAGAAGGATACCAGAGGACCTAGTGCAGTAATCTAGACTAGTCCCAGGGTGCTGCAGTCCTTAGTTGTTGAGAAAATAATTTTTAACTGTGCTATTAAAATCGATGAGTATCTGGAGGTGAGGGTACATAGGGAAGATATTAGAGGGTCTATTCGAATTATCCAGGGTAGTCGCAGATTGCTACAACTTCTGTAGTTTCACAAAACGATTTTTCAATTGATATGTTCAATATTTGTCTGGTCAACTGTAATTTTATGAATCTGAATCTGGTACAGATTCGAATATGAATCTAACTTCAGCCACATAAAACAAGTTGAAAAGTTTTAATGAACATGGGTCAAGAAATCAATCATTACCGAAATAAAAATGATTCAAGACAATTACATTACTCAATAATAATAAATAATTTGATTAGTTGGTAATTATAATGATTTTATTGCAACGTACTCTAATTATTATTGAAGATGTTCAAAATGTTCAACAAACATCTGACAACCGTGTTCTAGCCATTGGCGCAAATATTCAGATTGTTTACAGGTTTCGTAAAGTGCGGCAGAGCTTCATAAACCAGAGATAGTCTCCGATTTAATGGTTTTCAAAAGTCCAGGAAATCAAGGTATGTATGACCAATTAATGGTTGTGGTAAACCAATCGGTCCTAACAACCTATCTTCTATGATGCCTAATCAGATGTTTAGACTAAAACGCTTGTAGTTGTCTGGTTTCAACGACGCACTATAGAAAATTTAGTCCGTTTGCTGATCAAAAATCAATAATTTTTTATTTTTAAAGATAAACCTTTCAAACTTGGTAAGAATATTCTACATTACAGGAAGTAAGAGTACCAATTTTCTTTTTATTATTTTTTATTATTTATTATTATTTTTATTTCCTCGTATATACGAACTATATGAAGACAACTTCTGTCCCAAACTACCGTTTCGAGGTTGTGATGAATCTTTACATTTAATGGTCCTAGATCCTATTTTGACCATTTTAGCATTACATCTGTACATATGTATCTGTTAGTATATAGTATGTATTATATACGTGCGTTCGTAAACACGATAACTCAAAGACACAGACTTGGTATGCGGCTATTAAATTAAGACTGTTGATCTCTACCAACTTTTGGAACAAATCTGTCGACCGGAAGTAGCAGTTTACTTTAACAGATTTAGAAATAGTTAAAAAATTTTGTAGAAATCTGAATAAGACTAAGTAACTTTCAGATACAAAATTTCTACCATCTCACATAACCGGAAGTAGTACTTTACCTGAAACTGTACTCATTTGTTTCATATAAGCTGGTACTAAGTAAAATAAATTATTAAAATTTTTTATAAGCCTTTATATCTGAAAAATATGTAGATAAAAAATTACATTGAAATCATGAAACCGGAAGTAGTATTTTACTTAACAAATCACTTATTAATCATTTTATTAATTTTTTTATGAATATTATTGATATTACAGAGTAATATTATTATTGAAAAAAACCCTAACTGATTACAATCTATCTGAGATATAAATATTATAATACAATGTATAATATATGTATAATATTGTTTTTAATGCACTGATTTGTAATATTCGTTATGTATGGATCTGATATATAAAGGAGTATACAGCGTGTCCCGTATCTTCCGCATCAGAGCATTATACGGTTGTAGAATACATTATTCTGAAGCGATCTTTCTAATAAAATTTTTTCGAAATGTTTATAATAACCGCACGGGAACTGTTTAACGACGACCAATAACGGACGACTTTGATTCACCGAAAAAGTTTATTTCTCTTCCCGTGACGAATCTATTGGTGAGTACGCGTGGGAAACAAGTTATCATCGGCGTAGCGGACCGGCCGAGGGTGGCACCGATTACCTGAGTCTGATTTGCGATCTGCTGATTGGACGAAAAACAGTTCCTTTAAACAGTTCCCGTGCGGTTATTATAAACATTTCGAAAAAATTTTATTAGAAAGATCGCTTCAGAATAATGTATTCTACAACCGTATAATGCTCTGATGCGGAAGATACGGGACACGCTGTATAAAATACATCTTCGTTTGTAGCATATCTAGAACATTTTCGTGCATGATGTAGTCTAAATTTTTTGTAATCATTATTTCGAGATTCCTGTGCATCTTTTGATAGCTGTCCAATAGGTAAAATTGCAAAATGTCGTATGATACGTTCACCATGAATTAATATTTTATGTACGGAAGATGGCATGTAATACCAGTCATAATTTTTAATGTATATTTTTGCCGTTTCCATAACACCCGATGTCAACACCTGAAAAATTATGTGAAATCGCTTAATCAATATTTCGTCGACACTGGTAATTTCTGCCGAAGAAGAAGCATTACAAAAAAAATCTTTTAGCAGTATTTCCATCGTTTGTATTACCACTTATTTCTTTGGCACATCAATAATCAAACCAAGCTATTTGCGGAATCGTGCTTGTACCAAAGCTTTCTTATCTCTTTTTAATTGTTTATTTTCTGCGGTAGTAGCTGACCACTTTCGGAAGGGTAGATAATATGATATGTGTAAAATCATCTCCATGCAACGTATCGAGGCATGTATCATTGACAAACCATAGCGAAATGCATTATCATTTTCTGGTCTTGCTGCCACCTTTTCTAAATTATTCATTTGCTGTGGATTAGCACCGCAAATAGTATATGTCGAACATGAAGATGTACCTGCTATTATTTGGGCAACTTTTCCATCTATCATAATGAGAAACATGTCATGTTTGATTTGTATTGCTTTTCCTTGCTTTGTAATTACCGATGAACTCAAACTACCAATTTGACTTTGTATATCATCCACAACGGCTTTTGTTTTCTCGGGAGTCTCTTTAGAAACTCGATTGAAATTGGTCGACAAATCCGCACAGAAGAGGGGACAGGATTTTGCCACACTACCTTACTTGTGTGATTTAATAAATCTTGTAAAGATGTTACCTTTGCATATGTATTGCTGATTTCTATGCTAGAAACAGGTTGATAACAGCTTTTTTTACTTTCCTAGATGTTGTGATAAGAAGGTGGCAATAAAAAGCAGCTTTTCTCATTGGTTAGATTTCTAAGGTATAAATATTGTGCTTTAGTGAAATCTAAATCAATGTAAACGCTTAATGCTTCAACTACAGTCAATGGTTGTGATTTATCATGGTGGATCTGTTTTAAAATTGCTTTCTTTTCATCAGGCTGCAAATCTCTTATAGTTTCCACTACATTTGCTTCATCACTTTCTCCCATTGACCGTAATCCCTGAATATACGCACTGTACATACGATCAAATCCATATTCATTTAGCAATGTGGTATTTTTTCGTCTCTTACTAGATGCTGCAGAATCTTCGTAAGGTAGATACGGTCTTCCTCTCTTTTCATTAGATGTAGATGGCATGGAACCAACAGATTCGTCGCATTCTTCATTTAGAACAGATAAAGATACAGTATACTCCTGGTTTAACCAATCATGAGCCAAATGATATTACCAAGAAAATTAAGTGCGCCATTGGCCGTTGAAGATTTATTCACGCCAACTAAATTAATGGGCAACAATATATAACCGAAAACTGATTACATATTGTGTTGAATAACTTGAAAAGCATGCAAATAAATAAATATTTATAAAAATCATTTTAAAATTAGACTATTTTTTAATAATTAAAAATGATTGGGCTTTATATTTAAATAAAAATGTACTACGGATATAACTTTTGTGGACACACTGTATAGTATTGATTCTTCCGATATTCTGAAAATTGATTATATTCTCGTGATATTATTATTCTGTATGCCAAGTTTAAGCTACCTAACCTAAGAAAAGCCATATTGCATTTAAGTTATGTACGTCGTCAATAAACAAGACACTTATAAATAACACTTCCGTGCGTGACGTGGACTCTTTTAGTTTTCTGGTAATAACTTCTAAATAGGCAAATGTTGGCAGCTAATTTTTTTTATATGTTTTAAAGAAATAAATAGTCTTTAAAACTATATATATTGTAGACCATCGCTAAACATCGCTAACTGCTAAAACTTTAGCGATAGTTAAAGAAATCTCGAAATTGATGTCATCGGATAATCCTACGTTTATTATTAAAATGCAACGATGAAATTACTTATTGATAGCTGAATTAGGTTCTCCATTGAACAACCTTTTCGGGAAGATATGACGTTATATAGGTTTTACACTAAAAATTTATATTAGCAATCTTTAAAAATCACGACAAAAGTAACCGAAATACGTTAAATCAGAGATATATAAACTTTGATAATTTTTTTTACTTAAATACATCATATAAAAATAAAACTTATGTTAATTATTAAAATCTGGCATTTCTACTATAGGATTCAATTGAAAAAAGAAATAAATTCCGACTTTCGATAAACCCATTTATGATCAGCAAACGGCTCAAATTGCCCATAGTGCGACGCCTCGAAAATTCTCGTCAGACCACATATTGTTATTATGGGAGTTATATATTCCATTTCTGGTAAAATCTGCTTAATCAATGAACAGAACATTAGTTAAGAAGTTTGAGCGTTCAGCAGCTGCCTGTAAAAACTATTAAGAAAACGTCGATCTTGCGTGTTAATCCGTTGGATATGATAAACTGAGAAAAACATTAAAGGTATTATTAACATTAAGGGGGTTTTTAAAACATTAAACCATCGCAACTTAAATTTTGGATGTACAATTGCAGACTCTGACGTCAAATTAAGTATGTCGGAAAACCTTCTATTTAAGCTATCCATACATGTTCTTAAAAGTAATTCACCATTGGAACTCATACACTGGAGCTTTAATTTTTCCCATTTATTCTTTAGAGAAAGAAAACTCGGCAGTAAATATCCATAATAAACACAATCCTGTCCTTGCAAAAGTCGAGTGTTAAAACAACAGGTTTCAATACTATACAGTGCTCTTCTAAGAACTGCAACTCCGTTTTCTTAAAATTTATAATGTTAAGCCGCGGACGAAGAGACGTAAGTTTTGCTTTTACATGCAAGATCTGGGAAACCGGATCAAAATAGGAATTCCAACTTGTTATTCCTGTATAACTTAGAGTATCTCCCAAAACCTCCTTCATTACTTCAGCAATTTTGGGTCTACCTGTAATTTTTGGGATTCTTCTGTAACCGAGAATTCACGGAATGCTTTAACAAAATTCGAACCATTGTCCATTACTGTCGCGACGATTTGGGCTGAACTAATATTAAAATTCAATGCAGTTTGTGTGCATCTATGTACAGCTCTATTCAGATTTAATACGAATCGTCCGCTGTTAGCTCCGACATGACGCTGGTACTGGAAGAAGACGGAGACATCTTTTGTTTCTATTCAATTCGATTTCTGAGATTAAAGAAAGTTACCCTCTTCCTTAACCCAGGTAAAACCGTCCCAGTTTGAAGTGGGCCGAAGAATGGATCACCCTTTTTTTAAATGTGTTAATTTTATTTTATTTTAAATCTTTTTTGATATTTTTAAGAACAACAAATACACGATTTTTTATATGTTCCTCTAATAAATGATTTTAGAGTATTTCTATAAATAAAACGTCAGATAAAAATCTCAGTAATATAATTAATATAATATAAAACTTATAAATAAAGCTTTACAAAACTCTCCTTCAAATTTTAAATAGAATTATGCAATATCAAAATTACGTGCATTCAAATTTGTCCGTTTTCTTAAATATAACATGCCTCGTGTTCCTGGTCAATGAGAGTCAGGTTTGACTACGAGGCGAGCAATTATTGTACTTCATCAAGGACTAGATTGTTGCGAGGTGTTAAAAATTAAACCCAACTCTGTCGTTTTATTTAATTTATTCCCAATTATAATTGCTACAAAGGTGTTGACATTTCGGTGGTAACTTATGATCTAAATTTCTTTTTCGTTGATTCCCAGTTCATCGAAGTTCGCACCTAGATCGTACGATTTTCTTAACCAATCAAATTAAAGAATTAAAAAAAACACGTAACAAGTTTATTGAACGATTATTTAATAATAATAATAATGCATTTATTTTCCAGAAAGAGAATAAAAAAAAACAAAGAAAAAAAGTAAATCAATACATTCACAAAACTAATCTTAATTTACTAAAAAACTAATTTAAACTAATTTACTTAAAACTAAACTTAATTTCCATCACAAAACATTCTTTCTGGAAAAATGGCGCAATTCGGTAGAAAACCGCTTTTCAATTACGCCAAGAAAAAAAAAAGACGACAACAAAAAGAAAAACAGCAGCGCTCAAAAACTCAACACATAAACTTGCACACACTTGAACACTAACCAAATAGTAAACAAATGAAGAGAAAAAAAAAATAACATGTCGTCCTCGTCATCGACAAGATAAAAATACGAATGCGATAGACCACGACACCTCAAGCCAAGCCAGACAAATACCTAGAGTATTTCCGTTTAAATGTGTATACGGTTGCAGACGATCTTACATCTAACGGCATATCATTGTATATTTTAGCAATTTGGTATGTAAACGATTTCTTAAAGAGCTGAAGGCTATGTATCGGGGGAGTCAGCGTGCCTCTAAATCTTATATTCAATGTATGCACGTCAGATCGGAATGTAATCTTATCATATAAATATGAAGGCTTCTGATAGGTGATAATCCTGTGATATAGACAAGCTGAGTGCAATGCCCGACGATTACACATATTCAACCAATTCAAATCAAGCAACCGGTGACCAACATGCTGTCGCCGTCTAATTCCGAAAATTAACCGCAAACACGAATTTTGCACCTTTTGTATCTTTCTTTTAGACAGATAGGAAATAAAAGATGAATAGACAGCATCGCAATAATTGAAATTCGATAACACCAATGATTCACATAGCATAACTTTCGTTTTTCTATTTAAAAAGTGTCTGCTATTATAAATTAATTTTAAATTACAATATGCACGTTGTGTGCATTTATTAATAAACTCTGCAAACTTAAGGCCGCTGTCAATAATTAACCCAAGGCTTTTTACTACTTCGTTAAGAGGGACATATGTATTATCTACAGAAATTTTAAGTTGAGCAAGTATATTTTGTCTTTGCCGTTGAGGTGCAAAGAGAATCATTTCAGTTTTCGCAGGATTAATCCGAAGACTATGACGTCTAGAGCAATCGGCCACACTCTGCAGATCCTCATTAACACGCTCACAAGCAAATCGCACATCGTCCGGCCGAAATGAATAATACAACTGAGTATCATCAGCATAAAAATGAGACTTGCAATATTTTATGTATGTAACAAACTGACTCGTATATATAGTATAAAGAAGAGGTCCAAGTACCGAGCCTTGCGGAACACTGGATGACAAATAGAGAGCATCTGAGGATTCATTTTCAACAATTACACTCTGCTGACGATTTCTTAAGTAATCACGTAACAACGCGCTTGCCATGTCGTCCAAACCAACAAACTTCAAAATAGAAAACAACAAATCGTGATTAATGGTATCAAAGGCTTTTGAAAAGTCTAAAAGGCATAATACGGTCGCATTTCCCCTGTCTAGCCCAGAAACAATATCATCAACAACATGAAGTAGCGCACTGGTACAGCTATATCCAGGCCGAAAGCCTGATTGTGTCTCTGGCAAAATATTATTTTTATAAATAAATTTTCTGAGCTGAAAAATAAGAATTTTTTCAGCCACCTTAGACAAAACTGGAAGAATGCTTATAGGCCTTAAATGAGCAAACTCAATAGGATTGCTAATTTTCACCAGTGGTTTATACAAGCATTAAGTATATGTATGAAATAATCTATAATGTGTGGGCATGATAGTTTTATTAATGCAATATTTAGATTATTAATATCTGCAGCATTACTTTTAATTGAAGAAATTGCAGTAATAACATCACACTCCGTAACCGGACTAAAGGAAAATGTTGACTGAACAAGTCTATTATTTAGATAAAAATGATAAAGCGCATCATCCAGCAAAGTCACATTATCAGATACAGAGTCTATAAAAAATCTGTTGATTTCGTTTGGACGACAAAGACTCGCAGGTATCACGGTGGATTTAGAATTATGTACACCTAATGACCTTAAGGCTTTCCAAGTGTCCCCGTTTACCCCTCGCATCCGATGCTCCAGAAAGGCCTTCTTCTCCTTATCTATTGCCGAATTGGTAACGTTTCTCATATCCTCATAGTATTGCCAAGCCACCTTGGTTCCGTACCTCTTAAACCTTGCAAAAGCATCGTCTCTAGTTCTCTGCATAAGCCTAGCCGTGTCCGTCAACCAAGGGGCTGGCGCCCTATTAAATCTGCAACGCTTAATAGGAATGTGTTCATTAATCACCGACAACAAACATGAGTTAAAAAAATTGACTTTATCATTAATATTATCATAATCAAACATATTAAAAAATGGCAATTGTTGCAAATACACAATACGTTAATTCATGGTCGCTAATACCATGAACACTGACGACACGCTTCTGCTGCACAATGTTAACGTCTGAAACACAAATAACGTCTATAAGAGTTTGGGATGAATCAGTAATTCTGGTAGGCACATCTATCAATTGATACAAGCTAACCGAAGTGATCATATTCAAAAACGTATTAACCTCAACTGAGTGTGTCAGCATGTCCATGTTAATATCACCCATCAGAACAACCTTATCATATCTTGGCAAAATATCCGACAACGTATCCTCAATGATATCAATAAAAGAAGAATAGTTAAATGTTGGAGGTCTATAGACAATTCCAACAGCCATATGCATCTTATTGACAATTACCGAGATCCAGATCTGTTCAATAGCATCACTGACTCCCACAATCTTATACCTTATATTATCTCGAATGTAAAGGGCCACTCCACCACCCCTTCGATGATTACGATCGATCCGCTCCAACACAAACCCATCAACGTTCAAAATATCTAAATGAACTGCCGAATTCAACCATGTCTCACTCAAGCCAAGAATGTCGTAGTCGGCATCGCTAACAAGAGATCTTAACTTACCAAGAGACGACAATAAAGACCGAATGTTTAGATGTGCAAGCTTCATGTGCCAACAGACTTAAAAACTAAAGAACTATGTATGTACTAAAAAAAAAAAGAAAATACAAAAATCAAAATAAACAATTTTAGTGATAAGAATAATAAACGAACTGGAAAAATTTATATATGAATATACAACAAAAAAAAAATGAACAAACAATTGTGAGTCGCTCCGACAACATGCTTCAGAAAGGAGCTTCATATATTTAATTATAACACAAGGATTTTTTTTTTTTTTTTGGTTTCCTTCTTCAAAGTAATCATTTATCTTCACCAACATTTTCAAAATCCCCAACTTTTTTGATAACATGCTTTTCATCGTTTTTCCGATAGTGTATGGTCCCGTCAATGGTCCAAACATTTTTATTACCAAACTTCTCCTTGCATTTTTTCAAAATCTTGTACACGAACAATCCGCTAGATTTTAAATTTCTTCTAGCTTTTATCGCCAAAGCCTTGGAGCGATAGTCTTTGAATTTTACAATAATAGGTTGAGAGCCTTTATTAACCCTACCTATACGATGACAACGATCGATACTATTCCGATCAACATTAAGTTTCAAATTAGTTTGTAATACATTTATAACCAAGTCTTCCGTGTTTTCTTCTTTATTACCAGATTTTACGCCAAAAATTCGTATGTTACTTCGTCGCGTATACTGTTCCAATGCATCTAAATCGTCCCGTAGAGCACAATTTTCCTTTACCAGAGCATTTAGTTTAGTTTCCGTCTGTGTCACCTTTTCGCTTAACACACGCAGACCCGACCGTTCAACAACTTTTTTCGCTAACGAGTTTATAAATTTCTCGTCTCCCAACAGCTCAGAAATTGTCTCTTTAATAATTGCCTTTAAATCGTCTTTTTGTTCACGTGTAAACGGCATTTTTTCCTTTTAATATATACGGAAAACACTACACTTTCCTATAGGCACCGAACTGAAATATCTTTCACCTAAAGACTCACTCAAAATCGAGACTATAATCGGAGCGACAACACACGCCGTTACACTCGCACCGCCATTCTTCTTTTTTGAATTTATTGATTTTGCAAAAAAAAGTAGAACTGGGAGTCAGCGATTCACGTGTGCACATATGTATGTCGAAATCTAAACAACGAATTTAATATTTAAAATATGTATATATATATATATATACTTATATTATATACAAGGTAAAGCAGGGCTTTACAACAAGATAAACGGGAAATTGTCGAACGTGTAGGCTTATCAGTAAGATTTGAAGAAAACGGGAAAGTTAATGCTCAACGAAGGGGAATTGCTGAATACGTCACCGTCAATCCATTTACAAAATCCACAATTATCAAGGATATAATTCGATTGAATACATTCGAGTGCTGGAGGATGTTTTCATCACGATTGTCCGAGACAATTCACCCATTCTTCAAGAATTGTTCGATTGGTTTGAGGATCATAATGAGGTTTGGCGAATACACTGGCCAGCGCGGTTACCTGATCTTAACCCAATCGAAAATCTATGGGCTTTGGTGGAAAAACAGTTCAATAAAAATGTCAACTTTCCGATTCGCAACGTGGATAATCTGCGCCGCAACATTACAGTTGTGTGGGAATTGTTTCACGGCAAGGGTGTATGCGAAAGAGTAGTAAATTCGATGTCCACCAGACTGCAATGTTGCATAGAGAATAATGGGTATTATATAAAATACTGATAATATTTGATAGTATAATGGACCTTATAAAATTCTCCCCAATTAGATTATTATAATATTTATTATAATTTATACGTATAATAATATATTATATTTTTTGTTATATAGGAGTGTTATATTTTATTATATTGATTTTTGATTTTATTATATTAAAATGGTTATCGACATATTTCAATATACAGGGTCATCCACGACGACCGTCCATTAGAACTTTACAGGGTTGTGGCCAATACAAAAATTTGAATATTCAGATTTAAGTATTATCAATTGCGTTCTCTTCGACTAAAATACTTTCAAATATCTAACACTTCCGGTTATACCGGAAGTCGCCACCTACTTTATTTTTTTAAATGGAACACTCTATATATTTTTACATATTTCGATTTGTCTGTTTTCAAGATTTATGAATAACTTTACTTTTTGCAATTTGATTCGGCCGTTCTCGAGTTATTCGAATTTTTCTAGAAAAATCTGCTCCAGCAGACATTTGTTAAAAAAATCAGAGAACACTCGATTTTTGGGATATCAATTTAGGATTCAGAACATGCGTAAGCAACATGATGGAGTATGTTTTGGCGCCGAGTACGGCTGTCTAGATCGTTTGGTCACTTTACTATGGCACGTTAACTTTTCGAAATTTGGAAATACCATAACTTCATTTTTTTAAATGGCACCCCCATATTTTGTTACTTAATCGTCTTCGGTGTCTCATATTACATCTTTTATATCCCATATGTCATATACCTAACATTTATAGTTTGGGAGATAATTAGGGTTTTTTGAAAAATGCACACATATCATATCGATATTTAACCTAGTGTGCCATGAATACTTAGTGTGACCTAGTGTATAACCATATGAACTGGCCTTTTGAAAATTTGCAGACTTCTGTGTTTGATGCCAGCTTTTTACTAAAATATTTTCATTAAGAAATAAAAGACAGATTCGGCTGAGGATGACTGTTTAGTCGAAGCTGGTACCGAGGAAATTTAATATAAAAAAGCAAGAAAGAAGTTATTGTCTTTTATTTCTTAATTATATAAAAATCTTGCAACATGGATTCTATCACAAAATATTTTCAGTTTCCGGGTGCTTGCGGTTACACCGGAAGAGGTGACAATTTTCATATTTCAAATGGAACACCCTGTATTTCATTACATTTTTGAAATTTTGGTTCATTTTTAGACCCCTGTATGTTGCAGCCGACACGTACGCGTAATTATTTGGTTGCACTCTCCATAAATTATTATCAAATTCCAATAATCCTCATTACTAAATTCCAAACGTGGCATTTCTTGAGAACAGATCACTACAAAAAGTAACCTAGTCATCACACCAACAGAAATAAACCATAGCTTTAGCAAATGTCAAACTGTTTACTCTTTCCTTACTGATCGTCTGATAATACATAACCACAACAACATTCCCAAAACAAAATTTTTTTTCCGGCGGTCAAAGTAGATGATTTATAAAGTAACGTTGTAGTTGATATTTTTGATTGAAAAATGTTATAAAACTCAGGGTGTTCCATTTAAAATATGAAAATTGTCACCTCTTCCGGGTTAACCACAAGTACCCGGAACCTGAAAATACTTTAGTTAAAAAGCTGGCATCAAACATCACAAGCCTGCAAATTTTCAAACCTCCACTTCATTCGGTTATTCACTAGGTCGCACTAGGTAGTCATTTGTGTACATTTTTCAATAAACCTTAATTATTTCCCAAACTATAAATGTTAGGTGTAGGACATATGGGATATAAAAGATGTAAAATGAGACATGGAGGCGACTAAGTAATAAAATATGGGGGGTGCCATTTAAAGAAATGAAGTTATGGTATTTCCAAGTTTCGAAAAGGTAACGTGCCATAGTAAAGTGACCAAACGTTCCAGACAGCCATACTCGGCACCAAAACATACTCCATCATGTTGCTTAAGCATGTTCTGAATCCTAAATTGATATCCCAAAAATCGAGTGTTCTCTGAGTTTTTGAACAAATGTCTGCTGGAGCAGATTTTTGTAGAAAAATTCGAATAACTAGAGAACGGCCGAATCAAATTGCAAAAAGTAAAGTCTTTCATAAACCTTGAAAACAGACAAATCCAAATATGTAAAAATATACAGGGTGTTCCATTTAAAAACATAAAGTAGGTGGCGACTTCCGGTATAACCGGAAGTGTTAGATATTTGAAAATATTTTAGTCGAAGAGAACGCAATTGATAATACTTAAATCTGAATTTTAAAATTTGTATTTTGGCCACAACCCTGTAAAGTTCTAATGGACGGTCGTCGTGCATGACCCTGTATAGTTTATATACAGGGTGTCACACAAGAAACGCCCCAAGCTGTAACTCTGTTATTTACAATTTAGGAGTAGTAACGGTCGTTACTGTTAGGAACCAAAATAGTTTATTGGGATACACGACCAACACGACAAAGAGCTTTCGGTAAAGATAAAAGGAAGCCTCTTTTCAATTATCTAGCCTTTGTCGTGTTGGTCGTGTATCCCAATAAACTATTTTGGTTCTGTTATTTACATTCCGATTTTCATGGCCTAGGTATCAAATGAAATGGTTTTATAAATACTATGATTCATGCTACAAATAATTTTTTCCACCGCCATCTTCAATTTTAAACGATTATTACCTTTGGTTTTTCAAATTGCTCCATATATTGTTCTTCATGTCATTGGATAGAGATTGTTCTTCTGAATCCATTGATGTACAATACATCTATTTTGAATGTAAGTTTAGCAGAGAAAACACACCTGTAGATACAGGTTTTCACACAAGAATGCCGCAAGCTGTAATTCTATCATTTACATTCCGATTTTCATGAGCGAGGTATCAAATGAAAAGGTTTGCTGAATACTATGATTCATGCTACAAATAAACTTATTCCAACACCATCTTCAATTTAAAGCGATTATCAACTTTTGATTTTCAAACTGCTCGGTATGTTTCTCTTCACGTTATTGGATAGAGATTTTTTTTCTGAATCCATGAATGTACAATACATCAACATTAATTATAATTGTAGTAGAGAAAAACATTAAAATAGTTTCCGAACATTCTCTTAAAGTCACTTGTGGTATACTGTAGTGTGCCATGGGAAAAAATAAAAAAAAATAACTTATAAATATCATTTACAATTGCTTCGGGCATTGAAATAACATTTAATGACTGTTATCAGTTTTGCCCGTTATTTTTTTCTATGGCACACTAGAGACAATATTCGGAAAATGTTTTAATTGTTTTTCTCTGCTAAAATTACAATTAATGTTAATCTATTGTACGTCAATGAGTTCAGAACAAAAATCTCTATCCAATAACGGGATGAAAAACATACCGAGAAATTTGAAAATCAAAAGTTGTTAATCGCTTGAAATGGAAGATGGCGTTGGAAAAAGTTTATTTGTAGCATGAATCATAGTATTCATCAAACCATTTCATTTGATAGCTGGGTCATGGAAATTGGAAGGTAAATGACAGAGTTATAGCTTGCGGCGTTCTTGTGTGGCAATCTCTATATACAGGTGTCTTTTTTCTGCTAAAATTAAATTCAAAATGGATGTATTGTACATCAGTGGATTCAGAAAAACAATCTCTATCCAATGACGTAAAGAAAAATATATAGAGCAATTTGTAAAGCAAAAGTTAATAATCGCTTAAAATTGAAGATGGCCTTGGAAAAAATTTATTTGTAGCATGAATCATAGTATTCATCAAACCATTTCATTTAATACCCCGCTCATGAAAATCGGAATGTAAATGACAGAGTTACAGCTTGGGGCGTTTTTTGTGTGACACCCTGTATAACTTACTATCAATATATAATTTTCATTTCTTATGAGGTTCGACTTTCGTATCCTCGTTCCACCGTATTACCAAAGTAATACAGTAATTATTTGTAATTATTTTCATTTACTACAGGAATTGTGTAAACTAAATGGATTGCTTATACTTATTTATTTTCTTAATTTTTCTTTGTGATTCAGTCATCTTGGCCATAAATTACATCATTCCGCTTGCCTATTCGGAACTTTTACAACACTACAGAGCAGGTAAAACCTGGATTGAATGCCTCGTGAACGTAGGTCGTTTCTAGTACAATTTTATGCCTCTACGAGCGGCTCTTTTCGCATTATATCTGAACAGAACTGTACATGACATCAATAATAACAGAAATGAGGCAAAAGAAAATTTAAAACTTCAAGCTACATGTATGAAAACAATTTCTGATGGTTCTCGGCCGCCAGCAGAAAACAGAATGACTGTCCGAATTAAAGTACCAGATGTAGACAGGGGAAAAAGAGATTCTCGTTTAATATTAGATTAGAAAACAGATGATGATTATTTTCAAATCGGAACGAAGAATGGCTTTTTGAAAGGTCTTTACACTAGATCTCAATTCAGTGTATGTCTAGAGAGGGTGGTGAACGTTCATGATATTCCACCGCAAGAATTACCTCTCAGGACAGTGACCACAAAACAATCTGTGGGAACTGGACAGGGATTTATAAAATGTAATTGTAAAACAAAATGAAACGCAAACAGATGTACACGCGTAAAGAATAAATATTTTGAACCATCAGTGTAGATCTTTAAAGTTCTATGTACATCTACAACTGTGGGACTGACGTGGGTGAGGTACTTCCTTGAGAAAACATATTTCGCTGGTCTGTGATCAGTCTTACACTCGAGTAGGGGTGTGTCTAACACTGCTTCCCTCTAGAGTGTTGAACTGCTGCCAGCGTCCTCATCCTTCATAGTTCCTACTGATTGTAGTCGTTTCATGGTTACCAACGCCACTTCCTGGATATGTAGGTTGAGTGGTGGTAAATTTAACATGATTTCCATGGCCGCTGTGGGGGTTGATCGCAGCGCACCTGTAACATACAGACACGCGAGTCTCTGTATTCTATTAAGCGCAGTGGTGGCGGTAGACTTAGAAGTTCTAGTCCACCATACCACCGCACCGTAAGTTAGCATTGGTCGAACAACGGCGGTGTAGATCCACAGGGCTATCTTGGGAGACAGACCCCAAGTCCTCCCGACAGCCTTCCGGCACTGGCCGAAGGCGACACAAGCTTTATTAACTCTATTGTCTAGGTGGGATTTCCACGTTAGCTTACTATCTATTATTAAGCCCAAGTACTTGACTTCTGTAGACAGTTTAAGTGGAATTTTAGCGAGCGTTGGCAGTCTAGGATTGCCAATGTTGCGCTTGCGTGTAAAAAGAACCGACGAAATGGTGCAGGCGCGGGGGTATTCTCTCACGATCCCCTGATTCGCCTCTCAGAACCTTTAGGGTCCAGCACCACCGTCATACAAGCGGAACTAACTGCTATTAAACTTGCTGCTGACTGCATTGTTGAATCCAATAAGCGGGGTAAGTGTTTTACTATTTTTACAGACAGTAAACAATCTCTTTTAGCTTTAAGCAGAGTTATTATAACGTCTGCAGTAGTTATGGATTGTCACAAAGCACTGGAGGAGGCCGCGAAATACAATTCTGTCAGAATCCAGTGGATTAAAGGGCATTCCGGCTCCAAGGGTAACAACCACGCGGACAGGCTAGCCAAACGTGCTGCCTCCTTAACCACTCATATCGAGTTAATAAAGTACATTACCCACAAAAAATTTTTAAACGGGTGGGACCGTACCCCGGGCTGTCATCTCGCCAAGGAATTAAAGAAACAAGTTAAAATATCCTTCAGCCGCAACAGCCCAGTTCTTCGTAGGGCTCGGTAAAAGTGCCCTTCGCACTGCCACAGGTCTCCTCACGGGACACTGTAAAGTAAATAAGCACCTTCAAAACATGAAGCTTGCTGACTCTCCTCTCTGTCGAGCCTGTGAACAGGATAACGAGACGGTTAAACACATCTTGTGTGATTGCCCCTCTCTGACCGACCTCAGAATGAGGACCTTCGGGGAGGAATGGCCAACCACAGATGACATCAGGAATGCACCTCTAAGAGCTGTCCTAGCCTGTGGTAAATCCTTAGGCTGGTTGATGTGACCAGAGTGTGTAATGGGAGGATGCACAAGGGGCCCAATGGGCCTAAGTGTGGCGTGCGGTTTTGCATGCACTCCCCAATCCATACATACATACATACAAGAGTAAATATTACAAATATTCAAAAATTATGCCGTAAATTTCCTTTGTTATAACTTTTACTAACATCTGTTAGCAAATGCATATACTGCCTAGTTTATGTACATATTCACTAGTAAATGTATACACTCTATGATCAGTAAATACTGTAATGATCAACTTATTTATGATGCCAGATTCCTCGAGAGAGGAGAAAAAGGCTTTTTTGGATTTATTATATAACTGCGTTTATTTAATAATACTTATATTTAACATTGTGGTGTTAACGCATCGACGACTTTTTCTATTCTATTCTCCTTCTACATGTTAATAAACCTACTTAACCTACTTACTAATATTGCTGACTTATCTAAAATACTAAGGTAAATGTACTCGACTCCAACACGTATTGCTATTTAATTTTTCAATAATAAAATGTATAATAAAATGAATAACAACTCATGTATCCAGTACAATACTTTCACTAATACGTTACGTTAATGTATATGTTACAGTCAAAGTAATGAATCCAGATATTATATATACTATCCAGCCATTATTTATAATGTCTACTCAATTTAGACAAAGTGATAAAGATACAGCATTAATCACATTAACTGGCAATTTTATATAATATCTTCGAAGAATTGGATAAAGTAATAAAACAAGTCGGTATATATGTTATACTATTATTTAAATAGTAATACAAAGTAAATTTAAAGCTCACTAGCCATAAAACAAAATAATAAAAAAGAACAGAGAATAATACAAGTATTTGGTATCACTCTATAAAGACTAAAAAAATAAAATATTTAAATTCAACTGACATGAATTATGTAACTACAATAATAATATTTAAAAACAACTAAGTCATAATTATTATTTATTCTTACAAGTAAGGCTCTTGTGACATTTTGAGTTACACATGAGGCTTGACTTTTTACATTTATAACTATTAGAAACGCATTCTCCAGTACAGTTACAATGCTGAAATCCTTGGCCGCCAAGACGTGACTCTTTTTTTGTACATTCTCTGATGTTAACTTCGTGTTGGGGAACGATATCAATTGTAATAAACGTTTCTTTGCAGACAGTGAACTGATTTCTTGCGTAAAGTTGATTTAGAATCCCATGCTTAGTTCCTAATTTATACATTCCTTCTGTCTCCTGAGAAATTACAACAGCCATAATGTTTCTATCATCGGCTTTGGCGCGATCTACATCAGGAATTTTTACCACTACATTATCACCCGTACTAGCAGCAGGATATTTTACCGAAGATAGAGCTAACATTTTATCTGCTTGCTTCTTCAGTGATTGTCCAACTAATTTTCTGATGTCTCTAATATCTTGTTTCTTTTTATCCAGAGCAATTACTAATTCTTCATCACTTTGCGTTATATTTGAGAGACCTGTAGTATTATCGCTTTGGATTTCTTCCTCTTCATTAATCACGGGGTCGGTAATATTGGGCTCGGCTTCCCTCTCCTCATGTAACTGGTTTTCGTCTTCATTTAATATAGATTCTAGCTCTTCTTCTGTTGATAGTTCAACTAGCACCTCTTTAGGAAGACTATTTAATCCGACATTAGCTGATGTACTAAATGTGTCAGTGTTTAACTGATGTACTGAGGTAACATGTTAGTTGGATTGTATTTATTACTTTGGCTAACTTTGAACAGCTGTTATGTGTAATGTCCGGATAAACTGATTAATTTATCACATTGTTTAGACAATTTCGTTATTATATATAATGACCAGTCATTATGTATAATAGCAATTTAATCACAATGACTGTAACATCAATTTCTGTAAATCCGGAAGTTTAAAAAGAAAATCGCTGAAATAGGTAAAGAATAAAACCAAGGGGGACAACTTTTTATGCAAAAATTGACTCACTCACTTCAACCCCCCGCCGCCAGAAACCAACCCCTTAAAAATCTTAAATGGAAAGGGGTGTCAAGTGATACCTCATTTTAAAGGTCTTTTAAGGTACTACATGTTAGTATTTATTTTTTTTAAATTGATCGATTCGTTTTCGAAATTTCCCGCTTTAATTAATATTAAAAACTTTAATCACCTTCTTAAAAGCAAGAATAAGTAATCTTTTATTATTAATTTATAAAATTACCATGTTCGTTTTTACAACGACCATTAAACCTTTATTATTTCGGAGCAATCGGAAATATTTAAGAAAACTAAACACGTATAATTATGAATTAAACTAAATTTTATTGAAAGTATTTTACATTAAACCTGTATGAAAATTACTCTTGACTCGAATGGCCAAAAAAAGGAAAAAAAGAGACGACATTTTTCTCTTTCTATAAACGAGTTATAGGCAGGCTCACAGTGCGAGAAAAGAATAAAATAAAAGTGCAATTCTAAACATAAGATTATTTGGTTATTACTTAAACAACTTTGTGTTATCCACATAACAAAGTTATTTAAATAAAACAGCAATAATGGTTTACAGTTTGCAGGAAAGGATTGAAATTGTATTAATGTATGGATCCCAAAATGAATGTGCTCGACGAACTGCCGCAGTTTTTAATGAAAGGCATGCAGATAAGAACGTATCTCATACATACGTCCTGAATCTCATGAAGAAATTCACTCAGACTGGGTCCGTTGCCAACATAAAACATAATGAGTCGAGAGTTTTGAATGAAACCGCTCTACTGGAAGTGTTGGGTCATTTCGGTATCAACCCCAATACTTGATTGCGTCAGGTACCTCGTGCAACTGGTATATCCTTGGGTTCTGTTCATAAAGTTGTAAAACTTCACAAATTCCATCCTTATAAATTGAAAATACATCAAGAGCTAACTGAAGACGATTTTGACAGGAGAATACAGTTTTGTGAAGAAGTGACCACTATTATTAATAATAACAACGTTTATGTGAAAAATATCTGCTTTAGTGATGAATGCACTTTTTCTTTAAATGGATTTGTAAATAAACATAACTGCAGATATTGGAGTAATGAAAACCCTCTTCTGACTGTAGAAGGGCATACACAATATCCTGAAAAAGTTAATGTGGTCGGCATTTTGGGAGACCAAGTGATTGGTCCAGTGTTTATCGATGGAAATTTAAACGGCGAAGTGCTATCAATCCACTAATTACGGAAGCTCTCGAGAATCAGTTGGATACAGAAGAAAATGCCTTACTTGATGAGAATGACTTACATTTTCAACAAGACGGAGCTCCTCCTTGTGGCGAACATCTAGACGCCAGGGAAATTTGTAAACCGTTCAAAAAAATCTCTCTCCGGTCATCTGGGCAGGACACCCTTTTGGTCCAGGCAAAGGGTTCCCGGAAAACTTTCACCGGAGATATTACTGGACGCTCTCCGTGGCGAACATCTGGACGCCAGAAAGCGTTCGAAACAATTCAGAAGAACTCTCTCCGTACATCTGGACAGCAGATCCTTTTGGTCCAGATAAGGACTCGAAGAGAACTTTCACCGGGGATGTTACTGGACTCCGGGATAAAAGGAACCAGGATCGGCCCAGAGAGTTCAGTCAGTTACCATCAGTTATCAGTTAGCAGTTACCATCGGCAGATCAGTCAGCGGTTACCCTTTTCGCGTCCGCACTTACATTATTGTTATTATTGTTGTAAATAAAATTTTGTTGTTGAAGACATTGGTTTTCCCAAAACTTCCTCTCGCTACTATCAAAGCATTAGCCCCGCACTCCTCACTATGTTCTCCCAGTACGACACTGGTTAGATAAAACGTTTCCAAACAGATGGATAGGACGAAGACGTCCTATAGAATGGCCAGCCAGATCACCAGATTTGACGCCATTAGACTTTTTTTATGGGGTCATTTAAAGTCTGTTGTATTTACCCCTCAACCTCAAAATTTAGAAGAACTTCGTCAGAGAATTACTGCAGCTTGCCGTGGAATTCAAAGGGAAGTTTTTGAAAATGTGCGCCGTTGTTTGGCTAATAACGGACAACACTTTGAACAATTATTAAGTTGATTTTCTCTGCAAAAAGTTTTTGTACATAATTAAATAACTGAAAATAAAATAGAACGTTTCAAGCAGTTAAAAGTTGTTTAAGTAGTAACCAAATAAACCTAAAAGAAAAGAAAAATGAAACAGAAATTGTTTTTTCTAAATATTTCTGACAAACCCCAGGCAAGCTAGCCAACGTAGGTATATCATTGTCAAAATAACCTAAATATCAAAGATTTCGGATTGCTCCGAAATAATAAAGGTTTAATGGTCGTTGTAAAAACGAACATGGTAATTTAATTTTATAAATTAATAATAAAAGATTACTTATTCTTGCTTTTAAGAAGGTGATTAAAGTTTTTAATATTAATTAAAGCGGGAAATTTCGAAAACGAATCGATCAATTTAAAAAAAAATAAATACTAACATGTAGTACCTTAAAAGACCTTTAAAATGAGATACCACTTGACACCCCTTTCCATTTAAGATTTTTTAGGGGTTGGTTTCTGGCGGCGTACTAAGGGGTATTTTGCATCCAAACTCGGAATTAATAATAAAGTTTAAAATTTGAAATTTTGTAGTGATGTTGCAAGTAATTTACTCTTACATGATTAATATACATGATGATAACTTAATTTAGTAAATTGGATGTATTATTACTTAACCCACTCAGTTGAAAGTGAGCTTATTTTGAGAACAGTTAAGTATTAAGAATAAATTGTCACGACTTTGCATTCGTATAATAGTGGCCCCATTCAATATTTTTTTTAATTCTAATAATGGAAATTACTCCTCGAGGTATGTAGTTTTAAAATACATGATGATTAATTTAATTTACATAACAAAAGAAGGAGTTACTTTCACACAAAATCGCGTGAAATATTAACGAAAAATATCAAAAGTTGTTAGACTATTTGTTATAGTACGTAATTAAACCCGATGTCCGGATTTGAACAGTTATACACTTTATACATTTATTTAATTTATTATGAAAAAAAAAATTGCGTAAATTGGCGTAAACACAAGTTATATAATTTTTTATACAGGTGTGTCTCGAACTGGTTCGTTAGAACTTTGTCAGGTTCCATTATTCATAGATGTTTGCAATGTTGGTAGCATGGGTTGTTCATTTGGAACTTTCGATCTAAAATATTTTCAAGATGGCCGCCACTTCCGGTCTACCGGAAGTAGACCATAACTTCATTATTTTAAATGGAATGCTATAGTTTTTATTACACACTTTAATTGTACGTAAAAAATAGGTTGACTTTGATAAAAGTTATTGGTACCTAGCGTTTTTCGTTTTCGAGTTATTTTGGTTTTAAACTTTTTTTTGGTAAATTTCAACATGTTCTTTAAAACCTCATATCTCGGCCAACGTTTATTCAAAAAAGATCTACATTGGCACGATTACTCTTCAGATGCTGTCAAATAGATTGTTATTTGTTGTATCGGAGTATCTTATACAGGCTGGTCAAAACTTGAATTACTGTTTCTCCATATTCAATGGCGAGAAAGTCGAAAATTTTAAATGGAACGCCCCATATTTTTTTAACCTATCAGAAGGGGAATTTAATTCTCTACAAATTATCTGTAAATATTCCTATACCTATTTATTGTAGTTTGCCTCATATTGGGAAATTTGTTAAAACATGCACGATGTGCAATCCGACACACGCGTTAATAAAAAATCATAGTTTCCTGGCTTATACTGTAATATACTATTTATTGTATTTTATTGCATTTCCACATTCAATTTAATAACAAATTTAGATTTTTATCTAAATCTAATTTTTGTCATAAATTTTCGAAGTTTTAAGATTTGTTTAGTCTATTAAAAATCGAGTGAGCCTTCTACGGTAGAGATGACTAAAGAAGAGGCTTTGGGACTGATTGTGCAAGCTAAATTTGTCATTTGATCGAAGGACAAAAAAAGGTTTCCTAATTATAAAAAAGTACAGCTAGTTAAAATAGAATGTTACTCTTCGAAGGAAGATATTGTAGTTACCGCTAGTGCTGCTGAAGTCAAATTGCAGGCACTGTTGGATTTAACGTTACGCCGAATAGTGAAATTACAGGAAGAGGTGATTAGTACACAAACTACTGAATCACTTCAGAATGTTGTTCTTATTTTGAAATGGGGCTGTGACGGTGCAGGAAGCCAAAGTGAGTATAAGCAAAAAATAGAAGTTGGTAAAACGGATGATAGTTGCATTTTTATGACTTCACTAGTCCCAATTAAACTAATAGCAGGTGATAGTTCTGTGTTTTGGCAAAATCCACGAACGTCTTCGACCAGATTCTGTAGACCTATACGGTTTCAATTCGTACATGAGTCCACAGAGGTCATTCGTATGCAAAAAATACGCGTGGATTCCGAAATATCTAAATTATTACCTTCAAAGGTAACTCTAAATGACGTTGAAGTAAAGATTACCCACTAACTTTTGTTTACCATGGTGGACGCTAAAATTTGCAACACAATCACAGGTACTACATAAACACAAAAGTGTCATTTATGTAGTTTGAGTTTAAAAGATTTCAACAACATAGAAAAAGTTTTAAGTGTAAAATTAAAATCAATAAAATTAGGTCTATCCATTTTACATGGATGGATTTGATTTTTTGAATGCCTAGTACATCTGTCATACAGATTAACTATTCGAAAATGGCAAGCGAGAGGACCTGAAGCAAAGAAAATAGATGAAGTCAGAAAAAAGAAAATACAACACATGTTTAGCGAAAAATTAGGATTAATAATCGACAAGCCAAAGCAAGGTTATGGAAGTAGTAATGGCGGAAACACTGCAAGGGCTTCACGGACCGGATATAATAACAAATTCATTATTGCCAATAGGACAATTGAGCGAGGAAGCCCAGGAAGCACGAAATAAAGATTTCAAACTATGTATTTAGACGGTCATATTCTAGACGAACATCAAGAATCAATACAAACCAAGATATTTTAAACTTATTAATAATTTCTTCGGATCCTATCATATCCAATTACAGGCGATTACCTCGCAATAAACTAAATCAGTTTAGTGCTAAAACTATTGAGATGTTGTTGTGTGAGCATTCACAACATTAATGAAAGTTCCTCTGATGACGAGTCCAGTGACTCATCCTCTATCAATAGTTAATTGTTTATTTATTTATTGTTTGTTAGTTTCCACAATAAAGGTTGTTAGGAACCGTACCGTTACGGTCCTGTCGGCGGTTCAGCGACAAAGCTGACGTAGCATAGAAGAACAGCGGTTTACTTGTAGAAATAATGTAGATTAGATTGTAACGTGCCGTTAAAGAGTAAACACGTAATTAACAAGACTCTGTCTTTTTCTTCAACCTGTTCAACCCTACTTAAGTGGCGCAGTCAGTAGGATATAACATCCCTCCTACACCGAACGTGTTGAAAATAGGTTCCGGAATAAAGAAGACGGCCGTGCAATCTCACCCTGACTATTGGAGTCGATCCGACTGCGGAAGTAACCCTACTTAAGTGGCGCAGTCACCCTGACTATTGGAGTCACCCCGATTACGGAAGCGCAACCCCGATTATTGAAGTCACCATCGCGTTCCTTAATTGGATAAACCAAATTCGAGAAATCAGAAGCTTCGAAGAATTTTGAACTCCGGATGTGGAAATGCTTGCGTCGGCGTTAATGTAAATACGGTTTTATATTCGTCCTTTCTATTACGCTGTGCATTCCTACACCTTGTTTTGCGAACTTTTAATAATAAAAGTTAATAAAAGTTTTCTCTTTCCCGTTAAAACTTATTCAAAATTAAGATTCTAAAAATGGCAACCTCGGGCGATGAGACGCCACGTAATGCTAATAACTATATACCCTATGACAAAGCCTTAAGACTTATACAATCGTTTGATGGCACAACCTCGATGCTCCATAATTTCGTTGATTCTGTTGATTTTGTTTTTAACCGTTTTGATCCGGACGACAGAGATATTTTCCAATTCATTGTAAAATCAAAACTAGACGGTATTGCGTTAAATCATATCAGCACATTAGAAATCACAACGTGGCCGGACATAAAAAAGGAATTACTTAAGAAATTTGGCGAAATATTAGATATACACATCTTAGCATTCGAAATGACGAAATTCCGACAACTTACAAACGAAAAACCTTTAGATTTTGTTAATCGGGTCGAAACTCATTTACTTCGCGTACAAAAATTAATTAAGTATAATGACGATTATCCTCGATGTTGCAAAGATGTCGTAAACGAATATCAGGCTAAATCCGCGCTTATTACCATTTTAAGTGGGGTTAAACGGAGTTCGGCGAAGGCTCATGTTATCGCTGAAACATTAGATGACGAACACGATGATACAGACGAATGCGTGTTAACAGACATAGAATATGTCACGGAAGATTTTTTAGAAATAACTCGCGCGCAATCGACACCGCCGGACAAAGTTGCGGACGAGGTGCAAAAATTATCAATGTAAATTTGTCTGAAGATAAATTATTTTATGTTCAGATTAAAAACATAAATTTAAGATTCTTAATAGACACGGGAGCCAGTTTATCTTTAATAAAACCTAATAAAATATTGCATTGTACTAACACGATTGAAAATTTTACTGTGTCGGGAGTAGACGGCACTCCGCTAAAAATTCGAGAAAGTATCATTACCGAAATTTTGGAAAAGCCGCAAAAATTATTTGTTTTAAATTTTGATTCAATATACGATGGCATTTTGGGTCTCGATTTCCTTGTAGCCCATAACTGTTCTATTGATTTTGAACGGAAGGTCTTAAAGATCGCTGACCGCGAGATTCCCTTGCGTGCCATTAATGATAACCGTGAAGAAACTCAATCATTAACTAAAGCTTCCGATTCTTGCCGTACGATAAACGATAGAAATACTTTAGGTCTCGAAATATCACCCCGTTGTCAACAAGTCATTCAGATTCGGTGTGAAAACTTCAAAAATAAAGAAAACTTAATATGTCCCAAAATTGAGATTAATGAACATTTAAGAATACCAAGCGCTATCGTCAACGTACGTGACAACTTGTTTTATACCACGATATTAAATTCTTCTAGTAAAACATTTAAAATAAAAAATTTGTCAATCAATTTGGAATCGTTTCCAGAGTCTAGCGATGTAGAGGCTAAGGTTAATAAATTCGCGTCAAGTGAATTAAATCGTACTAAAACAATTATGGAAAGCTTAAACTTAAACCACATAAATTCTGAAGAAAGAAAACAAATAAAAAACTTATGTTGCGAATTTAGTGACGTATTTCTGTTGAAAGGAGAATCCTTGAGTTTTACTAACGTGGTTAAGCATAAAATCTTAACCGGAGATGCGGGCCCTATTTATACCAAAAATTACAGACATCCTCACGTTCTGAAAGATGAGGTAAATCGTCAAATAGATAGCCTCCTAAATCAAAACATAATTAGACCCTCAAGCTCGCCTTGGTCTAGCCCACTCTGGGTGGTACCTAAAAAATCGGGACCCAACGGTGAAAAACAATGGCGGATAGTAATCGACTATCGTCAGCTAAACGAAGTAACTAAGGCAGATAGGTACCCTATACCCAACATTGAGGAAATATTTGATACTGTCGGTAGAAGTAAATATTTCACGACTATAGACTTAGCATCCGGATTTTTGCAAATTGAAATGTCACCTGAAGACGTGGAAAAAACTGCGTTTAGTACGACCAAAGGTCATTTCGAGTATGTTAGAATGCCGTTTGGCCTTAGAAACGCGCTTTCCACTTTCCAACGTGTGATGAACAACGTTTTTCGGGGTCTGATTGACGAATCATGTCTCATTTACATGGACGACATTTTGGTGTTCAGTGAATCCCTTCAAGATCATTATACAAAACTACGTCGAATTTTAAAGCGTTTAAAGGAGTCTAATCTAAAAATAGAACCATCTAAATGCCACTTCTTGCGGAAGGAAGTTTCCTTCTTAGGACACGTCTTAACAGAAGATGGCGTAAAACCTGATCCAAAGAAAATAGATTGCGTAACAAAATACCCTGAGCCAAAGAATGCGAAGGACATACAGTCATTCCTTGGATTTTTTGGTTACTACAGGAAGTTTGTCCCGGGATTTGCAGAGATAACAAAGCCCTTAACGCGTTTATTGAAGAAAAACGTTCCGTTTGAGTTCGACGATAACTGTAGAGCGTCATTTCAAAGATGTAAAGCTGTCTTAACGAACCCGCCTATTCTAAGTTATCCTGATTTTGACAAGCCATTTATACTTACGACGGACGCGTCTAATGTTGCTCTAGGTGCGATACTTTCACAAGGCGAAGTAGGATCGGATAGACCGATAGCTTACGCGTCGCGCACCTTGAACGAAACCGAAACAAGATATTCGACAACTCAAAAAGAATTACTCGGCATCCTCTGGGCTGTAAAACAGTTCAGACCGTATTTATATGGCAAACGGTTTACGCTGGTTACAGATCACGCGCCTTTGACATACCTGTTTTCATTAAAGGAGCCCGGAAGTACATTAACTCGTTGGCGACTACAACTGGCCGAATTTGATTTCGAAATTATACATAAACCTGGAAGACTAAATACGAACGCTGATGCCCTATCGCGGGTGAGAATAAATAAGGTGTCATCTTCGCGACCCGATAACTATGGAGAAATCGTTAAGAAATTTCACACTTCCGTTGATAACTACCACAAGGGAATAAATGAAACTTACAATAAAATTAAAAAATTTCATTCCTGGTCCAACATGCATAAGGATATTACCAATTTTATAAATAAATGTGAAACTTGTCAATTGAATAAAATTGACAGACAGAGTAGGAAGCAACCGCTAAAATTAGTAAAGCCACCCTAAAGCCATTCGACAAAATTTCTTTAGACATCCTGTTCATTAAGCGGAATTATATTCTAACCATTATAGACAACCTCACAAAGTACGCTCAAGCTTACATTCTGAGTTAAAAGACGCCTACTTGCGTAATTAATAAATTAAAACTCTTTATGCAACACTACACGATACCCAAATGTATTTATTCCGATAACGGAACGGAGTTTATTAATAAAAAATTTTATGAATTCTGTACATTTTTCCAAATTACCCATGATGTTTCTGAACACTCCCAATCAGGGTATAATTGAGCGGTTGCATGCTACTATTTCAGATACTGTACGATGTTGTTTAAATGACGAAGAATCAAATTACAACACTCTTGCTGATGCTTTGCTAATAGCGCTGAATTCGTATAACAAATGCAAACACCCGTCTTTAGGGAAAACTCCCTTCCAGGTTACTTTTCCATATTTGGAAGGTATGGAGTAGATAAATCGAACATTGACGACGAGATTGAGTCTATTCGACGGAAACAGATAGGCTCTAAAGCTAAAACGAAAGACAGATTCGATTCAAAAATAATCGCTAAACCGGTAGAATATCGCGTAGGTCAACTGGTCCTCTTAAAGAGAAAGAACAATACCGAAAAACTTACCGAATATCAAGGTCCCTACGAAGTTGTAGAAACTAATGTAGAAAATAACACTGCCACTATTCGTTTAGATAGGAAGTTATCTAAGTTTCATGTCGAACAATTAAAACCGTTTGTTGCAGATTCTCCCTCACCTTCCTAATGATCACTGGGACCGGTAATTATTCCATTACGGACGTAAAAAACGAGGTAGGACTGTACATAGAACAACTAGGACCTTTAAAAATAACAGATTCGTTTTGGAACTTGCTTATTGTCAAAAATATTACTCTCGTACGATATGCATTGCAATGCAACGATAATTTGCTAACGAATCTGACTAAACTAGTCTATGCAAATGAAAAAAATTTCATGAATAAATTAAATTTAGTAAACGAAATTACAGCTCATTTATTTAATTTACGGTTAATCTCGGGTAAAACTAACAGGTTATTAGATAACTTAATGTACGAAACTCCGCGAACCGAAAGACGTAAACGCGGATTGATTGATGGGTTGGGAACAATTACTAAAAATATTACGGGTAACTTAGATGAGGGCGATGCAAAGAAATACGATGGTTTATTGACGGTTTAAAACAAAATCAAAAGTCTTTAAGAGAAATTCTAAAGTCGCAAGTTCAAATAGTCGATGAAATGAATTCAAAATTTAATAAAACCGTTTATCAATTGAGGGCAAACGAGGAAAGACTTTTACAAAGATTAAACGAATACATGGAGCACAATATCGACCTGCAAAGGCAACAATTTTATTTTGAAGTCCAAATTTGCTTAGAACGATTATTCGAGTCGTACACAATTATAGAAAACGAGATCCAAACTCTAATTTTAGGGGTAACATTTGCTAGACTTGGAAACTTTTATGCTCCGCTGGTGGATACTGATGTCTTGGTTAATAAAATTCAAAAAATTCCTCGAAATTTAGTCAATAACAATTTACCGGTAGTCCCTGATATAAACAATTTAGAAGTCCGACACTGTCCGAAATCCGATAATCGTTGGTGTGTGTACAATCCACCTCAAAGCAATATTTCAGTCAAATTAGTGGTGTATTAACGGAAAATAATTAAGTTTAAATTATTAATTTCAGTTTAAATATACCGTTTAAATACAAGTATCTACGAACGAACTGTACAACGTCCTATCAGAGATTTAATGATGTTAAAATAGATCGATTTAGTTTAATTTCAGTAACTATTTTCAAAGTCTACTTTTCTAAGATTCTGTGTTCTTGTATTATGGGATTTATGTAGCAGGTATATTTTCTAAATTTATGGCAAAATGGAACTACATACGACATTTTAGCAAAAGTAGGTCAAGAAGAAAATTTTTAGATGGATCAATCTTTTTAAGAATGCGATAAAAAAAAACAATTAATATCCATATTAAATAATTGTAAGAGAAGAAAGCCTAGTTATATAAAAAACACCGGTATAAGAGTTAAAAAAAAGGTTAGATTTATTTGGAATAAACATATTCGCAAATTTTGTAATTCATTTTGTAATTCAACATCGTAATTCAAGCCGTTTCTCTTACAAGTCTCTCTTTGAAAATAGTTACATTCAAAGAGTTGTAACTAGCAATGGATTTCGGATTACTGGGATATGTTTTGTTAAATCGACCTATTTTAACCTCAAGAATTTGTAATAGGACATTGTATGGGTTGTTGACAGACACTCTATAAAAGTAACTAAAAAAAATCCAGGAAAAATTTTTTTTCCTAGAAATAGGATTGCCTGCCCCATAGTGCGGCGGGGGATTGAAGTGAGTGAGTCAATTTGTGCATAAAAAGTTGTCCCCCTTGGTTTTATTCTTTACCTATTTCAGCGATTTTCTTTTTAAACTTCCGGATTTACAGAAATTGAGGTGGAAAATTTTGAAATGAACACCCTGTATACATTGACTGGCTAATGTTTACATTAATTGAAGTGCACGCTTTACTTGTAAGATATACATTCATCATCAATTACCGAAAATCGTCTAAAATCCTATCAATTGAGAGTGATCAAGGCCCATTAGCTCAGTTGGTTAGAGCGTCGTGCTAATAACGCGAAGGTCGCGGGTTCGATCCCCCCATGGGCCACTACTATTTTTATTTAAAGTATAACAAACCGTTTTTTCTACTATAATATATATATAATGACTTCATATGTTTTTGTGTATATTTTTGCATACATATAACTTTCAATTAGATATTATAGGAGTTATTACTTATTACTTATTAGATTTAGAAAGATCCCAAAAAATTGTCAAAGTCAGTAGACACGTTTTAACATGACAGTGAAAATGTCAAAAAGAAAGTATGATAATATTTTTTCTGGTCGTTTTAATATCATTAAATTTCGGTAGCACTTTAATTTGGCCTGAAAATAATAAAAACAGCACAATATTCGGTAATATATCTCTTCATTTCCCACTATTATAATTTATCTTTTCTACAAATACATAATATTACATACTTATTTTTAATTATTCTGTTTCAGATATGAGTTTATCCTGTTTAAACAAATCGCAAAAACACTTTTTCTTGCCGTACAATATGGGAATATCCGACTCGGTAACCGTTCTCGTCTCAAATAAGCATCGTTCGAGGAATTGTTCCTTTTTATTTCACCACGATTCGCTGGAACTTGATATCACGAAGATTATTGTGTTTGAACATTTCGGAAAAAATAGATTTTGTAACGGAAGTAACATTTATTTAATAGTAAGTTTATGCTAGAAATAGAATTTAATGTTTAATTTTTAAAATTGATTTCTAGGAAAATGGGTTTATTAGTTTAAACTTTTGTTCATCAAACAAGTTAAAATCGCCAAATTTAAACGATTCCTTTGTATTTCTGAGTCAAAAATTGTTAAGGATAGATGTTTTGGATGAAAAACAGAAAGATTCAGTTGAAATTATGAAAATCACAGGAACTGCAATACGAAGTAACTTATTTTCCTAATTATATTTATACAGTGTGTCCCCGGATAGATGAAACGACTCTTATAAAAGGTAAAAATGTTTCGATATTAATTGATAAATTGTTTGGTTAAAGACTAATTTTCAACATATTTTCAATTTTTCAAAAACAATTGAGCCTTGACAGTGAAAGAAAAACTCTTTTTGTGGAGTTTTGTTCGGAATGAAAAATCCATACCATCCAATTTTTTAACTAAATAATCAATTTGGCGAAAGATGGTTTGAGAGAATGAGCGTGATATCTTGGCCGGCCAGATCTCCAGAACTAACAATAATGGATTTTTTTTGTTTGGGGAAGAATAAAACAGATTTTCCCAAGAATACATTTCGATATGACACCGCAATATAAAAAAAAATAGAATAACACATGCAGTTCGATCAATTCCTAGAGAGCATGTACAGGTGTCCAAATTTCGATGGGTTTGCAGGGTATCTCAGTTATTATGAAAAATAGAAAGTTGCGGCTTTCGCGAACCTGAGCTACTTTTTTGTGAAACTTACAATGCCGAAAACCAAATTTTTATAACGGTCTTCGTTTTTGATATACCGGGAGTATACAGGGACCTCCTGTATCTCGGCTATCCGGAAACTTAGTAAAAAAGTAAAAACGGGTTCTAATAGATTTTTTCACGTGGAATCCAATGGTGCACGTAGAGCTTTTCTAGTCATCACGGTTTTTGAGTTATAAACACAACTCAAATACTGAATACTCAACTTCTAAAATAACTATTTATAACTCAAAAACCGTGATGACTAGAAAAATTCTACGTGCACCATTGGATTCTTCGTGAAAAAATCTAGTAGAACCTGTTTTTACGTTTCCGGATAGCCGAGATACAGGGTGTCTGAAAATAGTAAATTTTGAAACACTCTCTGTATATCAAAAACGAAGAAGGCTATGAAAATTTAGTTTGCGCCATTGTAAGTTTTACAAAAAAGTAGCTCAGGTTCGCGAAAGCCGCAATTTTCTATCTTTCATAATAACTGAGATACCCTGCAAACCCATCAAAATTTGGACACCCTGTACAGGCAGCTTTTGGAGCATTCCGAAAACTTATTGAAAAATGCGCAAATTTAGGAGGTGACTTGATAAAGACTTGATGAACACATGTAGTCTGAAGTTATAATTTATAAAAAGGTTTTTAAAAAAAGACCACTTTTCCTCCGTAATTGTTATAAATTAATCAATCTGAGACGTTTCGGGAACACCTCCCATCTTCAGTCTACAAATAGTCACTCGTAATACTATCTACAAAAAAACCACAACAAAAGACCATAAAAATCTCAAACCACACAAAAAATTTAAAAATTAATCGGTGTCGAATGTTAAAAAAGTTTACCTCTAATCTTGATATGATGATTTAAACAAAACCATATTTTAAAATTACTTTGCATACATGTATGCGCGTCACCTTGTACAACTGTTTTGAAATACCATTGTACGAAGTTTCAAGGTTAATTTTACTACCCAAAAACTGGAATTCGTTCTTTCTTTCTACCACTCCCAAACGTCTTCTATCTATCTCGCTTTATATATTTAATCTATCTAAGATATTCGCCTAATGCGCTCCAATTTTCCCCACATCAGTTTTGAAATTGACTGCGTGATTGATATTTTTTGTTATATAAAGTGATTCTAAATTTTTCCTTATTAAAGGTATTATTATTTGTATTGAGAATCCTGGGGTTTTCAAAGTCAAATTTGTGGTTTAATAGTACAGAATGTTGACACAATGCTGTTTTATTATTTATTTTGATCTGTTTTGAGTCATATTGATGTTGCTGAATTCGTTTTATCAGGTGTTGTTTTGATTCTCCAATATAAACTTTATCACAATTCATACAATTTAATTTGTAAACGGTATCGACTTTGTCTATCATCTTAATTTTATCCTTCACATTTGAAATCAATGTGTTTATTTTATTATCATTGTATTTTGCAAATTTAATTTCTTTAAAATCATGATCTCTGAATACTGAAGTTATTTTATTCGTTAATGACGGTATGTATTTAATCTTACAAAACTTATTCAAATTTGTTATTTTATTAGTTTCGTCATTTATATTTCTATTATCTTGTTCACTATCATTCTTCTGATTATGTTTATCGAAATATTGTGTAATTAATGATTGGCCTTCTGTTTTATCTTTTGTTTTACTTCTTAAAAAATATTCTTTTTTATATTGTTCTGTAGGTCTCGATATGTGAGAAGTTGTATTGTTATCTTGATTATCATTATCAATAGAATTTTTAATTCTCTACCAAGCATCATTGACTAATCTTTTAGGGTAGAAATTTTCTAATAAAATGTTATATAGTTGTTTTCTTATTTCTTTTAAGAAGGCATTGTCTGTAACTGAGATAGCTCTTTTTATGTAATTGTTCATGGTATTAATGATTTGGGACTTAGGGTGATTGCTATGAAAATTTAACAGTCTATTGCTAGCAATTTCTTTTTTATAGCATTTCGTTGCAATTGAGTTGTTGTTTCGATTCATAACCAGAACTATATCCAAAAAGGGTAATTTATCATTATCGGGCGTTTCTACTGTAAATTTCAAACGATCATTGTAACTGTTGATTGTGTCCAATAGTTTTGGATATTCATTCTTGGGTAAGATTAGTAACAGATCGTCTATGTATTTAGCAATTAGTATTGGTTTTATTTTGGTTATTTTTAATTGTGTTGTTATTAAATCGTTCAACACTATACCACTCAAATTCACGCTCAAACTGGACCCCATTGGAAGACCGTAAATTTGTCTGTAATAGTTATTATCCTGTTTGAAATAGCTACTAAACGTGCAAAGTTTAATTCCTTCAATAAACAATTTTTTATTTTTAATTACAGTGTGATCCTCTATATGTTCCCAGTTTGTTTCTACTAATTCTATCATTTTTTGTAAAGGTATGTTTGTGAATAAGGACTGTACATCAAAGCTTACAATATCATATTTAATGTGATTATCCAGATGTAATGATTTTAACTTTTCTTTTAACTCTAATGAATTTTTGATGTCGTAATCATTCATTGAGTTTAGGTTATTCAAAGAACTATTGAGAAATTTTGATAATGCGTATGTGGGTCCATTAATATTATTAACAATTGGTCTCAATGGTTTGTCTTGTTTATGAATTTTAATTAGTCCATGAATTCTTGGTGTTATGAAATGTGTTGGTGCTAATTTTAATTTCAGGGGTTTATCTATGCAATTCATTTTTTCAAGTTTTCTTAGGTAATCGTTAATTTTATCAACCAACGGAGGTCCTGGATCTGACCTATTCGTTCTATACGTTTTATTATCATTCAGCAAATTAGCAATTCTTTCGTTATACGACTGTTTATTCAGGATAACCAATTGTTTAGTCTTATCTGCTTTATTAACTATCAAGTCTTTATTATTTAATAGGAATTTTTTAAAAATTATAATGTCCCTGCAAATTTGTGCCTGCAAATTTGATTGGTAATGTAAATTCTTTTGCTTATATAAAAAATTGGTAATTTCGTTGACAATTTTATTTCTTGTAACATTTATGTGATTTTCCACTGTATTGATGGTGGTAAAAATCTTTTCAACGTCTACAATGAGATGAATTATATCTTTATGGAACGATTTCTTGAAACCAAATGTAAGAAAACTGAAATTATCACCCAATGATAATAGATTAATAATATTGTTTGGAATCTGTTTTTTGGTTAAATTTATTACTCTGTTCGTTTTATATAATATGAAATATTTCTCTAATACATCTGAGTCATAGTCCAAAATATTTTTGGATTTTTAGTTGTTATTTTTATTAACTTTTAGAAAGTTAGGTAATCTAATTCTATCTTTTCTACTTTTAACTACATTAAAATGCTTATGTGTAATATGGGTTTTTTTTGTAGATAGTATTACGAGTGACTATTTGTAGACTGAAGATGGGAGGTGTTCCCGAAACGTCTCAGATTGATTAATTTATAACAATTACGGAGGAAAAGTGGTCTTTTTTTAAAAACCTTTCATATAACAACACCTCTAGTTCAATTTATCGTTTATAATTTATAATTTTTCATATAAAACGCGCAGTTGATGAGATTTGTGCGACGAGTTCACGTCAATATTTTCGTTCGACTAAAGAAAGTTCCTAAGAATCTTTTCTAGTGGTTCTTATGTATCGGTTGTTGGTTTAACAAGGAGAGTACTAAAAAAATTTCTTAGTAACATTTTGGCATACTATAAACAGAAAAGGTACTTTACCTGACACAAAAGCTGTTTTCACTTCACTGTCAAGGCTTACTTGCTTTTTAAAACTTGAATATATGTTCAAAAATTATGTTTAATCAAGCAGGGCTAAACCCCAAAAAATGACAATTAATATCGAAAAAATTTTACCTTTTATAAGAGTCATTTCACCTATCCGGCGACACTCTGTATATTATTTAACCTTGCAATACACGCGACGTCTTAAGAAACGCACGGTCAAACCTGAATGTTTCCACTTCTAGCTCTAATGTTAGATCTACTATTAGTGCAATGAAAATATAGAACAAGCTACGAGCTAACACTAGAACTAGAAACATTCAGATTTAGCCGTCTTAAGAGACACATGGCTAAATCAGAAAGGTCTAGTGTTAGTTCTACATTCAGTTCAATAAAAACCTTCTTTTTCGTCTTCTCCTGATCCTTATGCCTGATGGCGTCGGATAACTCTTTTCCTATATCTCCATCCACTTCTTCCACTCCCTCCGATGCCTGGCTAATTTCTTTATATCTGCTACAGTCTTCCCTCTCTTCTTCTCAACTTCTTCCCCTCTTTATCTTATCCTTATTTTTTGCTTCAAATATCTTTTTTACTATTGTGTTATGTTCCATTCTAATTATGTGGGTGTACCAGTTTAGTTTTATTTCCTCATTCCTTATCCTATCCCACTTCGTCTTCACCACTATTTTACGTAAAAATTTCATTTACATTGCTGTGATCTTTCCTTCTTGTTTATCTTGGAGTGTCCATGATTCACTGACATATGTTAATATTGGGACTGCCACCGAGTTGTACACCTTCATTTTTATCTTTTTATCTATCTCCTTCTTCCCAAAAATTGTTCTGTTTAGAGTATGATATACGTTGTTTGTTTTCCTTATTCTTGCATTTACGTCTAAATCTATCCTTCCATCTTGTGATATTATACTTCTCCAGTACTCATATGATGATACTTCTTCTATCTTTTGTTCCTTAATAAATAATTCTTTCGGGTTATTTCTTATTTCCTTTTTATTTATTATCACGATTTTACATTTATTTACGTTCAATTCTAGGCCCATCTTTTCAATTTCTTCTGTCCATATTTCAACCAACTTCCTTGCCTTTTTATAGTTCTCTGCTATCAGGACTATGTCGTCAGCATATAGTAAATTATCTATTTTTACTGGTTCCAAACTTTTATAACTTAACCTATTACTGTTTGATATTGATTTGTTCTTGTTCTTGTATTTTTTATCACTCTGTCCATTAATATTATAAATAACAAGGAACTTAGGCTATCGCCTTGTTTTATTCCCTTGCTCATTTCAAAAGTTTTTGATGTTTCTCCCTTCATTTGTACTATGCCCTTAACTTTCTTGTACAGGTTTTCAATTATTTATGTTAGTTTTTGTGGTACCATTAGTTATTCTAGACATTTCTATGTAATACTACGGTTAACCGTGTAAAAAACTGCTTTTAGGTCGAAGAATACTACTTAGGTATAGTTCTTTCCCCGTGTCTATTTTCCTTTCAATGATATTTCGGATTACATGTATGTTACCGTTTGTTTGCTCTGTATGCTGCTTGTTCATCTTCTAGTTTGTTTTCCACTATTCCTATTAATATTCTTTCTATTATCTTAGTGTATAATTTGTAACTTGTAGATAGTAGGCATATGGCTCTGTAATTATCACAGTTCCTTTTTTATGTATTGGTAAGATGATGTTATCTTCCCAATCTTTCGGGATTGTTTCCGACTTCCATGCGATCTTATACATATGTATGTACAGGGTGTCCCAATTTCGATGTCCGCATAGGCTATCTCCGAAACTAAAAGAGATAGAAAAAAAGTAGCTTACATGTCATGATCTCGTTTTTCGAGAAAATGCTAATTCCGAAAACTCCGAACAGCTATCGTCTTTTGTTTTCGCCCTATCGGCAAAAACTGAAAATTTTGCAAAAACGACAATCGCGAATATCTCACTTATTATCAAAGATGGAGTATTATAAATAAAACATTATATGGGCAACTTTTTACGAAGAATTCAGTGGCGTAGGTAGAATTTTTTTCCCATCTTTTATTTTCGAGATTTTAGACATAACATTATTTTTTTAAATGGAAACCATAGTTGGCTATGACTTAAAATGATTTGTTATTTTCTTCTGATAACAACTATATATAGTTTGTGGGGTATATTTCTTATAGTTATTGAATAATTCTAAATCTAATGTATGTATTTAAAAGTTAATGTTGCTATGGTGATAACCATACATACTATGATGGAATATAATGTATCAATTTTTTTTGTTCTTTCTAAAACTATTGTGTGTATTTAAAAGTTAATGTTGCTATGGTGATAACCATATATACTATGATGGAACATAATGTATTAAATAATTGCCAAAGTTTGTATTTAAAAATTCGATATCAACTCTGGCATTATGTGCTGGTACGATGCACCAGCGTGTTAAGTGTCAAAGTATAACAAAACTGAATAAAACTTTACAATGAATTTCGAAAATTATGAAAAATGTAACATGATGGAATGCGATATGTTATCAGATAAGAATGCGACGTTAGCCGCGGAATTTTATTTCACAAGATATCCAGAAAGAAGACAACCGCACGTACGAACCTTCAGCCGGTCAGCAGAAAATTTAATAGATATTTGGTCCTTCCCCAAACCACATACAAAAACATACCAAAATGACCTGCAAGAGAAATTGCAACAAGACGTCTGACCCAAAAGACACCGCTCCCGAATATGAAAGAAAAATAAGTATAAACCATACAAAGCGGGGCTAACTCATTATTTACGTGCCGGAGATGTCAATCGAAGATTAGAATTTTGTAGATGATATTTAAACAAATTAAATAATCTGCTGTTTGTTCAAAATGTTATCTGGACCGATGAAGTCTCTGAGTGTTCAAAGAAGATTGGGGTTCAATGTATGGTGTGCCCTTTTAGATAATAGAATTTTGGCATATAGTATCTACCATAAAAACTTAAACTCAGGGAAATACCTCAATATATTAAGGCAGCACATTGAGCCTTTGGACGACAATTTGCCACTAAATATGTCTCAAATGATGTATTTTCAATATGACGGAGCACCAGCACATAATGCCAGAGTTGTTAGTGAATTTTTAAATACTACTACAAACTCAAGGACAGTAGAATCTAACAGGACTGCTACATCCATTGTTGTGACTGCCTACCCGCAAACTACGTCACACCATTTTCCACGCCTAGCTGTTGTTATGGTCTATGCGTTTGCTGTGTGTTTTTAGAGGTTATATCCTAGACGTATTCATATTAGTTTTGAAGTTTTATGTTTTTAGACGTATTAATGTCTATCATATAACCTCTAAAAACATAGACAGTTATCAGGCGTGGCAAATAGTGTGACGTAGAGTGCGGGCAACCAACCCGTAGTCGACTACAAAAATACAATGGATGTAGCAGTCCTGTTAGATTCTACTGTCCATGCTATAAACTTTGGCAATAATTGGAAACAATGCTTTCCCTCATGGTATGGTTATCACCATAACAACATTAACTTTTAAATACATACATTAGATTTAGATGGAACAAAATGAATTAGATTAGAAAATGAATATTTAGATGAACTATATATATTTGTTATCAGAAGAAAATAACAAATTATTTTAAGTCATAGCCAACTATGGTTTCCATTTAAAAAAATAAAGTTACGTCTAAAATCTCGAAAATAAAAGATGGGAAAAAAATTCTACCTACGCCACTGAATTCTTCGTAAAAAGTTGCCCATATAATGTTTTATTTATAATACTCCATCTTTGATAATAAGTGAGATATTCGCGATTGTCGTTTTCGCAAAACTTTCAGTTTTTGTCGATAGAGCGAAAACAAAAGACAATAGCTGTTCGGAGTTTTCGGCTTTAACATTTTCTCGAAAAACGAGATCATGACATGTAAGCTACTTTTTTTCTATCTCGTTTAGTTTCGAAGATAGCCTATACGGACATCGAAATTGGGACACCCTGTACTTAAAAGGAGTGGTTTTATATACATATACTTAGGAAGCCACTCCTTCTATCTTGTCTTTCCCGCAACCCTTGTCTGTTTTCATGTTCATCATTGCCTCTCCAATTCTTCCATTATTATCTCTTCAGTTGCTATGTCTGTGGTGTCTTTTCTTATCTCATCTTTTCTTCACTCCTCCATTGTTTGTGTTCGTTTTCCATCCCTGAACTTTTCTCCATAAAAATCCGCCCATATGTCCAGAATTTCTCTTGCAGTGTTGTAATTTCCCTTTATCTCGTTGTTTTTATCTTTGACGGCTTTTATTTCTTTCCTTTGATATCTTATCAATTTTCTTATTTGATTCTAAAATTTCCTGTTATTCGATCCGTATGTTTCACTTAACTTTTTCTCTTTTTCGCCTCCCTTACAATATTCTTAGCTACATCTCTGTTCGTTCTATAGTTTGTTCCATACTCTTCCGAATTCGTCGATTGCCTGTCGGGCCTCTTCATTCCACCAGTGTGTTCTCTTTGTCTGATATTTTTTGCAATTCGCGACGGTAATGAAAGCTATTACAGTACTCAAACGCATCCGATGCTGTAATGAGATTTTAGTAATATTTTATGGCACCAGTTTAAGTTGGTGACATTGGGTCATTAATTTTTCTAGTTGTCAATGTGACAATTTTTGTTCATGGGTGTTTAAACACGTTCTTAGCATCGGATACACAATGATAAGGACATTGAACTCTGAGTAATTTCTCTTATTTTGGGATGTGTACATGAAACATTTTTTTCGGGTGAATACATTTTGTGTTTTGACAATTTCTAATTGTCAATTCAAATTTCTATTTTCAAATGTTATGGTGTTACCAACTGCTACATACCTATTTCACTACATTGTCAAAATGTATTTTATTTTTGTTAAACAAAAAAGATAAAAGCGTGAATTAAAAAAAATAGCATAAAAAATACGTTTCATAAGACTTAAAGCACTCATTCATTAAAAAACTCGTGGCTTTGCCAGTCGTTTTTCAACTTAAATTCGTGCATTTCAAGCATGTCTTACGAAACTTGTTTTTTTTTGCATGGAGGTGTTTTGCAACACCTCCATAGGTTTATTTTGAATTATCTCTTTAAAAATTCTCCACCTTTCTTTCAGTATTAAATTCTCTGTTTGTTCTAGTTTTTGAAATTCGTTGTTTTTTTTTTTCTTGGTATTTTAGTCTTTCTTCCTCCTGCCTTAGTTTATGGATGTTTATTTTCGTGTAGGTTTTCATCTCTTCGTATGTGATGTAATCAATAATGTAACTCATAGCATTCCTTTCTTCCGCCAAAAACGTATATATTTATCTTGCCTCCTCTGATTCCATATAGTGGTTCCAATCAATAAGGCCTTTATTTGACAACATTCCAGCATTGTTTGCCCACATCTACTCATCACTGCCTCTCCCTGATTCCCATACTCTCCTAAGTACCTCCCCTCTTGTGTATGTCATTACCTATTCTTGCATTCCAGTCTCCTATTATAATTACTTCCTCTCCTTGTTCTCTGGATTTATCGAAGGTTTTCTGCAGACTTGAGGTAAAATCTCGCATTTCTTCTTCTTCTGTTCCTTCCGTTGGTGCGTAGATTTGAATTATATTCACCTTTCCGTTTAGGCCAATTCCCAACTTCAGAGTTTAGTGGTGTATACTTAATTACTCTTTTATTTAGCCCATGTATTTTCTTGGACTCCTGAAAAGTATAGACTATAATTGTTTGATAATCGTATGTTTCCCCTTCCCTTCTTTTTCGCTTCACTAATTCCCATTGTTTATATCCCAAGCCTTTCCATCTCCTCCATTATTTCCCTTTCCTTTCCCGTTAAAGTTGTAATATTCCACGTCCCTCATCTTTATAACTTTCCTATTTTCTCCTTGCTTTTCCTTGCGTTTATCCATATCCCTGCCATTTTCATCCTCAGTAAAGTCCCCTCTTCTTTCTACACTTAGGTTTTTGAATTTATAGGACGTCTCTTTTTTTCTCTTTCCATATCGTCCGGTGATACTGTAAGTTTATTATTCCAGGCAGCTTCTTCATCCACTATCTTCCCCTCGTCGTTTGCTTCATGGTTTACAATTATTTTGTTGTATTGTTAATGAGCTTTAAGTCCTTTCCTCCTGAGTTCCCTTAGTTTAGTCATCAAATCATATCTCTCTATCTGAATTTTCTTAGAGTAGTTCTCATCTATCCATATGTTCGTTCCTTTCAACCCTTTTGCGTTTTTTAGGATATCCATCCTTCTTTTTTCCTTTGTTAGTTTTACTAATATCGGCCTATTGTTGTTCATTTTATATGCTCCTATTCTACTTTTCCTTGTGATATCAATATCAATTAAGTTTACTCCGATATTCCTCATCAATAAAAATATACAACAAAAAGTGACGCTGAATAACAACTGAAACTAGAAGTTAGACTACGCCTAGAACTAGAAGAAAGTTTCCTCGCGCGTGTGTTGAAAGGTTAATTATTTGGATTTCTCTTATACTTTAAGAACTCGAAAAAGATTCATTTTGCAACGAAACCGAAACTGTTTGCATTAATTTTTCCAATTATCCAACTTGTATAAACAAACAATTAATGTGTGATGGAATCATAAATTGCGGCAAAAAAGGATTCTACGACGAAGATAATCAAAAATGTTATCAAAGTAATATCAATTCTCCTATTTATTTAGTTGCTTTTAATTATTTATTTTAATTTCAGGTTCTCTCAAAACGGAATTGAACGATATAATCTTATTAACGATAGCGATTACAATTTTTGTTATTCTCTTTTTAGTGCATAACATTAAAAAATCTATACCTTTCCTTTTAAAAATTCTAAAAACGAAGCGGAAACGCAGAAAAGATACGATGGTGTTCGCGCCACATCGATCACCCGTCATGAAAACTTATATTCCGGTGAAAGCGGTCGATACGTTGCATTTTCGGGTTGTTTCAGCACAATCTATGAAATATACTTAATAAAAAAAAATATTTATATCAAGACGATTTTATTTTGTTTTTAACTTAAGTGGTTCAAAGTGATAATTAAATCGTCAATGCGGATTTATACTTTAAATGTTATAGATAATATTATGTCTCTTATCTAATCTTTATCTTTAATATATGAAGATTAAATAATGAAAACAATAACAGTTTCGAACTTTTTTTCTATCAACAAAATGTTATCAAGGCCCATTAGCTCAGTTGGTTAGAGCGTCGTGCTAATAACGCGAAGGTCGCGGGTTCGATCCCCCCATGGGCCACTCACTACTATTTTTGCTTAGGTTATTCTCATACTTTTATTTATTTGCAAAAAACTGTATAACAATAATAATAAACTATATATTAAAAATTGAACCCAGTCATCTCTGACAATTTAAGAGCAACACAACCCGCTCTCTCACCCCTCACGAACCCCACCACAAACGCTAACATAAATAATATCCATGAACTTACCAATCTCATGACAGAAGTCAATAACCTTATACCGTTTCCGCAGTCATTTCCACAAAACAATTTAAAAGCAAATAATAAACGACAAGTCCCCCGGAGCACAGTGGGTCGAAACGCTGGCACAAATCCAGCGGTTAGCATGTCTTAACATAACGGGTGCAATGAGATCCTGTCCGACGGCTGCTTTGGAAGCCCTACTCGGTCTCACACCGCTCCACTTATACATACAAATGGAGGCAGCCTTAAGTGCCTTATCACTGAAAACAGTTTCTTCACTCAAGTTGATGCAGGGTAACCTGAGAGGACACCTGGAGATCCTCAAGGACCCATGTCTAAATTACCTGATTGAAATTACAACGGACCTCATACCGACGGAATACAATTTCAACCAACCGTATAAGGTCATATTTAGTAGCAGGGATGATTGGGCGAAGGGAGGGCCTCAACAAAAAAGAGGAGCCCTAGCTTGATACACCGATGCTTCAAAGACAGTAAGATCTGGAATAGGCATGGGCATCAGTGGACCAAATAGCCACATCAAATTGCCCCTCAGCTCGGACTTAACAATTTTCCAAGCAGAAGTTCTTGCTATAAACTTCTGCACCGCTTTGAACCTACAGAAGGGACAAAAAGGTGCATCCATAAACATTTTCACAGACAGTCGGGCCGCCTTACAGGCAATTCAAGCCTACACGTGTAACTCCGCACTGATCAGAGAGTGTACCAACAACCTGAGAGAACTCGGTAGGGGCAATGATGTTACCCTATGGTGGGTTCCAGGTCACAGCAACATTGAGGGCAATGAGAAGGCCGACAAGCTGGCCAAAGAGGCAGCAAATACGCCCTTCATTGGACCCCAACCTGGTTGTGGACTACAAAAAAGCCACCTAAAACAAATAATCAACAACTGGGAGGTTTCAAAGATAGCCTTACGCTGGAAAGAACTTCCAGGTCACAGACAAGCAAAGAGTATGATAACTCCGTCGCAAAACAAAACCGAAGAGGTTTTATGCCTCAGCAAAGGGGATCTAAGAACGCTCTCAGGCTACTTGACCGGCCATGCGCCCCTAAAATACCACCTCTTCCACATTGGACAAGCTGAGGATCAAACTTATCGACTATGCAACGACGAGTCAGAAACTGCTGAACATATACTGTGCAATTGCGTCGCCAGAGGCCGTCTAAGACACAACATCTTCGGTAAAATTCCCCTGTTACCTACCGACATAAAGGTTCAAGACCTCAGGACAATACTAAGGTTCATTAAGGACCTACATTTGCCCTAAACCTCTAGAGGGCTAAAGTTACAATAGATCTTATAGGTCGCGGTAACGAGAGGGGCCGCTCTCCTCAGCCCGGCAGCAATAATAATAATAATAATAACGCTGACTGTTTTGCTGGCCAAAACTCAATAACTTTAATAACTTCTACATGCATCTTCTGAATGTTGTTCGATTGGTAATACAGCATATTGTATTGATGCTTTCACCGTGAATAAGTATTTTGTGTACTGAAGCAAGCATGTAGTATCATATACAACATACAGGGTGCCCATTATGTATGGAATATGGCATATATCTTGATAAGTATCAACTTTATAAAAAAACATTTTATAGAAAAGTTGTTTAATATTTTATATGCCATAATAAGACTGCATTCAATTATTTTTAATTCAGAAAACAAATGAGCAATGTATTCTTTCGTTAGGCTCATTTGATAGAGATTACTTTTCTCTTTACGATGGCGTAAAATTTTTGTACCCTTACATTAGAAAATTTTTGAAAAAAATGTTAAAATTGTTTATTAATAAAAATAAGTCAATAACATGAATCTAGAGATACCCGAGATCTCAAATTATTACCGTAAATTAAATTTACGTACAAAATAAAACAAATAAACGAAAAATTAGTGTACATCTCCAATAATTCTCGGATATCTAGATTAATTTTTACATTTTTTCAAAAATTTTCTGATATAAGGGTACTAAAATTTTACGTCATCGTAAAGAGAAAAGAAATCTCTATCAAATGAGCCTAACGAAAGGGTACATTGCCATTTAAAAAACTTCAAGTGTTATTCGTTGCTCATTTATTTTCTGAAATAAAAACAATTGAATGCTGTCTTATTATGACAAATAAAATATTAAACAACTTTTGTACCGGTGTGAAAACAGCACGCCAAACATAGCAACCCATTTTACCGAAGACATCCGAGTATATGCTAAAGTCGGTTTTACACGATCATTTTTAAGTAAAATAAAAAGTATAACCCCATGTAAATGAGAATGTGCTCCGCGAATCTGACTACTGTAAAGTGTATCTAAAACTACCCCTTATGAAATAGAGTTGTTAGATTTTGTTGCGGACATTTCCTAAAGACGCTTTTAGCCACCCCCAAGAAAAAAAATCCTCACGTGTCAACGAGATTGTATTCCGCGGATCTGATGACTGTAAAATATACCTATAATTACTTCCTATGAGATAGCGTGCCCAGATTTTCTTGTAGTCATTTTCTAAGGACGCTTTTAGCCACGCCCTAAAGAAAAAAATTCGCCACAAGTAAACGCGAATGTGCTCCGCGTATCTGACTACTGCTAATTATATCTAAAATTAACCTCTATAAGATAGCGTGGCTAGATTTTGTTGCACTCATTTCCTAAAGACGGTTTTCCTAGTCTCAAACGAAAAAAATTCGCTACAAGTAAACACAAATATGCTCCGCGTCTTTGACTACTGCTAAATGTACATAAAATTACCCTCTATATGATAGCGTGGCCAGATCTTGTTGCATTTCATTTCCTAAAGACGGTTTTCCCACCCCCAAACGAAAAAAATTCGCCAGAAGTAAACGCAAATGTGCAAAATAATTCAGGGTTTATGTTACCTTTGTCGTATATACTAAAAAAATTACTTGAGTTACACTAAAAATAAATACGTTAAAGGACATATCATTAACAAAGACAATAAAAACTGATTTCGGCAAGTAAATTCTTAATCTTTTGAGAAGATTAATAAAAATAATTTAGTTAAAATAATGTTAGTTAGTAGTAATAATTGTTGTTAGTTAATAATTTTGTGTGCGAAATCATGAAGATCAAGGATTTATACCAAAATCAAGAAAAACACGTGATTTGTGCAGAACTTAAGTAAGTAAAGTAAAACCTACTATACGAGTATGAAACAAATAATATCCCAGGAATAGCTGTAATTTGTCAATAGAGACAAAATTAGCTAATAAAATAAAGCACAAAAAATAAAAACCGAAATGTAAAACATAGTACAGAAACAAGATCAAAGTTTACGATGCCGATGTTTATTATGTTTATTAATGTTAGTTTATTATGATGAAGAAGACGGCGCATAACCAAGAAAAAGAAAGAGCCGACCGGAAGCAAATCAGATAGAAAACCAAAATTTTTTTTTAATAATAAAATATAAATAAAAAAATTGGAAAAGATCTGTTTGGTAATTAAACAATTCATTTTAAAATCTCTATCACATTTGTGAAAGAGTTCCATGTCCTCAAGTCCTTAAGTTGATTTTCTCTGCAAAAAGTTTTTGAACATAATTAAATAACTGAAAATAAAATAGAACGTTTCAAGCAGTTAAAAGTTGTTTAAGTAATAACCAAATAAACCTAAAAGAAAAGAAAAATGAAACAGAAATCGTTTTTTCTAAATATCTCTGACAGACGCCAGGCAAGCTAGCCAACGTAGGTATATCATTGTCAAAATAACCTAAATATCAAAGATTTCGGATTGCTCCGAAATAATAAAGTCGTTGTGTTAATGGTCGTTGTAAAAACGAATATTGTAATTTAATTTTATAAATTAATAATAAAAGATTACTTATTCTTGCTTTTAAGAAGATGATTAAAGTTTTTAATATTAATTAAAGCGGGAAATTTCGAAAACGAATCGATCAATTTAAAAAAAATAAATACCAACATGTAGTACCTTAAAAGACCTTTAAAATGAGGTATCACTCGACACCCCTTTCCATTTAAGATTTTTAAGGGGTTGGTTTCTGGCGGCGGGGGTTGAAGTGAGTGAGTCAATTTTTGCATAAAAAGTTGTCCCCCTTGGTTTTATTCTTTACCTATTTCAGCGATTTTCTTTTTAAACTTCCGGATTTACAGAAATTGAGGTGGAAAGTTTTGAAATGAACACCCTGTATATGTATTTGGATGACCAAAGAATGTGTTCCAGGAAAGGTCGGAACTAAGTAAAAACTATAATGAATGATTTAATCAGCGGTAAACTCAAAAAAAAACTTGTTCCTTACGCCTAAGTTGTTGGGTGGCTTTAAAACGTGTAGAATCGAAATTTTTAAGTGTTTAACTCCCCGAAGGCGTTCCAAAATTATTGAATCAGTTGATGAAATCCACAAATTGTGTATTTTCCAAAGTTTTATTTCCACAAAAATTATATTTCAATAAATCAACTAAGATATCACTATCAATTCAGCACACTTGCAAAACTCGACTGTCCATCTCAACTCGGATGTATTTTTGAAACTTGAAACAAGTTTTCTACGTCATCATCTCCAAAACAAAATTCTTCTAAATTCAACGCTGGTTCCATTTCTATTTCTTTATTTGATTCTACATTAAAATTTCGCCGTAATACAAGATATATACTATATTCCATACATAATGGGCAGCCTGTATATAGCTCTACAAAAAGTTTTGCTGTTTTATATGCGTATTTCCCAAACATTTTGGTATCTATGGCTCCTCCGCTGATTAATGTTTGAAAAATTATGGAAAACTTTTTAATTAAATCCTCATCTACTCCTGTAATATCTGCTGTGCAAGAAGGATTAGAAAAGAATCTTCTAGCAGTATTACCATCGTTGGAGTTTCCAGTACCTTGACGAGGCTTATTAACAATTATACCTACTTCATCTCTAAATCGGTCTTGTACTTATTTTTTTTAGTCTCCTTTTCAATTTTATCTTAAAATTGATACGAGATATGAAGAATCAACTCCATAAATCTGATCCAAACGTGTAAAGATGAGAGATCAAATTTCTATGTATCTACCCGAGATGGTCTTGCTGTTACCTTCTACAGATTATTGATTTCCGTTGGTTTGGCAAGGCATACCATACAAGTAGATGTAGAAGGAGTATCTGTTAATGTGCTGCTCCATCGATCATTGTAAAAAACAATTGGTAGTTTACACTAAATTGCTCATCTACACATACCATTATAAGTGCTGGCGTTAACTTATCAACTTGGGATTCTATATAATTCTAGACATCTCCTTCTCTTCGCAGTTTCTTTTGCAAACTTTATAGATATGGATCTACAGAATCGACTCGAAGAAGGAGTTGGGTTATCCCATAATGTTGTTGTGGATGTTTTGTCGGTCATACACAGAGGGATTAATGATGAAATAAACAAATCAGAATCAGTTATTTGATATGTTTCACCTGGCAGAATCTGTTTATATTGGCTTTGTCCAGAAGACCCATCACATCACCACTTACACATTAATATGAGATCAGTTACCGTAAGATATTTTAACATTTCCTCTGATTGTGTTGTAAAAAGTCTCTTGGTGGTGTGATATAATAATCATAATATATTATCTAGATAGTCCTATATCTACCATCAGAGTCAACGAATTTTCTTACAATGGACTTTCGATATCTTCATTTTGGAATAATACACGATAAATCAAATGTCGCTGTTACGTTGATAAATTTTTAATACTTTTAATAATATTTGCGTTCCTAATTTGGCCGTCTGCTTGTACTCCTTGCAAAAATGCAAGACCCAATTGGTCCAAACCTTCCGTCTGCACCAAGCGAGTGGAATTTCTTCTCTTTGTCCTTTGACTGGAATCATCAAATGTTTTACACGGACGGCCTTTTCTGAGATTACTGCAGACGTAGATGATAAATTTTCCTCTTTTACGTTCACAACGAAATCTTTATCTAACAATTCAGAATTTTGCTTAAAAACGTTCTTTCATTATATGAGATGCAGACCATTTAATTTTGAAAGACGGGAGCAGAATATTTTGTACAACACAATCTCTTCAGAGAAATTAAAATTAAAATTACGAGCAGAAGAAATGTGTTTACCATGTTCAATAAACTCGAGGCATAATTCTTTGATTTTTATAACAAACTAGGACATTTTGCAGTATTTAGCAACTGAATAGAAGTATTACTACTAACTGTCACGTTACTTACACTCGTATTTATACGTAAACCTAAATGTTTTTCAACAATGTTTTTTTTTGAGGTGTAGCTAAATAACAATAGATGGAAAACAAGCAACGTCGATAAAATTGATAATTTTTGTAACAAGCAATGTTTATAAACTTATTAATAACCTATTTTAGAATTCACAAAACAATACCAATTTTAGAGTATAATATTCAAATTCATATATCACTTCCACACCAATAGAGACGTAATATCAAATCCCTTACTATAGCGGTCTTATACAAAAGAAAATCTAGCAACAAAACTAGCGAAGGTACTGACATTTCTTGTATAAAATGAATAGAATACCTACCTGTCAAAGTTAGTATACACAAAAAAATCAAAAGTATTTACGAAATGGTTTTCGCCAGCAAAACGGTGCTTCGCCCCACTGTGCGACGTGGAGGCTAGGAGTGATGAGTTGGAGACGCTGAGCACTCCGCAGACAGGTCGAGGCTATACAGGAGCCTGTATAGGAATGGGTAAGGTAAATAATGGGTTCATTTTAAATACATTTTATGTTGAAGGCATGACGATCATGAAGCGAAAGAAGCAAACAATTCAAAATAAATATGTACTTATGGATTCACACAAAGGCAAGGAACAAATTAGTTTAGAATTAATAGCTAACAAATTAGTTATTATTTCTAATAATTTTTAGTCAGAAATGCCGTTTATTTACAAATATTTATTAAGAAAAGTGAAAAGTTATAATACAAATCATTTTAAGTAATTATCTTTTTCTTCCTCAAAACAACAGGAACACTTGTACTTGGTAAATAACCTAATTCAGTTACCACTCCAGTCACAAATTCCGGCGGAGTTATATCATAAACCAATGTGAGCGGTTTCAAAAACTTTTTTTGTTTCCAATTTTTCAAAACGCACTGATTATCATCGTTTGGACATTCTGTATTTATCACTTTATTCGGATCATCTACATAAAAAATAATTAAGTACCTAATAATTCCATTAAAATGAATTTACCTATTTCATTGTATACAAAACAATCCATTTGAACTTTCTCAGAAAATTTATAAGTTTCGCAACAAACCAAAATCGGTATACGAAATTTATGCGCAACTAACGCCACTTGCGAAGTTCCAGCCCGAGAAAATACCGCCCCATTCGCCAAAAGAGCGTGCGCTCCAAAAAGCACTTTCGTAGCTCTACGCATTATATGACTAACAATATGAATTAACTCGTAAGTGCAATCAATACCATGACACACTAAACGTCGCAACATTTCGCGACCTTCCAGCAAAGGTTTTGCATCCAAAACTATCACGTGAAATCGCTTCCCGGCATCATGAGCATCACATAAAATTGTTCGAATTAATGAAGAACTAAAAATTCACATTTAAAAACAAATTAATTCTTTTGGTACAATTCAAGAATCATCTTGTCGCTTAAAAATCGATATTTTATTTTAATCGACGGGAAATTACTCAAGTAAGCCGTTACAAATAAAAAAAAGTGCGGAATAGTGTAATACTTACGGAAAAATCACTTTAAAGTTTCGACGTGACGTCACGTTTTGTGGTTGGGTTAAACAACCCGATATTTTTAAGTTCTAGGTCTAGTGTTAGTTCTAGTTTTACACTAACACTATCACTAGAACTAAAACAAGATCCAGAACTAGAATCATTTGGGTTTAGCCGTCTTGAAAGACATGCGGTTAACCCGAATGTTTCTAGTTCTCGGTCTAGTGTTAGTTCTAGTTTTACACTAGCACTACCACTAGAACTAACACAAGTTCAATACATTTTTATTGAACTAAAACTAGAACTAACACTAGATACAACATAATATCTTACGCTAACTACCGCCACCTACCACTGCCACTAGAACTAACACAAGACTTAGAACTAGGACGTGAGACTAAACCCGAATGATTGACCCTACTTCTAGGTTTTGTGTTAGTTCTATTGATAGCGCTAGTGCAAAACTACAGCTAACACTAGACCTAGAACTAGAAAGTATCGGGTTTAACCCAACCACAAACCGTGACGTCACATCGAAACTTTAATGTGATTTTTCGGTAAGTTCTACACTTTTCCGCACTTCCTTTTTATTTTTAACGTACTCTTTGGGTAATTTCACATTGATTAAAAAAAAATAGTCGATTTTTAAGCCACATGGATGATTTTTGAATTATTCCGTTCTTTTCCAAACGTTTAAGGGATTATACCTAGTCAGCAGGTTCAAAAATATCGACTTTTGGATTTTTTCATTTCCTTTTAGTATAACATCTTTAGAATATTTCCTAAATGCTGTAGAAACGTCTGATTACGTTCGCTAGTTTTCGATATCATGGATTCACGTTCAAAAGTTACGAGAGATAAAAGAAGCTCTAAGAAGTATTAGAAATCTAGACCGAAAGAAAGGAAGCAATATTTCAAACCTAAAATGTCGGAGAGAGGTGAGAGCAATTTTAGTAGGTCTAAGAAAAAATTGGGAAAGCAGGAAGAAATCGTTGTGCCGCAAGATAACTCAATGGAGTTCAGAATTTTAAATTTTATCACTGTATTTTCCACAATTGCTACATTTATAAAGTGCAAAACTTGTAACAATGATATAAAATTTGAAACTATCGTGCTCTTTTATTGGACATTCATACGAAATAAACAGACGCTTTATATTTACAATGAGTACTTGGTTTAGGATTGAAAGGTTGTGAAAAATTTTGTGGCCTCATGGACATGTCAATTTTTTTGTATCAGAGCATTTATGATCTTCTTGTAAATAATATACACACTTCTGTTTTGTTAGTGCGTGACAAACTCTTTACAAAAGCCGTTAATGAAGAGATTCAAGAGACTTCCAAGAAGACAAATATTAACAGTTTCCGGGGACGGAACGTGAAAAAAACGAGGATTTACTTCATTATATTCCGTTGCTTCAATTATAGGATATTATACCGGTAAAGTACTTGATATCGCTATTAAAAGTACGTATTGTAAAATATGCGAAGTTTGGGAAAAAAAGAAAGGGACTGCCGAGTATGAAGAATGGCAAGAAACACACGGACCCAATTGCACAGCAAACCATGAAGGTTTTTCTTGAAAAATGGAAGTGGACGTCGTTGTTGAAATGTTCAAGCGCTGCAAAACTGCACGGTATAAGATACGCTAATTACATCGGAGATGGTGATGCAAAAACATATAACGGTATTTTAAATTCAGCTCCTTATGATGACGGAATTGTTAATAAAAAAGAATGCATTGCAGCTCGACCAACGAAAATCCGCAACATCAATATTGTCCTGCTACCTACAAGATAAAAACAAAATAAGACTTTTTACACGATTATTACGCATTACCGGCTGATGTTCTAAAGGCTATCATACCAATTTATGATGATTTGAGTATGGACGAATTATTGCAACGATATCTCGGTGGATTACACAAAATAATAACGAAAGTTATAATCAACTTGTTTGGAAAATCAGCCCAAAAATTATTCCTAGTGGCGCCAAAGTTGTAGAATTAGCGGCTTATATAGCAACCTTCAGTTTTAATTAAGGTTTTTTAGCTTTATTACATTTCCGGTTATACCGGAAGTCGCCACCTACTTTATTTCTTTAAATGCAAATGTTTTTGCGGTTTATGAATAACTTTACTTTTTACAATTTGATTCGGCCGTTCTCGAGTTATTCAAATTTTTCTAGAAAAATCTGCTCTAGCAGACATTTGTTCAAAAAATCAGAGAACACTCATTTTTGGGATATCCAATTTAGGAATCTGAACATTTTTAAGCAACATGATGGAGTATGTTTTGGTACCAAGAACGGTTCTCTAGATTGTTTGGTCGCTCAACTGTGGCACGTTAAATTTTCGAAATTTGGAACTACCAGGAGTACGTCCTATACCTAACATTAATAGTTTGGGAGATAATTAGGGTTTTTTGAAAAATGCACAAATATCACATCGATATTTAACCTAGTGTGCCATGGAAAATACGCCTTCTTAATGAGTTCTTATCAAAGTCTCACTTGTTTACGTCATTTGATGCATGTGAGCTAATAATTATCTGTTAGGTCCCTTAATATTAGTACTAAAAAGAAATCTAAAATCGGTAACAATAACAATAATAATATTTACACAAATCAAGAAATTCTTAATTTATTTTTTATACATGAAAAGCGCGACAAAGTTCGTAGTATGATTCCCAGATCTTCTTTGGCAGCTCGAATTGAGGCGTTGGAACTGGGCTCGAAATCAGCCATGTCTTCCGCTGCATTATCTACTACATTTTTTGGTCAGTTTAACGCGTGATTAATTCGTCCAAAATGCAAACAATTAGCTTCTAAATTTACCTTTCGTCATCGGAGGTAAAGGTGGATAGTTTTCATTAAACATTCTGCAACTTCTACTAAGAACTTTGTCGCACTTTCCATGCATAAAAAGAAATTACGGATTTCTTCATTTGTATAAACATTATTTACGTTATTAATACCCATTTTAACTGGTTTTAGACTCACAAGCATCAAACAACGTAAATCAGACTTTGACGTTTGTCAATACATAAGTCATTAAACATTTGTTTTCTATTGCACACTAGGTTAATATCGATTATACAGGTGTTCCGGTGACTCGGGGCATAAAATTAACCTCATATACTAGAGTAAAAATGATGACGATTCGTGAAAAAAATTATTATAAAAATCTTCAAATGGCTAAGATATGGGCCATCAAAGTTCAGAAATTTTAACACATTTTTCTAAATATTTTCAATACCATTTTTGGTAGAGCGTTGAAATTTGGTACAGGGTAAAAAAATATCAAGCAAAATCATTGAACCAATTTTGATCGGGCGGCGGCAACCATGCTATACAGGTGTCCCTAAAATTTGTTTGCTCAGAACTTTTTTGTTCGCTCGTAACCCTGTATTTATTTTTGTATTTTTTAATAGAAAATTTTTTTAGAAACTATTATCACTCTTTGAAAATTTTGATAACATTCAATCGTAACAAACAAAAAAAGGAAACATATTCCGTAAGATCTGAGTTGGCGATGACAATTCAAAAACGAACTGAGCTAATAACCATTATTTGCATACATTTCTAAGTGCAGACTTACTTAAATCCAGTGTTAATTTATTTTAGTTGAATAAAAAAATGTAATTTCCAAAACAATAAATTTAATTTCCGGTTACAACAAACAAGAACATAACAAAAATTCTAACAAAAATATTAACAATAACAATAAAATTATAAACAAATAGTAATAAATAAAAAAGAACAAAAAAATACTAAAGCAGATGGACGCCTGATATCGCCGTCTTAAATTAAAGCGTACTCTGCGGAGAACATCGATCTCAGTTTGAAGTTGATCAAATGAATCAACAATTCGCAACCCCAGTTGATCAACTCGTTTTCGATCAACTGATTTAAACGCAGTAAATTAGCGATTTAACGCGTCCCCATAAATAAAAATCTACAGGTGTAAGATCCGGCGATCGGGGGGCCAACTTATCGGTGCACCTACTCCTAGTCCAATCCACCGTCCCGGAAAACGTTCCCTCAGAAATTCTTGGACAGCTTGTGTGCTATGCGCAGGAGCACCATTATGCATATACCACATTGCTTGCCTTGTGTTTAAAGGACCGTCATCTAAAAAATCATCTAATTCTTCTAAATGTCGCCTGTATGTATGTCCATCCAGCCTTGATGGCAAGAAAACGGGTCCAATAATTACATCGCCCATAATGCCAGCCCAAACGTTAAGAGAAAATCTCCATTGTGATTTCCAAGTTTTCTTAAATCTTGGATTTTCGTCCGCCCAACTATGTAAATTTCTCAAATTGAAGATTCCATCTTTAGAAAAAGTGGATTCATCTGTAAAAAGCACTTTTTCTTAAAACTGATCATCAATTTGGATTTTGTGCTGCATTATTTGGCAATATTGCAGTCGCAGTGGGTAATCAGCCAGTCGAACTTCCTGAACTTTGTAACAATGAAAAGGATAAAGTTGTTGCTAGTGAAGAACACTCCAGACAGTTGTTTTTGAAGTTAAAAAGTGCCTCGCCATATCCAAAGTACTAGCTGTAGTATTTTCTTCTACGTAGTCTAGAATATCTTCTTCTAGTTCGGGTGTTCGGACTGATCTTACGTTACTGTTACTTACTAAATTTCGGCTTAAACGTCCCATTTTCCCTTAAACGGGTTTCAGTCCTTAAAAATGTTTTTCGATTGGGCGCTCTGCGATTCGGAAATTTCTCCCAATAACGGTTAGTGGCTGATACGGCGTTTCCATGACATTCCCCTAATGTCAAAATCATGTCAGTTTGTTCACTAAATGTGTAACTCTCCATTTTGAACACTTAAAATTAATAAAAACTTAACTAACAAAAAGCTATCATTTGTCGACATAAGCAAGTTGACAGCTCAATTTGTTTTTTTAATTGCCATGGCCAACCTTGACTTTTTCGAAGATTTTTGTTTTTTAGTGTTACCATTGAAATCGAAGCTTAATATTTTCGCGTATAACTCGAAAACGGTCAATGTTATCAAAATTTTCAAAGAGTGATAATAGTTTCTAAAATAAATTTTCTATTAAAAAGTACAAAAATAAATGTAGGGTTACGAGCGAACAAAAAAGTTCTGAGCAAACAAATTTTAAGGGCAGCCTGTATAGCATGGTTGCCGCCGCCCGATCAAAGTCAAAATTGGTTCAATGATTTTGCTTGATATTTGTTTACCCTGTACCAAATTTCAACGCTCTACCATAAATGGTATTGAAAATATTTAGAAAAATGTGTTAAAACTTCTGAACTTTGATGGCCTATATCTTGACCATTTGAAGACTTTTATAATAATTTTTTTTCATGAATCGTCATCATTTTTGCTCTAGTATATGAGGTTAATTTTATGCCCCGAGTCACCGGAACACCCTGTATATGTGAATTTTTTAAAAAACCCTATATACAGGGTGATTCACATAAGAACCGACACAGAACAGGGACATGTAAAGGACAATAAATTAAGATGATTTAACGTAACTTACCTCTATACTAAGTTGTACACCTGAGGAGTTTCAAAGTTGGCTCTTAAATTTTTAAAAAGTTCAATATCTTCGTAATACATTAAGCTAGAAAAACCAAATTTGGTATACGTTATGAGTGTACCAAGGGTATTAATTGGTAGCAAATTGAATTCAATTGAAGCATTTCAAAGGGTTGATTAAAGGTGATGGTACCCTAAATTTAGACAGATTTTTTTAATCTTTTGGCGGATTTAATACATTACTACTTCATTTCATGTGGAATTTAATTCTAAAACTTTTCTTACTCTTATTATTTTTTAAAAAACTTTGTCGTTTTCATAGAAAACTTAAATAACTAAACCCACGTATTTCGTAATGTTGCTTAAAATAAGCGAAAATTCAGTAGTCGGCTATGAAATTGTACGTCAAACTTGACAAATAGGTTATAAAGTTATTTGATGACAAGATTTTATAACCTATTTGTCAAGTTTGACGTACAATTTCACAGCCGACTACTGAATTTTCGATAATTTTAAGTAGCATTAACGAAATTCGTGTCTTTAGTTATTTGAGTTTTTATGAAAACGGCAATGTTTTTTAAAAAATAATAAGAGTAGAAAAAGTTTTAGAACTAAATTCCACATGAAATCAGGTAATAATGTGTTAAATCCACCAAAAGGTTAAAAAAATCTGTCAAAATTTAGGGGACCATCACCCGTAATCAACCCTTTCAAATGCCTCAATTGGTCTCAACTTGCTACCAATTAATACCCTCGGTACACTCATAACGTATACCAAATTTGGTTTTTCTAACTTAATGTATTACGAAGATATTCAATGTTTTAAAAATTTAAGACCCAACTTTAAAGGCCTATAACTCCTCAGGAGTACACCTTAGTATAGAGATAAGTTGTGTTAAATTGTCTTAATTTATCGTTCTCTACATGTCCCTGTTCTGTGTCGGTTCTTATGTGAATCACCTGTATATCACAAACTATTAATGTTAGGTATAGGACATATATATGGGGCATTAAAGATGTAAAATAAAACGCCGAAGACGACTAAGTAATAAAATATGGAGAGTGCCATTTAAAGAGATGAAGTTATGGAACTTCCAAATTTCGAAAAGTTAACGTGTCATAGTAAAGTGACCAAACGATCTGCACAGCCGTTCTCGGCACCAAAACATACTCCATCATGTTGCTTAATCATGTTCTGAATCTTAAATTGATATTCCAAAACTTGAGTGTTTTTTGATCTTTTGAACAAATCTTCATTAATATCACAAACTGACGTATCTCAATTTTACCAATTTTCAAGAGAGCAGTTTAAAGTTATAGACAATCTTTGAAGTTGCATTGTGTATTACTGTGAGGTATATATTTTTCAAGACTGCTATAGCAGTGTAATTTACAATTATATGTGTAGCCTGTGACTGAATATACTGCAAAACGTGACTCAGTTGTTAGTTTTTGATAAAAAAACTAGATACGACCGTTTGTGTGAATATTTTTTAGAAATCAGTAGATACGTCTATTTATTATAACATAAACACTGTCTTTGTATATAAAAAAGAATGCTATCTACTGACAGACACTTTATTTTTTCTAAAATCATTAGTACAAAACATACCAATCAGAAATAAAACTCATTTTGTTAAAAGTACAGAACAAAAAAGAAATAAATAAACATTCTTACAAAACGAAACTGCTGTCTCAGAAACTGTTTTAATGGGAATTAAAAAAAAATTAAATGAATATCGCCAGACCACATTGATTGTAAACCCGAAAATTTTAAAATTTTTAAAAACAGCTCATGTGGGTGATGTTTCGAAACTTTAATTCCCATAACGTCCGTCCATTTGATGGTTTCTCCAGAATCTGTAGTTTTTATGTTCAAAATTCGAAGTTCCTTAGATAACTCTTTGAAATTTAAGAAGTCTTTGTACTGTAGAGCAAAAACGTCGTAGGGATTGTGCCTGCGTGCTAGTTTAAATACGGGAATAAGTTGTGAGGGTACAAAAAGATATCCAGCATGCTTTATCGCATTGGAAATTGCGCTGTGAGCACAATCTCATTCGTTTTGCCCATGGAAGAATTCAAAAAATCTCAAAGATGTTTTCTTCAATATTCATAGAGTGTCGAATAGTATGTAACAGCATAGCAGCCATTATAGTGTTCTTGTTTTGACCACTGCAGAAAACAATGAGGCGTGTTTCACCCCTCGCAAGTCATAAGCTTGATGAACTTGTGCCTTTGAAATTTGTCTTCTAATTTAGTTTTCACACTAGCTTCACCGGTTTTGTACGTCAAACAAAGTGAACATTGATTTTTCTTTGGAGTATGAAATGATAAATTCTGAGTTTTAAAGACCCTTTGACAAGTAGAAAAGCTTGCTTTAGGATTACCTTCAGACACAGACTGCAAGTACAGATAGTACATTTTCGAAATAGAGAGTTCTGGATGTAAATAATTCCTAGTAGAGCTGCTTCTACAGTAGTGGTACTCCATTTTAGGTAACATGTCAATGTGTCGCAAAACATCAGAACGAATCAGTTGATCCCTTGCAATAACGCTTTCAGATTTCCGTCCACCTCTTTTATCTATTTCAACAATTCCAACCTCGTCTACTTTCTCTAAGGCTGTTCTCACTGTCCGTTCTGAAATATCAAAAGTATTAAAAAAAAACTTCTTGCAGACAAGAACACGAGTTTGGTTTATCAGGAAATAATGTTTAACAGTCTTTTTTCTATCTTGGTTTCATTCTACAAGGTACAAGTTTCCCTTCTTTCACCGTTGAGTACTCCTTACCTAAATTTCTTAAAGTCTTCGCATTTTTTGTTTATTAAAACGTACTGTCTTTGGGACCTGTCCTTCTCTTTCAACCCTCTCTACTGCATGTTGCTCCGGGTTATGATCAAGTTTAGTAATCTTTTCCATTTCACTTTTTTTTGTTCTTTTTATGTGACTGTCACAATTGGGATTTGTCATGAAATCGGCATGACACAGTAATGTCAGACAACGAAAACAAGAAGTAAATACCTCTTCTTTCCAGTCTTTCGCCTGGAAACGACATTCTGGAGAATAAGCTGGATCCGCATCTGAATCGTAGCCGTCACCAAATTGAATGCAACCATCAGATTCCTCTTCTGTCGGTTTTTGCTGTGCTCGTTCCCACTCCTCTGATGTTTGTTGTGCTTGTTCCTGTGCTGCCGATTCTTGATCTTTTGGTTCTTGTTCTGTTGGTCTATGCTCTCGATGTTACTGCTTCTCTAATTCCTGCTGTGCTGGTACCACCGACTGAGGATCCACTTTGTTTTGCACTAAAATACCGGGCACATTCTTAGTTTAATTTTCTCCATGGTGGGTAATGGCTGGTTTAGGATATCAAATGTAACCATAACCGTAGCAGTAGTTGTAACCTTAACACTAAGGAACTTAACGCTTACAGCTAACCCGTTTAGGAAGAAACTTTAAGATTTTAAAATTTAAATATGTAGTCAATAAAATAACGAGAAAAGTACGGAACGTTTAAAAGTAAAAGTGTGTGGTGAATACTCTGTTCACCACTTGCAACGTGTTTCAGTATTTGCAACGAGTACTGAAACACCAACCCGTGATGTCAACATGTAAACACAAAACAGCTGTACGTAGCCATGTTTAACATTGACCCTTCGCATTAGTGCGCATGCTCAAATTTTGTCCTAAACGTAAGAAGTTAAAAGTTGGTCAACTTTAGGTGTTACGGCTACATCGGTCGTAGCCTTAAGTGGTTCCTTAAACGGTGCTATTGAAACACATTGGTTTAACTTTTCATACTGCTACGGCTACGGCTAAGGTTACGGCTACAGTCGTTAAGTTTGACATCCTAAACCCACCATAACATTTTAACTTACAGATAATTCGAGCTAAAAGTACGTCTTCACTAACTTCCCTGGATTCTAACTGAGTTAAAGCATCACTCGCGTCAACGTATTCTGTATCAATCACTTTGCCACTATACCACTTCTTGTTGTAAAACATTTTTACTTTACTTCCTTTTTTAAGGCAACCACGAAACATCAATTCTTTCGATGCAACAACATTTTTTGAGTCGTCTTTCCACAAAACTAAGACATCCATTTTGGATAAACTCACCCCACCGAGAATAAGTACACATTGCCAGACTTCACATTCATGCGCATGTGTATGAAATGACTTGTACTATGCAAGTTCAGCATAGTTTAGATACGTCAGTAAGCCTTAAGTATTTTTTTTTTGAAAATATTTTCACAAGCTGACGTATGTTGAGTTACGCCAGTTTGTGAAACAGTTTAGTTCAAGAACTTCCGATACGTAGCACCTAAGCTTTTCTGTATCTCCAATACCACTGCGAATTTACGTACGCCGCTTTGTGAGAAGAAAATCTATGCCTCCAGAAGTGTACCTACAGTATTATCTAAAAAATCGTTTTAAATTTTTTTGAGATACGATAAAAAATTGGATAGAGATCGGCCGAATCAAATTGGAAAACGTAAAGTTATTCATAAACCTTGAAAATAGACAAATCCAAATACACTGTTGGAAATAATTCACGAGCACACCCTGTATAATCTGAATGCATGTGTCTAGCGCAATAAAATTTGGTATGGAAGTAGTACTAAAGTAGTGTAACTTACTCTCACATGGAGAGCGGCACAACTCTGCTGGGAGGAGAAACATCAATAGCGAGAGTATCCCCCGTGAGCTTCGCGTACAATCGCAACACGACATCAGTTGAGGTGGCCAACCATGCCACCTCAACTCGCCTCCATAGCTCCTCAACGTTAGCCGAGGAAGCCGGATAACGTAGAAGTCTCCGACCAGTCTTGTCCCAAACATGTTCGATCGGATTCAAATGCGGAAACGGAGCTAGCCATGGAAGCATTCGTATACGGTGCTCTTCCACAAAGGTCTGTACAACACGCCCGATGTGTTGTCGTACGTTGTCGTGCATGTATAGCAGACCTGGGAGCCGCCGAACGTAGAGAAGCACAACGGACCGTAGCACCTCATCTACGTATCGTTGATCCGTCATGGTCTGCTATACACGCAGCAGACGTGTACGTCCACCATATGTAATCGCACCCCATACCATAATGCTCGGTTGTTGGTGGATAGGGCGTTCTTGCACACACTGCTCGAGTAGACGATCACCACGGCTCCGACGAACTAAAATTCGCGCATCACCGGTGATCAATTCGATTCTTGATTCGTCGGAAAACAAAATGTCCCTCTACTCGACAACCTACTAATGCCTAGTGTCGACCCACTCGTGACGTATGCTGAGGTGCTCGGGTGTTACTGGAATCCGCTGTATCGCACGACGCGCGCGCAGTCCACTATCTACCAAACGCCGCCGTACAGTTCGCGTAGTGAGTGCGCCTTCCCCTGCCGATGCCCAAACAGCTCCAAGTTGCCTTGAGGAGGACACACACGACGCTAAAGCGCTGAGCACAAGAGCGCGATCCTCGTGTGCTAGGGACGCGCAGGACCGTCCCGGCCGCGGCTGAAGGTACCTATGTCCTACCTCAGACCATTCTCACCATGCCCGTTGCACTGCCGATAACGACCGCTCGAGACGATGCGCAATTTTACAGAACGATACACCCTCAATGTGCATACCCACAAACATTCCTCGCTCAAACTCGCTTAAGTAACGCGATCGCCCATAAATTGCGCACAGAGTACGATAACAATGTGGTCCCTCACACCACACTAAAAACGACCGGTATTTTCCATCCACTTCGGTCTCCATAGCGACGGAATGTTCCACTTGGAAGGGCGGCTCAGTCAACAATGCCGCGACTTAACAACTCGAAACTCCCTGAATAAACTAGTCTACAGTAAACCTTTATGCTCCGCAAATATTATGGATTTATCTTGACGCGTTCAGGTTATATAGGGTGTGCTCGTGAATTATTTCCAACAGTGTATCTAAAAATATACACGATGTCTCACGTAACTGGTTCGTTAGAACTTTTTCCGGTTCCACTATTCGGAGAGATTTTAAATTTTGGTAGCATGGGTTGTTCATTTGGAACTTTCGATCTAAAATATTTTCAAGATGGCCGCCACATCCGGTCTACCGGAAGTAGACCATAACTTCGCTATTTTAAATGGAATGCTATAGTTTTTATTACACAGTTTAATTGTACGTAAAAAAATAGGTTGACTTTGATAAAAGTTATTGTTACCTAGCGTTTTTCGTTTTCGAGTTATTTTGGTTTTAAACTTTTTTTTTGGTAAATTTCAACATGCTCTTTAAAACTCCATATCTCAGCCAAAGTTCATTCAAAAAAGATCTACTTTACCACAATTACTCTTCAGATGTTGTCAAATAGATTGTCATTTGTTGTATCGGAGTATCTTATACAGGATGGTCAAAAATTGAATTACTGTTTCTCCATATTCAATGGCGAGAAAGTTGAAAATTTTAAATGGAACGCCCCATATTTTTTTAGAATATCAGGAAGACAATTTAATTCTCTACAAATTACCTATAAACATTCCCATACCTATTTATTGTAGTTTGCCTCATATTGCGAAATTTATTAAAACATGCACGAAATGCAGGTTTTTTTATTAGAAAGCTATGGAATGTTGACAGTTTTTGGTCCATGTTTGTATTATTGTTGCCATTAGTTACATTTGACGACGGGTGTAAGTTATTGAACATCATGGTAAATTATTCCAACGCCGATATTTGAAATTTATTTTGTATTGATGGCGAATGTAATAAACTTTCGGACAAGACGTGTTGACAGTTAATGAGAGATGCTTAACAAATCTAACGCCCACCACGAGGAAAAATTTCAAAAAAATTGATGAAGAATTTATTAGTTCTGGATATATCGAGACCAAAAGAAATCGCACATTTCCGGTCACCAGTGATGAAGACAACGAAATAAATAATTTAACGTATTTTATTGCATTTCCAAATCCAATTTAATAACAAATTTATATTATAAATGTATATTTTTATTCAAATCTAATTTTTGTCATTAACTTTTTGTTTTAATTGTTTCATTTATTTGATCTTCTGTTTGTTATTTTTGGTAAGTAAAAGCTAGTAAACTAAAAGATTATCAATTGTAGTTAATAGTACAAATAATAATAGAAATAAATTAAACAAAAAACTGTCAAAATGTCATGGCCTTCTAATAAAAATACAAACGGTTTCCTGCATTTTCTGCATGTTTTGATAAATTTACGAATATGAGAGAAACTACAATAAATAAGTATAGGAATGTTTATAGATAAATTGTAGAGAATTAAATTCCCTTTCGTGTAGGCTAATAAAATATGGGGCGTTCCATTTAAAATTTTCGACTTTCTCCCCATTGAATATGGAGAAATGGTAATTCAATTTTTGACCAGCCTGTGTAAGATACTGTGATACAATATATGACAATCTATTTGAGAGCATCTGACGAGTAATCGTGCCAATTTAGAGCTTTTTTGAATGAACATTGGCTGGGATATAGGGTTTTAAAGAGCATGGTGAAATTTGCCAAAAAAACCTTAAAATCAAAATAACTCGGAAACGAAAAACGCTAGGTACCAATAACTTTTATGAAAGTCAACATATTTTTTTACGTATAATTAAAAGGTGCAATAAAAACTATAGCATTCCATTTAAAATAACGAAGTTATGGTCTACTTCCGGTAGACCGGAAGTGGTAGCCATCTTGAAAATATTTTAGATCGAAAGTTCCGACTGAACAACCCATACTGCCAAAATTTCAAAACTGTACTAATACTGGAACCTAAAAAAGTTCTAACGAACCAGTTACGTGAGACACCCTGTATAGGGTGTTCCATTTAAAAAAATTAAGTAGGTGGCGACTTCCAGTATATTGATTATACCTAAATCTGAATTTTCATATTTTTATTTTGGCCATAACCCCATAAACGTCTAACGAACGGTCTCGCTGAGACACGCTGTATATGCGCTTGAAGTAAACCAAATTTGATTTGCCTAGAACCCTTGTTTATAGATATATATGGTTTTTCAACCGATGTTAGTTTGTGCACATGATACCCAGATGGCAGGGTAATTTATGTGTCGCCATTCATAAAAATTTAAATTTTACTATACGCGGCCTAACGTATTACTACGAAAAACGTAAAATAAGTTGCATATATTTTAGTATTTCTTGTATAGAAAAAAATCGAAATGTGTCCTTCGAGAATAATACCGAATTGTTGGAGACTATTCGTCGGTAGGTACCGATTTGTAGACGCCAAATTTTTTTAAGTAGGTGTATGAACAGGTTTTATGAAAGGAAACCAACTGCGTTGAATCTTCTTAAGAAGTTTGTTTTAAAGATTATATTTTATATACCGAGTCATTCAAATTGCGACTACCTAGTAACTCATAAAACATCAATTTTATCAAAAAAGTTTTAGATAAAACTTTCATCGTATAAAGGCGGAAAGTATTCTGAACGATTTTTATTGCATATTAGAAGCGCCATCAATATTTTTCAATTGTTAAGTATGCTTTTCAAAGGCTACATATTTTTTGATAAGCATGGTTTTTCGAAGGAAGGGCCAATTGAAAAGTTACCTATAATCCCACAAAATATATTAACTGCCCAACGTCGTTAGTAATTCATTTCACGTAACCAATAAGAATTTTCTAGTAACCAATAAAGCATACTTGTACCTAATAACAAAATGAAATTGGCTTTTGGATATCATTTTCCTAAAGCTCTTGATACAAAGACGTCTGTCAAGTTGGCACTACATCTTGCGATTTGAATAAAAAAAAAATTGCATTAATTGTCGTTTAATTAGTTGTAATTTGTCGTAAAGTTTACAAATTTGTCGCTTCCTTTTTTATAAACAATACTTGAAATATTGCATTTTTGAGGTAGTGCTAACTTGACAGTGGGAATCTACATATGGTAAAGAATGGAGATAACAAAAAACTAATGACGTCATAAATTGTCGCTTAATTTGCTGTAATTTTTTGCCACCAACTAAAATAAATTTGAAGGAAAGAAATGCAATATTTCAAATATTGTTTATAAAAAAGGATGCGACAAATTTGTAAACTTTACGATAAATTACAACAAATTAAGCGACTATTTATGACGTCATTAGTTTTTTGTTGTCTCCACTCTTTACCATAGATTGCCACTGTCAAGTTAGCACTACCTCAAAAATGCAATACCTCAAAAATTATTCATAAAAATTACAACAAAATTACACAACAAATTAAGCGATAATATAATTAATGCATAGTTTTTTTTATTCAAATCGCAAGATGTAGTGCCAACTTGACAGACGTGATGCAAAGAGCGTACGGGTGAAATTTATGGCAATGTAAAAATCTAAGTACACGGCGTGGGGTACAGCAGAGTCATAAGAAATTACGCGAGAAGAAATATATGGATTATTACAAACAGCAGCTTAAACATTGAATTTCTTGTAGCGCCTTTTTCTGTATTGAAGATCTTACACAAGATAGGATGTTTCTGTCTAGAAATCTTTGTTCGAATAAATTTAGGGCATAATTAATATTCCTGCTCCATAAACAAAAGTCATTTTAGTTTTTTCAGCAATCGTGTCCCTTTCCATGCATAATTAAAATAAGCAATAAAGTTACTATTTTACAACATAAGTAATTTTTAATTTGCAATTATAAGTAGTTAGCAGGATTTGTCATGTTTTTTGTTATTATGTATTCATGATTTTCATTATGTTCAGTTAACACAATAAAGTCACCTTAAAAAAGTTCGTTAATATACATGTCTAAATTAATGCGAAAGATTTCAAGGAGTGATTTTTCAGCAAAAATTAAGGAGAGTCTTTCATATAAGTTTTTGTTCAAAACCTCTTCCTCACCGAGTTACAGTATTCTAAAGTTAGGAGAAAAAATTGTTTTTATTTAATAAATCCACTATGGAGGAATTTAGAAGATTGAAATTTGGCAGATAACTGTTGTTAATAAAAACCCGAAAATGTTATTACAAGAGGCTGAAAAAATCAATCCCATAATAGTTTGCATTAGAACTTTTTAATACGTCTAAATTTTTCTATTTAAAAACTTTTTAAAAATTTAAATAGTGGAATTCAATACGGAACTTTTTTGTCTCTTGACATTTTTTCCTAAAATTGTTAGTTTGATCACAAAAAAATAAAAATAATATACAGGCTCTAGTGAATTAATTCAGAGGTTGGTTATTATTAGTCAAAGAAGTGAAGTTATGCCAAATTAACAATTAACAAAGTTGCAGATTTTTCCCTTAATTATTATTAGGGTTATAAGTTGGAGGAGAAGGGGTTTTGAATACAAAGTTATATAAAAAACACCCCGTAATTTTCACTGAAAAATCATCCCTTGAAATCTTTCACATCAATTTAGAAACACTTGTTAATAAAATCGGAAATACATACTTCGTTTTTATTTATTTAATTGATTCTAATTAATATTTCTTAATTTTCGTATTTGTATTTTAACCAAAAAATTCTCAACGACGAAATAATAAAGAACGAATTTGTATACGTGAAATCGTTTATCTAAACTCGAGTAGTTGCAAAAAAACTTTGTTTATACTACCTACTCGTTTGATATGTGGAGGAACGCTCGGCGCTACCACGTCTGGAATTAAGTCTGCAATAGGACGAACAAAAATCAAAACTCACCATTTAATTAGCAAGGCAATTTTTGGTTCTCTGTTATAAAAAAAGAACTGATATTTTTTTAAATATTTAGATGTAATATTTAATGTAATTAAATATTTTATATGTTAAACAATTTCGTATTCAATCACATAAATTCAATTAATCTTTTATTCTGAGTATGCAACTTCTACTACAAGTTGGATTTCCAATTTTATTCAATTCATTCATAAATGATGTTTTTCTCGTTTGCCGTTAGAGGCAGCACGAGCTAGAGCAACCCAACTCGACCGGTTGGATAACTATGCATATCTATAAACAAGGCTAGAACTATTACTTAAAAAGTTACAGATTTCTTAAAAAGTGTTCCTTTAATTTTTTTGTGCAGTGTATTGATAAAAAATTGATAAAATAAAAATACCTAACAGATTTTAAGATTTCAACTTCCTGACTAGATATAACCCCTTAACTTACTAAACATTAACGTTAATAACTCACCATCCATACGTAATAATAACATCCCCATTACATATTTTTTCTTGCGTAGTCAAACTAATCGCCTGTCCCGCAGTTTCAATTTCATCTTTAACATACATTTCAATAAATTTTATTAAATAATCCTTCTTTTCGTCAATGGAATAAACATCGTTCGTTTGCATTTCATTTAAAACAGTTTTAAAATGTCTATTAGCATTTGTAATTGAAACGGACACGGGTCGACATTTGTGCAAATAATCCAATTGGAGTTTTAATACGTTTTCGAGACCTCGACAAAATTCCACATTCATTGAAGGCTCGTAATCACGAATTAAATCTTTTAACGCGGCCAAAAAACCTAAACCGCGCGAATTTGAACCACAAATTATTTTTTCGCGATATTTTACACCCAACCGAATAAACGTTGGGTGAACTCCATCTTCAACGCAACAATTTTTTTTTAATTTTTCCTCATCGAGAAAACTTTTAAATCGGAGATGATTGAAAAGATAAACTTGATCTTGATCTAAATCGGTATTAATTTGATTTAATTCGATTTGTTTTGTAGTTGGTTTTTTAGTTGATTCTTTTTTTATATCCTTTTTTATTATATCTTTTTTTGTAATATCTTTGTCAGACTTGTTTTTTTCTTTATTATCGGATGTCTCATTTTGAGGCTTTTTTGGCGTTTCCTTTAAATTACTTTTAACATTCTTAGCCTCTTCTTTTAATTGTCGTTGTTTTTCTTGTAAAGCTCGCCTCTCGGCTTTTAATTGGGCTTTACTGGGACCTGTTTCATTTTCCGTAACTTTAACTTTTATATTATTCGTGTCTTGGTTAACGTTAATGACATCACCGTTAACATTTTTTTGTGCAACTTTTAATGCTCTTCGTTCTTTTTTTGATAAACCATCCGCTCCAACCTTTTTTTCAGCTACAAGATTAAATTCATTTAACATATTTTTAGAGGTTATATCCAAAATTAAGTGAGGTTATGTTACGTTACAAAAAAATTTCTTCGGGTAACTTACGATTTATCTGAGGATTTTTCGATTTTGCTTCATCCATTTGAATCACTTTATGATTTTTTTTCTTCTAAAATGTTTTAATTAATTTTTAAAGCGAATGATGCAATAATTTCAGGGCATGTAAAAGTCAACCGACAAAGAAAATTCACATGCACTCCTATTTGTTCTTTATTGACTTATTGTTGTAGATAAAACACTAAATATGTAGTAATTATTGTTTTAAAACTAATAATTAATTGAGAGAGAGAAAATTAAGAATTTGTTCTAATAGATATTAATAAATTTGGTTTTTGTTAATATAACGCCATCTATTAAAGAATATCAAAAGTATCCAGTCACCTTCAACCAAAATAATCTTTCAAAATTCCTTATAAATCAATCATTTAAATTAATAAATTATTTTTAATCGTTGATGTATGTATTTTTATTATTATAACTAATTATTTGTTCATAAAGATACTTGGAGAATGTTTTTACTTCAGCCTGTCTTTATTCACTTCTGGATGTATGCTTCTTCCATGATTTTCCATGTCTCTCCGTGTGATGTCATTTGTAGTAGAGATATCAGAAAAGTAATTATTCGTTACATGAGTACTCATTACTCTCGTTACTTCACACTTTGATTATTTTTTATCCCTGAGACTTGTTTTCATAATCATAATAAGTTGCTAGTAGAGTGGTTGATATAAAGATGGAGCTACGCTACTAACAATGATGAAATCTATAATGTTATTATTTTTAGGATGTAAATATTTAAACTTTGAATTTATATTTTTTAATGCATTAAATAAAAATAACTTATTTTTAAATCACGTTTTTTTTATTTAATATTTAAACCATATCTAAATTTTTTTAAATTAGATTAACAAAAATGAGGGATTCCCAGAAATTAAATCTACTGGTAGTAGTGGAGTTATGATGAAAATATTTAAGTTTTCATTTTAAAAATGGGGGTTTCGCCGGAAATTAACATGAACATGAACATTTATTGCCATAAACAATTACAAAAAAGATTTAATAACAAATGAAAACACAATCAATATTATTACATAATTATTAGACAAATCAATTTATCGGGGGTAAATACACAAGAACTTGACTTTTAATCGGATAATTTTATTTTTACAGAAAAGATAAAATCGCTCCAGCTAAAGCTGTCGCGATTTTATCATGCTTTTGATTGAGAGTTATTTCCAAAGGGTAACAAAGCTTGAGTGAATTAAAAATAAAATTATCCTGATTTAAAATCAAGCTCGAGCGTATTTTAGGGAGATTAATACACGACAATTGCACAATTTATTGACAATTTTTAATTATTTATTAACTATTTTTGACTTAATTATAGTTGTCAAAAATGTGACAGGTAAACAAAAGTATATATATGGTAGTCGCGTTTTTATCAGTTATAGTAGACGCCACGAGAGCTGGCAGCACGGTGTGTTAACTCAATACGTATAAAAAAAGACAGCTATTTAATGGGTACCACGGACGGCTAGATGGCACTGTAAGCACAAATTGCTTAAAGTCCCTAGATTTACAAAGTAACTATGTAACTAAGTAACTATGTCGTTCTATTGATGACATTACGCCAAAATTCCTTTCATTTTTTCTCGTGGTACTCTGAAGAGTCGAAAGTGCAGGCGTTTTGTTGCAGACAAAACGAAGTGAAAACAAAATTCAAATTTTCACCAATCAACATGAAAATGATACCTTTACTGTTATCATTTTCATGTTGACTGGTGGAAGTTTGAAATCAATAATTAATAACCATTAACTGAATAAAAATACTTTTAAATTTCGCGCTTTATTAAAAGTAGTAGGTACCACAGACCACTAGAGGCGTTGAAATCAATTTGACCGAAAAAATAGTGGGGAGTAATGCTTCTATATATATATATATTTATATTTATTTTTCTATGGCTGGTAGTAAATCATCATTTTCCGCTCTTACAAATGCCATACGTAGTTCACAAACCGCTATAGACTAATGTATGTTGGAAAAAGATAGCATTAGTTTAATATGTCTGCTGTACAATTCAAATGGCCACGTCGAAAAAGTACGTCTGTTCTTCTAAGAGATGTCACTCTATAATTCTAACCTCAAATCGAAACGTCTTGTGAGCGTTGTCATGAATCTGTTAGTGTTTTCACAAGCCAAAAATATTTTCTTTGAAAGGAAAATCATTAAATAATATCTTTGACAATGTTTGACATATAACCTCCATTACTAACATAACCTGCATTTAAATGTATGTGGTGAAATAATCTAAGTCGTACGTCCATATCTTGATTCATACCATTTTTAAGCGATCTGTCACTGCCAGCTCTCGTGGTTTCTACTATATAAAATATCACGTGTGATTTATTCAGTTGAAAAACCTAGGTAACTTTTATCCACTTAAAAAATTACGTTATTGGTCGAAATTTTAAACGATCGTTACTCTGATTGGTTGTATATTATTGGAGTGCATTAATCGCCTATATAAATTAAACAATTTCAGGTTAGGATTTAATACGAAAATGCATGTTTAACATTGCTTTTAACTTCCAAAACGAAACGTCAAATCGTAACTTTAAAGTGATTTTTCGGTAAGTACTACACTTTTGCGCACCTTTTTTAACATTAACGCCTCTTTTGAGTCATTTCCTATCAATTAAAAAAAAATCATCGATTTTTAAGACAGACTGTTAATCTTGATATACAGTGTGTCCCCGGATTGTGTCCCCGTAAGGTATAATTGACGATACATTTTTGAATTCAAATTCCATCTTTTGCAATTAAAGTCTGGATGCCATAAAACGAAATATAACCAAGTTTTACGTCAAATGTCCTCAAAGTACCAAAGTTAACGCAAGAAGTTTGTTAACTGTTGCAGGTAAAGTGGCCTTTCTGAGCAATGTACAACAAAAGTTGATTAAGATAAAATGTTTGTTATGTTAAATTATAGCGGTATGCCGAATTTTATTAATTTAGATAAGATTAACAAAACATTTTCGATCTAACAGTTTCAATTTTTTTGTTTTAAACGGTCTAAATTGTTATTAAAATTTTCAGTGTACACTTTTTGTTTTACATAACCTCAAAAATAAAAATCCATAATAAATAAATCCGGACTTCTTGGCGACTGTGGTTGCGGATCATACCTACCAATCCATTTTTTTCGAAATAACGTATTTAAATAATTTCTAATTAAAATGGTCGAATGTGGGCCGCAACCATCTTGTTGAAAATATAATTTATTGCGTTTTTCTAAATCCACGCCGTGAAGATAATGAAATAAATAATTTTCTAGTATTTCCACATATCGGTGTTGATTCAAATTGCCGTTTATGAAGTGAGGTCCAATAACACCGTCCCACGAAACAGCACACCACGCATTCACTTTCTGGGAATACTAGCGTGTACAAATTATGCGATAATGTGGATTAGTCTTTGACCAGAATCGACAATTTTGTGATGTAACCACTCCATTAGTGGTGAACGATGCTTCGTCCGAAAATATTATGTTTTTTAAAAAAATTCTGTCTTTCAAAATTTTGTACCCAAGCCACAAATAATAATCTAAACGTTTTGCTTCATCACCTAATTCGATAGTGGGGTTAAATTTTGGTTTATAATAGGACACCTTACCGTAATCCATTGCGTTCGTTACTGCAACAATCAACCTCGCATCATGTTCATCTAAAAGCTTTCTTTCTTTCCTTTTATTTTCCACATTTGCCCGTTTCCGAAATTTTTTTAACAACTCTCTTAATTGTTTTTTTATCTACTAAAAATCCAAATTTTTCCTCAAATTGCCTTAAAACTGCATTGTAACTAATGTTCCCCAATCCATAGCAGTGCACTATAAATATTTTATGTTGTAATGTAAACATGATCAATTAATATTTGACGATAGGCTAAAGCTAAGCTATCAAATGATAATTGTTACTTCACTCAGGTCATATGTTTTTATTGTAAAACGGAATATTAGAAAAAGATTTTCAAGAAAAAACTCATTTTTTCTTTTATAATTTATCTGATAACATATAGCATTCCATCATGTTACATTTTTTATAATGTTTGAAATTCATTGTAAAGTTTTATTCAGTTTCGTTATACTTTGACACTTAACATGCTGGTGCTTCGTACCAGCACATAATGCCAGAGTTGTTATCGAATTTTTAAATACAAACGTTGGCGATTATTTGATACATTATGTTCCATCATAGTATGTATGGTTATCACCATAGCAACATTAACTTTTAAATACATACATTAGTTTTAGATGGAACAAAATGAATTTTTGTTAATTATTTAACAACTATAAGAAATATACCCCACAAACTATACAAGGTGTATCTGAATGACTGTGTGGGAAGAGTCACCAATTTGTGGGACAATTTAAAAAGAGATTAAAACCAATTTTCGTTACAACGTGACTTGACTTTTTATTTTGTTATAATAATAATAATAAACAACACTTTTTGTATCACTATGGATTTACAATTTTTGTTTAAAAAAGAACTTATTACTATGATTTATATTTATAATTGTGGTGGTTGCCACATATATTCCCTCCCACAACAGGAAATGATAATGGCTATAAAAGGAAAAGGAGTAACGAAACATTCAGTCTTGAATTGAAAGCCGCTGTTTTTATTACCAATATTTCGATTTCCAATAAAGGGAAATAAATATTGGTTCAGCAACAGACTATTTGAAATGCATATAAAAAGAAACGCATCTGTTGACGTATAGTACTGTCAACTGATGTTTATAAAATTAATTTGGTTATTTTAAATTGACAATGTAATGAATTTTGGTTAATTAGTTATTCTGATGTATCAACGTAATTGACATTGTCATAATTGTCATGCAACTTATCATTCAAAATGAATGCAGGTTTTAAACGATCTATGCTGATGGTATCATGTAAGTTATTACGAAGAATCTTAAAGGTTTTTTCATATTTTTTAATAACCTTATAAGGTCCATCATAACTAAAATTAAGTGAAGGTCGACGACCTTCGATTCTAACAAAAACATAATTTGAATTAAATAAATCTTTATGAATAAAAGGTTTTGAATAACAATGGAATGATGAAGAAATTGGCTTAATTGCGGATAAACTCTGTCGCAAATTTGATAAAAGTGGTTCAATTTCCACTTGTGAGGTAGAAGTAATAAAGAATTCTCCGGGCAATCGGAGTGTTTGCCCGTATACTAATTCAGCGGAAGTACAACCGAGATCCTCTTTTAATGTAGATCGTAGTCCTAATAAAATGAGTGGAAGAGCGTCGTTCCACTTTTTACCAGAACTACTAGCAGTAATAGCGGTTTTGAGAGTTCGGTGAAATCTCTCTAAAATACCATTACTTTGTGGATGGTATCTGGAAGTGTGTATTTGATGGATACCAAGTATTTTATTAAATTGAGAAAAAAGTTTGGATTCAAACTGTTTGCCTCGATCATGGGTAATAGTGTAAGGTATACCGAATCTTGAAAAATGATGACGAAGTAATGTAGTCGCTATGGTGGAAAAGGTTATATCTTTGAGGGGAAACGCTTCAGGCCATCGAGTAAACCGATCAATAACGGTTAGTATGTAAGTACAACCAAGTGATGGGGAAAGAGGACCAATTAAATCAATATGTATATGTTCAAATCTACCTCTCGGAATGGGTATGTTCTGAGGAGGAGATTTGATATGTCTATGAACTTTCGCTTGTTGGCAATTTAGACAAGCTTTTGTCCATAATTGAATGTTTCTAGACATGTGAGGCCAAAAGAAGCGAGATTTAAGATTGTGAAGTGTTGATCGAATGCCAGAATGAGTTAAATTATGAAATTTATCAAAGATTTCTTTTCTCAAATTTTTAGGAATATAAATTCTGTGTGAAGTTAAAGAAGTTTCACACCAAACTTTGCATTTTGTATTTGCAACCGTTTGAAGAGATAATTGGTATGGAGTATTGTTCGAAAATTGATTGCGTAGAAGATGATTTAACTCCTCATCTTTGACTTGGGCTGCTCGTATGTCCTCAGGCGATGGATAATTAGATGAAAGGGATTCAATAGTGATTCGTGACAAAGCATCGGCTACAATATTAGAGTCACCTTTAATAAATTTGATATCTGAGGTAAATTGTGTTATATAATTTAGGTAACGGGTTTGGCGAGGAGTTTTATCTGAAAGACTAAAAAAGGAATTTATTAACGGTTTGTGATCAGTAAAAATTGTAAAATGATTTCCATGTAGGTAATGCTTAAAAAATTTAATGGCGGAATAAATTGCCAATAATTCACGATCAAAAGTGGAATATTTCGATTGAGTAGAAGTGAGCTTTTTTGAATAAAAAGCAAGAGGTGCTGTAAAATTATCAACTGCTTGCGAAAGAACGGCTCCCATAGCAGTGTCGGAAGCGTCTGTGGTTAAATGTAAAGCAGCACCAGGGCAAGGATGAGCTAAAGCGATCGAATTTGCCAAAGCACTTTTGGCCGAAACAAAAGAATTGGAATTTTCTTGAGACCAAAGTATAAGTTGTGTTTTGGAACTAAGGGAAGTTGCCAAATTATAAAGAGGTCGTAATATCTCTGAAAAATTTGGTACGAACCGGTGAAAGTAGTTTATCATCCCTAAAAATCTTTGAAGTTCCTTTAAATTTGTAGGTTTTGGAAAATCATTAATAGATTTTACTTTCAATTGAGAAGGGCGGATTCCTTCTGAAGAAATTTCATGCGCAAGGAAATCTAAAGAGGAAACTCCAAAAAGACATTTTGATGGTTGGATATTGATACCGTAAGCGGTTAACCTCTCAAAGAGTGTTGATAAGTGAAGTAAATGGTCTTCTTCGTTTTTACTTGCGACAAGGATATCATCTAAATAGACAAAAATGAAATCGAGACCAGAAAGTACTTCGTTCATGAAGCGTTGGAACGTTTGGGCGGCATTTTTGAGGCCAAAGGGCATTCTCAAAAATTCGAATAAACCAAATGGTGTTGAAATCGCTGTTTTGGGAATATCTTCTTCAGCCACAGGTACTCGATGGTATGCACGTACAAGATCGACTTTAGAAAATATTGTACAACCATGAAGATGCAGATTGAAGTCATGGATATGAGGTAATGGATAGCGATCAGGTATTGTGGCAAGGTTCAATTGACGATAGTCGCCACATGGCCGCCAATCATTTGAATCTTTTTTAGGCACCATGTGCAATGGGGAAGAAACTTGTGAAGAAGATGGCCGACAGATTCCAAGTGATACCATGTGTTCAAATTCTTTTTTAGCGATAGAAAATTTTATGGGGTCTAAACGTCTTGGACGACAAAACGGCAAGTGAGTGTTTGTGATGATTCGATGTTGCGTTGTGTGTTTAATTGGAGATAAAAAATTAGGTGATGAAGTTAATTTTGGGAAAGATTTAACGAGAGAAGTGAATTTAGTTTCGATAGAGAAGAGTTTGGGTATTGGTATAAAAGATTTTTTGATGCTACCTATTGAAGATAATTTGGTAGTATTATCAATTAAACGACGATTTTTGATGTCGACGATAATGTCGAATTTGTTTAAGAAATCAGCGCCAATAATTGGTTTGTTGACATCAGCAATTGTGAAAACATGTGGAAAATTTCTTCTTAATTGCAATGTTAATGTTAACAATTTTTTTCCATAGGTAATTATTGGCGTACCATTTGCAGCCGTTAATGTAGAAATGGTATCTCTCTTATGTTTACGAAAGAATTTATAAGGCAGCACAGAGATGTCTGCTCCTGTATCAATCAGAAAATTTAAATTGGATTGGTTATCGTAAACATAAAGACGAGAACTGATTTGATTAATTATCGGGTGCGTTCGTCGTTCATTGAATTGTTTTGAATCAAGTTTTGAATTTATTGAATTGTTGTTCTCTAGCGAAACTTGTTTCAGTTTTTTTGGTTCTGTGAAGATGATGAAAGATTTGTGTCTTTAAAGGAATTATAAAACATACATTCTTTTTCGCAGTTTCGTGCTTTATCGCCATACTTGGAATGATAATAACAGATATGGTTTTGACGTTGCCTGGAAGAACTTCTTGGACGAGGTGATCGATACCTTAATATCTTACAATTATAGCAAAGATTTGTTGCTATGTCAGGTTCGTTAAGTCGAGCAGCAAGAGAGTTAATGCTCGTCTGGATATTTGATTGCCATTGATGAAGTTGTTGTGAGTTTTTATCAATAGAAACTGAAAGGTTATTTATGGCTTGTAATAATTGAGAAGTTGTATGCACATTGGAAGAGGACTCGTCGTTAATTTTGTTGACTTCAATTTTAGGAAAATGAGTCGTTGAAAAAGATAATGAATCCCAGATTTTATCGGCTATGTTAAGCAAATCATTGATGTCATCTTTACCTGAAGACAATAACGCTACCGAGATAGTTTGGGGCAATCTTCTCTGCCAAAGTTTTAGCAATAAATTTGGACTTACGACTTGCGATCCACCGACTGTCGATAACATACTCCTATAGAAATCAGATGGTTTTTGATCTCCCATCTGAGAGCCGGAAAGGAGATCATCAAGACGTTTCTCTTCACTTAGAGAAAGCCTATTGATCAAAGTGTTTTTTAAGTATAAGTATGAATCGATATCCGGTGGAGCATCTACGACGTCGTAAACAATCGAAACTATCTCGGTAGGTAAATGCGTAATTACCAAATTATATTTTGTTTTATCATTAGTTATTCTTGACAGGTTGAATTGCGCTTCAATTTGGTGAAACCATGCAGCAGGATTTGCATTCCAGAAGGGAGGCAATCTAATATTGGTGACAATGTCAACGCTTTGATCACCAGAAGTATTCATGATTGTGGTAGGATACTTATTTAGGTTCAAATAATTATATTGCTGATCAACACTTATTAACCCTTATCAGTAATCGAAATACCTGCAATGTAGGTTTCGTCTCTAAAAATCCGGATGTAGACTCGTGGATGGTCGCTGGATAGGTATCACCAAGTCGTTGTGGTTGTGGAAAAATAGCAGGCTCGGTCACTGGTGCGAGGTTGGGGAGAATTGGATGAAGAAAACGACGAAGACAATTCCAATTTACGTCAAATCTTTCACTTCTTTCTCCAAAACGTCGGGTTCTTATTGGTTCTTATAACTTAACGTTGGGTTACTTCTTTTTCGATGTCGGGGTAGTTCTTGTTCCCACCAATTTGTGGGAAGAGTCACCAATTTGTGGGACAATTTAAAAAGAGATTAAAACCAATTTTCGTTACAACGTGACTTGACTTTTTATTTTGTTATAATAATAATAATAAACAACACTTTTTGTATCACTATGGATTTACAATTTTTGTTTAAAAAAGAACTTATTACTATGATTTATATTTATAATTGTGGTGGTTGCCACAGACTGCAACAAACTTCAAGGGATGATTCTTTAGTGAATTTTAAGGGTACTATCATATATGAACCATGGGCGACTTCTCTAAAAATGGCGGAAAATTTTGGTTTAATTCTTTTTTCTCAAAAACCATAAACGCTAGGAAAATGAAATTTGGGGAATATGTTTAACTCATAATAGAGCACGTTTTGGCCCTATTTGTACTTTCATCCTACCCTTCTAAACTACTAAACATAACCACCCCCTTTACATTTTTGCTAAAATTTTTCGTATGCAGATGATAAATACATTAGAAAAATTTTACATAGGTAGATGAAAGTATCCTAACACTTTTTTGTCTCTCTAAAATTTTCCCAAAAACGACTAATTTTTGAGAAAAAAAATAATAAAGCAAACACTGCCCGTTGAACAACGGGGTTGTCGATCAAAAGTTGGAATGAATTTTTAATGAAAAAATCTTAGTGGGCTTTCCAATCTTTATCAGAAATATTTTTGACGTTTAAATGTTAATGTTTTTCTTACTATTATTATTGTTTTTCAAATTAATTTTTGAATAAAGTTCTATCGCATTTATGCTCAAAATTTTAAAGAAAATAATAACAATAGTAAGAAAACTGACATTTAAACGTCAAAAATATTTCTGACAAAGATTGCAAAGCCTACTAAGGTTTTTTCATTCAAAATTCATTCCAACTTTCGATTAACAACCCTACAGCTTCAAAGTTAGTGTTTGCTTAATTATTTTTTTTCTCAGAAATTATTAAATTTTCGAAGAACTTCAGAGAGATAAAAAAGTTTTAGAATAGTTTTACCTATCTAACTGAAATTTTTCCAATGTATTTATCATCTTCATAAAAAAAATCTAGGCATAAATTGAAAGGGGGTGGTTACGTTTAGTAGTTTAGAAGGGTAGGTTGAAAGTACAAATAGCATCAAAACGTGCCCTATTATGAGTTAAACATATTCCCTAAATTTCATTTTCCTAGCGTTTATGGTTTTCGAGAAAAAATTTCACTAAAGAATCACCCCATGAAGTTTGTTGCAGTCATTCAGATACACTCTGTATATATTTGTTATCAGAAGAAAATAGCAAATTATTTTAGGTCATACCCAACTATGGTTTCCATTTAAAAAAATAAAGTTACGTCTAAAATCTCGAAAATAAAAGATGTGAAAAAAATTCTACCTACGCCTGTGAATTCTCGCGAAAACAAAAGACGATAGCTGTTCGGAGTTTTCGGCATTAACATTTTCTCGAAAAACGAAATCATGACATGTAAGCTACTTTTATTAAAGCTATCTCTTTTAGGTTCGGAGATAGCCTATGCGGACATCGAAATTGGGACCCTGTACATTGCTCAGAAAGACCACTTTACCTGCAACGGTTAACAAACTTCTTGCGTTAACTTTGGTACTTTGAAGATATTGACGTAAAACTTGGTTATATTTCGTTTTATGACATCCAGACTTTAATTGCAAAAGATGGAATTTGAATTCAAAAATTTATCGTCAATTATACCTTACGGGGACACAATCCGGGGACACACTGTATGCCGATTTAAAAACAAATGAAAACACAATCAATATTATTACATAATTATTAGGCAAATAAATCAATTTATCACCTACGGCGATATCTTCCAAAAGATCCAATTGATAAAAGAAGATTAATAAAGTTAAATAATAATATCCAATAAGAAAAGGAAACATTGGCAAGAAGAAACGAATTACAGTAAAGTGAACATGCAAAGTATTTCAGAACAAGCAAACATTTAAAAAAAAGTGTAGTGTGACGAGACTTGACGAGAGAATATAGGTGAGCAAGGGATACCCTAAAAGATGGAAGGCTAGAAGCATTGCGAATGACACCAGGAGGATTGTCGCAGAGTAAAATCGCTTGCAATGTAAAAGACTTATGATAAGTATTGGTGTTACGTATTGGGAAAATGAGTAACGAATCGAAATTAAAGCATATAAATAGCCCCAGAAGATGGACTTATACTCTTTGATTATTAAACTCTTACGATTTGCACTATCAGGAACCATTATTCCTGAGAGTGCAAATCTTGGTGTAATAGCCATTGAAAGTTCCTTTTTTGATTAATTTTCTTTTTGAAAGAAAATTGTAATTTAAGGTAAGAACTTTTATGTTTTAATTTTTAGGTGTAATTTAGTAAATGTCTAAATTTAAAATAAATTATCCATTTTAAAAAATATGAAGAAAATAAATAAACTTATATACTTCTCTTAGTAATTGTAATTTAATGATTTTCAGTAGAAATGGAGGAAATCAGATCAAAAAGAAGTGAAGTTTGGATTCATTTTTCGCAAGTGTCTTGATTGAGGAATTGTCAAGTGCAACATATGCGGTTCCAGATATTCATATAAAGGAGGCTCAACGTCAAATTAAAAAAAAAACATCTGCAAATTCAATATCACACGTTTCTGCTCAAACATACATCTGAAACTTCATCAGTATGGTCAAGTTCAGGAAGTATTAAAAGTAAATATTAAATTGCTAGATCTTTTTAACATAGAAAAAATTTAAATTAAGAGTAGTAGACCCAGTGTGTCAAGTTAATTTATTTACGGTTGATAGTTACACTAAAATGTCAAATTATAAAAGTGAAGTCTAAAAAAATTGTATCAATTACATCATCCGAACCGAAAGATGTGTTGGTATTACGGCTTTTTCTTTTATGACAGGTTTTAGCCTTATGTAAGTATTGGTGTTATATAGGTTGTCCCAACAATTTCGTGTTCAATCACATAAATTCAATTAATCTTTTATTCTGAGTATACAACTTCTACTACAAGTTGGATTTCCAATTTTATTCAATTCATTCATAAATGATGTTTTTCTCGTTTGCCGTTAGAGGCAGCACGAGCTAGAGCAACCCAACTCGACCGGTTGGATAACTATGTATATCTATAAACAAGGCTAGAGGTTTGGGAAAGAAATCCTTATAGGCAAAGTGGCTAAGAGAAATAGCTGGAAATTATTTTGAACTTCGTAATTCGACCGCTAGGGGGCGTAACTGCCATTGAGAAACATAAAATTCCCGCTATCTCAGAAACTTAGAAGATAAGCTATAATTTTGACAACATCATTTAATAGCCTGGAAAATACCGCTTCGCTTTTGTTTTCCGATATTTCTCATATCTGTCATAATAAGGGAGGGGGAGGCCAATGCATTTTCATATGTTTACATTTTAATATCTCCTGGACCATTCAACCGATTTGAATATTTTCGGTGTTGTTTGAAAGAGCATTTTATGCTCTTTTTAAAGATATTTTCAGTAAGACCGTCTGCTTTAAAACAAATGAGCTAGAGTACGTTATCTGCAGCGATTACATATTTTTGTGATTTTTGAAGAAAAGTTAAATGGAACGATACTATTTACTTCACAGACCCTAAGTCACCTTAAAATTTGCTAAATTTTAGTGAAAACCGCATCTCGATATCGCCACTAGTTCTCGAGTTATAGAAGAAAATGTTAAAAACTCGAGTGCCATCAATCGGATCCAGTTACCTCATCGAGAAAAACAAATCACATAACCATGGTAACTGTAAACATGTCATTTACTAACGCAGAAGCGTATGATAGAGCGAATGATGATTTATTTTCAATGTTTCGAATACGATGCAACTGCATGGCAAAAATGTGCAATGCAATTACGACAAAGAAAGACATTTTTCTCTAGAAGTGTTTTTAAGATTGACTTAGCGATTACGGAAAACTGGCAACATCTATTCAACATCTATATGAATTCGTAAATCACATTGGTGCGCAATGCGATCCCACATAATCTGGGAACTCCGAAAACAATTGTCCACAAGATTCCTCAAGGGAATAATATCTCCTCCATATTGTTTTACATCAGGCCTTAACAGATTATGATAACAGACTGAACAATTATCATTGACTTTTAAATATGATTTGGGTAAATTCAAACCTTTTATCACAAATGCCATGGATACATGAAGCATCTCTCCACAAGCTGGTGTAAACTTGCATAGTATGTATTCTTCGTTCGAGCAAAACCCACATTGCTTTCACCCCTTTATCTAAATTATTTTACTATTGGGTAGACTAAACGACCTGACTTTTCAAGAAAAACCAATTACCAGGGAAAATATGACAAAACACTAAATGCCGGTAGAAACGTGTCTAGGGCCGAGACCTAAACAGTGTTTTTTTTTTCGTCGAAACTAGATTCAATAAATGCATCGAGGTTTATGGAAGGCATTTCGAACATTAGTGAGCTGTTTTTGTCAAAAATTTAAGTAATTCTAAGTGTTTTGGTTTATTTTGTTTTATTATCATTATTGACGTTTCATTGATCGGTTGGCTTTTAAACATTATTTAGCAAATTTTATGGTGATTAAGGGTCTGTGAAGTAAATAGCACCGTTCCATTTAACTTTCTTTCAAAAATCACAAACATATGTAACCGCTGCAGATAACGCCCTTTAGCTTATTTGTTTTAAACCAAGCGGTCATACTGAAAATATCCTTTAAAAGAGCATGAAATGCTCTTTCAAACAAGACCAAAAATATTCAAATCAGTTGAATGGTCCAGGAGATATTAAAATGTAAACATTTGAAAACGCATTGGCCTCCCCCTCCCTTATTATGACAGATATGAGAAATATTGCAAAACAAAAGCGATGCGGTATTATCCAAGCTACTAAATGATGTTGTCAAAGTTATAATTCATCGTCTAACTTTCTGAGATAGCGGGAATTTTATGTTTCTCAATGGCAGTTACGCCCCCTAGCGGTCGAATTACGAACTTCAAAATAATTTCCAGCTATTTCTCTTGCCCACTTTGCTTATAAGGATCTTTTTCTCAAACCTATAGGCCTTACCGTTGTCGAGATACAGCCGCTCCGTACCCTTAACGGGATACCTGTATATTGGGAAAATGAGTAACGAATCTAAATTAAAGCATATAAATAGCCCCAGACGATGGAATTATACTCTTTGATTATTAAACTCTTACGATTTGCACTCTCAGGAATAATGGTTCCTGAGAGTGCAGTACCTTGGTGTAATAGCACTAATAGCCATTGAAAGTTTCTTTTTTGATTAATTTTCTTTTTGAAAGAAAATTGTAACTTAAGGTAAGAACTTTTATGTTTTAATTTTTAGGTGTAATTTAGTAAATGTCTAAATTTAAAATAAATTATCCATTTTAAAAAATATGAAGAAATAGTTATTTATCTACGACTGCTTGGATAAGTCATGATTACCGCACTCATTTGAGGTGATTTGAGTTACGTAATGAAGTTCATTACCACACCGGTTTCATTACGTAACGCATTTTTAGCCTAATCAGAACAGACTTAATTTATTGAAACGAGCAACAATACAAAAGAAAAAGTGCTATCTACTTACAGAGAAACAAACTCGCGTAATTACACGACTCGGTCTACGACCTCGTCGTGCAATTCTCTACGCTCGTACTGTAATTATGTTTCTAGCCCACTTGTAATATAATAGTTATTTATATGTTTCTAGTCCACTTGTAATATAATAGTTACTTATATTACAAGTAGGCTAGAAACATAATTACAGTACGAGTGTGGAGAATTGCACGACGAGGTTGTAGACCGAGTCGTGTAATCACACGAGTATATATCTACGACTGCTAAAAATTACTAAAAAATCAATTTCTTTAGAAAAGTCTATTTGACATTTATAAAAATATTTTGAAATGATTGGTGACAATTTTGAATTGTCAGTTTCAACAACACGTTTACTCATCTGGAATAAGTGTTTTGAAATGTAAAAACATAACAATTAATGTTTATAATAAATAGTATTGTTTCTCTCTAACAAGGGAAGTATCAGAACTGTCCCTCACCGATTTTGTTGAAATTTGGTACAGCGATAGTATGGCCAAAAATAAGGTTTACGTATTTTTTTATACGTGCTAATAAAGCCCCTGGGGCGAGTTATAAGGGTTAGAAATCGGGGCGAAATATATACCGGGTGTCCCTCAAAAGTGGCTCACCCCCATATTTTTCTTTATAATTGGTGATATAAGAAAACCATTTGGAATGCATAGTTAGGTCGCTAAAACGGATTATTACGACATGAAATCATTTTTTTTATACTTCCGGTTATACCGGATGTGAGTACTAATTTCGCAATTTTTTTGAATCTATAATTTTTTTTTCTTCACTTGGGTTGATAGTATAATTTCACATAACTTCTACTTGAAAAAATTTTCACGATCGCTTATAATTTTTGAAAAAAAAATTATTTTCGTTATTTTATAACGTTTTAGTACCTTCGGAAAATGTATTACAACTTTTGACGCATATTAACCTAGCTACGGTTAATAGTATAAACTACGCTATGTCCCTCTTGATTTGCTATTTCTCGAGCAGTGATCACTGCTATGCTTTAGTCAGTGGTTCTTTTTTAATAATGGTGTATTAAATTAGTTTTAAAAGAAAAACGCGATCAAACAATTAAGTTTAATTCAATTATTTTAGATTTTTTATTTTTTTCTTTATTTTTTGTTCTTTTACACTAAATGTTCTGTAGCTGATAGTAACTTACAATGTCCATTGTACATTATAATTTGGATTGTTTACTTTATTTTGGTTAAAACCTCTCACAAGGGAAGTGTCACAACTGTGTCTCACCGATTTCGATGCAATTTGGTACAGTCATAGAATGGGCCAAAATAAGGTTCGTACATTTTTTTATACGTGCGGTAAAAGCCCTTGGGGCGAGTTATAGGGGTTGAAAGTTTGGAGAAAAAGTACGTTTTCACTTATATTTTAAAAATGAAAAGTGCTATCAAAATTTGGTAAATTGTAACTGATATTCATTTTAAAAGAGCTTTCTTTTGATGTATCACACATATACCAGAGGGTTAAGAAGGGCGAACTACCCCTATTTTTTTGGAATTATTTAAAAACCACCCTATCGATTTTGGCGGCATTAAGTATACTTCCAGCACGTTCAAAAATATTAGTTAAGGGTTTTTTCCCATTCGCTCTAGATCATCCCCAGCGAAGTTACGGGGGTTAACATGTAACCACTTTTCGTAAGAATGATGTGATAAAATTGTCAGGTATTTTGAAAATACTTTAACAAAACCGTAAATTAGTCGCACAATAAAATGTTTAATGTAAAATAAGGCATAATACACCATTTAGGGGTGGTTGGGGTTAACCACCCCCTTAAAAATTAATTCTATCCCGGGCATTACTTGTTGATTACGGCGAAATTTGGTACTGTGTTTGTTTTATATTTGAAGTAAAAATTTTTGAAAATGGTTATAAGGGTTACAAATTAGGGGTAGTTTTTTGTTTATACCTCGAAGATGAAAACTGCCATCGTAACTGTGGTATTGTTTTTTAAAAATCTATCTATCGATGTTCCACGAGGTAAACTACCCTCATTTTCTTTAAATAATAAATATAAAACTACTAGATAAATAAGATATTTTATTTATTTATGAGTTAAAAAGCAACTGACAAAAAAAATAGTTCAATATACCAAAGAAGTTTATTCTACATTACTAATTGACGTTTTTTATGTATTATATTAATTAAAATTGAATTCAATTATATTAATTGAACATAAAAAACGTCAATTAGTAATGTAGAATAAACTTCTTTGGTATATTGAACTATTTTTTTTTGTCAGTTGCTTTTTAACTCATAAATAAATAAAATATCTTATTTATCTAGTAGTTTTATATTTATTATTTAAAGAAAATGAGGGTAGTTTACCTCGTGGAACATCGATAGATAGATTTTTAAAAAACAATACCACAGTTACGATGGCAGTTTTCATCTTCGAGGTATAAACAAAAAACTACCCCTAATTTGTAACCCTTATAACCATTTTCAAAAATTTTTACTTCAAATATAAAACAAACACAGTACCAAATTTCGCCGTAATCGACAAATAACGCCCGGGATAGAATTAATTTTTAAGGGGGTGGATAACCCCAACAACCCCTATATGGTGTATTATGCCTTATTTTACACTAAACATTTTATTGTGCGACTAATTTACGGTTTTGTTTAAAGTATTTTCAAAATACCTGACAATTTTATCACATCATTCTTACGAAAAGTGCTTACATGTTAACCCCCGTAACTTCGCTGGGGTTGATCTAGGGCGAATGGGAAAAAACCCTTAACTAATATTTTTGAACGCACTAGAAGTATACTTAATGCCGCCAAAATCGATAGGGTGGTTTTTAAATAATTCCAAAAAAATAGGGGTAGTTCGCCCTTTTTAACCCTCTGCTATATGTGTGACACATCAAAAGAAAGCTCTTTTAAAATGAATATCAGTTACAATTTACCAAATTTTGATAGCACTTTTCGTTTTCAAAATATAAGTGAAAACGTACTTTTTCTCCAAACTTTCAACCCCTATAACTCGCCCCAGGGGCTTTTACCGCACGTATAAAAAAATGTGCGAACCTTATTTTGGCCCATTCTATGACTGTACCAAATTGCATCGAAATCGGTGAGACACAGTTGTGACACTTCCCTTGTCAGATCACCTGACCTCACACCTTTAGATTCTTTTTATGGGGCAAAATCAAAAATGAGCTGTATAATACACCAGTAAGGTCTCGTGAGGTATTAGAAAATAAATCGAGTTAGAAATTGTATTACCTAAATATCTCCGCAGGAATAACGTCGAGTCGTTAGATCGACAATACGCAAGATACAATTATGTCAAAATCGAGACAGGAGCATTTTGAAAATTTAGAAAATTAGTTTTTTTGAACTTACAATTGAATTAAATTTAATTGTTGGATAGCGTTTTTCTTTTAAAACTAATTTAATACAACTGTTAATTTACACCATTATTAAAAAAGAACCACTAACTAATGCATAGCAGTGATCACTGCTCGAGGAATAGCAAATCAAGAGGGACATAGCGTAGTTTGTACTATTAACCTAGCTACTATGCGTCAAACGTTGTAATACATTTTCCGAAGGTACTAAAACGTTAAAAAATAACGAAAATAATTTTTTTTTTTCAAAAATTATAAGCGATCGTGAAAATTTTTTCAAGTAAAAGTTATGTGAAATTATACTATCAACCCAACTGAAGAAAAAAAAATTATAGATTTAAAAAAATAGCGAAATTAGTACTCACATCCGGTATAACCGGAAGTACAAAAACAATGATTTCATGTCGTAATAATCCGTTTTAGCGACCTAACTATACATTCCAAATGGTTTTCTTATAATAATAATAATAAAGAAAAATATGGGGGTGAGCCACTTTTGAGGGACACCCGGTATATTCGCTTATAGGCTGAAAACGAAAATAGCTATCGAAATGTGGTAAATGTAAACTGATATTCATTTTCAAAGAGCTTTCCATTGATGTATCACACATATATCTGAGGGCTTCAGGGGGTAAACTACCCCTAGTTTTTTGGAATATTATAAAAACTACCCTGTCGATTTTGGCGATACTATGTGTCCTTATAGTACGTTTAAAAACATTAATGACGTGTTTTTTCTTATTTGCCTCTGACCATCCTGCAAAGTTACGGGGTATGATAGATAACCCCTTTCCTTAAGAAAAATGTGATAAACTGTTACACTGTTGAACAATATTTTGAAGAAAACCATTAATTAGATGTAAATTAAGATTTACGCAATAAAATAAACCCTATACGACATTTAGGGGTGGCTGGGGTTAACTACCCTAACCACCCCAAAAATTAAATTTTTTTGCGAAAAAATCGATTTTGGTGCAATTTACGACGATGATTTTTTTATACGTTAGTACTATTGTAAGAACAAGGGTTAGAAGTTTGGGGTAGAAAATATATTTTCGCTAATAATTTTCATAATCCTACAGAAAACGTTTTTTATCCTTACTTTATTTAAATAACACAAAAGTTAGTGTAGTTATATAAATATTTATTAATAATGAGTTAAAAAGTAGCTGGCAAAGAAATGGTTGACTATTACAAATTGTATTCTACATTATTAATTTAATTTCTTTCTTTTTATTTCCACGAGATTTTCAAACTGTTCTGGTCTCTCCTCTATATATCCAGACGCAAGCCACGCGTATTTAAAAACATTAATAAATCGTGGGGAAGACAACTTGGTTAGAGATTGCAATTTTAAAATATTATCTCGCTGTATATCCCTCTGTCGATAGTCAGAGGCAAATAAGAAAAAACACGTCATTAATATTTTTAAACGTACTACAAGGATACATAATATAGCCAAAATCGACAGGGTAGTTTTTAAAATATTCCAAAAAACTAGGGGTAGTTTACCCCCTGAAGGCCTCAGACATATGTGTGATATATCAATGGAAAGCTCTTTGAAAATGAATATCAGTTTACATTTACCACATTTCGATAGCTATTTTCGTTTTCAGCCTATAAGCGAATATATATATTTCGCCCCGATTTCCAACCCTTATAACTCGCCCCAGGGGCTTTATTAGTACGTATAAAAAAATACGTAAACTTTATTTTTGGCCATACTATCGCTGTACCAAATTTCAACAAAATCGGTGAGGGACAGTTCTGATACTTCCCTTGTAAGTAGATAGCACTTTTTCTTTTGTATTGTTGCTCGTTTCAATAAATTAAGTCTGTTCTTATTAGGCTAAAAATGCGTTACGTAATGAAACCAGTGCGGTAATGAACTTCATTACGTAATTCAAATCACCTCAAATGAGTACGGTAATGATGACTTATCCAAGCAGTCGTAGATAAATAATAGTTATTTATATTACAAGTGGGCTAGAAACATAATTACAGTACGAGTGTGGAGAATTGCACGACGAGGTCGTAGACCGAGTCGTGTAATCACACGAGTACTGTAATTATACTCTAGCCCACGTGTGATATACAGCATTTTATCTACGACTTGTAAAAATTACTAAAAAATCAATTTCTTTAAAAAAGTCTATTTGACATTTATAAAAATAGTTTGAAATGATTGTTGACAATTTTGAATTGTCAGTTTCAACAACATGTTTACTCATCAGGAATAAGTGTTTTGAAATGTAAAAACATAACAATTAATGTTTATAATAAATGGTATTGTTTCTCTGTAAGTAGATAGCACTTTTTCTTTTGTATTGTTGCTCGTTTCAATAAATTAAGTCTGTTCTGATTAGGCTAAAAATGCGTTACGTAATGAAACCAGTGCGGTAATGAACTTCATTACGTAACTCAAATCACCTCAAATGAGTGCGGTAATGATGACTTATCCAAGCAGTCGTAGATAAATAAACTTATATACTTCTCTATGCAATTATAATTTAATGATTTTCAGTAGAAATGGAGGAAATCAGATCAAAAAGAAGTAAAGTTTGGATTCATTTTTCGCAAGTGTCTTGATTGAGGAATTGCCAAGTGCAACATATGCGGTTCCAGATATTCATATAAAGGAGGCTCAACGTCAAATTTAAAAAAACATCTGCAAATTCTATATCACACGTTTCTGCTCAAAAATATATCTGAAACTTCATCAGTATGGTCAAGTTCAGGAAGTACTAAAAGTAAATATTAAATTGCTAGATCTTTTTAACATAGAAAAAATTCAAATTAAGAGTAGTCACCCAGTGTCTCAAGTTAATTTATTTAGGGTTGATAGTTACACTAAAATGTCAAATTATAAAAGTGAAGTCTAAAAAAATTATATCAATTACATCATCCGAACCGAGAGATGTGTTGGTATTACGGCTTTTTCTTTTATGACAGGTTTTAGTCTTTTTAATAGTAATTTTTCAAGTAGTTTTGATATTAAGGGTAATAATGAGATTGACCTATATGATGTAACATCTGTAGAGGGTTTACCAACTTTTGGTATCATTATTATTTCAGCAACTTTCCATCTACTTGGGAGGTATTTCTGTTTAAAAGCAGAATTAATTATGAGTAATAGTTTTGTAATCGCCCGTTTTGGTAGATGTTTCAATGATTTTCAACGCAAGAAGTTAAGCGATATATTTTTCGTAATAAAAAAATCAAGCTGGTCCAGAATTTTACTTCTATCTGTTGGCCAGTAGGTTGGCTGACCAGTGGAGAGCATCTCACAATATAGGGCCTCTATTGCATGTTTTAATTCTCTTCCTTTTGTATTTATGTAGCGAGAACCCCAAGACATATTATGTTTTGCATTAAAGTCTTTTCCAAGTATAAATTTGTTTTCAAGATGCAGTAGAATTGCAGATAATATTCTCTTTTGACATTATGTCTGTGGGCGATATGTATGACGTTGCTGCCGCAAATATTAAGCCACTAGCGGTTTGAACTTTTACCATTGTGGTTTGATGTTCAGTACTAATTGTATTGTTCAAATAGTGGTCAATATTACTTTTAATGACTATTTCATTCATAACGTTAACAGCCAATAAGAATTCGCGCTTTTCGATCAATTGCGAGTATTTCAGTGGTTATTTGCCCGTGGACAACGATAATACGAACCTTTGTAGTATCGCTGTAATACGAACCAAGTATTGTCACTTGCTTTTATTTAATTAATTTCGTGACATCCACGAATGTTTCTATAACAATCAATGTAATTTATTAAAAAAATACACAGAAAGAAAAGATTGGGTATATTTAACTAAACATTGGGCATAATCATCTAGAATTTGTGGTTAAAAATTAGCCTAACAATGTTATTAGTTGATGTAGATATTTTCAAATAGTTGATTTACTTTGTCGAATATTTAGAAGATTTGTTGATAATATACTTGAAAGAACTAATGTTCTAGTGGTGACTGTTTCTAATTATGTATTCATTTGATCTACATCTTTAGATAGATTGACTAAAATAGAATGAATGATTTATCTTAAATGTAGTAAAGCCAAAAGAAATGGATTAGCTATTATCACAATTCCTTTAGATGAATTATCTAATAATTTATTGTTGATATGTCTAAATAAGTAGTAATTCCAACTACATTTATATATATGTTTCTGCTAGGTTTTTTAGTTATGTTACCTAAATTATATAAATAAATCTTTACATAATATTAGATAATATTACTAGAATTAGTAGATATATTTTTTACTATACATTAGGTATAAGTACTACTGTTGCTGTCATTTTAGGTATAAATAAAAGAAATGAAAACTGTATTTAAATGATTTATTTAATAAAATAAATACAGGAAATATAAATAAATAAATAAAATTGTTACATTTACATGCATTAAAATGTTACATATTGTTCTTTCCACTGAAACAAACATTTTCTAAATTTTATTCGTTGTCCAAATTTATCAGCAGGTATTAGATTGTCAATATCGGATATGGTCAATTCTTTAAAAACCTCAATATCAATCTTTTTAGCTATAAAATAAATCACAAATTTAAACATTTCTAATCTGTTGTTAACCAGTTTACAGGTTGTCTTATAAAAATACCAAGCGGTATCGTTTCTTTGTTAATTTCATTCAAATACACATACCTATCTGATATTCGTTATGGAAAATTCGTATACAATTATCAAACTACCGACTTTATTGGATAACTCAACCAATCTTGTGAACTAATTTTACTAATGGGTAAATAGATAATCGAACTAATTTTTAGATAAATGATCTATTTGAAATAAACTCAAGTCCGTAAATGATATTTTTATGTAGGTTTAACAAGTTAAATAATATTCATAATCAGATAGTAATTATAATAAGAAAAAAAATGCTTGGATTGGTTTTTATAAACAACCTGCATAAGGGTATGAACACGTAGAACGCTGATTCGTGCTTTTTGTAAGCGCTTGTGTGCCAGCACAAGTAATCCAGATAAATCCTTATGGCCTGCGTATGTCTGGAGATAAAGCTATATTATACTGGCTTAATGCATTTTATCAACAACCGCTTGCAACCAGCGCGAACCAGCGTTCTACGTGTTCGTACCATACTACATATTATATTATAATGGAATTCGTTTAAACAGAAATATTACTCTGATGATCTACCGACTTTAACTAATAATTAATTTTACTTACCTAAAAAATCATCAATTAGGTCACCTAATCCCCATTCCACAAGCAATGAACTAACAACGTCTTCTTGCACGACCGCTTCATTAACTATTTGATCTGCCATTATAAATATGTATAAAATGTGGACGCACACTACCTCGTATTTCGCAGTTTCAATTGTAACTGAGCCAATCCGAACACTTCGTTGTGTACACTTGTTGAACACGTCAGAACACGACTAGAACACTGTAGCCGTAAAGGAAAACATCGGGCAAGCATTCTTAAAATCTAACTAGTTTAGGCACATGATACAAAGATTAGTTATCTTTTCAATTCATTACTAGATATTTAATACGAAAATACAACTACTACATTAGACAACATTAGGTAATTTTACCATGTCAATAACGAATGGTCTATATTTCTATTTATACGTAAATTTAACTACTTTCTTTGTTTATTTATGCCAGACTACTTTAGTAATCAAACTTCTGTAATCAGTTTTTAGCCTCCTATAAGCAATATTTAATCTCCTCCAGGCAGTATCTAGTCTCATACAAGCAGTATTAGTTTCTACAACCAATAGGTTGTTTTCTGCAAACAGTATTTCATATTTTGTAAGCACTTTTTAGTTTCCTGCAAACAGCATCTAGTCTTCTGCAAGCATTATTAACTTCTGCGAGCAATATATCGTCTCCTGCAAGCAGTATCTGGTCCCATACAAGCAGTATTAACTTCTGCAACCAGTAGGTAGTCTTCTGCAAACAGTATTTAATCTTCTGTAACCAGTATTTAACTTGCTACAAGCCACTTTTAGTCTTTTAGGAAGGAAATTGTAAAATTGGTCAATTTAAGTGACACGGTTTTAATTAAAACTCTATTTTTAACTGAAAAAAATTTGCTTTTCTGCTAAAAAAATATTTTAAATCAAATCGTTTTGCGAAATAGGTAAAGTTTGTCTTCTACAAACTTGTATAATCAGTTTTTAGTCTTCTGCAAGCAATATTTAATCAAATCGTTTTGCTTTAGTTGTTTCTATAAACAACGAAATCTTTAGTTAATACCTCTAGAATAATTGTAAAACTAGCTAATTTGATTTCATCTAATTTGAAGTTGCAATAACATCTTATATATTTAGGTAAATTTCATAGGATTTTAGATAAAATAACGAATTTTTCGGCAACTAATCATAGTTAGTTAAACTTCCCATTTCATTTTTCTCTGTGTACGTCTCGTATTATCGAGTATTTTCGATCGTCTTGTTGTATAATACATGATAATTGCACTTCCACCTCGAGTCGCATTACTAGGGTGAATTGTGTGATAAATATTGTAAGGTAAAACATGATAAAATGTATGAAATGTCACATTTGTGTGCATGTTATATGTGCAGGAAGTTATTCCGAAGACTAAAATTTATATAATATGTTGTTCTTATTTGACCTTTTTGAGTATGATCGATATCTAAATTGTTTTAAATTAATTTTTCAGCATTAAAATTTTTATTATACGTTTAATAAATTATGTTAATTTGAAAGTATATCGAAAAATGTCAATGTGGCCCAAATTAGATAACCTTCCCCTAATATTACTTCCTCTGTGAATGGGTTCAAAATGTTTGTTAAAATGTAATTTATTCTAAATTGTTGTGAGAATTCAGGTACCACATTAAACTTGTATAAATGTCTAAAGAATTTAAACAACAATATTTGAATCGATAACACCTCACCTCACATTTTAAGTAACAGTATTGTTTCAATCACAAAAAAGTCTGGGAGAAAACGTTGTCCCCTAAAGGAGAGACGACTATATAAACGAAGAATAAGCTGATGTTTTCTTCAATCCAGTTGTGCAGTTTTGCATTAATAGGCGTTTACTACTAAAACAAGACAACGAGACGATGAAAAAATTGGTAAGATTATGTAATAGTTATTACGTAATAGAAAAGGTTAAGATTAAAATAAAATTTAATTTCAAACCGAAACTTGTAGAAAGATGTCTTTAATTATTGTTTTTGAAAAATCTGATTTTTTTAAGTTACTCGATTACTTTACAACTAGTAAATACAATTCCTTTAATTAGTATATATACTGAGGGAAATGTTAAATAAAAACTATGTTTACAAAAGTTTGGATAACCTGAGGATGTAGTTCACGACTTGTGAAGATTACGTCACGAGTCACGAATTACACACTGACATTTACGAAAAGGTTGTTTCGTTAGAGATATTTAAGTGGGATGATGCGATATGATCCCCTCTTATTTTCACCTATAATTGTGTTTAAATTAACCTTCAGATGTTCAATATATTTCATATATTGTTATTTCATAATATGTCACGATCAATAACTAATTTTTTTGATTTTTTTTCGTATAGATGTGTAATAGTATATTAAAAAACAAGTTTCGTAAGACACGCTTGAAATGCACGAATTCAAGTTGAAAAACGAGTGGCGAAGCCACGAGTTTTTTAATGAATGAGTGCTTTAAGCTTATGAAACGTGTTTTTTATGCTATTTTTTGTAATTCGCGTTTTTATACTTTTTTTTTTAACAAAAATAAAGTAAATTTTGGCAATGTAGGGAAATAGGTATGTAACAGTTGGTAACACCGAAACACTTGAAAATAGAAACTTTGAATTGACAATTAGAAACTGTCAAAACACAAAATATATTCACCTGAAAAAAATGTTTGATGTACACCTCCCAAAATAAGAGAAATTGCTCAGAGTCAATGTCCTCATCATTGTAGACTTTGTATTCGATGCTAAGAACATGTTTAAACATCCATAGACAAAAATTGTCACATTGACAACTAGAAAAATTAATGACCCAATGTCACCAACTTGAACTGGTTCCATAAAATGTTACTAAAATCTCATTACAGTATCGGATGCTGTAAGGAGTCTCATTACAGTACCCGTTTGAGTACTGTTATAGCTTCCATTACCGTAGCGAATTACAAAAATTTATTTAGACTTATAATTCTTATTTTGTTCGATTGTTAAAGATTTTTTTATTACTCGGATTATTAACCTTTACCACGGCTAAACCTCAAAACCAACGGCTCATTCAAAATATTGGAGCAAGGACGATCAAATATTTAAATGAACGAACTGAAAACGGATATAAATTTTCGTAAGAAAATTATACGTTTTGTTTGTTTAAACCATAATAATTTTGTAACATTTTCTTTTGTTGTTAGTGTTGAACAGGATGATAAGCAGTTAAAAGAAGAAGTAGGCGAATTTATTAATCAGGGCAAGGAAAACGAATCGTTATCGGTTAAAGGATACTATTCGTATATAGGAGATGATGGCCAAACTTACGCAGTTTCATACACGGCGGATGAGAATGGATTTCGACCGGAAGGTAAACACCTGCCCCCTGCTGCGAGTAGTCGCAAAGCGCCCGAAATACTTTCTGCACCCATTCCGTCGGGTGCTTTAGCTTCATTGTCTGGAGGATAACTTTCAAATAAGCACAATCAAAGAATGTAAAATTATAAAAAAAGATTTTGATTCTATTTCAGTTTATATTTTTTATTATATAGGAAATTATTAAACAAATAAATCTCAATAAAAAATAGAAATTGATTTTTTTTGAAAGACCTTGTTAACCCTTAACTGCCGAGTTACTCTTAGCAGCTAAGGATACCGCGTAGATATATATTTATTTTGAAGAGGTCAAGTACATTTTACAAATAAATGCAAAAAAATATGAATTTAAAGTTTTTCCAAGACAAAATTCATAATTTTAAATATAATATATATTGCTCTCATTGGCTAAATTTATCTATCGGATAAAACTATGAAGAGGTGGTAAAAGTAGCCCTAGTTTATTTAACAGTTAACTAAAGGATATAAAACACTTAGCCAAAGGAAAGTAAGGAAGAATATTTGCTTATATAACGGGGTTATCACCAGTTATCACACCAAACGACAAAACAAAAATGTGACGTTTGCTTTCACCTTTGAGTTTGACGTTACATAATATATGTATAAATTTTTCTATGGCTACAAGCGCTTTGTTTGTGTAGATAATGCAGATTGCTACAAATTCAGTCTACAACGTCATCCAGTGGATTGTGAGGGTACTAAAACCTGGGTCTACATTTTTATAGTAGTAAGATTGCACACCATGGACTTCGCAAGCTTCTCTTTAGCACAATGATTGTACGATACGTATTGTTAAATAAATCAGATATTGTGCGTGTCGTAATTCTTTTTAGCAAAGTTGGGCATATGATATACACACGGCAGTGCAATATATCTTAGCTGCTTTATATTACTAAATTAATTATACCTTACCGTTTCATCTTCCACTATTATATTTATATTAATATATGTATTAGTTTACAAGAAACATTGCGATAGATAGGAACTAAAATGGACCAATCAGATATGTAAATTTTGTATTTTATTTTACTTCCGAAATTACAGGGTTGCCCCTAATTACAAATTTCAGAACTTAAGGGGCTTCGAACACGGTCTTAAAGTTTCTGAGGGGCATCGCCGTGTGAGGGGAGGAAGCTCGAAGGACGGTCGAGTGGGCTGTATCTAAAACTACGTGTCGATTGCATTCTATATTTCTATTGGGTAACGCGATATGGAGATATAACGTCATTAGTGTTTGGAAGGGATCTTAAAAAATTATTAATAGTTATTTTTGATACAAGATAGCGAAATGACACTTTCGTTCGAGAATGCAAAAGAATTTCGCTGTCGTGTATCAAACAACATTTTTTCGAAAACTGCGTATTCTAAAGTTATAAATTAATAAAAAGACGCGAATTACAAAAAAGTTATTAAAAAGTATTTTTATTCCCGCAAATAAAATTTACTTAAAAGCATTCTATTTGTTTCTATATCAATTAGAGTTTTAAATATAAATAAACGAAACAAATTAAAAGCTAATACATATTAAATTTCAGCAGAGTTTCGCTTTACCATTTCTTTAAAATAACAAAATGATAATAATCGGGAGATATAGATAGTATAATAGACAGTAATAATGTATTAATAACATTATATTAATAATTTTATTTGAACTTAATATAATTTATCTATATAAACGTCACTTGATTTAAAAAAAAAATTTCGTATTGTAACTGTTTGATAGAGAGTTGGTTTGGTGAATAAGTGTGAACCAGAAAACCGATATGATATACAAACGATATGTTTTGTAAAGATATTTATTTGTCGAAGTAGAAAAGAAACAGTGTATTGTAATATAAGTATATACAGGCTGTATCTGAATGACTGCAACAAACTTCAAGGGGCGATTCTTTCGTGAATTTTAAGGGCACTTTGATATATGAACCATGGGCGACTTCGGCTCCCCTAAGGAGCTATACCCCTCCAAAAATAGCGGAAAATTTTGGTTTAATTTCTTTTTCTCAAAAACCATAAACGCTAGGAAAATGAAATTTGGGGAATATGTTTAACTCATAATAGGCCACGTTTTGACCCTATTTGTACTTTCAATCTACCTTTCTAAACTACTAAACGTAACCACCCCCGTTCAATTTATGCCTAGATTTTTTTTATGAAGATGATAAATACATTGGAAAAATTTCAGTTAGATAGATAAAACTATTCTAAAACTTTTTTGTCTCTCTGATATTCTTCTAAAAATTAATAATTTCTGAGAAAAAAAATAATTAAGCAAATTTTAACTGTTAAGCTGTAGGGTTGTTAATCGAAAGTTGGAATGAATTTTTAATGAAAAAATCTAAGTAGGCTTTGCAATCTTTGTCAGAAATATTTTTGACGTTTAAATATCAGTCGTTTTCTTACTTTATTATTGTTTTATTTAAAATTTTGAAACGTCGAGTGAACGAGCGTAAATGCGATAGAACTTTATTCAAAAATTAATTTGAAAAACAATAATAATAGTAAGAAAAACTGACATTTAAACGTTAAAAATATTTCTGACAAAGATTGCAAAGCCTACTAAGATGTTTTCATTCAAAATTCATTCCAACTTTTGATCGACAACCCCGTTGTTTAACGGACAGTGTTTGCTTTATTACTTTTTTTCTCAAAAATTAGTCGTTATTGGAAAAATTTCAGAGAGATAAAAAAGTTTTAGAATACTTTCATCTATCTATGTAAAATTTTTCTAACGTATTTATCATCTGCATAAAAAAAATTTTCGCAAAAATGCAAAGGGGGTGGTTACGTTTAGTAGTTTAGAAGGGTAGGTTGAAAGTACAAATAGGGTCAAAACATGCCCTACTATGAGTTAAACATACTCCCCAAATTTCATTTTCCTAGCGTTCATGGTTTTTGAAAAAAAAAAAATAAACCAAAATTTTCCGCCATTTTTGAAGGGGTGTAGCTCCTTAGGGGAGCCGAAGTCGCCCATGGTTCATATATCAAAGTACCTTTAAAATTCACTAAAGAATCACCCCTTGAAGTTTGTTGCAGTCATTCAGATACATCCTGTATAAACGTCATTTGATTTAAAAAAATTTTTCGTATTGGAACTGTTTGATAGAGAGTTGTATTGGTGAATAAGTGTGAACCAGAAAACCGATATGATATACAAACGATATGTTTTGTAAAGATATTTATTTGTTGAAGTAGAAAAGAAACAGTGTATTGTAATATAAGTATGTACAATTTTATTGTATTCACATTGGGTCTAGGAACAAAATGTTTGATAATTTTATTTGTCTACTTAATAAGTAGTCCACTTCTTGATCTAGAACTCAAAGATATCATGTCTTCAAGGAGTTTGCGCAGCAATAATTGCAGCTTTATCAATAAAAAGTCTGAAAAAGAGAACATAGGCTACAGAGTGGCTTTTAAATTTTGAAAAATATACATCATATATTTCTATAAATAATAGATATGATATTTCTTTCAATTATCTTATTTATACATGTTTGTGTCACTTCTTTGACTTTTCGACTGAAGATGAGGGTGTAACCTCGAACCTGGTCTCGATATATATTTAAATAAAAGCAAGTTAAAAAAGTTTTTTCTAGTATATCTTTTTAGTATATTTTTTAATATCGATACCTTACTTTGAAAACCTCGTAAGTGCAATTTTTTGTAAAATTGAACTTTATTGGTCATTAAAGGCGTCATATTTTATGTTATGTGACAACCTCGTGTAGTCATCATGAATAATACGCCACCTATTGGCGAATTTGAATACCTCGTAAGTTAACCGTTTGATATTTCTAACTGAAAACCTCGTAAGTTTTAATTTTGCAATAGCCGTTAACAGGTTGTATGTCGTGTCAGTGTTTGGGTGATTTTGGTTAGATAAATAAGAGTAGGTAAGTAGTTTTGTAATTTTTATGTGTAATCTAAGGATTGTTACATAATGTTCTACTAATAAAATTTAAGATTCGTTACATTGTAAAGGGTTAGTCATTCATCGTTTATTACAAAAAAGTTAAGAGGTTTTCACATACCGCTATTTAAGCCTATTTTAAAGTTACGAGTCTTTCTAACAGCAGATTAATTATTATTAAACTTATAAGTAGTACATATAAGTTATACCACTTGTCTGAGCTCAGCTGACATAAATTGCCAAGTTGTCGTTTTATTTGACCAAGTTATCAAAATTATCTCGCGAAGAAATTGTCAGTGTAATAACGCTATAACTGATATCGTTCCTTTTGTCACTTGCAAAATGGTCGTTTCATTTGCAAATAAGTTAGCATAATTCTTCAAGTTTGCTCAGCTCAGACGAGTGGTAGAATAATAAGCAACTAATATTTTCTTTTTAACTTCCGTCGTTTTGCTAACACTGTTTTATTTTTTGCAAAGACATGAATACTCATACGAAAAAAATATTCCAGTTGTTGCCTCAGAAACTAAAAAAACCTGAAACGGCTAATATAGATATTCAAAATGAATCTTGTACACAGCTGCCTACTCAGTACTATGTTAGTAATAAAGCTCCGGATTACAACAAATTTACCCACGAAATAGCAACTTCTGCTAGTGACGATGTATTAATTTTACCATTTGATGACGAATTATTACCGATATTACCTAGTAATGACTCAACACTGTTTGAACTCACGCAAAATGAAGGTCACTATGATAACCCAAGGGAATGCGTTAAAGAATCTGATTCGGTTCCAAATAATTTAAACAACATAGAATGCGACAAACAACACGTAACAAACTTAAATGAAGATACTCTACTGATTGAAGATACTGACCAAAACGAGGAAAATAAAGTTGAAAATATGAAAGACATTAATACGAATCGTAGCTATGAGGCGGATCCTGACTACAACCCAAATGAAGGTAGCATTGAAAACGAAAACAGTGAAGAAAATGAAACGCCCAACAAAAAAAGGCAACGTAAAAGAAAAAGTGACAGTATGATGTGGAATTATAACAAAAATAAATTCAAGAGAATGAAAGGAGTAGATTACAAAGGAAGGGGTAAATCTGAGAATGGTAAAGCGGTATTTAACAAAACCAGACCAGCTCGAAAAATGCTGGCACCGTGCAACTGCAAACACAGTATAAAAGGAAAAACTTTAAAGTGTAAGGAATTTTCAGAGGAAACACGACAGCAAATATATACAAACATTTGGGAAAAATTAAACTGGGAAGAAAGAAAACAGTACATAAAGGCATTGGTTGATGTTCTACCATCAGTTAGGAGAAAATCTGAAGATCTATCTCGACGAGGTTCAACGTTTGTTTTAAGACTAAAAAAACATGGAGTATCTTATAGGGTTTGTAAAAAAATGTTCCTCAACACGTTAGCCATTGGAGAATGGTCATTACATAATTGGGCAAAAGTAGTCATTACACAGACAACTATTAACGAAGAAAGTAACAAGAGAATAAGTCCTCAAATATTAGAGGCAAAGAAAATTTTGCGTAGTTTTTATGAGAGATTACCCAAAATGGAATCTCATTATTGCAGAGCCAGGAGTAGTAAATTATATCTTGAACCCATATGGCAATCAAAAGCAGACCTGTATTTAGAATATCAAAAGTATTCACAACAAGAAAATCCACAAGTGAAAACATTTTGTGCTATATTTGACGAAATGAACCTTAGCTTGTATCAATCTAAAAAAGATCAGTGCGACCTTTGTGCCAATTTTAAAGCAAATAATTTATCAGAAGAAGAATATTTACAGCACCAAAAAAGAAAAGAAGAGGCAAGAGAAGAAAAAGTAAAAGATAAAAAAGAAGCCAAACACGTTTTTTGTATGGATTTGCAGAAGGTTTTGCTGTCGCCACATTCAAACATTTCATCCCTCTACTATAAACGAAAACTTTGCGTCCACAATTTTACACTTTATGATATGAAAAACCATAATGGATCTTGTTACGTATGGCATGAAGGAGAAGGAGATATAACAGCCAATGAATTTTCCAGTATAATTTGTAGCCATGTGTCAGACCAAAAAGTAGAAGGAGGAGAAGAAATAATTATCTACAGTGATAACTGCGGTTATCAGAACAAAAACTCTATTTTGTCCAACGCCCTATTAAATTTGTCAATTGAGAAAAATATTGTTATAATACAAAAGTTTTTGGAAAAAGGCCATACGCAGATGGAAGTGGACAGCATGCATGCTTGTATTGAACGAAGATTGAAGAATCGCGATATTAATGTTCCTGCGGAGTATGCTGTCCACTGCCAAAAGCAAGGCAACTACCAAAATCTTACACTGTCCACTATCTCAAACACACATTCTTTCGAAATTATTTAAGTGTAAATTTTGTTAACTCTATTAGACCAGGTACTCGCTCGGGAGACCCAGTTGTCCATGATTTAAAAGCTATAAAGTATACACCCAATAAGGAAATATTCATAAACTTGAACCACACCGATGGATGGAGTGTGTTAAACAAACGTTTTAATAAAAATGTGAAACCAGTTGCTAATAATTCTTTACCAAAATTGTGGCCTAGGAAAATCACTAAAGAGAAATTTGATCATTTGCAGGAATTAAAGAGCTCCCTGTTATCTGATTTTCATAGTTTCTATGACCAGTTAAAATTTAAATAAACCAAATTTTAACATTCTTTTTTCTATATCATTAAAAGTATTAATTTTTAATTTTTTAGCACAATAAAATATGTGCAATAATTCTTATTTTTTGCTTAGCTATGACCAAATATTTTGTGTTTATTGTAACGCAGTTTAATTTCGTTTAACTTTCATAAGAATAAACTTTTTTTTAATAAAATATAGGTTTTTTTTGCCGCGCCGCACTGAATACCTCGTAACTTAAAATTTAGTTCCGACTTTAAAATGAAAAACTCGTATGTTTATTAAAAAAATATATTAGACCATTTTTAAAACTTTTTGTTAAATTAATTGTTTCTATATGCTTAAATAAATAACATACTAAAATTTTGTTTTCAAAACTTAGTTACAACTAACACAAAACAGTTTTTCTTTGCTTCTGCAAAACATAGGAAAATGCACTTACGAGGTTTTCAAAGTAAGGTATAGATACATATATTCCCAACTTGCAACATGGATAAAATTCTTAATTTATATTATAGAGTTTTTAATTAAATTTTGAATCTATTAAATATTCTCATAATGAGGCATATTTTAGTATTAAATCATAAATGTTTTTCAATTAAAAATAAAATTTAAATTTAAGATAATTCAGTAACAATTAATAGGTAGTTTCAATTTTATACATTGGTTCCACTGATATTTACATGTCAACTGTCAAAAATCTTATTTATACCGCGACAATCTCGTTTTCTTTGCAATTTTCAAACTTTTTTACAGGTTATAATAATGACAAGTATGTCAAATTTATTTGTTTTTAAAACCGCAAAACAATTTAGTACCTTTATTCAAGAAATAAACACTCTCAAAGAAGTGATACGATGTCCTATGTGGTAAGACAATATAAAATAAGGGGGATTAATTGGTACATAACCTACGTTATTTTTTTTTAGTGGAGAATTGGTTGAAGATCCTTTATGCGCTTCGTGTAATCACACTTTTTGTTCACAATGCGTTTCAATTTGCAATAATAATAAATGTCCGATTTGTAAAACTACAATCAAACAAGTTCCAATTAACAATTACATTAAAAATTTATTGGCATGGCTTCGGAAAGTAGACACTCAATTAAAAACAACTTTTAATTGCGATATTTTTAATTTAAATTACGATGAAATTACATTGATATTTAATAAGAATTTCTTAAAGGATTCAAAAGATGTTGTTGACTCAACGAGCAGTGTTTCTACTTTTGATAAACTTCTTAATTCAGTTTCGTTAAATCATCGTAAAAGTAAATCAGTTAAAAAGTATATTAAAAAAGGTAATAATAAACTAAATCTTGAGTCAGTTAAAGTCGATGGGTCTTTATCGAGGAAAGGCGAGTTTAAACAAGACGTTTTTAAGTGGTTAGAAAGTACAAAAAATAATTTTGATCGTTTATTAACACAAACTCAAGATGCTATTAATGAAGATTCAGAAGATTTTTTAAGTTTACCGTCTGTTTCACAAAAGATAACTCAAAAAAAATGCACAGGGCGTTCAAAATCATTTGAAATAAAGCCAAAAGGTCATGTTATGAAATTGAGAAGGCGTTCAAATCAAGAATTAAATCATTCAGATAAAGAAGAAGTTGTAAGATTATTGGAGGAAGAATGTCTTGATCGTATTGAAATGGATTTGAATCAAAAACCAGTGAATAAAACCAGTAATAGTAAAAGTGGTTGGAAAAGAATGAAAAAAATGAACAAAATTTCTAATAAAAATAAAGGTAAATTACCGGAATTAAATGTTACTTTAACATCACCCTCAGATAATAAAGAAAATATTAATAAAAAGCTTACACCTAATCAAGTAATTAGGGATGAGAAAATTTATAAAAATCGAATTTGTTTTGAAAGACCCAATATTAACAGAAAGAAACGCAAATTAAATGATTTAAATGATAGTTCTGTAATATCTTTAAATAAGCGCATATTAATTGATCAAAGCACACAAACTTTATTCTCCATCACCTCTACATCCATTCAAACCGAATCGATTCCAGAAATTAAGAAAAAAATGCGTGATGTTGATACTCAAACTGACCCAAACGATTTCAATAAAGAAAATAAATTAAAAAATATATCAATACAAACAATTACTTTTGATACAACTAAAAATGTCTGTACAATTGAAACCCAAACTGATATTGATGATGATATTTTTGAAATTAAAACTCAACCAATTATAATAAAAAAACCATCTCAGAAAATTAATAACGAAACCCCTCAAAATTCTGCTTTAATTGTTTCATTAACAAATCCAAAAATTCATTCGAAAGAAGAATGCGAAGAACGTATTGCTGAAATGTTAAAGAATTATAAACGAATTGTTCAAGTCGACTCAGATAGCGACACTGACGATCAAAATAAACCCACTAATAATAAGAGCAATAAAAGTAATAAACTAAAAAATAAATACATCATGGACGATTTATCAGTTGAAATAATGTCTGAGAATATCGATAGTACGAAATCAAGCGAGAATTTAACATTAAAAAATTCAAACAAAGTCGATTACGATCGATATTATCAAAACGTTATGAAAAAATACGAAAATAATGATGCTAATAACGAACCTTCGACGTCTAAGAAAAAAACTGAATCACAAAATGTATACGAAAGATGCGACGCTATGATTAAAAATATCGTTAATAAATCACAAGCCGATAATGAACGTAAACCTAGCGTTAAAAGTAGTAATAAAGAAAATATTGAGACAACTGATTTAGAAATTATTGAAGAATTTAGTAAAGCATTTACAACACCACAAACTATAACAAATAAATCGCAAAGTGATCACGATGTTTTGCCTTGTACAGAAGCTATGATGGAGAATATTGATGTGGAAGAATTGGAAAGGTGTTTTGATTTAAAAGAAAATAATCGTTCCAATGTTTCTTTGGAGAAAGAGATAGGGAAGAGTGAAAATAAAGGCATTGACGAGGAAAAACAAAGTTCTAATGTTGTTATTTTACAAAATGTTTTGATGAAAAAGGGAAGAGGGAATGAAACGGTTGTTGAAGAGGAAGATCATGCGAGTGCTCATAGTGACGATTTATTTAATAATACAGATGATGAAGTTCAAGTTGTTCAATATGATGAGGATGTTGTTCAAGATTCACCAAAGAAGGTGACAAATGGAGGTTTAGAAAAGTAAGTTTATTTATTTTGAAAAGTATGGGGTAATACGCGTGAGAAGTTGGCCATAGATTTTAAACTGAAAAAAATGCGTGATCGGGGTATTCAACCGATCTAATTTCAACGGCATCGTATTCATGGTCGCCTCTTGTTTCAGATTCGAAAAGAAAATTTTCCTAACCATTTCTTATTTTCCGGGAAAATCTATTTTCTTCAAACAATCGCTAAATTCGGCTCGTTCAGGGTTCTTAATCGATTTAATTTCAACGGCATCGTATTCCTGGTGGCCTCTTGCTTCAGATTCGAAAAGAAAATTTTCCTAACCATTTCTTATTTTCCGGGAAAACCGATATTCTTCAAATATTCGCAAATTTTGGCTTGTTCGGGGTTTCTAATTGATCTAATTTCAACGGCATTATATTCCTGATCGCTTCTTGCATCAGAATGAAAAAGAAAATTTTCCTAACAATTTCTTATATTCCGGGAAAATCTTTTTTCTTCAAACAATCGCACATTTCGGCCTGTTCGGGGTGTCTAATCGATCTAATTTCAACGGCATCGTATTCTTGGTGCCCTTTTACTTCAGATTCAAAAAGAAAATTTTCCTAACCATTTCTTATATTCCTGGAAAATCGTTTTTCTTCAAACAATTGCAAATTTTGGCCTGTTCGGGGTTGCTAATCGATCTAATTTCAACGGTATCGTATTCCTGGTGCCCTTTTACTTCAGATTCAAAAAGAAAATTTTCCTAACCATTTCTTATATTCCGGGAAAATCGTTTTTCTTCAAACAATCGCAAATTTTGGCCTGTTCGGGGTTTCTAATCGATCTAATTTCAACGACATCGTATTCCTGATCGCCTCTTGCTCTAAATTGGAATAGAAATGTTCCTAATCATTTCCTATTTTCCGGAAAAAGCGATTTTCTTCAAACATTCGCAAATTTCGGCCTGTTCGGGGTGTCTAATCGATCTAATTTCAACGGCATCATATTCCTGGTACCCTTTTACTTCAGATTCAAAAGGAAAATTTTCCTAACCATTTCTTATATTCCTGGAAAATCGTTTTTCTTCAAACAATTGCAAATTTTGGCCTGTTCGGGGTTTCTAATCGATCTAATTTCAACGGCATCGTATTCCTGGTACCCTTTTACTTCAGATTCGAAAAGAAATTTTTCCTAACCATTTCTTATTTTCCGGGAAAATCGGTTTTCTTCAAACTTTTGCAAATTTCGGCCTGTTCGGGGTGTCTAATCGATCTAATTTCAACGGCATCGTATTCCTGGTACCCTTTTACTTCAGATTCAAAAAGAAAATTTTCCTAACCATTTCTTATATTCCTGGAAAATCGTTTTTCTTCAAACAATTGCAAATTTTGGCCTGTTCGGGGTTTCTAATCGATCTAATTTCAACGGTATCGTATTCCTGATGGCCTTTTGCTTCAGATGCAAAAAGAAAATGTTCCTAACCATTTCCTATTTTCCGGAAAACCGATTTTCTTCAAACATTCGCAAATTTCGGCCTGTTCGGGGTTTCTAATCGATTTCATTTCAACGGCATCGTATTTCTGGTCGTCTCTTGCTTCAGATTCGAAAATAAAATTTTTCTAACCATTTCTTATCCAATTGTTTGAAGAAAAACGATTTTCCAGGAATATAAGAAATGGTTAGGAAATTTTTTTTCATTCTGATGTAAGAAGCGACCAGGAATATAATGCCGTTGAAATGGGATCGATTAGAAACCCCGAACACCCGACATTTGCTTATGTTTGAAGAAAATCAATTTTTCCGGAAAATAAGAAATGATTTGGAACATTTTCTGTTCCAATTTAAAGCAAGAGGCCACTAGGAATACGATGCTGTTGAAATTAGATCGATTAAAAACCCCGAACGAGCCGAATTTTGCGAAAGTTTGAAGAAAATCGATTTTCCCGGATAATAAGAAATGGTTAGGAAAATTTTCTTTTCGAATCTGAAGCAAGAGACCACCAGGAATACGATGCCGTTGAAATTAGATCGATTAAAAACCCCGAACGAGCTGAATTTTGCGAAAGTTTGAAGAAAATCGATTTTCCCGGATAATAAGAAATAGTTAGGAAAATTTTCTTTTCGAATCTGAAGCAAGAGACCACCAGGAATACGATGCCGTTGAAATTAGATCGATTAAAAACCCCGAACGAGCCGAATTTTGCGAAAGTTTGAAGAAAATCGATTTTCCCGGATAATAAGAAATGGTTAGGAAAATTTTCTTTTCGAATCTAAAGCAAGAGGCCACCAGGAATACGATGCCGTTGAAATGAGATCGATTGAATAATCCGATCACGCATTTTTTTCAGTTTAAAATCTATGGCTGAAATCTATGGCCAACTTCACACGCGTTGGGGTAATAATAACTTATTCATAACTTATGTGGCATGACTAGGGATTATTTCTCTCTCTCTCTCCAACAACCCAAATTGAGCCTTGGCCTCTTTTATATTAATAGTAATAGACTTTATTGCCAAACCACACATCAATTACAAAAATAAAAACAACAAATTAATCGAAAGAAAAAAAGATACAAAATAAAACTATCTAAACAAAAGAAAGCTATTATAGCATAGTGTGGCAAGCAATTCACGAGACGCAGATTCAGGAAAATAAAATTCTGTTCTTCCATCTGAACCTCGATAACAAAAAGAGTTATTAAACATTAATAATTGAAGACGTAAAAAACACAAAACAAAATAAAAAAAATTATTAAATTAGATGTAAATAATAAGCTAATTAACTAAACTTGATTCCGTGACATGCGCAACGCAACTCGATATCGGGACCCCTTGCAACAGAGAAGCACACTGACTTCTGAATAATCTTTCAAATAACCGAGACCTGAACGTCGATACACTTAACTTCCTATCAGCCATCGAAATAAGATTATAGGATTTGTAAATATGGTACGAGAAAGATCTCTCAAGCAAACCCGTGCGATGGAATCGATCATGAACGTTACTTCTAAAATTAATCTTCCTATATAAATAACTTGGAGTCTTGCTCAACATTAGTTTATGATAAACCACCAATGTCTGTTCCCCATCGACAAGCATCCAGCGCACATACATAGATTTTATAGATTTAAGCGGCCAAAAATCAATTTTTAAAAAACAGTATTTCATTAAATTAACAATTACTTGAGGTAGTACACACTTCTAGGAATAATATGACACCCCTCCCACCCCTCATCGATGCGCGATAGTTAATTGTCAGGTAGTTGGAATTCGATAGTTACTTAACGTGTACTTATCTGTTCTCGGCGTTTGCAAACTTGCAACTTTTCTAAAGATTCTATTCAGATTGTTTTTAAGTGACAATGATGGATTGCGATACTTCAGGTAAGGAACAATATTTTTCGATACTTATTTACGTAATTTTAATATTCCTTTATAAATTTTTTAACTGTCAAAAATGACACTGTTAAATATTATTTTTTTGTATTAATTAATTTTCAAAAGGTCTTTTAAAGTACTTCAGTGTTCGTCCTTGTACTAATTTATTTCGTACTCCACATTTAACATATTAAGCTATATATTGACAAAAAATTTAGCCGCGGAAAGCCGCGCTTTTTCAATTTAAGAGCAGTTTAAACTATTGAGTCGAAAGAAAGCAAAATGTCATATTTGTGCTTTTTGATATTAAATCAACTTTATTTTTGTATTAGGTCACTTTAGTGCCTCGGGTACTAAAATGGTGACTCGAAAATATTTGTTTGATCAAATACAAGCGCAAAATTTACCAACTTTAAGTGAAAAACTCGATTTTTATGAAAATCATCTTATACTTCGTTATGGAGAAACTGAAGACGGTAAAAAGTGTTTGAAGCCAAGATTTTCTTATGTAAAATCACAAATCAAACAAAGATGGTTGAAAGCCAACAAACACGAACGTGTTTTTCTTAAAAACAACCAATCTTGGTTAGAGGGAACGTTCGAAATCCCAGTAAAATCGCCTTCCCCACAAGGTCGACCTCCCAAACCTTTTGGAGAGTTAAGTGAGCGAAGCAAGCGAAGGAAAACTGAAAAAGTTCGCGCCTCTTTAGACAACGAAATCATTGTGCACGCTGCGCAATCGGTTTTGCAAACTAGTGGACACAGAGATGCCTCGAAAGTTCTAAAAGATATCACAAACTCTCCAACACGAGCTAGTAAATATAGAAGAGCCTACTCTAAAGTGAATGACGAGATACTTCCGCTAACATCTCTGCAAGCACTTCGGATGTTCGTGGAAGCCGACCTTACTAGACGGCAATACGAAATAATAAGGGCAACAAACCCAAAACATTACCCTTGCTATGACCTTTTGTTAAAGGCGAAAGAAGAATGTTATCCGCCAAAAGAATCCCTAAGGATTACGGCTACCTGTGCAGAAAGCAACTTACAATGCCTAATGGACCTTACTGTGAAACGCTTATCAATTTTTCTAGAAGAGGTGCTAATTGCACTTAGCAAAAAAGAAAGGAAATTGCTAATGATTATTTAAATGGGGTTGTGATGGCTCTCAACAATCCAGGTTTAAACAAAATTTTAACAATGAGACCGCATGTGATGGAAATATGTTTATGAGTTCTCTTGTACCTTTGCGCATTGTTTGTGGAAAAGAAGGCAGTAAAATAATTTGGCAAAATCCAACGCCATCCTCTCCGCGATTTTGCCGTCCTATCCGATTCCGGTATTTGAAAGAGTCTATAGACGTAACGAAAGACGAGATAAATTACGTGAAGGATTCTGCAAAGTTGCTGAATAACACCAATGTCACGTTACAAGACAAGGAATTTATATTCCGGCACACACTAAAAATGACAATGGTCGACTGAAAGGTGTGTAACGCTGCCACAAATACTAAATCAACCTCTCAGTGCTACATCTGTGGAGCTACCTCGAAGAGCTTCAATGATTTGAACAAAAGGAGCATTGTAAACCCTTCTGTTTTAAAATTCGGCTTGTCTGTATTACACGCTAGAATTCGGCTTTTTGAAAGCATAATCCATCTAGCGTACAAATTACCGGTTAAGAAATATAGAGAAAGGAAAACTGAAGAAGAAAAGGCATTGGAAGCACAACGAAAGTCCGAAATCCAAGAGGAGTTTCGTAATGAAACCGGACTACTCATTGATATGCCAAAGGCTAACTTTGGCAATACCAATGATGGCAACACTAGCAGGAGATTCTTTGCAAACCCAGAATTAGCTGCTGAGATCACAGGGATTAGCTTTGAACTGATCTATAGATTGAAGGTTCTATTAGAAACAATATCAAGTGGTCACAAAATTGACAAAGTAAAATATGATGAATATGCATATGATACCGCAAAATTGTATATAGAACTGTATGGGTGGCACCCAATGACTCCGACCATGCATAAAATATTGATGCATGGTGGACAAATAATTCAAAATTCCCTACTTCCTATTGGCCAGCTATCGGAAGAGGCAGCAGAAGCCCGAAACAAACACTTCCGATCGTATCGGCTTAACTTCGCTAGAAAGTTTTCGAGGGAGGAATGTAATTTAGATGTATTTAATAGACTTTTATTAAGTTCAGACCCCCTAATTAGCTGCATGAGAGAAATAAAGAAACCTTCACGCATAGCATTCCTCCCTGAAACAATAGCACTATTGATGTCTGCCGAACCAAATAGAGAGCTGATGGAAGAATGGTCCGAAGATAAAGACAATGTTATTTAGTTATAGTTATGTTATTTTATATTTAGTGCATGATATTTTTACGTTATAATAGGTAAAAAGTATTTTTTCATGTATTTTTTGTACTTGCCCTAAAAATTGCTATTTCTTGCCAAAAAAAATGTGTAACTATGAAAATAATGATTTGTTTTTTAATAACGTTTTTTTTACATTATATATCGTATGTTTAACCAAAAAACACCATAAAATATGTTTGGCCGCCCAAATCTTTAAAATCTACGTATGTGCAGCGCAGCCTCAACTAACTTATGAGAAATCTTATCATATTTTCGTATGGCATAAATAAAACGTAGACAGCAGTTTTGAATTTTTTTGATTCTATTTGAATCAAAAGCAGTCAACGCTGGATGGTATACAGGAACCATGTAATTAAATTGAGACAAAACAAGAGCATCACATAACATCCGCTTGACATCTATTGGTAAGTAAGACATATGCGGAAAAAGTAGCCTGAGGGTGAAATAAGCGTTTTTAACATATTTACTGACCTGAGACGAATATCTAAAAGAACCATCAATTTCCAAACCAAGACTTTTATGATTATCAACTACAGGTAATTTCGTACCATTCATTTCATAATTCATGACAATATCAAAGGGCCGAGCCACTTTTGAAGTAAATTTTGTATTTCCAAAAATTATGACCGCCGATTTATCAGGATTGATCCTCGGACAGTGTGCAGTGGATGCCCCATAAACACAATGGAGATTACTATTGATGCGACGAACAGTCTTCCGCCATTGGGAGGGATGAAAGGAGTGAACCAACTGCGTATCATCTGCATAAACATACTGTGTACCATTTGAATTGAACAAAAAAATGAGCTGTATAACTGGAGAACAAAATCGGTCCCAGGATAGAGCCCTGTGAAACCTTGGAGATAACTTCACGACACTCGGATGCCACCCCATCAATAACAACCGACTGTGATCTACCATACAGATATGCACTAATTAAGTTTAGAGCAGTCGAATCAAAGTCAACTGACGAAAGAATCGACAAAAGAATGATATAATTCACAGTATCAAATGCACGACTAAAGTCTAGCAGAGTGAGAACAGCAACGTTACCCCGATCAATCGCAGTAATCAGCTCATCCATAAGCACCATCATTGCAGTAGTAGTACTAAAACAACTTCTAAAACCTGATTGAAATTCCGGAAGTAAATTAAATTTATGAAGATATTCCACAAGTTGCTGTTTTAGTATCTTCTCGAGAATCTTTGAAAAAGCTGACAATAAACTAATAGGTCTCAGATGACTAAAACCGGTAGGATTTAGATTTTTAGGAATAGGTTTAATTAGAGCATGCTTCCAAATGTCCGGAAACCGTCCCTCAGTAATACAGACATTTAATATACATATGTGTAAAATGAGGTAAAATAACTGGACAGGCAAGGTTAATCATATCGGCGTTAATACCATCACTACCTTCAGAACACGACCTTAAATCATACACAAGTTTCTCGACCAAAGTAGGACAAACAGTAGAAAATTCAAAAACACCTCTATTATTAGGCAAACTAGTATAAAAATCCAAAACCGATTGATCAAGAGGCATTGAATCAAGAATATCAGAGATACTCTTAAGAAAGTAATCATTCAATTCATTAATATTTTTCAAAACATCAGGGATACCAGATACTACTGACTTCTTTTTCAAACTAAGTGACCCTAGCTTAAACCATAATTGTCTTCTGTCACGCATATTACCAATATGACGAAAATAAGCTCTTTTCTCTGCCTTCACAGTAATGCCGTTAAGTTCCGCAGAGACTCCCATCTAGCGAAGGACTGATTCTTCTTAAAGTTCGGTTTCGCCTTATCTCGCAATGAAATCATAAATTTTAAGTTGTCAGTAAGCCAGGATGGCGTATCCACCGTTGAGAAAAGCAAGCTTCTCGTTAATGTCCCCAATAAAAAAAATATGATTAAAAGAAATTTGCTTTAAAAATTCAGATTTCTCCCGACCCTAACAGAAAATACGGAGAAAGATTCAGCTAATGTCAACTCACAAAAGATGATATCGTGATCAGAATGTTTGACATCCGCCGTACAGAAGGCAAAAACAAGATCAATCAATTTGGACGAAGTACGAGTAATTCTAGTTGGCTCATTAATCAACTGTTTAGCATCAAAGGATGAAAAAAGCGTTTTCAAGGCCTAAAATCAATGTTAAAGTCACCACAGACTATAATCTCCTCACTAAGAGGCAGACACTGAGAGATAGTTTCCTCAAGTTCATCCAGAAAAACGCTACATGGAAAATTGGGAGGACGATAAACAACTCCCAAAATAATTTTATGTTTATTCTCGTGGAATAGTAACCACAGTTGTTCAATATTACGGGAACTTTCAATTATAGTGTTATTCGTTAAATTAAAGTCAGCTTTCTTCTAAGAGATATATTGGCTATACTTAGAACACAAAAAAAGAATATGCAACTGATTAAACTAAACGATATATATTATTTAGTCCACACGACACTTCCTTCTTCTTCTTCCTATGATGCAAACCGACTTGTTTTTGTTCGTACATCCTAAAGTCCCTAGATTTACAAAGTACCGCGGTTTGACGCCATTTTGGCTCGAAAGTCAAGCGGGAAATATAAAAAAATAAGTGGTGAGATACAGTGACAAGCTGTCACACCCAGTCAAACCGCCATTTTGGCTCGAAAACAGGCTTCTTGAACCGCGGTACTTTGTAAATCTAGGGACATTAGTACAGGGTGTCCAAATTTCGATGGGTTTGCAGGGTATCTCAGTTATTATGAAAGATAGAAAGTTGCGGTTTCCGCGAACCTGAGCTACTTTTTTGTGAAACTTACAATGGCGCAAACCAAATTTTCATAGACCTCTTCGTTTTTGACATACAGGGAGTATTTCAAAATTTACGATTTTCAGACACCCACCGTATCTCGGCTATCCGGAAACTTAGTAAAAAAGTAAAAACGGGTTCTAATAGATTTTTTCACGTAGAATCCAATGATGCACGTAGAATTTTTCTAGACATCACGGTTTTTGAGTTATAAACACAACTTAGGTTTTTTTAAATGGAACCACCTATATTTTATTTTTTTATTGAACTAGAATTTTTTCAAGCTTTTCAATGATATATAATACTCTATACTTACCTTTATAATTAACCTCGAAATTAAAAAAAACCACATTATTTTATAAGTAGGCTATGATAAATTAAGTGATCGCGTTGCTAGGATACCAGAATAAACAAAGAATTTTGAAAATTCTATAATATTAATTATTGACTTATTAAAAAAATGTATTTATTAAATTTTGTTTGCTAAAAACGAAAAATTATTAAAAACTAAACATTATGCAAATATGGCTTCAAGTTACAAGAATTGTTCAAAGTTGTTACCATTTTGATGCACACATTGTTCACAATGTTTAGTAATGGGTTTAATTGCATTTAGAATAGTTATGGGATGTTGCTGTAAATGTGAAAAAGCATCAATTACAGCAATTTTCAATTCCAATTTTGTTCGATTCAGGGTACTATATACCCGATTCTTGATATATCCCCATAAAAAGAAGTCCAAAATAGATAAATCAGGTGATCTTGCTGGCTATCGCGTTGGACCATGTGGCCTATCCACCTACCAGGAAATTTTGCAGTTAGGTAGCGACTCACTAACTGCGCATTATGAGCGGGAGCTCCGTCCTGCTGAAAATAAATATTATTTAGCCGAATAAGAGGAATATCATCCAAAATTTCTGGCAAAGCCTCTTGCAAGATGGCCAAATAGCGATTAGCGCAAAGGTTTCCTTCAAATATTTTGTAAACAATTCGTGGCCCAATAATAAAACATGCCACGCTAAAACCAAATTTTCCTTGACGCTCCCGCTCAATTACAATATGTTGGTTTTTTTGATGCCAATGCCTGTTATTGTGACGATTATAGATTCCTGTGCTGGTAAAATATGCCTCATCAGACCATATAATAGAGGAACTAAATTCAATATTATTTTGTGCATGGTTCAAATACCAGTTACAGAATTCCAAACGTCGTTCGGCATCTCCCGGGTGTAAATGGTGAACTATTTGTTCTTTGTAGGGTTTATATTTATAGTTTTTTAGAATCGCATAGGCTGTCGATTTTTTAATTCCAACTTGACATTCAATTTCCCTAGATGATGTTTTAGGCGCGGCTTCCACACATCCTAACACGGTAATTTCATTGTTATTCCGATTTTCTTTATTATATTTTTTTGGCCTGGGCATCAAAAAACTTCCATAATTGATCAAATTACGCTTTATTCGCAAAAAAAATTTTGAATTTGGTTGCGCTCTTTCTGGATATCTGAAGTGAAACAATCTGCTAATAAAATGTTATTGCTGATAAATGTTGCATTCTACCTATTTATGTATAATTCAGCAGCTTGATTAACATTTTCATTTGCATGAGTGTAACATGCTTTTTTTCCTTTTCAAGAAAAAGATAATTAAGTTAAGTTAATTAAAGGTAATTAAGTAACACACGACTTATTGTTAGCACAAAATTCAAAATTAAGTTTGACAGTAATTAACTATATTTACTTTGTTTATTCCGGTATCCTAGCAACGCGATCACTTAATAGACAACCTAAGCCTTGACGTAACAGAGATGGGCGGAGCTTATATCGACTCCAAACATTTTCATAGCTAAGTGTGTTGCTAACGGTAAATCACCATATATGCAATTTTTCAATTAGTGTTAAAATAAAATAAACTAAGTGACTTTTTGTGACATTCCAAATGACATTTTTATTACGGTTTATTAGCAACTGTGGTTAGCAACGAAATTGTTTGGAGTCGATATAAGCTCCGCCCATCTCTGTGACGTCAGGATAGGCAGTCTACTTATCATTGCCTACTTATAAAATAATGTATTTTATTCAATTTCGAGGTTAATTATAAAGGTAAGTATAGAGTATTATATATCATTGAAAAGCTTAAAAAAATCCAGTTCAATAAAAAAATAAAATATAGGTGGTTCCATTTAAAAAAACCTAAGTTGTGTTTATAACTCAAAAACCGTGACGACTAGAAAAATTCTACGTGCACCATTGGATTCATCGTGAAAAAATCTATTAGAACCCGTTTTTACTTTTTTACTAAGTTTCCGGATAGCTGAGATACGGGGGTTGTCTGAAAATCGTAAATTTTGAAATACTCCCTGTATATCAAAAACGAAGAGGTCTATGAAAATTTGGTTTGCGGCATTATAAGTTTCACAAAAAAGTAACTCAGGTTCGCGAAAACCGCAACTTTCTATCTTTCATAATAACTGAGATATCCTGCAAACCCATCGAAATTTGGACACCCTGTACATCCCGTCTCCACTCTCCACCTATTGTCGTTTGCCAACAATAGTGTATTTAAATATATTTCTTACATAAAAACACACACCACCATCCCTACTAATGCGGCCCACCCTTTCCAAATTGTATCCCTCAACCAACAACGATCCGTCCGCAACATCAGACGACAACCAGGTCTCACGATTAGTCATAACAAATACATCAAAATTCTGATGTCTAATAAGATTACAAAATTGATTAAACTTAGGGACTGAGGATCTAATGTTTAAGTGAGCAAATCTAAAGAGGTTAGCCGTAACCCCGATAATCACATCGCATCACGCAGCCACAAAAAAGAAAAAAAAAGCAGACGAAATATAAATTAAAAAAATGTATATACAGGATGTATTTGAATGACTGCAACAAACTTCAAGGGATGATTCTTTAGTGAATTTTAAGGGTAGTTTTATATATGAACCATGGGCGACTTCGCCCCCCCTGGGGAGCTACGCCCCTCCAAAAATAGCGGAAAATTTTGGTTTAATTTATTTTTCTCAAAAACCATAAACGCTAGGAAAATGGGGAATATTAGTAATTTGGGGAATATGTTTAACTCATAATACGGCACGTTTTGAGTCTATTTGTACATTCAACCTACCCTTCTAAACTACTAAACGTAACCACTCCCTTTACATTTTTGCTAAAATTTTTTGTATGCAGATGATAAAAATACATTAGAAAAATTTTACATAGGTAGATGAAAGTACCCTAAAACTTTTTTGTCTCTCTAAAATTTTTCCAAAAACGACTAATTTTTGAGAAAAAAAAATAATAAAGCAAACACTGTCCGTTAAACAACGGGGTTGTCGATCAAAAGTTGGAATGAATTTTAAATGAAAAAAATCTTAGTAGGCTTTGCAATCTTTCTCAGAAATATTTTTGACTTTTAAATGTCAGTGTTTTTCTTACTATTATTATTGTTTTTCAAATTAATTTTTAAATAAAGTTCTATCGCATTTTCGCTCGTTCACTCGACGTTTCAAAATTTTAAATACACGTACACGTACAAGCGCACATCACAGAATGAATATTATCTTCTCTTCCAAGTTTTGACGCTCATGAGTGGTTGTGCGTTCTCCACCACTTCGACCTCTCATTGTTTTTGTGGCTTTCGGCTTGGTCTCCTGCCCTGTATTCTGCTGTTTAAGTGCCTTGTTGCATTCTATTCTCGCTCATTCGGGCCACATGACCAGCCCGTTACAGTCTTTGCAACGCGCTTCCTTGGGCAGATGGTTAACCCGTTATCGGTTTCAATGACCGATATAAGGTTACGATAATTTTTGTATTCGGTAGGTTGAAAGTACAAATAGGGTCAAAACGTGCCCTATTATGAGTTAAACATATTTCCCAAATTTCATTTTCCTAGCGTTTATGGTTTTTGAGAAAAAAAAATTAAACCAACACTTTCCGTCATTTTCGGAGGGGTGTACTTAGCTCCTTAGAAGAGCCGAAGTCGCCCATATATCAAAGGTTCATATATCAAAGTACCCTTAAAATTCACTAAAGAATCACCCCTTGAAGTTTGTTGCAGTCATTCAGATACAGCCTGTATATTTCATGACCTACTAATAGAAAAAATAAATATAATCTGTCATTCTTTGCATGATTTTGATTCATTCCGCTCTATCTCAACAATTGTAACAGATAGGTATATGGACATTAGTGATGTAAAAAAAATAACAATTCGTTATACGAGTACTTGTTACTCCGCGAGATCCGAAGTAAGGCCAGGCGCGCACTAGCGATTTAGTTGCGGCAACTTAAAAATCACCAAAATGAAATACACTGAGTTATATGAAGCGGCGCGCACTAGCAACTATTTAATCACGGCAACTAAAAAATTACATCTTGCCCTATTTTCAAGGCGACTCAACTGTTGCCGGGAATAATGCAACGTACACGTTTTAACCTGTACGCGCGCACTGGCGATTATTCGGTCAGTTGCTACCAGTTGCTTTCTTTCATTTCGACTTAAAATTGGTTATTCCACATGGGGTTTCATTTTAGCCAAATACTTTTGAATCAGCCTGTATATTGTATTGGCATTTTTATTTAAATTTTGTCATATTGCCAATGAACAGTTCCCTGAGGAGAGGTGAAATATTTTGCAAAATAGTCTTTAATGTGAATACCTCTAACGGTACCTCTTGTTCCAACGGGATTCATGTTATCTAAATGACATTCGTACAAACTATCTTCGAAACAAACTCCATCGTGCTTCCTAACAAAATTGTGGAGAATGCAGCATGCTTTTATAATGATATCGGATAATTCAAGACTTATTCAGTATCCTCCATTTGCCAGCTAATATGCCAAACGAGCACTCCACCATTCTACGGGCTCTTGATCGCCTATAGTTAAAGACACGTTTCGTAACTGACAAATTTTTGCTAGGATATGGACGTAGAATATGTTCTGAAGTAGCAAATGCTTCATCGCCTAAAATTATAAACGGCATGACAGTTCCGGTTTCCTCATTTGGTAGCAGTGTTGGGCCTGGTATATTTAACTGTCCTTTTTCAAGTAAACTGCCAAATTTTGATTTCTTGAAAATATTGGAATCACTTGCAGAACCATAGGCTCCAACTTCTATTGAAGTAAAACAGTAGTCGGAATCTGCTACTCCAAGCAACACAGTTGAAAAGAAACACTTATAGTTGAAGAATTCAGATCCACTGGAAGCAGGTTTTTTTATTCTAATATGTTTGCCGTCGATGGCTCCAATGCAGTTAGGAAAATTTGTTCGCTTGTAAAAATTGTTTGCTATTTGTAACCAATCATCAGTATTTTTTGGTGGCATATATATAGACACTAAACATTCCCAAATAGCGATACATGTATCTCTCACAATTTCTCTTATTGTTGTTTGGCCAAGTAAATATTCAAAATGCAAAGAGGCGAAGCTGTTGCCTGTTGCCAAATATCTGTAAGAAACAATGTTATTATGGTAAACTTGATCTTGAACTGCAGTCAGTAAGATGTTAAAACTCGTATAACTCATTCTATAGTAACTGAAGAATTTCATGGGGTGATCCTTCAATGTTTCAAACAGTTTATAAAATTGACCATTAAACAGTCGCTGACTAATGAGGAGATGAACCCAGAAACGTCTGTTCTTCCTTTTTCTTCTTTTGACAATCAACGCACAGACACATGCTACATCAGTAGCCTCCATGTTGAAATTTAAGACTGCAGCAACTATCTAGTCGATAGTGCGCTGAGCGGAAATCTAATGGCAACTTTTTAATCGAGCGATTTTTAAGTTGGTCAACAATAAAGTCGCGAGTGCGCGCCTGGCCTAACTGTTACCGTATCACATCGGTACCAGTTACTTTGGATCTAACAGTTACTTTTTCCAAAGGCCAAGTATTGTTGGATAGGCGAAATCGACTTAAAAGTCGAAATGCGCAACAAAATTTATTTTTGCATTGCAATAATAAGCTGTAATATCTTTTATTGTTCTTTTAATATTTTTATTTTATTTTATTATTGCTTGTTTATAGAAGAAGTTTTGTTTTCCATTGTTAATGTGTTACTACTTTCAAATATTTTTGTTATATAATAAGTGAAACGTAAGTTATTAATAATTAAGAAAAATTCTTCGTTATATTCAATATGCGGTGAAAAAGTAAATCCCATAACCTACACTCTATTTTTTGATATTAGTGCACAGTGCATAATAGCGTAACAAACACAATATAATATATGTATGTACAGTATTTGTTTTCAAAAATAAGGTACAGTATTTCAAAATAAATTCATATAAGTATGTAGTCCAACTAAAACGAGTACTCTATCGCAAACGAGTAATCGAACCTCGAGCGCAAACTAGTACTGGAACCTCAAGCGCAAACGATTACTTGTAACGAGTACAGGGTGTCCAAATTTCGATGGGTTTGCAGGGTATCTCAGTTATTATGAAAGATAGAAAGTTGCGGTTTTCGCGAACCTGAGCTACTTTTTTGTGAAACTTACAGTGCCGCAAACCAAATTTTCATAGACCTCTTCGTTTTTGATATACAGAAAGTATTTCAAAATTTACGATTTTCAGACTCCCCCCGTATCTCGGCTATCCGGAAACTTAGTAAAAAAGTAAAAACGGGTTCTAATAGATTTTTTCACGTAGAATCCAATGATGCACATAGAATTTTTCTAGACATTACAGTTTTTGAGTTATAAACACAACTTAGGTTTTTTTAAATGGAACCACCTATATTTTATTTTTTTATTGAACTAGAATTTTTTCAAGCTTTTCAATGATATATAATACTCTATACTTACCTTTATAATTAATCTCGAAATTAAAAAAACCACATTATTTTATAAGTAGGCTATGATAAATTAAGTGATCGCGTTGCTAGGATACCAGAATAAACAAAGAATTTTGAAAATACTATAATATTAATTATTGACTTATTAAAAAAATGTATCTATTAAATTTTGTTTGCTAAAAACGAAAAATTATTAAAAATTAAACATTATGCAAATATGGCTTCAAGTTACAAGAATTGTTCAAAGTTGTTACCATTTTGATGCACACATTGTTCACAAAGTTTAGTAATGCGTTTAATTGCATTTAGAATAGTAATGGGATGTTGGTGTAAATGTGAAAAAGCATCAGTTACAGCAATTTTCAATTCCAATTTTGTTCGATTCTGGGTGCTATATACCCAATTCTTTATATATCCCCATAAAAAGAAGTCCAAAATAGATAAATCAGGTGATCTTGCTGGCCATCGCGTTGGACCATGTGTGCCTATCCACCTACCAGGAAATTCTGCAGTTAGGTAGCGACTCACTAACTGCGCATTATGAGCGGGAGCTCCGTCCTGCTGAAAATAAATATTATTTAGCCGAATAAGAGGAATATTATCCAAAATCTCTGGCAAAGCCTCTTGCAAGATGGCCAAATAGCGATTAGCGCAAAGGTTTCCTTCAAATATTTTGTAAACAATTCGTGGCCCAATAATTTTGAATTTGGTTGCGCTCTTTCTAGATATCTGAAGTGAAACAATCTGCTAATAAAATGTTATTGCTGATAAATGTTGCATTCTACCTATTTATGTATAATTCAGCAGCTTGATTAACATTTTCATTTGCATGAATGTAACATGCTAGCATGTCATATTTTTCATAATTTTCATAGCGCTCCATTTCAAGAAAAAGATAATTAAGTTAAGTTAATTAAAGGTAATTAAGTAACACACTACTTATTGTTAGCACAAAATTCAAAATTAAGTTTGACAGTAATTAACTATATTTACTTTGTTTATTCCGATATCCTAGCAACGCGATCACTTAATAGACAACCTAAGCCTTGACGTAACAGAGATGGGCGGAGCTTATATCGACTCCAAACATTTTCATAGCTAAGTGTGTTGCTAACGGTAAATCACCATATGCAATTTGTCAATTAGTGTTAAAATAAAATAAACTAAGTGACTTTTTATGACATTTCAAATAACATTTTTATTACGGTTTATCATTAGCAACTGTGGTTAGCAACGAAATTGTTTGGAGTCGATATAAGCTCCGCCCATCTCTGTGACGTCAGGTTAGGCAGTCTGTTTATCATTGCCTACTTATAAAATAATGTATTTTATTCAATTTCGAGGTTAATAAATTATAAAGGTAAGTGTAGAGTATTATATATCATTGAAAAGCTTGAAAAAAAATCCAGTTCAATAAAAAAATAAAATATAGGTGGTTCCATTTAAAAAAACCTAAGTTGTGTTTATAACTCAAAAACCGTGATGACTAGAAAAATTCTACGTGCACCATTGGATTCTCCGTGAAAAAATCTATTAGAACCCGTTTTTACTTTTTTATTAAGTTTCCGGATAGCCGAGATACGGGGGTGTCTGAAAATCGTAAATTTTGAAATACTCCCTGTACATATATCAAAAACGAAGAGGTCTATGAAAATTTGGTTTGCGGCATTATAAGTTTCACAAAAAAGTAGCTCAGGTTCGCGAAAACCGCAACTTTCTATCTTTCATAATAACTGAGATATCCTGCAAACCCATCGAAATTTGGACACCCTGTACAAAGTAACGAATACTTTTTGTGAAAGTAACTGATAGTTACAAATACTAAAAAGTAACTAAACTTTACATCACTAATGGACATGTACTGAAGATTTGTAAAGAATTAAATTCTCTATCTGATACGTTAATCAAATATGGGGTGTTCCATTTACAATTGTCGACTTTTTTGCAATTGAATATGGTAAAACAGTAGTTACATTTTTGAACATCCTGTATAATAAGATAGTAAAAATATTTTCAGTTTATAGTATGCTAAATTTCCTACAACTTTTGTCTATGAAGAACCGCGTATCTTGGCTTCTTAATGCCATTCATATAGTTTGTAGCTTACGTGGGACACCTGTATAACTACACCAACTGATTTCAGAAAATCATCCATCAAATCGAAAGTGCTCGATAACCTTCAAACCTTCATAATAAATAATCATGCTTAGTTGAATATCATCTTGGAAATATTTAATTAAGTTCCCACAATCAAAATTTAACAACTTAGGCTAAACACATACTGACGCGACGAGCAAAGCGGCGAGCAGAGCGGTGAGGAAAGCGGCGAAAACAAACTATACATATCCAAATGAGTAGAACATAGTGGTGCGGCGCGGCGCCAAGTAGCAGTGTGGTCATAAGAGAGGATAGCGGCGTGTTCAAGCAAGTTTGTTTTCTCCGCTCTCCTCTTTGATACAAAATGGATGTTGAAGCTTTAATACATGAAAAGTTACATGAAAACGTTACATGAAAAGTTACAAAAATAAAATAAAATGGTTGAGAAATTGCAAGAGGTAACCACTTTTTATGAGTTCGCGAAAACCAGAAATAAAATGTATAAATGCGCATGTGTTGAAAATAAAATAAAATTACATAGAGGATGTTCAAATGAAACAAATCCCTTCTGCGAGTATAATTGTCTGCGAGGCAACAACTCTAAAATCTGTTTTTTAAAAATGTATGTAATGTATTATATAATTTGTATTTTGTAGTTAATATTTCCAGGCGTTGAATAGTAAGGTAAGGGAAGGGGATAATAAAATTTGGATTTTTAAATTAATAGAAAAATATAGGATAGGGAATACAAGGATAGGGTGTAGACAGGAGTTGGGTGTTGCCGCAGGGACCCCAAAATCTGCGAACAGTGTGTGCGGCTAAGTACACTGATCCTCGGTATTTTGGGGAAATGGGTTATTGAGGCATTTGTATAAGGGTGGCTTTAAGGGGAGGACCTGGTCATTAAGGCACTCAAGTCTTGTATTCGTTTTTATGAATTTGTCTATTTCATAGCTCTCTAAAAGCTCAAGTTTGTGGCCTTTATTTTGTTTATGTATCAGTGTTACATTTTCTTTAATATCAAAAGTGTGGTTGTGCAGAGATAGGTGTTTACCAAAATTAGAGTTGGGTTTTATTAAATATTCTCTAATTCTTGTTAGGGCTCTCCCTGTTTCGCCAATATATGTGGCTCCGCAAATATTACATTCTAAACTGTAAACACCGTTAAGTTCCAACAAGTCTAGCTTATCTTTTGCATTATGCAAAAGTTTTTGTAAGGTGTGATTGTTTTTGTAAGATATGCTGATTCCATATTTATTGAAAATGTTTCTGATATTGTGAGCTATTTTGCCGGGATAAGTAATTGATCTGTATGTATCAAAGTTTTGAGTTATAGGTTGAAGACCTGTAGAGTTGTTAAGGTTTTGTTTAAAAATGAATTTATTAATTATTTTGTCAATTTGGGATAATTGAAAACCATTGTTAATACCTATACTCTTAATGGTATTAATTTCTGTGTTTCTATCTTCGTTTGAAAGGGGGGTGTTGAAACATCTATATAGATAAGCATTAAAGGCAGCTAATTTGTGTGTTGTAATGTGATGAGAATAATATGGGATTATGGTGTCTGTTTGTGTTGGTTTTCTGTAAATTTTGTATTGAATAGAATAATCGGTATTAACTAAGGTGAGATCTAAGAAGTTTAGTTGTTTATGTTTTTCAATTTCTATAGTAAATTTATGATTTTTATGGAGGTTATTAATGTATTTATGGAAATCATCTATCAAATTGAATCCGACATCATCCCAAATTATCAAAATATCATCAACATATCTGAGCCACAGGACTATATTATTATTGTTAATGTTATCTTTGTGTAAAATTTTGTTTTCTATATTATTAAGGAATATGTCGGAGAGTAGACCGTGTTACGTGCCAAATTTTCATTTACCTTTGTTTTGTTTTGTGTTGTTACTTTGTGTGCTGAGATGAAATATGAGTTGCATTTCGCGTTTAGGGTTTTGAATTTATTATTTTGATTTATTGTTTTTTTTTTATTTTAATTACACTTTATTTCAGTGACGATCGTAATGGAGTTTCCTTTAATCCTTTTTTTTTCCTGAACTAAGTTTTCCTATTATTTAATTCTTTTCTTTAATTTCTTATTTTAAACTTGTTATTTTTCGTAATCTTTCCTTCTTTTATATTCTTCCGTCTTTTCTTTTCTTTGAGCGTTCCGAGTTTGCGTTAAGGATCTGATAAGGTGGGGGTTGTTAGATATCGGAAACGGATAATTGACATCTTGATCATGATTGGTCCATCGACGATACGTTGAAGAACTGTGTGCATTAGTTGAATTTTGGTGACGCCATTACGGCATTTTGGAAATTAGTAGCTTTTCTCCGATTTTCGGGATTTTACACAGTTTCTTTGCTGTTGGAAAACGAAGTTTTCGTTATTCCGATTACGGATTTATCCGGATATATATCGTATTTGCTTATAAATTTTTTTTTTGGACCTAAGCCTCGTTAGATCTTGAGGTGAGTTGTTTTTTTTGCATCTCGGAACATTTCTTTTTTTTTTTTCTCTAATTCGTTTTTTTTTCCTTCTATTCCTTTTAGGCTTTTTAGTTACGGTTATCGTAACATTCAATCGTTTCCAATTTTTCTTCGCCCATCAATTTTTTTTCTTTGCTGGGAGCATTTTGGAACCAAGGAACCCATCGCCATTTTGACGTTTTCGAAACCTTTCCTAACTCCACGCGACGCCACGGGAATAAAGGAAAAGATCTGTTATCAAGGTTGGGATAAGGTCAGATATTTTATTTTAATAAAATTCGTCGGCGGAAATTTCATTTTTAAAAATTCAAGGGAAACAAAGAATTGGAATAAGAATTTTGCGTTTCTTTTTTTGGATATCGTTTTTTTTATTAATCTTTTTGTGTATTAAGCGCTTCACGCGTTTTCTTTTTTTTATTATTTATAGTTACAATTTTTTTTTGTGCTTCCAACTCATTATTTTTTTATTTGTAATATTAAATTTTATTGGCCCGTTTTTTTTTTTTTATATTTTCTCCGTTGATTTTGATTTTTTTTTAAAACGCTTTCGGAGAAAACTTGAGCTCAAGGTACTCGGGAACGTACGCGAGTTCAATTAAGATTTTTTTTTTTTGATTTGAGTTTTTCTTGTTTAATTTGTCTTTTTGGCTAATAATTTTTTTTATAATTTTTTTTTGTTGTTATTGGAACACTTTTTTTTTATTCAAATATTTACCTTTTCCTTTTTATATATATATATTTTTTTTTGCTTTATTTAATAAATTTATTTCTTTATTGCAACTCATATTCGCTTCTTGATATTTTTTTTGTCTTGTTTTGTTGTCTTGTTGTCAATGTATTATTTGTTACAACTTTCCTTTCCATCACACTTCTCAGTTAGTGGACATCGTGGAAGAAACTGAGTGGCGCCTTTATAAATCGAACCACCCATCTTCACTGAACAGGCCGTGGATCCGCGATTGTTGATTTAAAGTTGTAAACATTTGTTTTGGTCAGTTTTGCTGTTGTGTTGTAAAAGGCGTTACAAATTTTGGCGCCCAACGTGGGGCCCGATTTTTTTTTTTTTGGTGGAGCCCCTTTTCTTTCAGGTGGAGCCGTTTTCCTTTTAGGTGGCACATTTTCTTTTGGGTGTAGCCATTTTTCTTTTAGGTGAGGCCATTCTTGAAAAGTGCGTTATAGTGGAGAGCCGTAGATACGCGAAAATCTTAGTTTTGATTTATTTTATTTTCGAATCGTTCGAAATCTTGTCTAGGTATACCGGGTGTCCTATAGTTTTTTTTGGGAAAAATTTGCGAGTTTAATAGTAGTAGGTCGGATAGATTAGTCGGTATGATGGACGGGAAAATAGACGTCGGAAGATTAAGCGCGGACGCGTTAAGATATGAATTAAAGGTCAGAGGAGTTATTAGTCACTTGAAACACGACGAAATGCGTTGTACTTTAAGAGAGTTAATCCGTATGGAGAAAAACGAATCATTTGTTTTGCCAGATTACCCTTTTTTGTTTGAGGAGGATTCGAAAGTTATTAGTGACGAATTGATAAAAATTACCGACACAGTAGATAATTTTGCGGGAAGCACGAGTTCGTCTGAATTTAAGAAAATTAATACACATTTAAATTATTTATTCGGTCGAGTACAGCGGTCTGTACCTAAAGATAAGGATGATCAAGATAAAAAGTCTACATTTATAAGTCAAATTGTTACGTTAGCGTCGCGATTAAAGGTAAAAACGCGGACAACTTCGACTCCGAAACGCTCTACTGCAAGTTGGAGTGTGGCAAACCTTGCTGGTGTATCTGTATCTAGTAGCACGTCGTCGGACGATACCGAAGAAAGTGACGATAACGCGAGAACTTCTAAATTTGTCTCAATAGCGAAATGGGGACTTACATTTTCAGGGGACGGCAAAGGTTCCTTAAACGCCTTTTTAGAACGCGTGACCGAGTTAAGAATTGCGAGGGGTGTTTCGCGGCAGATATTGTTTACATCGGCCGTAGATTTGTTTACAGGCAGAGCATTGATTTGGTATCGCGCGAATAGGGATAATTTTACTACATGGGAAGAATTAGTAAACGGGTTGAAGTCGGAATTTCAGCCAATCGACTACGATGATAGATTATTCGAAGAAATTAAAAATCGTACACAGGGTCCTAATGAATCTGTTGGAATATACGTGGCAGTTATGAAAAATTTATTTGCTAGATTAAGTACGCGAATTTCTGAATTAAGTCAGGTAAAAATAATTTTGAGAAATTTAACTCCTACATATCAGCGTCAATTATCGTTGGTTGAAGTAAATTCGGTTGATCAATTACTACAATTGGGAAAAAAATTAGAGGCAACAAAACTTTCCGTGGAATCATATACACCTCCGGTTCGTACAGCAAGAATTTTAGAGCCAGATCTCGCGTATGTACAGTCAGATTTACTTGACGTTGCGGGCGTGTCTGCGACAAGTTCAGTAGTAACTCCCGTGGTTAAAGAGAAGTTTGTCCCTCAGACAGGACAAAATGCGTTATTGTGTTGGAATTGTCGAAAGGTAGGCCATCGGGCAGTTGAATGTCGAGAACCTCGTAAAATTCATTGCTTTCGCTGTGGAAAACCAGGCGTTACGTCGCGAAATTGCGAAAATTGTTCGGGAAACGGGCGAAGGGGGCGACGGTAGGTCGGTGTCTGCTCCAAGCCGTTAAAAAGCCGATCGGTGTTTTGCTTGATTTCGTTTTGAGTTGCGTTCGGGACGATGAGAGACCCTATTTAACTGTTGATATATTTGGAAAAAAGATGGTTGGATTGTTAGATTCGGGCGCGAATCAAACTGTAGCAGGGCTCAAGGGAACTAAAATGTTAAAGAATTTAGGACTTCCGATACATTCGACACAGAAAATAATTACGGTCGCAAACGATGAAAAATGCGCGGTGGAAGGAATTGTAAGCGTACCCATAAAACTAAAAGATCGTAGTATTGTTGTTGAAATATTATTAGTACCGAGTATTAGACACGAACTTATTTTGGGAACAGATTTTTGGCATAAGATGGGGATTGTTCCTGATCTTAGACGCGGTGAGTGGACGTTTTCTAAAGAGCCACCTGAACTCGAAGTTTCTGCCATACAGTCGCGATCAGAACTTTCTTGCGAAGATGAGCATAAGTTAAAAGCCTTAATTGCCGAGGCGTTTGATAATACTTCCGGGGATGAATTGGGTTGTGCAATATCGGTAGAGCATCAAATTCGTACAGATTCAATGCCAATAAAACAACGGTATTATCCCATTTCACCGGCTATACAAAAGATAGTAGATAAAGAGTTAGACGAAATGTTACGGTTGGGAATTGTGGAAAAATCTCGAAGCGCGTGGGCATCACCCATACTATTAGTTCCGAAAAAGGATGGCGGTTACCGTTTTTGCGTAGATTATAGGCAGCTTAATCGCGTTACTCAGGCGGACGCATATCCTTTGCCACAAGTCTCGTGGACGTTAGATCGGTTGCGGGACGCAAAATATCTTTCGTCGATAGATATCAAGTCGGCATACTGGCAGATTCCTATGAGTGAGACTAGTAAACAATACACAGCGTTCACGGTTCCGAATAGAGGTTTATTTCATTTTAATAGAATGCCTTTCGGTTTAGCCAATGCCCCGGCGACATGGCAAAGATATATTGATGAAGTAATCGGTAGCGACTTGGATCCACACGTCTTTGTTTATTTGGATGATATAGTGATTGTGACAGCGACTATTGAAAAACATTTTGATGTTTTACAAACGGTCTTTAAGAGATTAAAAGCAGCTAGACTTACATTGAATAAAGATAAGTGTAAATTTTTCCGCGAAAAATTGAATTATTTAGGCTATGTAGTTGATGGGAATGGTCTACATGTAGATCCCGAAAAAGTAAAAGCGGTTCTTGAAATTCCAATTCCGAAAAAAATATCTGATGTAAGACGTATGGTCGGCATGGCGTCTTGGTATAGACGTTTTGTTCCAAATTTCGCAACGGTTATTGCTCCGTTGACTGCATTATTGAAAAAGACTTGTAAAACTATTTCGTGGTCGATAGATTGCCAAAATGCGTGGGATATTATTAAAGATAAACTCGTAACAGCTCCAATTTTGACACGTCCTGATTTTGACAAAGAATTTATTATTCAAACAGATGCCTCGGATTTCGGGTTGGGCGCGGTATTGACGCAGATGATAGATCAAAATGAAAAGGTTATATGTTATTTGAGTCGCTCGTTGACAGCTCAAGAACGCAAATACAGTACAACAGAGAAAGAGTGTTTGGCGGTACTCTGGGCCGTTGAAAAATTAAGACCTTATGTCGAGGGAACTCATTTTAGGGTAATAACTGACCATTATTCGCTTGTATGGCTTAATAAACTAAAATCACCGAGTGGACGTTTGGCTAGGTGGTCGATCCGACTTCAGCAGTACAATTTTAGTATCGAGCATAGAAACGGAAAAGATCATGTCGTTCCGGACATGTTATCGAGATCAGTACCTGTAGTAGTTGACGAATTATTGACCGAAAATGCAAATAGAGATCCGTGGTTAGATCAGTTAAAACAAAATATCGTGAATAACGAATATAAATATCCCAATTATAGAGTTGAAAACGGTAAAGTATTCAAACGTGTAAAGGTGAATTATTCGGAATTGTCGGGTGATGAGGGTTGGAGAGAAGTAGTACATAAAAAGGATAGATCGGGTTTAATTCATAAGTTTCACGATTTGCCTGAAACGGGAGGTCACTTAGGGGTTTTTAAAACGATTTCTAAATTAAATCAATTTTTTTATTGGCCTAAATTAAAAAGCGATGTAATGAAATATATAAAGAACTGTAAAATTTGTCAGCAGATAAAGGTTGAACAAAAATCTCCTGCGGGTAGAATGAATAGCCATCTCGATGCGAATAAACCGTGGAAATATATAAGTATTGATCTTATTGGACCTTTACCTCGGAGTACAAAGGGATTTTCGTACATACTTGTAGTACTAGACGTTTTTAGTAAATTTCCGGTGTGTTTTCCCTTAAGGAAAGCCACTGCTTCGCATGTTGTAAGATGTTTAGAAGATGGTGTTTTCCTAACTTATGGAGTACCTCTAACAGTTTTATCGGATAACGGAGTCCAATTTCGTTCTAAAGAATACCAAAAATTATTGAAAAGTTATAATGTTAAAAGTAAATTTACTCCCTTTTATCATGCCCAAGCAAACCCCACAGAAAGAACTAATCGCACCATTAAAACGATGTTAACAGCGTACGTTAATGACAATCATAGAGGTTGGGATAAGTTTTTAAGTAGGGTGGTATGCGCGTTAAGAACTGCTAAGAATGAAACAACTAAATATACTCCGTACTTTGTTAATTACGGAAGAGAGATGATTCTAGACGGGGAATTACATAATAAGATCGGGGATAGGTTTAAAACTTCTATTGGGGAAAGAACGAAAGACTTTGGACGTTTATTTCGAGAATTGTATATGCGAATAGGATCCGCGGCGGAGAGAAGTCAAGCGCGTTATAACTTGAGTCATAGAGAGGTAAATTTTGAACCCGGTGAGAGAGTTTGGAAACGTAATTTTACTTTATCAGATGCGATTAGGGGAATAACGGCTAAAATGTCAAAGAAATATGTAGGGCCTTACCGTGTGCGAAAGAAAGTATCGCAGGAAAGTTATGAGTTGGAGGATGATGACGGTAGTGTTTTAAATGGACACTGGCATGTTTCGCATTTGAAACCATTTAATAACGAATAATTGTTTACGTATAATCTGTATGTGTGCGATTTCTATTCTGTTGTTCTTGTGATTCTTTTCTTTCTCTTGGGGAACTTTTGTACAGATGAAAGAAATTTTGGGAAAATTTCTTTAGGCGGGAAAGAGGGGGATTGTTACGTGCCAAATTTTCATTTACCTTTGTTTTGTTTTGTGTTGTTACTTTGTGTGCTGAGGTGAAATATGAGTTGCATTTCGCGTTTAGGGTTTTGAATTTATTATTTTGATTTATTGTTTTTTTTTTATTTTAATTACACTTTATTTCAGTGACGATCGTAATGGAGTTTCCTTTAATCCTTTTTTTTTCCTGAACTAAGTTTTCCTATTATTTAATTCTTTTCTTTAATTTCTTATTTTAAACTTGTTATTTTTCGTAATCTTTCCTTCTTTTATATTCTTCCGTCTTTTCTTTTCTTTGAGCGTTCCGAGTTTGCGTTAAGGATCTGATAAGGTGGGGGTTGTTAGATATCGGAAACGGATAATTGACATCTTGATCATGATTGGTCCATCGACGATACGTTGAAGAACTGTGTGCATTAGTTGAATTTTGGTGACGCCATTACGGCATTTTGGAAATTAGTAGCTTTTCTCCGATTTTCGGGATTTTACACAGTTTCTTTGCTGTTGGAAAACGAAGTTTTCGTTATTCCGATTACGGATTTATCCGGATATATATCGTATTTGCTTATAAATTTTTTTTTTGGACCTAAGCCTCGTTAGATCTTGAGGTGAGTTGTTTTTTTTGCATCTCGGAACATTTCTTTTTTTTTCTTCTCTAATTCGTTTTTTTTCCTTCTATTCCTTTTAGGCTTTTTAGTTACGGTTATCGTAACATTCAATCGTTTCCAATTTTTCTTCGCCCATCAATTTTTTTTCTTTGCTGGGAGCATTTTGGAACCAAGGAATCCATCGCCATTTTGACGTTTTCGAAACCTTTCCTAACTCCACGCGACGCCACGGGAATAAAGGAAAAGATCTGTTATCAAGGTTGGGATAAGGTCAGATATTTTATTTTAATAAAATTCGTCGGCGGAAATTTCATTTTTAAAAATTCAAGGGAAACAAAGAATTGGAATAAGAATTTTGCGTTTCTTTTTTTGGATATCGTTTTTTTTATTAATCTTTTTGTGTATTAAGCGCTTCACGCGTTTTCTTTTTTTTATTATTTATAGTTACAATTTTTTTTTGTGCTTCCAACTCATTATTTTTTTATTTGTAATATTAAATTTTATTGGCCCATTTTTTTTTTTTTATATTTTCTCCGTTGATTTTGATTTTTTTTTAAAACGCTTTCGGAGAAAACTTGAGCTCAAGGTACTCGGGAACGTACGCGAGTTCAATTAAGATTTTTTTTTTTGATTTGAGTTTTTCTTGTTTAATTTGTCTTTTTGGCTAATAATTTTTTTTATAATTTTTTTTTGTTGTTATTGGAACACTTTTTTTTTATTCAAATATTTACCTTTTCCTTTTTATATATATATATTTTTTTTTGCTTTATTTAATAAATTTATTTCTTTATTGCAACTCATATTCGCTTCTTGATATTTTTTTTGTCTTGTTTTGTTGTCTTGTTGTCAATGTATTATTTGTTACAACTTTCCTTTCCATCACACTTCTCAGTTAGTGGACATCGTGGAAGAAACTGAATGGCGCCTTTATAAATCGAACCACCCATCTTCACTGAACAGGCCGTGGATCCGCGATTGTTGATTTAAAGTTGTAAACATTTGTTTTGGTCAGTTTTGCTGTTGTGTTGTAAAAGGCGTTACAACCGCTCAAGGGGGATCCCATTGGAAGACCCTCATTGTATTGGTAAAATTTATCATTGAATAATGGCGTAGTTGTTCATACAAATGATGAAATTCGCCATGTATATGTCTACTTTTATTTATTTCATGTACATTACAACTTCTCTCTTCCTTTTATATTTTAATAAATACCAAATTTTCACGGAAGAATTTTCTAATAGTAATAAATCTATACCTCCTTATTATACGCGCCACTATGTGAATGCAACTCTTTTATTACCGCGATTCTCGGTCGCCGCTTTCTTCACCGCTCTCCTCGCCGCTTTGTTCGTCGCTCCAGTATGTGTTTAGCCTTAGGCAACAAGAGATTTAAGAGATTCAGGAGATTTATCTTATCTCTTTAAATACCTTTAGTCATTCGTAGTAATGCTAGTAATAACAATCGACAATCATAAAATATTCTATATATTAGATATCAAGGCCCATTAGCTCAGTTGGTTAGAGCGTCGTGCTAATAACGCGAAGGTCGCGGGTTCGATCCCCCCATGGGCCATTATTTTTGTTTAAGTTTTCTGTTATCCAATTAGCTTATTAATAATCCAAATGTATATGAATTTATTTTTATCGTATTTTAGGTCGTATCGTCAACAATTATTCAAAACTAAAAAAACAAACCTACCACCGCCAATAGACTCCCCAAATTTAATACCTTCATCATTGGATCTAAAAGCGTTTTTCGATCAAACATTTACGCCTCCAATCGATTTTCAAGATGCAACTGAAAAGGTAAAGGATGCAACCAACCCTTCTCCTGACGAAACGAATTTAGTAATAAACGACTCTAATTCAGAAGATGATGTAACTATAATACCTAATAAAGATTCATCCCCAAAAAATAAAGACAACAACGACGTGGTTGACCTTTGCTCAATAAATTTTAACGATTTTGAGGAACCAATGTCTATTCCAAAAGCACGTGATAAAAATACGAGTAAAAACAATGCAAATAAGGACATAAACTTAAGTATAACTGAAAGCGAACTGCTGCTATTAGTAGAATCTGAAAATATAAATAGCGAATCTTTCCAACATGTTATTACAAGTACACAAAATAGCATTAAAAGGAAAAAATTTGAATCATTGGAAATATCACCGATTCGAAGCGAAAAAAGAAAACGAAATTCCTTAGATTTAATTAATAAATCGAAATGTTCACCTTTAAGTATTGTAGTTTCTCAAAAACCCTCAATGCCTGAAAGTCGGTTTTTATCGTCGCGTAAACAAAAAAGTATTCTTAGTTTTGTTAAACCAGATAAAATCGATAAAAACGCAACTATTGTCTCAATAGGATCTTCGCCGTCTTCATCACTTACACCAACACCATACGTTTGTTGTACTCGTTTAAATAGAGAACAATTGAAGTTCGTTGTAGAATTAACAAAAAAGAAATTAATCAAATACAGCAATAATTTTACTTCGAATATAACTCATATCATTTGTACGACGAATGAGAATAATTATATTCATGACCATACTATGAAATTATTGAAAGCAATTGCTTATGGAAAGTGGGTTGTTAATGTTAAATGGATTCAAGATTGTTTAGCACATGACAAAATTATGCCGGAGGAAGATTACGAAGCTTTAGATATGTCTGGCGAACCAGGACCGAAAATTTCGCGGTTACATTTAACCGAGAAATTATTGAAAGGATTTAAAATTTATTTGGAACCTCCGTTCGCCTCGGCGAGTAAAGAAGAAGTTGAGGAATTGATAACTGTTTTGAGCGGGGAAGTTTTGACGAGTTTTCAAGATTTATTTGGCGAGGAAGGAATTCGGTTGATTGTTGCAGAATCTAATGGGACGCAAGATGATTATAAATTTGAAGGTAAATACTAATTTTTTTTTACTCATACACTAAATGTATTAGTTATTTCAGAATGGAGTAGAAAATACAAAGTGTTTGTTGTTGATATCGAATGGTTAAGTCGTTCAATTGGACAATACAAATTGGTTAGTTTAAGACCATTCGGGTTATGTTCCGATGATAACATTCATCAAATGGGTTACCCAAGAAATTTGACGATTGAAGCATCTTTTAGTTACACACAAAACGCTGTGGCCATTAATAAGTAATAATAAGTTCAAAACTAGATACATAGTGTGATACTCATTATTATTTAAAAAAAGTTACAATTATTTTTTGATATGTTATAACAAAATATATATTTTTTTAAAATGTTTTTATTTAGTTTATATTATTTATAAAACAATTTATTTAACCGTAATTGAAATAATTCGTATGTCATCATAAGGTTTGTCGGTTTTAGCGTTCGTTTTAACGTTACTTATATTTTGTACAACTTCCATTCCTTTAAAAACTCTGCCAAACACCGTATGCTTATTATCCAGCCAAGGAGTGGGAGTTAGTGTTATAAAAAATTGACTTCCGTTCGTATTTGGTCCTGCGTTTGCCATTGAAAGTGTGTAGGGTCGATCGTGTCTTAAATGAGGTCTTAATTCATCGTCAAATTCGCCACCCCAAATACTTTCACCTAAAACAAAGAAAATAATATTATTTACTCACACATAATATATACATATACAGCACGCATCATATGGAATTGCCTAATTTAAAAACGGTTTGAGATATCGCCATGAGCTGAAACACAGCGATTTTTATTTTTTCTTAACCCAAATAATTGAACATAAAAAATTGATTATCACTTTTAGATTTTCCGCAAAATTGCTCAACTGTGTTTTCATGATGTTTGCTTGTATCGGCGTTGGAACAACGTGGTTCTGGTGCGCTATAAAAATCAATTAATTAAGTACCGTAGAATGAGGTGAACTGATGGGTGAATAGAAACAGAAAGTAGGAAAGTTTTTCATAATTTGTTAACTTTTAAACTAATAAAAAAAAGTTTATTTTGGTTGCGTGAAAATGATGTATAATGATGGAAACCAATTGAAGACCTAATTATTATTATTATTATTGCTGTCGGGCTGAGGAGGGCGGCCCCTCTCGTTACCGCGACCTATAAGATCTATTGTAACTTTAGCCCTCCAAAGGTTTAGACCTTATACGGTTGGTTGAAATTGTATTCCGTCGGTATAAGGTCCGTTTTAATTTCAATCAGGTGATTTAGACATGGGTCTTTGAGGATCTCGAGGTGTCCTCTGAAATTACCCTGCATCAACTTGAGTGAAGAAACTGTTTTCAGTGATAAGGCACTTAAGGGTGCCTCCTTTTGTATATATATGTGGAGCGGTGTGAGACCAAGTAGGGCTTCCAAAGCAGCCGTCGGACAGGATCTCATTGCACCCGTTATGTTAAGGCATGCTAACCGCTGGATTTGTGCCAGCTGTTGTTGAGCTGTCTTATGTTTTGTTTTTGGCCACCAAACCAATGAGGCGTAGGCGACCGTGGGTCTGATTATTGCTACGTAGGCCCAATGAGCCATTCGTGGTTTGAGACCCCAGTTCCTTCCTAGGAGCCTGCGGCAGATCTGGTTTGCCATGATGGCCTTTTTCCTCACCTTGTCTAAGTGTGAGTTCCAGTTTAGTTTACTATCAAGTATTACCCCTAGGTATTTAGTTTCTGTTTTGAGGTTAATAGTTCTGCTTTCAATGGAGGGTGCTTTTATTTGTAGCTTCCTTCTCCGAGTGAAAGGGACTATTTCGATTTTATTGGGATTGATGCTGAGCCCATTGCTTCTGCAGCAAGTACTGGTGAGTAGTAGGGCTTTCTGCATTAGCTGAGTTATGATTGAATCATATTTACCTCGGATTGTGATTACCAGGTCATCAGCATACCCTTGTATCTTAAATCCCTTTTTAGTTAGGATGTTCATCAAGTCATCAACTACCAGGCACCATAATAGAGGTGATAGCACTCCCCCTTGGGGACATCCTCTTAGCGCCTTTATAGTCAGCGACTCGCCTCCCAGACTGGCTGTGATCTGCCGACTTTTCAACATGGCTATACACCACTTGATTGTCGACGGATGTATGTCTTTTGCGTTTAAAGCCTTCTCTATGGATTCATATGAGGTGTTATCAAACGCACCCTCTATATCTATGAAAGCACAAAGGGCTATCTCTTTGGTTGCAATTGCCTCCTCTAAGGTGCTAGTCAAAGCATGGAGAGCGGTAATTGTTGATTTTGCTTTCTGGTAAGCATGTTGGCTAGGGTGGAGTGGATTTGTGAGAAGCACTCCGTTCCTTAGGTATTGATCGATTACCTTTTCCATCCCTTTGAGGAGAAATGAAGTTAGGCTAATTGGTCTGTACGCCTTGGGGTCCGCGTTTGAACGCCTACCACCTTTGGGTATGAAGACCACCTTTACTTTCCTCCATAGAGTGGGTATATAGCTAAAGCTGTAGCTAGCTATATATAGGGATATTATTATTGGGAGAAGTTCTTCTAAGCCTTTTTGCAGAAAGATAGGCAGAATTCCATCTCCTCCAGGTGATTTTAGGGGGAATTGGGGGAATTGAAGACCTTACGGCAACAACGGTACAAGCCACATTTTTAAAAAAAGTGAGTTATTTAATTTTTTTATATCAGTAGGCTATGACTTTTACTTAAAAAACAAAAACTTCCGATAAAAAAACGTTGACAGGTTCGTAAATAGAGAAAATCGTTTTTACATTAAACTTAAAATACAGTTTTTTTAATGTAAAAAGGGTACAAGCCGTATTTAGCGTTATTAAATTAAATTATGGCGGCGTCAAACAGTTTTCCGACTCAAAAAAAAACGTTTCACAACGAAAACTCAGAAAGTGATAGTGACTTAGACCTCGGGTCTGACGATAGTGCAAATGAAACTTCTTCAGACGAATATAGACAGGTAAGTTTTAAAATATGTGGCTTATTCCCTTCTTCAGTTAAATTAATGTGACTTATTTTATTTTTTTTTATATTTAAATTACGATGTTATATTTTCATAATGCAAAAATGTTACATTTTCCTATTCTTTGGTTCAAAATGCTTTAAAAATTATACAGGGTGATTCTCTACCGATGCGACAAATTTCGGCAGATGATTCTCTGGCGAAAATTAATGTCAGTTTCTATTATGAACCATATGCGCCTTCGGCACCCCTGAGGAGCTACGCCCCTCTAATTTGGTTTTAATTTTTTGCTCGGAAACCATAAGTACCTTAGGAATGAAATTTGGGGTAGAAGTTCAGCTCCTAATAGGCCACGTTTTGAGCCATTTTTAGCTTTTAATCTTGCCCTCAAGTTACCAAACTTGACTACCACCTTCACTTAACTTCGGCGGTTGTAGTTACGTTTGGTAACTTGAGGACCAGATCAAAAGCAGAAAATGGGTCAAAACGCGGCCTACTAGAAGCTGAACTGGTACAAAAAAATCATTCTTAGATGCTTATGGTTTCCGAGAAAAAATAAAAACCAAATTTTCTTTGGGGGACCGTAGGTCCTCAGAGGAGCAGAAGGCGCTTATGGTTCATAATAAAAACTGGCCTTAATTTTCGACAGAGAATCATCTGCTGAAGTTTGTCGCATCGATAGAGAATCACCCTATAGATACATAATATATTAGTAATAATTTTAAGAATAATAATTTAGTAATAATATTGTGACTTATCCCTTTATGCCTTCGAAAATATCTGAAACTACTTAGTACTATTTTTAGGAAAATGGTTTTACTAAACTTGAAAAGGTCCGCGTTCTTTAAATAAAAGAATTTCTTTTCACACGCCACCTAAAGCTATTCCTTCAAGAAAGCGCAAGGCAAACTTTGCAAGGCAGGTTAGAAATAAAAGAAAGATTAAACGAAATTTGGGTCACAAATATGTGAATAAACGACAAAAGCAAGTAGCTGAACGAGAACTTGGACCTTCGTGCGACTGTCGCCGAAAATGTCGAAATGCTTTAGAAGGAAAAGAGATGCACATTTTCAACACTTTTTGGGACTTAGCGGATTACAACAAACAAAATATTTACCTTTTTTCGCAAATGAAATCTGTACCGAAAAAAAGGTTATACCCTAAGAAAACAAAAAAAGAAGTATCGTCACGCAAAGTTACTATACAATACTTTGTAAAAGTTAATGGCGTTGATGTCAAGGTGTGCAAGCAAGAATTTCTTGCAGTGCATGGCTTACAAAAATCAAAAAAAAGAATTCAGCTTTTGTATGAACAAATTAGCAAAAGTGACCAACGTGGTAAACACCAGAACAGGGCAAATAAGATTAGTTAGTGATGCTGATCGTGATAATGTGAAGGCACACATCAATTAGTAGACAAAAAAATCCTGATAAGGTGTACATAGATCAAGACTTATCCATTTCTGCTCTGTACCATGATTATTACCTTGAATGGTGTGAAGACAAAGGTTTACATGCCGTAAAAGAAAGTTATTACAGAAACGTGTTTTGTAATGAGTTCAATATTGGATTCAAACTCCCTAAAACCGACACTTGCAAAACATGTGACTTTCTCAACATACAAATAAAACACGCTTTGAGTAAAGGCGAATTAGCAGACACCTTTAAGACTGAACTTGAACTACATCATTGTAGGGCAGAAGAGCTACAAACAAGTCTCAAAGAAGAAATAGAAAAAGCTAAAAACACATGAGATACCCTCGTCTTAAGTTTCGATTTACAGCAGGCTCTACCAGTACCAAATTTAACGGTTGGACCTGCTTTTTATCTAAGAAAAGCGTGGACTTACAACTTAGGAATACATGACTGTACACAGGAAAAAATCGTGTCGTGTAAAAATTTTAGAGTAGTTGGTAAAAAGAATTAGAGTAAAAATTGTAATATCACATGGTAAAAATAACTCTAATGTACACTATATTTAATATTAATATAGAGTTCATATATTATTCACTTAATAGAGTAGTTTTTACAGTTCTCTAAAGGAGAGTTCTTTTTTACTTATGTTAGTGAAGTTATGTAATATATAAAACATTAAATTTTACACTAGACGTGTACTTTTCCTTCAGGTACTTCGTAGGCACCGCACTATTTTGCTCGGGATTACTCGTCGGTACCACGTGATTAACATGTGGTGTGATACAGCTAAAGTTTAACGGCCATTTACTAAACGAGTCGGAACTCGACAGCGTCTCTCAGACCTGATTTACGCGATATAAAAAGAAAGAACGATTATTTTTATTTTAATTATGTTTGCCAAACATTCGTGTTGTGAAATTAGTGGAACTTTCGGAAGATTTTACGTACGAGTTCCTTGCAAAGATTGGTAAGTATGTACAACTATACATACAGAAAACTTATAGAAGACTCATTAGATGCAGTTTTCATGGTGACTCGGTGGAAACTTTAAAATGGATTAAGTATGGTTATATAAAAAGAATTTAATTTTTTTTAAATTTAAGATATAACAATATATTACAAGTAAAAATAAAAAGAAATATATTTATAATTTTAATTTTTATTACAAACCTAAAACCTTCCTAAAAATATTCTATACTTCCTATTAAAAATTAACACTAATAAGTGAAAGATACACACTATTTAGTGATATTTTGTCACTTAATAGAGTAAAATTAGAGCGAATTTTTAATAATTTACACTGATTAGATTAGAAATGTATCTAATTAGAGTCACGACAACATCTAGTTAGATTACATATAATACACTGTTATAGAGTAACGATTTTACACTATTTAATAAACACCATCTTTCACTATTTAGTGTATAATTTTAATCTGTTCACCTACACTATATAGTGCAAAAAAATAACTCTAAATATATTGGACCGATCTGAACCATGTTTTAGAGTTGATTTTTACTCTATATTTTTTCCTGTGTATAGAGGATAAAGGATATATGTACATGTGGCATATATCCTAAAATAAAGTAAATTGCTAGCATTTTATACAAACATTTTAAGAAAAATTGCAATGATCAGTATACAAAGCTTATTGTATATAGCGATAATTGCGCAGGTCAAAATAAAAATTGGACCATTGTTTGTTTATGGCAACAACTAATACGAGAAAATTCTTTTAAGAGCATAGAGCACAGATTTTTAGTAGTCGGTCACACGCATCTTCCATCTGATCGTGATTTTGCAGTTATAGAAAAATACAAGCGCAACTATTTAAAACAAGTATATTGTCCTGAGGACTGGTACCAAGCTGTTTTAAAAGCAAAAAGGAAGAATCCTTTCAATGTTATTATACTTGAACAAGAAGACATTTTATCTTTTAAAGACCTACAGATGAAAATAACAAAAAAAACTGCGGCTGATAATAAGGATAAGCTGAATTTCATTAAAATCTGTGCTTTTAAATTTGTACAAGACAATCCAAATGTAATGTTCTTTAAACACATTTGGAACGAAGAATATAAAACAGTAAATATAGGTAAAAGAGGTATAAGAAGATCTGTAAATGGGTAATTCTCACAAAACGTTAAATTTTATTGTCATTGATCAATATAAATTAAATAAAAGATATTATCATAAAAACAGAATTGTCACAATTTACTACACACCAATGACTATTAAGTCCATTTGATTTTTTATTTAATATTAAAATTTTAGAAAAGAAAAATTAAGTTTTACTTGTAAAATATCATTAGAGTGGACGTCCCTAACCTTACTTTATAATAAAACACTTATTGTTTTCCCTAGTAAAAATTTTGTAAATATCTTATAATTACACATGCATAGCTTAAGCATATGTACAGTTATTGTAGTATTAATTTCATAATTTCATATTTTCAAATTTTCAATAAAATGACTTTGAACTTCTGTCCCTGATTTCTTCCATCATTAGAGTGGAAAGAATTGAACATCTAATATACAGAGAATATTTTGTTTTTTCTAGTTGGCACAAATTACATTGTAATTTCATGCCGTTTGACTTTTATTTTATGTTGACATATTGATTTTGACAGTTGTTCAGTGATAATTAAAGGGTGAAGTTGTGTTGCTAAACAGGTAAGTACATCAATGCAGTAACATTAGAGTGGGTTTGATAAAATCTTTAGGTGTACAAGGAACTAAGACATTATAAGATGAAATCGTGACGCAAATTGTGCGGTACATTCAAGTATATTTCATTCAAAAAAGCTTAATTAGTTTACGAATTAAAAAATATTTTAAATTAAAATATCATTAGCGTGGATTTTATTTTTATTGTTTTTAACAAAGTTTCATCCATACTAATGATAAAAATCCAATCTAATGATTTATATTTTATTTTTGTTAATAAGGAACATGGCCAGAACAAAAAAAAATTCAAGCGAAGAAATTCGAAAGAGAAAGCGTGAGTGTGAAAAGAGAAGGCGTGAAAAAATAAAAAACAATCCTGAAAGAAAAAAAATCGAACAGATAAAAAAGCATGAATTATACAAGAATGCAAAGAAAAAGGGAATAGTTAAGTCTATAAAAGACTTATCAAATCGTGAAAAACGTGTTCAGAGAAAGAAATGGAAAGAAAATTCTAAGCGATACAGAGAAAAAAGACAAGCTTTGAAAAACTTACGAAAAAATACGCCACCTACCAGTTCAGATACAGGCACATCAGATGAACTAGATGAAGATAATTCTCAGGTGGAAGCAATTAACATAAATGTTGAAAATAATGGAAATGGTTCGTCCTGCTCATTTAATAATAAATCAATATCTACGAAATTAGGTACAACTATAACTAAGGAAAACAGGAATCCTCCAAGTAGGCAAAAAACTCAGGGCAGAAAGGTAATGTTGAGGAACCGTGCGAAATGCTACAGAACATTAGGAAAAGTCAGAAAAGAAAACAGTAACTTGAAACGGCAGTTAGACATGTATAAGAAAAAGTATTATAGATTGAAAAATAAATCGAAAACAGAAAAGGATACGCCAAATTCTAACGTAAATAAACTTCTCAAGGGTGTAAAAAATGTTCCACAAGAAGTGAAAAAACATCTTTTATTTGGGGAGGTTATAAAACAAGAGTTAACAAATAATTTCCAAGCTTTGACGGATTGTAAAAGAAAACAAGCATTCGCTAAAGTTATCAAAGGAAAGATGCTGAAAAAATACAGACTACTTAAATTTGCAAGAAGTTTTTTACCCTATTCATTGTGGAAAAAAACAATTACACTCAGACGATATATTGTGTTACAACCGCAAGAATAGACAAAAAACTCCAGAATTGAGAAAACTTGTAGGAAAATTTTTTATTGCTGATGAAAATTCAAGATTAGCTCCAAGAAAGAAAGATACTATCACAAGAAACTTACGAAAAAAACAAAAACGTTATTTAAATGCAACTATGAAGACACTACACAAACAATTTAAGAAACAACATGACATTTCTATTTCTTATTCCACTTTCTGTAAACTGCGACCATTTTGGGTAGTTCCCCAAAAACTAGCTGAAAGAAATACATGTTTATGTGTTCTACATGAAAATATGAACCTACTAATACAAGCACTATGGAGGGTAAATATCCTAAAAGAATCGTCTACACAAAATGTTCTTTGTACAATGTGCTGTGACAACAGAAAGGAAACATGCTTAAATCGTACCTGTCAAAATTGCAATACAAATAAATTACTATTTAACGTTCCTCCTGAGAAGTGGAATATGTCATATCCTTATCAACAGTGGACAACAAAACAAGAAGAACGTGTTAGCGAGAAAACTAAAAAAACGATTTTAGTCCAACGTACATTAAAGCAAAAGATGTACGCAAAACCACATGAAATAATTACCAAATTAAATATATTACTTCCAAAATTCATAAATCATAAATCATAGTCTAAATATACTACACCAATTTAATGAAATAAACGAACTTAAACGAAATTTACAAGAACATGAACTCTTGTTGCACATTGACTTTTCTGAAAATTATTGTTGTAAGTATGCCGAAGAAGCACTTTGGTGCATCACGCGAGCAAATCACGTTACATACAGGAGTTGTGTACTACACCAAAGAAAAACAAGGTTTTTGCACTATATCATCATCCCTTCGTCATGACTCATCTGCGATAGTAGCACATTTAACACCAATTATAAATCACTATGTAACAAAGTATGAAAGAAAAATAACAACCTTACATTTTCTCTCTGACAGTCCCAGCACTCATTATAGAAATAGGAAAATGTTATATTTTATTCAAGGATTATTGCCAAAAATGTATCCCGAAATCAATTACATATCTTGGAATTTTTCCGAAGCAGGGCACGGAAAGGGAGCACCAGACGGAATTGGCGCTACAATTAAACGTTGTGCAGATAGATTAGTTTCTTGTAACTGTGACATTAATAATTTTGAAGTTTTTGTGTGTAAATTACTGCAAGCTATGTTGAAAATCCACATTGATGTAGACGATATTGGAAAAGTAGACAAAGAGCTTCCTAAAATTATAAAGAGTGCTAGAGGAAGCAAATTTTTCTAAATAAACTCAGTTGTTACCATTGTGAATTTGGTACAGAATGTGTACATGGGAATACGTATACTGATATAAGTATGTTGTCAGTTAAAAATTGCTAAAAAATCTTCTAATAAACAAACTTTGTAATTAATAAATAAATGTTGTTATAAAAATGAAATTTAAAATAAAACTTTGTTATTAATAAACTATTTTTTTAAATCAAATAAGCATTTTATATAATTACCTTAAGATAATCATTAGAGTGGATCGCTCGTCATTAGAATGGATTCGAAATTTTGAAAAACCCACAAAAACAAAAAATTTTGCGCGTTAAACTACCAGCTAATGATTAGTACACCTTCCACTTCACACAGTACTTTTTTCATAATTTCTAGTTAACTTTGAAATTAAAATATATTTTCGCTCCACATTTTAACGTTTCATGAGAACGACCCATATATGTTAATAAAAGATTAAAAAAAAAAAATATGATGCTCCCATTCAATTAAACCAAAAGAAACTATCCAATCTTTTCGCACTTCTAAAGTATATACCTCCGATTTATCAAAATTTTTATAGGGAGATCGGTGTTGGTGAAAATAATAATGTAAATAGTGCACCGACTATAGATGATGACATAGAACATTTAGACAACTTCAGCGACATTGACGACGAAAAGTAAAATAAAATTCATCTTAATTTATTAGAAAATTTAATAATGTTTATTGTGTGTTATTTTTTGTTTTTTTGTTTGTTGTGACTATTTCATGAATTAATTGTGTCTTATCTAGTTATTTTTATTTCAAATTTTCACTTATTTCAGACTCTTTAGTGTTGCCATTATGAATTTGATGTCTTAGGTAATAGCTACTGGACTACCTTCTCGACTTATCATTTTTGAATACATTTTCGTGTAATAAGGGTCTAAGTCACACTATTTTGACATAAATTAAATTTTGTCATTGAAAGCGCTGTTTTTCAAAAAAAATCTTCAGTTTTCATCGAAGAGAAATAAGCAAGTTTCAAATAGTAAATGTTATAGAATTTTTATCTTACTACTTATTATTTCAAGATTTAATTACAAATTAAAATGTTAATTTTCTCAAAAAGTTAGTTGTGTGGCATGTACCGTTGTTGCTCTAACGTCTTCAATTGTAGTCTGAAAAAAAATTAAAAGAAGGTTGACAACAGTCGTTTATACACTTCAAGGTAAACGTCAAAATTTCTTTTCAAAATATAGGTTAGAAAACTTAGTTTGTTTTGGCAACAAAACAAAGGTAAGATTTATTATATTTTAACTGAGGTACTTCCATTGTATACTATTAATGTTGCTTACTTAAGTGATCACGTAATAATAATTTACTTCATTTTCGAGAAAAAAATTATTTTGTAAAAAATTTGTTGAGGGGGGGGCAAGAGGTACAAGATTCAATAGAAGCAAAAGTGGGTGGTTTGAAGCATCTACATTTGAAGATTGGGCGATGAAAATTGCCATTTCACACCTGAGAACACTACCAGGAAAAAAATTCTTAATTGGAGACAACTTGTCAACCCACTTTTCGACAAATATCGTAGAAAAATGTAGGCAGCATAATGTATCATTCATCTCCCTACCGCCCAATTCGACGCAGCCTTTAAATGTGTCTTCTTTTCGCCTTTTTAAAGCAGCTTGGAGAAAACTACTCATTGGGAAATGTCTTCAGGAGCAAAAAAAGGATTTTCATCTTTTGAAATTACTTTTTGACGAAATCAAACCAAACGAGGCAACTAACATAATTTCGGGCTTCAGAAAAGCTGGGATTTATCCTCAAAACAGGCAAGAAGTGTTGAGTCGTTTATCATCAGAAGAAGACCAAACGGGAGTTTTTCAAGATGTGAACAACTCAGTAGTTTCCTAGTTGAAAAATTAAGCCGGCAAAGAGAAGAATTAAATTAAATTGAAAGCCGAGAAGAGCGTGGCATTATCAGATTTTAGACTCAAGAAGATGATGTATGAAAAATGAAGTAAATAGTGATAAAGCTGGGCCGTCATTTTTTGAGACCAAAAAAGAAAACCAAACCAAAGATAAATTTTCAAAGGGAATTCACAGAAATGGAAGATTTTTTGAAAACGTTACACACATAACCAAAGAAAATATTAAGAGCAACACCTGGCTGGTCGTCAATTTTCCAGTTGAAGGAAAGGCTAAAAAATTTAAGTACAGTAAAGACCGGTTATAACGAGTATGCTTTATAACGAGCAAGCTTCCAAGTCCCGTGAAAAATCCTATCCTTACAATGTAAAAATCTCGGTTATAACGAGAGCTCGGTTGTAGTTTTGCGTGTTTTGTACCGTCTATAACGAGCGAATGACGTAAAAATCTGGCGACGTCGTGACGCGCCATTTAGGCACCATGGGCAGTTCGGTTTATCGCTAGATTTACGTGAACTTGTATCTATATGTCGTTACAAAAATCCTCATATTAACAACTTAGAATGTATTGAACTTGCGTATTTGCCGCGAAATTCAACTTCCGTCTTACAACCGATGGACCGAGGCATAATTAAATCAATGAAAACGTTTTACCGACAAAAGTTATTGTTCAAGTTAGTAGAAGCTATGGATCTGAACGAAAAATTAAAAATCGATATTTTAGATGCCATAATAATGCTAAACAGAGCATGGATAAATGTTAAAAAAGAAACAATAATGAATTGCTTTCGTCATGCATTCGGCAATCTTGCATAGAATATGAAATTCCCTTAGCTCAATTAATTACGTGTATCTCTGTTGAAGAAAATCTTTCTAGTTGGGCAGAGAAAAACGGTTTGGAAATAGACGGTATCGATTTAAATTTATTTGCCACTATCGATGACGATGTTACTACTGGTTCCATTCTATCTGACACTGAAATAATGTCTAACGTGTTGAATAAAGATAATGAATCTGACGGTGAATCAGATGAAGAGGTAGAACAAAACATATCAAAAAATGAATTTTTAGAAGCATTTTCTAGGGTGACACGTTACATTGCAACCAAGTATGCGGACAATACTGAATGTATGTTCGCATGCGATACAATAAACAAAAATATTTGCCAGGAATTATTACATAAAAGCATAAAACAGAAAAACATCCGAGAATATTTCAATAAAAATTAATTTTAGATGTTTTGCGATAGTTTTTTCAATGCTCATCGTTAGGTAGTAAATTAATAAGTAAAAAAAGAAAAAATTTTTTTAACGATGAATAATGTTTATTATTTAAATTCGGTGCGACAATGTTTCGATTGCCTAGCAATCTTCGACGGGCACGACTAAAAGTACAAATATATGGTTAATATTTAAAATTATACAGATAATTATTTATAAATACCGTCAAAAGGATGAAAAATACAATATAACATTATAACAAATGGCGACAGCGAAACATAGAATCGGAAAAAACAGGTACTCACACCGCTCATAAATTTTGGCAGACTGAATAAATGTTCAAAAAAGAGTAGCGCGTGCGCGTTTAAACAGGTGGAGGTGGTAAAGTTACTCTAAAGCAATTGACTAAAATGTTAAATTTGATTGACATATTTAAGAAAAAATCTGTTGTTGTTGATGTCTGTAAGATCATTTAGAAGAAGGTCGCTATATATGTTGTTATATTTATGTATGAACATTTCCTCTAGAAGATTTAGTTCTTTAGACTTTTTAGTAAAATTATTTCGTTGTCAATCTTATGTTTAGTGTCTTGTATATGTTTATATATTGCAGAATTTTCTCTTGATATATGTTCTTTCATTCTGGTTTTTAAATTACGGCCGGTCTGTCCTATATAGAAAGATTCACAATCAGTGCAATTGATTCTGTATACGCCGCTCAATTCATCTTTAATGAACTTATGTTTGTTGTTTAAAATGTATGTGCTTATCTTATTGTTTGAGGTATATGCGGGGATAATGTTAAATTTATTCAGATTTTGTTTAAGTTTATATTGAATTGTAGGTATGAAAGGGACCGACAAATATCTGAACTTCTTTGTGTAATGTGGGAAGATGAGTTTGTTAATGTGGGATGCATGAGTTTTGTTGTAAATCCTTTGTATGTCTGAGATATCGTATTTATTGTTCAAACCCATCTTTATGATTATTCCCATTTCGTTAATATAGTCATTTTCGTGTAAGGGAACATTAAATATTCTATTAAATAGAAATCTAAATGATGCTTCTTTGTGTTGTAAACAGTTATAAGAGTGTTTCGGAATTATGGTGTCAGTAGCAGTTGGTTTTCTGTAGATCTTATAAGATATAGAATCATCAACATTATCTCTCTTGATGGTCAAGTCAAGGAAATTTAGTTTACAGTCGTGTTCGATTTCTGTTGTGAATTCCAAGTTTGATATGTTATTAAAATGTTGGTAAGGGCTAGTAACTTGGCGTTGTTACCCTTATATAAGATGATAATGTCATCTACGTATCGGCCATAGAATATTATGTCTGACACAAAAAGGCTATATCTATCTGAAAAGAGCATCTCTTCGAAGTGCTTAATATAGATGTCGGATAGAATTCCCGAAATTGGGGAACCCATAGGCAATCCATTTTTCATTTGATAAAAGTTCTTTTCAAAAATGAAAAAGTTTTGATCACAAACCACTTCCAGAATATTTATAAAGTTGTTGATTTCAATTATGTTAAGATTTAGTTCGGTTTGATGTACAATTAGGTGTTTTTTAATTAAGGTAATGGTATCTTCTACGGGTACGTTAGCATAAAGATTTTTTATATCGAAAGAGATGAGTCTATATTTACTTGTTATTTTCAAATTATTGAGTTTATTGATAAGTTCCAGGGAATTTTTTATATTGTGTTTTAGATGTTCATGAAATATATTGTAAAGATATCTTTGAATTATTTTAGCGATTCTATTAGTTGGTGTGTTGTTGTTACTTATAATCGGTCTTATGCTTTTTTCTTTTTTGTGTAATTTGATAAGGCTCTTTAGTGTGGGTACAAGTGGGTTCATTTCTATGCTATTGAAAGGGGGTAATGTTGAATTTATTTAAGCACGGTTGATATTCTTTGATAAGTTTTTTCAATTTATTATTGAATGTTGTGGTTGGGTTTCTTTTTATAAGGGAAATGTTATTTTCGCTGAAGAATTTTAGTGTTTTGTCGATATATGTTTGTCGATCTAAAATGATATAACCCGCGTTTTTGTCTTCTAACGTCACTATTAAGTTATTATTAGAAATGGTATCTTTTAGAGATTCCAGTTTGCGACGATTTGAAGAGGTGTATTTGGGTAAATTATGTGAGGGTTTAATATTTTTTATTAGGTGATGATTATCCTGAAATATCTGTTTGATGTTAGGGCTATAACTTAATTGAGATTCGATTTTTATAGCATAGGTGGCGGGGTCGGTAGTCGTAGGTAGAGAATATTTTATTTATCTATATTAAGCACTTCGAAGAGATGCTCTTTTCAGATAGATATAGCCTTTTTGTGTCAGACATAATATTTTATGGCCGATACGTAGATGACATTATCATCTTATATAAGGGTAACAACGCCAAGTTACTAGCCCTTACCAACATTTTAATAACATATCAAACTTGGAATTCACAACAGAAATCGAACACGACTGTAAACTAAATTTCCTTGACTTGACCATCAAGAGAGATAATGTTGATGATTTTATATCTTATAAGATCTACAGAAAACCAACTGCTACTGACACCATAATTCCGAAACACTCTTATAACTGTTTACAACACAAAGAAGCATCATTTAGATTTCTATTTAATAGAATATTTAATGTTCCCTTACACGAAAATGACTATATTAACGAAATGGGAATAATCATAAAGATGGGTTTGAACAATAAATACGATATCTCAGACATACAAAGGATTTACAACAAAACTCATGCATCCCACATTAACAAACTCATCTTCCCACATTACACAAAGAAGTTCAGATATTTGTCGGTCCCTTTCATACCTACAATTCAATATAAACTTAAACAAAATCTGAATAAATTTAACATTATCCCCGCATATACCTCAAACAATAAGATAAGCACATACATTTTAAACAACAAACATAAGTTCATTAAAGATGAATTGAGCGGCGTATACAGAATCAATTGCACTGATTGTGAATCTTTTTATATAGGACAGACCGGCCGTAATTTAAAAACCAGAATGAAAGAACATATATCAAGAGAAAATTCTGCAATATATAAACATATACAAGACACTAAACATAAGATTGACAACGAAATAATTTTACTAAAAAGTCTAAAGAACTAAATCTTCTAGAGGAAATGTTCATACATAAATATAACAACATATATAGCGACCTTCTTCTAAATGATCTTACAGACATCAACAACAACAGATTTTTTCTTAAATATGTCAATCAAATTTAACATTTTAGTCAATTGCTTTAGAGTAACTTTACCACCTCCACCTGTTTAAACGCGCACGCGCTACTCTTTTTTGAACATTTATTCAGTCTGCCAAAATTTATGAGCGGTGTGAGTACCTGTTTTCTTCCGATTCTATGTTTCGCTGTCGCCATTTGTCTTTTGTTATAATGTTATATTGTATTTTTCATCCTTTTGACGGTATTTATAAACATAATTATCTGTATAATTTTAAATATTAACCATATATTTGTACTTTTAGTCGTGCCCGTCGAAGATTGCTAGGCAATCGAAACATGGCACCGAATTTAAATAATAAACATTATTCATCGTTAAAACAATTTTTTCTTTTTTTAAAAATTTTTTCTTTTTTTACTTATTAATTAATTTTAGATGTATAATAGTATAGATGTTTAGTTAATTAGTTTTAGTATATTCGGTAGTTGTATCTGTCTTAAACAATAATGTTATGAAAAATTGCAAAAACATGATAATGTATTTTTTTGTTTTTACCTTTTCAATCGTATACTTTTAAAGCAAACAAAATTTCTCATAGTGATTAATTTCTGATAGTGAATAAACAAAAATTTCATTGTAAAAGTGCAAAAACAAAAAGATTTTTTTAAGTCGTTGTTAAAATTGCTGGTTACTACTTTTTGCACAACTATTAAAATTTATGTTACATATTACGACAACCTTGGTTATAACGAAGTACCGTCTATAGCGAGCAATTTTTTCGGTCCCTTGACTGCTCGTTATAACCGGTCTTCACTGTATTACATAGGTCAAGTCAGAAAGTCCCTAAATAAAACTGAAGACTGTCTAACTGAAACTAACTGTGATGAACCTGAAGACTTTGAGGGAAGCTCTGCCAGAAAAAAGGTTTCAACAAAAGCCAACAACTCGTATGAGTTTCCTCCTGTTCCAGATATTGCATATTTTTGCTATAATCAAGTTGTGGGAAAAATTGAACCAGTCAATACTAAACAGAGAAGGTTGCTCTGTTTTCCCATAAAACTCGATTAATTTTTTTTATTAGGTACCTAGTCTAAAAAGCCTAGTCTATTCAGAATTTAAGATTTTATTTATACTATAATAGCTAGGTAGGTACCTACCTATTAAAAAACAAGAAGACTGTTTATGTTTTAACTTTTTGCAATTAGATTTTTGAAATAGTTCCTATGTTTGCAATATTTTAAATAAATACTTTTGTTTCTTTAAATCAATCTCTCAAAATTGGATGCTTTTCTATTTATATAGTGTTTTTGGAAGTTTCTAATGTAAACAAATGTTTTACGGTAATCTAAGCCCCCACTGTAAATAATAGGATTAACCTCAAGCAATTATAGATTAATTTATCCGGTCATAATAAATGTTACAAACAGCCGGGTATACCGGCTCTTAAATGAATAATCAAGTTATAGATTCGCCATCTGTAGCAGATGGCGAATTACAATCATCAGAACACGGGTTTGGTCCACCACGTCAATGAAGACCGCCCCGTTAAAAATACTGAAAATACACGTATTGTTAGCGTTATCCAGGATGCACGACGTGAACGTGATAAGGTTCTCATTCTAATGGGGTGCTTTTTGAACATGAGTCCCCTTGCCTCTCACGAATCGGGGTGCTTTTTGATCTATACTTTAAAATTAGTACAGCAATGTGGAGAGTTGTTGTTTGTTATCGTAAAGAAATGCTGCGTGCACATTGATATCAAACACCAAGCACATTTAATTATTGCAATATCAATGCAGAGTTCACACAAGTTATTGCAGTTTTTGAAACAGCAGTATTAAAGACTGTATTTTGAGGATGTTGTTCCGTAAATATAAATTTACATCTTAATTATACAGCATAACAATGGCAGAAAATTGTCTTAAAAAATTCTCCAAGACCTAAAAGTATAAATATTTAGCGGCTGAATGAATCCAGTTATTCTAGCGGTAATCGTAAAAATTTGGATATTTTTATTGTCTCTATCAATATTGAATGTAGGTGTGAATGTTTAAAAAAAACTACACAATTTGAAATGATGAAAGTGATATACAGGATGTATCTGAATGACTGCAACAAACTTCAAGGGGTGATTCTTTAGTGAATTTTAAGGGTACTTTGATATATGAACTATGGGCGACTTCGATTCCCTAAGGAGCTACACCCCTCCAAAAATGGGGGAAAATTTTGGTTTAATTTTTTTTCTCAAAAATCATAAAAGTTAGGAAAATGAAATTTGGGGAATATGTTTAACTCATAATAGGGCACGTTTTGGCCCTATTTGTACTTTCAACCGACCCTTCTAAACTACTAAACGTAACGGTTCCGTCCAATCGGAACAGATGGCGCGTCTCAGACAGGACGTCGCGCCTTATTTCTTTATGTAGGTAAGATAAAGGCGCGACGTACTGTTTGGGACACACAATCTGTTCCGATTGGACGGAAGCCCGGTCACTCCGCACAGCTTATTTCTGTTTCTCTTTAATTTGTAATTCCATTAAATCGCTCTTAAAAAATTAGGGAGCTCTAATTTTGAAAAACTGATAACGGAATCCGAAAACTAACGTTTTCGAAATAACCGCATCCTACTAAACCGCGATTTTTCGCGAAACTATATGGAATATCGAAAATATCATCCCTTGAAGTTTGTTGCAGTCATTCAAATACATCCTGTATAGAAGGTGTTCTTCTTGAGAAACTATCTACAATCAAGGATCTGGGAGTTACTTTTGACGGCAAATTGTCTTTTGTACCGCACATTGAAAATATTGCATCCTCTGCAGTGAAGACGCTTGGTTTCGTTTTGCGCAACTCGCGTGCCTTTTCTGACATCGTTGTGTACAAGTCCCTGTTTTTGACCTTTGTATTGTCCAAATTGGAATATGGTTCTGTAATTTAGTCGCCACAATATGTATGTTATTAGACTTATATTGGAGAGAATTCAGAGGAGATTTCTCAAATATTTGTCTCTACGCTTGGACGGATCATACCAGGATCGTGGAACGGGATACGCATCCCTGCTGCAACGTCACAACTTTTCTGCCCTAGTGTATCAATATTTTACAGAAGTTTGTGCAAGGTAAATTGGATTGCGGTTGGTTGTTATTGCAGATCACCAATGAGTTTTATTTGAGGAATTGCAGATCCGCTATTTTAGTCAACTTCCCGGTGCAAAGGATGCGTAAACTAATGAACAATAATAGTGTAGGAGTGTTTATGTGAATTATATTTGTTTTATAGCATGTGCTATTGTAATATTGTCCTGTAATCGATCTTTATTGGCCAATAAAGTGAATTATTATTATCATTATAATAGGTAGCGTACAGAATGTGCAACACTTGGACGTTATTACAGAGAAGAACTTAAGGATTAAATAACAAGACGTAAAAAAATCTAAAAAAAGCGAGTTGTATTCAACAGTTAAGCAAACCGGCGAGACGATAGCAACAAACCACTCAGCAACAAACTTTTTCCTTTATATTTCCCCCTACTTCTAGGGCCCATATCTTCGTTATCTAGAAAGATACCGAAAAACTAACCACACGGTTGGAAAGCTTGGACTTTTCTCTATCATAAACCGAGTTTTCGTCCGCCGATATGTTGATAATAAGAGCAAGAAAAAATAAGAAACGTCTCGCTGCATTCAAATTACCTCAAAATTATCAAACTTCACGGCCTTGTGCAGCCGTTACCAGATGGAAATTCAATAAATGATTTACATATTCGGAAAGAACTGACCTTTGACTATCTTATTCCGAGTTTTCGTCCGTCAATATCTGTAGGCGTCTGTAAAAAAAACGCTCCTGAAAAAGAGCCTACAGTTGGCAACAAACTTTACCTTTGAATTTCCATCTACTTTTTGGACAGATATCTTTGTTATTTATAACGCTAGCGAAAAACTAAGTACACGGTTGGAAAGCTTGCTCTTTTCTCTATCTCAAACCGAGTTTTCGTCCGCCGATATGTTGATAATAAGAGCAAGAAAAAATAAGAAACGTCTAGCTGCATTCAAATTACCTCAAAATTATCAAACTTCACGGCCTTGTGCAGCCGTTGCCAGATGGAAATTCAACAAATGGTTTACATATTCGGAAAGAGCTGACCTTGGACTATCTTATTCCGAGTTTTCGTCCGTCAATATCTGTCGGCGTCTGTAAAAAAAACGCTCCTGAAAAAGAGCCTACAGTTGGCAACAAACTTTAGTTTTGTATTTCCATCTGTATACTTTTCGGACGGATATCTTTCTTATTTATAACGCTAGCGGAAAACTAAGCACACGGTTGGAAAGCTTGGTCGTTTCTCTATCTTAAACCGAGTTTTCGTCCGCCGATATGTTGATAATGAGAGCAAGAAAAAATAAGAAACGTCGCGCTGCCACGAATTTTTGCCGCGGCTAAACCACGCTTGGGTCAATAACTCTCTTATATGACGGGGAGAAAACTCTAGAACTATATTCATCTTATGGGAAATTTTCTGCTCTTTTCATCGGTATATAACACATCTCAATCACACGTTTGCACAATCGTTTTTCAGCCCAGCAACAAACTTTTCCCTTGTATTTCCGTCTACTTTTCGGGCCAACATTTTCGTTATCTAGAAAGATAGCGAAAAACTAAGCACACGGTTGGAAAGCTTGGTCTTTTCTATATCTTAAACCATGTTTTCGTCCGCCGATATATTAATAATAAGAGCAGAAAAAAATAAGAAACGACACACTGCATTTAAATCACCTCAAAATTGCTCCACTTAGGCTGTGTGCAGCAGTTATCAACCTACCGATAGCCTACAGACAACCTGCAGGTAGCAGAACGCAATCACTTCTTATCCTAACTTTCTTATTTGATGAAGGAAAAATTGGGATAAAGTTTTACCCGAGAGAGAATCCTAACTTCATTTCATGTTGACAGATAATTTTTCATTCACTCTTAATTTATTTAAAATCATTTAAAAACATATACATAAGTACGAAGGCTTTTACGGCCGGTGTTAATAAAATGTTTGACGTGTCGGATGTCATATTGCAACCTTCTTCAGAAAACAAGTTTGAAGCGAACCCGAAAGTTTCTAGTTCTAGGTCTAGTGTTAGTTCTAGTGATAGTGCTAGTGTTAGTTCTAGTTTTAGTTTTACTTTTAGAAACATGTTAAACTGTTCAAAACGGAAAGATTATTTCATGTTACACCTATATTATCAGAATCTGAAATTGTGTTTTGATGGTTTTCAATCTGGTAACGTTACCAACCTTTGCATTTTAAGTTATTTAGTTTATCAATTTAAAAAACTCGTATGCAAATGCTTAAGCGAAGTGCGTCGCACACCCTTGGAAAGAGCAGAAAATTTCCCATAAGATGAATATAGTTCTAGAGTTTTCTCCCCTTCATATAAGAGAGTTATTGACCCAAGCGTGGCTTACCCGCGGCAAAAATTCGAGGTTTAGGTAGTTCATAGTCAGAAAAAAGGATTGTGTATACGTGTGATCACGGTGTTTCACACATCGTTGGAAAGAGCAGGAAATTTCCCATAAGCTGAATATAGTTGTAGAGTTTTCTCCCCGCCATATAAGAAAGTTATTGACCCAAGCGTGGTTTAGCCGCGGCAAAAATTCGTGGCAGCGCGACGTTTCTTATTTTTTCTTGCTCTCATTATCAACATATCGGCGGACAAAAACTCGGTTTATGAACAAGCTTTCCAACCGTGTACTTAGTTTTTCGCTAGTGTTATAAATAACAAAGATATACATCCGAAAAGTACATAGATGGAAATTCAAAGGTAAAGTTTGTTGCCAACTGTAGGCTCTTTTTCAGGAGCGTTTTTTTTTACAGACGCCTACAGATATTGACGGACGAAAACTCGGAATAAGATAGTCAAAGGTCAGTTCTTTCCGAATATGTAAACCATTTATTGAATTTCCATCTGGTAACGGCTGCACAAGGCCGTGAAGTTTGGTAATTCTGAGGTAAATTGAATGCAGCGCGACGTTTCTTATTTTTTCTTGCTCTTATTATCAACATATCGGCGGACGAAAACTCGGTTTATGATAGAGAAAAGTCGAAGCTTTCCAACCGTGTAGTTAGTTTTTGGCTATCTTTCTAGATAACGAAGATATGGGCCCTAGAAGTAGGTGGAAATATAAAGGAAACAGTTTGTTGCTGAGTGGTTTGTTGCTATCGTCTCGCCGGTGTTAAGCAACGCAAAAATAAGTGCGCAGAGATATTTTAAACTCAAAGGAAAGGTTTGAAAAAAGAGTAGATATGTAAAGAAATCACGAGAAAAAAGACAAGAAGAAATGTGGAGAAAGAAGAAATAAAATCCTTCTATGAAGAAATATTCATACTAAAAGTATTATAACATGTTATATTTTAGTTCCATTAAAATAAATTGTTGGTCTATTTTACAGAACATCTAAGTGATACCTCTAACATTTAATAAGTAAAAGATGTTCATAATTACAATTTTATTAAACTATTTTCTAACTTACCTCCAGTTCCATTTCCTGTTGGATCCCCAGTTTGGATCATAAATCCTTTAATAACCCTATGAAAGATATGCCCATTATAATAACCATTTTTCGAATGAACACAAAAATTCTCAACACTTTTTGGCGTATCTTTAACAAACAATTTACAATGAATATCACCAAAAACAGTATGAATAACAGCCGTTTCATATAATCTTTGAGTGGCCGGTGTATCCGTAGCAGCAAAAGTATCTTCTTTCGACGGTTTCTCATTAAAAACATCGCGATCCTGACCAGAATTTTGCGGATCATCCGGATCGCGTTTCGTAAACATATAAAATCGATTCTTTTTATAACCGGTGCAAATCAAAGTTGGATCCGGTTTAATTGCATCCAAAGTGGGGTTATTTGAAGCTTCAATTTCTAATGTAACCGCAGCTTTATTTCTTTTCGCCGAACCTTGATACAAAGCGATGCGAAGTAATCGTAAGTTTTCGTTTTTTCCGATAATTTTAACGCATTTATTAGTGAATATATTAATGAGTTTAACACCTAAAAGTGTTGGATATAATAAAAAGTAACCGGTTGAATCAAATTCGATGTTGGATAAATGAAAATAATCGGATTTTTCTAAATCTCTTTCAACAGCCATTCGCCGACCAAATTCCATGTTTGGAAGTTGCTGGGTTTGTTGTTGAAGTTGAGTAAATCGCGGTAAAGTTTCGTCGTAAACTCGAATTAATTTACCCGTTAAAAAATTAAAAATTCTTACTTTACGGTCTGTCGAGATTGTTGCAAACTTTAATCCGTCCTTGCTAAATGATAAACCCGAAGGAAACGTTTTATTTTTTGCAAATTCAAACAAATCCGTATCTAATTTGGAATCAAATTTAACTTTTTTTGATGGAAAAACGAAATCGTTTCTCATCCCGGACCAATATTCTAAAATTCCATTCTTATCCACCGATATACAAACATCGAATTTTGGGTTAAAACGCATCAAAATGACGGGTTTTGTATGAATTTTTTCTATTATTTTAATCGCGTGCTTCATTTCTCGACTATCATAAACAAAAATTCTTTCTGATTCCGAATCGCTTACTGCTAAGGTTTCAACGGCATCACCTGATGTGTGAATGAACTCAACACAACCCGGGATATAGTCAACTTTTAACATATTAATCATATCGAAATTAACGACGTCAAAAATTTTTAAAGATTTATCGGACGAAGCTGAACATAATAGCGAGCCTTCTTCGTTTGCGGACATCGAGACAACAGGACCTAAATGACCACGAAAATGTTTTACAAACTCTATACCGGTTTCGACTTTTTTCCAAAACTTTATATGACCATCGCAGCTTCCGGTTAAAATAAAATCCGTATTTGTAACAATGCAATGAGTTATAATGTCACGGTGCATAAAACTTTTCTCATAGAATTCAGCCGTTGGCAAGTTTTCCAGATAAAGTGCTTCATGAGGAAGGATTTTTTGCTTTTTTATTGGGGGTTGAGCTGTTTCATCCTCACTTGAATCTTCACTGTGAGATTGTTTTTCTTCTTCTTCACTCATGGTTATTATTAAGTACTAAAACAAATACATCAAATACAATAAACATTTTTAACATTTAGAATACTTATAAATTACAAAATAAAACAAACCTTTAATAAGACTGGACGAACTTAACCTCACTTTTATAAATCATAACAAGATGTCAAAATTTGGTTAAATAAATTAAAGTGAAGTTAGCAACGAGTTTTTCTGCAGTGTAGAAAAGGTTGCATATCTCTGAAAATAGATATTAATTTTTTATGGACGTTAATCCACTATTTTGTAAAACAGTGTTAAATTTTAAAATGTTGCATCTATTATACATAAATTCCATGTTTGGAAGTTCTTTTACAATATTTGGAGAATATTATTGTGTTACCACTTGCAAAAAATTTTATACATCGTAACATTACAATTATGCAAAGTTACAATCAAAAAATCATAAATCCGAAATTTAAAGATTCAAAGAAATGGTCTTCGGTACATTAAATACTAAATGAATTTACTGTAAATTGATTTCATTTCATGGTGATATCTTAATTCGTTTTTTAGATACGATTTTTTTAAGTTTACATTCCATATCTACAAAATCAAACATCAAACATGCAGAGTTGGATTTAAAAAATCATAACAACGATGTTTATGAAGAATAAGAAATTATTTATAATACATAAAATCTTCATCAAATTTACTTTAAAATGATATTTATTTCATGATAATATCTCCATTCGTTCTTGAGATACGATTTTTTCAAATTTATATTGCATATCTACAGTATGTCCCCGGATCGAGTTACAAAGAGGAAAGAAATTTTTGTTACTAATTTTTCAAACTTATATCAGTACAAATAATGCGTCGGATATGTTCAAACTAGTAAATCGCATGAATTTTATACTCTAACTATAAAAGTTAACTAATTATTCCAATTTTTATGTAAAAATTGGACGTTTTTCTAAATTGAAATTGAAGTTCAATTTATATGTAACCATAGAAACCATAACAGTTACAACTTATGTTGGTGTTATTTATTAAGTTTTTCCATGCGATGTTAACCGTGAAAGAGAGAATGGGTGGTATGAATAAAAAGCGAGCAAATGCTCTTAAGTATAAGCAACAGCTATAAGCTTATGCTGAAAGTAAAAGGTCCGAGTATAAGCATTTGCTCCGATTTGTATAAATAATGATTTGCTTTTACTTATGAGCATCTGCTTATATCAAATGAGGATTTGCTCGTCTAACTCGTCGTGACTTGTATAAATCGGTGCCGCAGTTGTTATACTTACGCTCTTAGTATTTGATGTTTGTGTTTATTTACCTAACCTAACATACTGAATTATACCCTTAGAAGTTTAATGCTTTGTATAAACCAGTAATTTGTAAGACAACAATGTCGGCAGAAGAAAATGGTGACGATGTATCAAGCAACAATTTGCTAGTAGCATTGCAGTTGCAAAAAAAGGCCGGAAATTCTATGGAAAACACAAATTCCGCAGAAAAAAACATTGAAAGATGAAGCCTTGAGGCAATCAGTTCTTGAGCTAGAACGTCAATTGGGAAAACCATTAACCTCTTCTCAATTGATGAAAAAAGTAAACAATATGAAAACGAGGCTAAAAAGCAAAGTGGACAAAAACAAAACCGGGAATAAAAAAATCGTTTTATGCCAGTGGGAAAAAATTTTGCACGAATTAATGGATGGAGAGGATAATCCGACTATAAGCAAAATTCCTGGTAAGTATGTATTTTATTTAACTTGTTTATATTATACAAATATATGTATCGCGTATATATTCATAAAACTTTGTTAAAGTTAATTCTTTACATAACTTACCTAACTAGATGTATAAAAAATGGCACTTTGAAACACTAAAAATTTGTACGAAATATGAAATAGGTAGTTATTTTCATTCATAATTTTAAACTAATGGCTAAATATGTTCCGTTTTTATTATAGGAGCAAAAAGTATTGGACCTCCTACCACCAAAATAAACAAAAACAACGAAGATTTATCATCTTCTATATTGCTTGAGTCTGAGCAGACGGATGAATTTAGTCCCCAAATAGCTTCCCTTGTGCCACCTCGACCTACAAAACATCAAACGAAGAAGAATTTAGAAACATATGAAACAGAAGAAACTTCCAAACTCACTACTCAGGAATTGCAACGATTGGTACTTATCGAACAATTGGAGACCACTCGTGTTCAAAGGCAGTATTATCGAGAAATGATGCAAAAATCCAATACCGGTCGCTCTTATTATGAGCCTGATGGAAACGAAAACGATAATGATGTACCTAGGTACGCAGTGCTTTAAAGAAATAATAAATTTGGTTTAGATAGATACTTTGGTACTAACAATATGATATGATTCCATGCAAAGATTACATTTACAAAACATGTTTTTTGTTAAGGGATATTTGTTATTTTTATAAAATGATTTTTCTTAAGGGCTATTGTAGGAAAAAGACTTGCCATACAAGAATTTTATCTTTATTTCATATAATACGTTTTTTTTCTGAGTTATTGTAGGAATTAAAAAAAACATTTCATACTAAGAATTTTCTCTTTATTTAACATAAATAAAACATTACATTCTTAAGGGTTATAATTTGTACCAGAAGCATTTTTTTTTTGTTATTGTTGTACGGCGCATAAAAATATTTTTTTGTATATTTAAATTTGTAAAGCATAAGTATTTAATAAAAATATCAATATATATGTTTTTTATTTTAATTATTTCAAACTCTTATAATACACAAACTTCTACCTCAAATTCTGTGTAAAGATAACATCAGCTATTTCAAGTCTTCGCTCTCTTGCACGCTGAAGAAGACGATCTTCTTCTAATTCATATTCTTCGCCGTTATTGAGATTTTCTTCATCATCATCATCTGGAAAATCTGCATCTCCTAAATATTTGGCAATGTTGTGTAGTACAATGCAACAAACAATAACGGAAGGGACTCTTTCCAATTTAACACGGCACATATATTTTAGAATTGGAAATCTTCGCTTAAGTTGGCCGAAACATCTTTCGATAATCACCCTTTCTTTCTTAAACAATCTGTTGTAAGTTCTTTCAGATTCGTTATTTGGGTTCCGAAATGGTGTCATTAGCCACGGTTCCAAACCATAACCGTCATCTCCTAATAATATTGCACCAGGGAATTGTTGCATAATCAAACGTGTTTCAGAATTTCTCCAAATTCTAGCGTCATGCACAGAACCCGGCCAACTTGCATCAACACTAGTAAAGATTTCTTTGGAGTTGCACGTTGCTTGCACATTTAAAGTCGCCAACCCCTTTCTGTTGATGTATTCATCACCGTGATGGATAGGTTTCAATATTTGAACGTGTGTGCAATCAATTACGCCTATCGCACATGGAAATTGAAATGTCTCCTGCCACCTCTCCTGTGCTTCGTTTACTTGGTTCAACGTTGACGGAAATTTGATCCATAAAGGAGCTTTTTCGAGTATTTTGTTAATCACGAACGTAATTGTTTTTGATACTGTCGACTGATGAATTCTCAATTCTTCAGCAACACCAGTTTGGAAACCAGGATTGGCCATATACCGTAAAAATATCTTAATTTTAAGGTCCGACGAAAGAGCACCTCCTCTTCTTTCGTTGTTTTCGCCCATAAAGTGTGTTGCAATGTAATGCAAATTTTCTGCCTCAAACCGGTAAAGTGATTTAAAATCTCGGTTATCAGCTCCTCTTCGTACTTTGTAATGTTTTTCTGCCCGTAAATTAATAAACTCTGCCATTATTACCGACCACTGAAAGGGTGCATCTAGTACTGAACTAGATGCACATTTTATCGAGCATATGCTCAAAATGTGAAGCAAAACCTCCGTTTTATTCATATCAATCGGAGCATATGCTTAAAAGTAAGTAGATGCTCATGCTCAGAGGAAAGTGTTGAGTAAAAGCTTTTACTTACATTTTTATTCATAAAATATGTAGCAAATGCTCGAAATTTTGCGAGTATAAGGTTTTACTCTCCTTTATTCATACCACCCAATGAATCATGTTTTCGTGTACACAGGAAAAAATCGTGTCGTGTAAAAATTTTAGAGTAGTTGGTAAAAAGAATTAGAGTAAAAATTGTAATATCACATGGTAAAAATAACTCTAATGTACACTATATTTAATATTAATATAGAGTTTATATATTATTCACTTAATAGAGTAGTTTTTACAGTTCTCTAAAGGAGAGTTCTTTTTTACTTATGTTAGTAAAGTTATGTAATAGATAAAACATTAAATTTTACACTTAGACGTGTACTTTTCCTTCGGGTACTTCGTAGGCACCGCACTGTTTTGCTCGGGATTACTCGTTGGTACCACGTGATCAACATGTGGTGTGATACAGCTAAAATTTAACGGTCATCTACTAAACGAGTCGGAACTCGATAGCGTCTCGAGACCTGATTTACGCGATATAGAAAGAAAGAACGATTATTTTTATTTTAATTATGTTTGCCAAAATAAAACATTCATGATGTGAAATTAGTGGAACTTCCGGAAGATTTTACATACAAGTTCCTTGTGAAGATTGGTAACAATGTGCAACTTGGTGCAACTATACAAATAGGAAACTTATAGAAGACTCATTAGATGCAGTTTTGATGGTGACTCGATGGAAACTTTAAAATGAATTAAGTATTATGTTTGTTATATGTATATAAACAGAATTTAATTTTTTTAAATTTAAATTACTTATAACAAAATATTACAAGTAAAAATAAAAACAAATATTTTATAATTTTGATTTTTATTACAAACGTAAAACTTCCCTAAAAATACTCCACTTCCTATTAAAAATTAACACTAATAAGTGTAAGATACACACTATTTAGTGATATTTTGTCAATTAATAGAGTAAAATTAGAGCGAATTTTTAATAATTTACACTGATTAGATTAGAAATGTATCTAATTAGAGTCACGACAACATCAAGTTAGATTACATATAATACACTGTTATAGAGTAACGATTTTACACTATTTAATAAACACCATCTTCTCACTATTTAGTGTAAATTTTCAATCTATTCACCTACACTATATAGTGCAAAAAAATAACTCTAAATAAATTGGACCGATCTGAACCATGTTTTAGAGTTGATTTTTACTCTATATTTTTTCCTGTGTAGTTATACAAAAATTCCACAATGATGAGGACATTGAACTCTGAGCAATTTCTCTTATTTTGGGAGGTGTACATGAAACATTTTTGTCAGGTGAATACATTTTGTGTTTTGACAGTTTCTAATTGTCAATTCAAATTTCTATTTTCAAGTGTTCCGGTGTTACCAACTGCTACATACCTATTTCCCTACATTGCCAAAATTTACTTTATTTTTGTTAAAAAAAAGTATAAAAACGCGAATTACAAAAAATAGCATAAAAAACACGTTTCATAAGACTTAAAGCACTCATTCATTAAAAAACTCGTGGCTTCGCCACTCGTTTTTCAACTTGAATTCGTGCATTTCAAACGTGTCTTACGAAACTTGTATTTTAATATACTATTATTTACGACTGCTTGGATAAATCGTCATTACCGCACTCATTTGAGGTGATTTGAGTTACATAATGAAGTTCATTACCGCACTGGTTTCATTACGTAACGCATTTTTAACCTAATCAGAACAGACTTAATTTATTGAAACGAGCAACAATACAAAAGAAAAAGTGTTATCTACTTACAGAGAAACAATACTATTTATTATAAACATTAATTGTTATGTTTTTACATTTCAAAACACTTATTCCAGATGAGTAAACATGCTGTTGAAACTGACAATTCAAAATTGTCAACAATCATTTCAAAATATTTTTATAAATGTCAAATAGACTTTTAAAGAAATTGATTTTTAGTAATTTTTAGCAGTCGTAGATAAAATGCTGTGTATCACACGTGGGCTAGAGCATAATTACAGTACTCGTGTGATTACACGACTCGGTCTACGACCTAATCGTGCAATTCTCCACACTCGTACTGTAATTATGTTTCTAGCCCACTTGTAATATAAATAACTATTATTCAATTAGCCATATTTTAATTTGATTTGTCCATATATTTATCACTAACATAAGTTGTAACTTTTATTTTATTTTATCGGTTTCTATAAAATTTTTAATTTAGGAAAAGTATAATTTTTACATAAAAATGGGAATAATTAGTTAACTTCTATAGTTAGAATATAAAGTTCGTGCGATTGTTGAGTGGTTTGAACATATCCGACGCATTATTTATACTGACAAGGGAAGTATCAGAACTGTCCCTCACCGATTTTGTTGAAATTTGGTATAGCGATAGTATGGCCAAAAATAAGGTTTACGTAATTTTTTATACGTGCTAATAAAGCCCCTGGGGCTAGTTATAAGGGTTGGAAATCGGGGCAAAATATATATATTCGCTTATAGGCTGAAAACGAAAATAGCTATCGAAATGTGGTAAATGTAAACTGATATTCATTTTCAAAGATATTCATTGATATATCACACATATATCTGAGGGCTTCCGGGGGTAAACTACCCCTAGTTTTTTGGAATATTTTAAAAACTACCCTGTCGATTTTGGCGATATTATGTGTCCTTATAGTACGTTTAAAAATATTAATGACGTGTTTTTTCTTATTTGCCTCTGACCATCCCCTGCAAAATTACGGGGTATGATAGATAACCCCTTTCCTTAAGAATAATGTGATAAATTGTTGCACTTTTGAACAATATTTTGAAGAAAACCATAAATTAGTTGTAAATTAAGATTTACGCAGTAAAATAAACCCTATACGACATTAAGGAGTGGCTGGGGTTGGTACCCCTAACCACCCCAAAAATTAAATTTTTTTGCGAAAATTTTATCGATTTTGGTTCAATTTCCTACTATGATTTTTTTATACGTTAGGTAGTACTATTGTAAGAACTTACAAGGGTTAGAAGTTTGGGGTAGAAAATATATTTTCTATAATAACTTTCATACTCCTACAGGAAATTGTTTTTTATCCTCATTCTATTTAAATAACACAAAAGTTAGGATAATTATACAAATATTTATTAATAATGAGTTAAAAAGTAACTGACAAAAGAATTGTTGACTATCACAAATTGTATTCTACGTTATTAATTTAATTTCTTTTTTTTACGTTTTTTATTTAATATATTGTTGGCAATAATGAAAATCATGGAAAAAATGTTTTAAACACAACGATTGTTTACATCATGCACAAGTTATAACAGCTATATCATCACAGATATCGCACGTAGGTTTTTCATTGGAAAAGCAAACCACCACGGGATTTTCAAACTGTTCTGGTCTCTCCTCTATATATCCAGATGCAAACCAGGCGTATTTAAAAACATTAATGAATCGTGGGGAAGACAACTGGTTATGCGTTAAGGATTGCAATTTTAAAATATTATCTCGCGGATGCAAATTGACATCGTACTGGTAGAGAATAATTTGATCAGAAAATTTTCTAACGAAATTTTTCCATATTCTAAAGCCAAATACATCCAGGGGTTGTATTGTTGAATCCAGGGACAAATATTTAAACTTAACATCCGATGGAGTTACTTCACTAATAATTTCAGGGCAGTGGTCACTCCAAGAGTCCAGTAATAGTAATGATTTGGGTCCGGTGTTTGGGAAATAGACATTTTGTAGCCAATTTTTCATATGAGCAGAAGTCAGTTTACCAGACTTTGATGCCAAAACGAATATGTTATCTGCTTTGAACATTGTATTTATTACCCTCAAATTTAACACAACTGATAGAAACAATGATTAAAATAAATTAAATTAAAAAAAAACTAAACTAACAATGTAGAATACAATTTGTGATACTTAACCATTTTTTCAATTGCTTTTTAACTCATTATTAATAAATATTTATATAATTATCCTAACTTTTGTGTTATTTAAATAGAATAAGGATAAAAAAGATTTTTCTGTAGGAGTATGAAAGTTATTAGCGAAAGTATATTTTCTACCCCAAACTTCTAACCCTTGTAAGTTCTTACAATAGTATTACTTAACGTATAAAAAAATTATCGTGGTAAATTGCACCAAAATCGACAAACAATTTTCGCAAAAAAATTAAATTTTTGGGGTGGTTAGGGGTACCAACCCCAGCCACCCCTTAATGTCGTATAGGGTTTATTTTACTGCGTAAATCTTAATTTACAACTAATTTATGGCTTTCTTCAAAATATCGTTCAAAAGTGTAACAGTTTATGACATTATTCTTAAGGAAAGGGGTTATCTATCATACCCCGTAATTTTGTAGGGGATGGTCAGAGGCAAATAAGAAAAAACACGTCATTAATATTTTTAAACGTACTATAAGGACACATAATCTTGCCAAAATCGACAGGGTAGTTTTTAAAATATTCCAAAAAACTAGGGGTAGTTTACCCCCTGAAGCCCTCAGATATATGTGTGATATATCAATGGAAAGCTCTTTGAAAATGAATATCAGTTTACATTTACCACATTTCGATAGCTATTTTCGTTTTCAGCCTATAACCGAATATATATATTTCGCCCCGATTTCCAACCCTTATAACTTGCCCCAGGGGCTTTATTAGCACGTATAAAAAAATACGCAAACCTTATTTTTGGCCATACTATCGCTGTACCAAATTTCAACAAAATCGGTGAGGGACAGTTCTGATACTTCCCTTGTGAGATAAGTTTGAAAAATCAGTAATAAATTTTTCTTTACTCTTTGTAACTCGATCCGGGGACATACTGTATACAATAAAACATTCAGAGTTGAGTTTAAAACATCATAACGACGATGTTCACAAAAAACAAGTAATTATTTTTAGTGCATTAAATCTTTATCCAAATTTGCTCTAAAATGTTCTTCATGTAATGTATATGTTACTGTAAAAACGTGAACTACGGTAAATCTAAGGTTTAACTAGTATATTTTAAGATTTGCCAACACGAGTTGGTAAATGTGAGGAATTTTTAAACAAGAAATAATTTTTCTGGGTCTTACCAATAGACTTTGGTACATGCTAAGTTTTATCAATTACAGTTCGTAAATGTTAGTTTTGAGAATAAAACAATAAATTCTTAATCATTTATTATAATAATTTATTACAATATTATTGGTAATGAAATTACCCATCTATCAAATCTTTACATTGCTTATACAGGGTGAGGCACGGAAACCAAGTGGTTTTGGAATAGTTATAAAATTTTTATTGAATTGGTATATTATTTTTATTTATTTTTTTGAAATTTATTTGTAAAAAAATCTTTATAAGTACATAGCATTTCATTATTATTCACTTTCGGAAAATTAAATCTGGCATATGATGACCGTTTTCATTGTTGAAGACGTTGAAGAAAATTGGTCTCCAATCTTTCAAGCAAGTCTCTATTGATTTGGGTTATTTGCTGGCGGATCGCCTCTTTTAACTCAACCAATGTACAGAACTTGTCCTTGTAAACATGTTCTTTCAGATATCCCCATAGAAAGAAATCACATGTGGACAAGTTAGGGCTCCGAGGAGGTTATGAAACAGGGGTCGAAGAATAGGCATTGTTGCTCTGGCGATGTGTGCCATGACTACATCTTGCTGAACCCACAAATGCTAACTATCAATATTCCGTCTTTGTAACTCAGGTATCAAAAATGTGTTCACCATGTTAACGTATCGCTGACTTGTAACAGTTACGGTAACCACATTTTCTTCGAAAAAGTAGGGAACGAACATTCCAAAGTTTTCTACCGCGTACCACACCATAACCATAACCAAAACAATCATACGCACTGTAACTGAAAGTGAAATGCTATAAGGCAACAAATGCAACACCTTGCGCACGGTCCTCTCCTCTATAACGACAGAATAACAGCCCTTCCAAGACCGCTTGATTCCCGTGCCTCACCCTGTACAGGGTGTCCCAATTACGATGTCCGCATAGGCTATCTCCGAAACTAAATGAGAAGGAAAAAAGTAGCTTACATGTCATGATCTTGTTTTTCGAGAAAATGCTAATGCCGAAAACTCCGAACAGCTATCGTCTTTTGTTTTCGCCCTATCGGCAAAAACTGAAAATTTTGCGAAAACGACAATAGCGAATATCTCACTTATTATCAAAGATGGAGTATTATAAATAAAACATTATATGGGCAACTTTTTACGAAGAATGCAGTGGCGTAGGTAGAATTTTTTTCCCATCTTTTATTTTCGAGATTTTAGACGTAACTTTATTTTTTTAAATGGAAACCATAGTTGGCTATGACTTAAAATAATTTGTTATTTTCTTCTGATAACAAATATATATAGTTTGTGGGGTATATTTCTTATAGTTATTGAATAATTAACAAAAATTCATTTTGTTCCATCTAAATCTAATGTATGTATTAAAAGTTAATGTTGCTATGGTGATAACTATACATACTATGATGGAATATAATGTATCAATTTTTTTTGTTCTTTCTAAAACTATTGTATGTATTTAAAAGTTAATGTTGTTATGGTGATAATCTCATGGTATGAGGGAAAGCATTGTTTCCAATTATTGGCAAAGTTTGTAGCAAGGACAGTAGAATCTACCAGGACTGCTACATCGCATTCTACGTCACACTGTTTACCACGCCTGCGCCTGGTAGGTAACTGTCTATGTTTTTAGAGGTTATATGATAGGCATTAATACGTCCAGAAACATAAAACTTCAAAACTAATATGAATACGTCTAGGATATAACCTCTAAAAACACACAGCAAACGCATAGACCATAACAACAGCTGGGCGTGGAAAATGGTGTGACGTAGTTTGCGGGTAGGCTGTCACAACAATGGATGTAGCAGTCCTGTTAGATTCTATTGTCCTTGAGTTTGTAGTAGTATTTAAAAATTCACTAACAACTCTGGCATTATGTGCTGGTGCTCCGTCATATTGAAAATATATCATTTGAGACATATTTAGTGGCAAATTGTCGACCAAAGGCTCAATGTGCTGCCGTAATATATTGAGGTATTTCCCTGAGTTTAAGTTTTTATGGTAGATACTATATGTCAAAATTCTATTATCTAAAAGGGCACACCATACATTGAACCCCAATCTTCTTTGAACACTCAGAGACTTCATCGGTCCAGATAACATTTTGAACAAACAGCAGATTATTTAATTTTTTTAAATATCATCTACAAAATTCTAATCTTCGATTGACATCTCCGGCACGTAAATAATGAGTTAGTCCCGCTTTGTATGGTTTATACTTATTTTTCTTTCATATTCGGGAGCAGCGGCTTTTGGGTCAAACGTCTTGTTGCAATTTCTCTTGCAGGTCATTTTGGTATGTTTTTGTATGTGGTTTGGGGAAGGACCAAATATCTATTATATTTTCTGCTAACCGGCTGAAGGTTCTTACATGCGGTTGTCTTCTTTCCGGACATCTTGTGAAATACATTTCTGCGGCTAACGTCGCATTCTTATCTGATAACATATAACATTCCATCATGTTACATTTTTCATAATTTTCGAAATTCATTGTAAAGTTTTATTCAGTTTTGTTATACTTTGACACTTAACATGCTGGTGCATCGTACCAGCACATAATGCCAGAGTTGTTGTCGAATTTTTAAATACAAACTTTGACAATTATTTGATACATTATATTCCATCATAGTATGCATGGTAATCACCATAGCAACATTAACTTTTAAATACATACATTAGTTTTAGATAGAACAAAATGAATTTTTGTTAATTATTCAATAAGTATAAGAAATATACCCCACAAACTATATATATTTGTTATCGGAAGAAAATAACAAATTATTTTAAGTCATAGCCAACTATGGTTTCCATTTAAAAAAATAAAGTTACGTCTAAAATCTCGAAAATAAATGATGGGAAAAAAATTCTACCTACGCCACTGAATTCTTCGTAAAAAGTTGCCCATATAATGTTTTATTTATAATACTTCATCTATGATAATAAGTGAGATAATCGCGATTATCGTTTTTGCAAACTTTTCAGTTTTTGCCGATAGGGCGAAAACAAAAAACGATAGCTGTTCGGAGTTTTCGGCATTAGCATTTTCTCGAAAAACGAGATCATGACATGTAAGCTACTTTTTTTCTATCTCTTTTAGTTTCGGAGATAGCCTATGCGGACATCAAAATTGGGACACCTGTACATATTATTATTTATTATTTGGTATTTTTTAACATCTTCAAAATATTTTTTAAAAGTAAAAATAAATAACAAAAATGAAATAGGGGAAATATGCCGATGATAGCCCCCTTAAAAATAATGCCTCAGAATTTTTATAATTATAAATATTTTGTAGATCACTCTACATTAATTTAATAATTTACTTTTCGACCGCATTTTTTCAAAACCATTTTGAGAGGTCCATCATAGGAGCATACATTTCTTTAATGGACCCCGGAGTGTTCCTATGTTGGACCACTTAGAATATTTATGAAAAATAATGAAAGAACATTTTGTTTCTAATATTTTATTAAAAAACTTTTATACCAAAACAACTTAAAGATCACATTCTTCAACACAAACCCCAAAATAAAGTCTAAAGTAAAATAAATTGTACCTACATAAGTAATTCTTTGAAATAAATAAAACATGAAAACCACAAAAGTCAACAATGCAAACAGCAAAATAGTAAATCCACTACTACTATGGACATTTATTGACACAGTTCACAAACGAACGACTTGCACTTAGGGCTATCTCCTGCACAAACATTTCACCAAGATTTACAGACTTGTCGCTGAATCCAGTTTTCCCTAGGATTTGATTGTGAATAAACTTTATTGCAATAAAGGCATGCGGCATCGTTCTAATTGTCTTCTTGCGGATATTGATTTGCAGACACTGTCGCCACTTGCAAAATTTTTATTATTTCTAAAACTTGTCGTTTCGCTTTTCTTGTACTAGTTTTTCGTAGTTTGACTGCCTTTTGACGACCTATTTCTTTAAGCTCATCAAGTTTTGGTGTAAAATTCAACGTTCCTGTTTTTCCACGTTTTCTACCCCTCTGTTGAATTGACTGAATATCAGCGACTGAAGGCGGAGGACAAATATCTTTGATTGATATATTAAGAGCTGATTCGGATGATACATTGAGAATTGGTGATTTAGTGTGTGTAGTGGAAGGTCCTGGCAAAGACAAAAAACTTTCATCAAATCATTTCCTTTGACACCTCGCTGATGAAAATCGGAATGGACAACAATCAAAAAGAATCCAACTAATAATTTTCACAAAATAACAAAACAAATACTCAAAGAAAATAAAGAAACTATTACAAGAATGATTGGCAATTATAACAGAACCCTACATATGAATCCCCGAATACTTCGACTATACGCATTACCTCGATCAATTCAAGTACTCATAAACTTTCGAAAACAATATTAAATTTTTTCAATAAGAATGTAAATTTTATACCTAAATATAGCATCAAAAACAGAACTCCTTCAAAATGATATCATTTGATATAACTAATCTTTACACAAATATTCCTATTTTGGAAACATTAGAACTCTTGGAAAATATAATCAAAAAAGAATTGAAAGACAAACAAGAAGCAGAAACTTTGCAAAAACTATTCAAATTATGCTTAGATCAAAATTTCTGTATATTTAACGATAAATATTACCAATTTGAAGATGGTCTACCCATGGGTTCCCCACTTAGCGGTTTATTAGCGAACATATTTATCGACAAGTTAGAATGTTATAACATCCTAAATAAAACCAACCCATTTCAAGAAAATATTGTTGTATGGATCAGATATGTGGACAATATCCTGGTATTCATCAAAGATGAACAACATATACCTAAGTTATTATTATTATTATTTATCATTTATTGCCACAGACAAAAATACAAAATTACATAAGATACACTTAACTTAAACAGTATCAGCAAATGGATCATTTTATCGCACAAGCGATCTCTGCCAAATGACCCAACAGAACAAACAAAAATAAAAATAGTATTTGCTGAATATGGCAAGTAGTGATAATTAGATATTATTAACATCACCAAATAAGATTAAGCAAGAAAAGAAAAACAAAGAGAAAAATAAAGAAAAGACACAAAAAGAGAGATAGACAGCGACTAAAAGAAACTAAAAGAATCTGCCGGATATCAGTTGCCAACAAGTGAGAGCAGTTGAAAAGAGGAAAAAAAGAGAAACACAAAGACCAAAGAATCAGGAAACAGCCAGTTGAAGGGCAAGCAAGTGGCTCTTTAAAACATGTCTAAAATTAGTAATTCTAGAAATATTACGAATTTCAGAAGGCAGTCCATTCCACAGCGCAATCGACTGTACTGTAAATGATCTATGATAAATTTCAGTGCTATGAACGGGAAATGTAAGAATAGTATCAGAACGTGAACGAGTAGCAAGCTCATGAGTTGATAATTGCTGGAACCTATCTGATAAGTACTTTGGGGTGCAGTTATGAAGGATTTTAAATAAAATGGTTAATAAACGAAAGGATCTACGTCTCTCACAGGTTAACATCTGAATGTAATTGCGATACGGCGTTACATGCTCAAATCTATTTAGGTCAAATATGAACCGGATACAATCATTTTGTAGCCGCTGCAATTTACTCAGAAGAGTCACCGAGAGATCGGGATAAACCACGTCCGCATAGTCAAAGTGAGGAAATATAAGAGAGTAACAAAGATTACGACGCACCACAGGAGGAAGAGAGCAGCGAAGTCTTTTTAAAGAGTGGAAGCAAGCATAGACTTTTCTGCAAACATGTTGAATTTGCGGTTTCCAAGACAGTGCAGAATCCATAAGGACTCCAAGATTTTTAATTGTGTTAGAAAACCGTATGACATTACCATCCAGCATCAGATCACTGCAGGCAGATGGATTAATCTTACCAAGTAATTGACGAGTTCCAAACACAATAGCTTGCGTTTTAACTGAGTTCAACTTAAGTCCGTATCTCCGAGACCAGTTCAAGACGTTAGATAGATCGTTATTAAGTCGCACAATAGCTGCCGGAAATTCAGCAACAGTAGTAGTAGTATATATCTGCAGGTCGTCGGCATACAAATGATAATTACACGAGATATAATTAGTAACACTATTAACGAACAAAGAAAAAAGTAACGGACCCAATACACTGCCCTGAGGGACACCACATTTGATTGCACAAGCAGAAGAAATTGAAGAGTTAGCGCGTACGCACTAGGAGCGATGGGAAAGGTAGGATTGAAACCAAGAAACACAGGGGGGAGTGAATCCGTAGGCAGAAAGAGACGCTAAAAGAAGGCTGTGGTCGACAGAATCAAAAGCCTTGCTGAAATCGAGCAGTACCAACACAGTAACACATCTGTTGTCGCAGGCATACCTAATATCATCAGTAACTTTAATGAGAGCAGTAGTTGTACTATGCCCACTGCGAAAACCCGATTGCAACTCATTGTGTAAATTAAACCTCTCTAGAAATCCTTGGACTTGTAAATAAACTAAGCGTTCAAGAGCTTTTGATAGTACGGATAAAATTGAAATCGGACGGAAATCAGTGTTACATGAAGAGGACTTGGATTTGGGTATGGGAACGACATGAGCAACCTTCCAGACAGAGGGAAATAAAGACCGCTCAAAAGAAAAGTTGAAGATATGAGTTAAGGGAGGAAGCACTATACCCAGGATAGGAAGAAGAAGGTTGAGACCGATACCATCAGAACCCACACAAGGGGACTTCGAATAAGTCAAAGCATCGCCTACTTCGATCGCGGTCACAAGCGTAAGAGAGAAGGAGCAAGATTTAAGAGAAGTAAGAATTTCATTAATTGTAGCCGCCTTAGTTACGTCATCGATGATCAGGGGAGGCTCTGCAAAAAAGTTTGCCATCGACTCACAATCAAGATCCATCTGGACAGACGGAGAATCAATCACTCCGAGAGACCTCATAGTCCTCCAAAATGTTCTGGGCGCGACTCCAGACAGCCTCTGGTAGAAATAAGATCTCTTAGCATACTTGCATTTATGATTACAGCGGTTGCGTAAAATTCGATAATTTTCCCGATGTACGTGAGAGTACGATGTACCCTAGAGGGTGTACGTTTAACTACGGACTTACATAACTGTAACGGAGTTACATAACTACATAAACGCAATATACCCTAAAATACAGTTTACGCTAGAATCGGAAGAAAATAATAGACTAAACTTCCTTGACTTCACACTATTTAGAGAGAAAAATTCAATAAAATATGAAATATTCAGAAAAACAACTTAGACCGATTCTATAATTCCTTATTTCTCGCATCATGATAACACCCAAAAATTATCGGCGTTTCGATCATATTTATTCAGAGCCTTAAACTCAAAATTAACTCAAGAATCCCTAGAGAAAGATGCATATAATACATGAAATGACCAAAGACAACTCCTTCCCAGAAAGACTAATTGAAAGTTTAATTATGAGAATACAGGAGATACACAATAAAAATAACATCACCACATTAAAAGAAAAGCCAGAACAAAATAATATAACATATAGAACTATTACATTCCCGGGACATCTATCACATAAAATAAAAAGAATTTTCCATCCTAATGACATTCAAATATCGATCAAGACTAAAAATACAATAAAAAACATATTATGCAATAATAAAGAAAAGACAGATATACTACAAGAAAGCGGAGTTTATCAGTTAAAGTGCAACACTTGTTCAGCTACTTATAGGTACAGGCGAAACCGGCCGAAACTTACAACAAAGAATCAAAGAACACAAAAACAGCAATAGGTCAAATTTTGGACGACATTCCCTATTTAATAACCACGATTATGATGAAAAGGAAGATGTTAAGTTATTACATAAACTACAAAAAAGCAACCTCATGGAAATAATCGAATCATACGAGATCAATAGATTCATAACGAATAATCCGGAAGTCATTAACCTTAATGAACAAATCATCCCGCTACGAAGACCGCTCTACACCTATCTGAGAAATCCATACCCGGAAAGCGTTGTTCCCGCTTTCGCTAACCAGTTATAATGTGTTTTAGTTTTGTGTTTTCGTTATTGTTCCCATAAAATCAAAACTTAATTATAATATGTTTTGTTTGTTAATTTTGTAGGTTCTAATTCTATTGAAGAAGGGCTTGTGCCCGAAACTAGTTTAGAGAAATACACATTCAAAAAAAAAAAAGAGGCATCACCAGAATATAATTTGTTTTTTGATCTTTCATATTATAATTATAATATTATAATACATTATACATTATAATTTCCAATAAGCTTACCATTCAAATTTTTATAAAACGTTATAAAAGTACAGCGCTAGCAAACCATCATTTTTTTATGACAGCTAAAACATTAACACAACTCCAGTATCCTTGAAATTGTCTTTCACGAAATATGTGTGGGTTAGTATCACTCCAATAAGGAGAGTTATGCCGGTTAAACACACCATTAAATCCTAAATGGAATACGGTTAACACTTGTGCTACGTAAACTTAAAATTATTTGTTTTAATACGATACGATAGTCTTTGTTTCTTCGTTTTGGTTTGGTTGCTTCAAACCAAAGCCAACTAATAATTTTAAATTTACTGATAACCAAGAAAATTTCATTTTTTTCAAGTTTCTACGAAAACGGTACATTTTAGATATAGGAATGTAATGACAAAATTCCCTTATTTTCCAACGTACAATACGGTGATGAAGGAAAAAATTGGGGTTGCCATTTAAAAAAATTAAGTTTTCGACTTTTCAAGATAGGGAAATTCGGCGCAAATTTCTGACCACTCTGTATATTTTTTTTAAAACCTTTCAATGGTTATGTAAGCTATGGGTCCTCTCTATACAAACCCTCAGAATATTTAGCTGGACTCGAGTCTAATTTCGAAAAATTATTTTTATTGTGAAGGGTTACATCTGCCAAAATATTCGAAAAAACTGAAATAATTTAAAAATGGTGCACTCTAGATATTTATATCAAAATTTAGCAGGGATCTCGAAAATTCAATAGAAATTGGTACATTCCATTTAAAATAACGAAGTTGGGGTCCATTTCCGGTATAACCAGAAGTTGGAGAAAACTGAAAATATTTTGGCTTAAACGAGCACCTCGGATAAACGCTATATGCAAATTTTCAGAAAAATAGTGTCAATAATTTGCCACGTACATATAGACTCAGCTCGTCGTGACAGACCCTGTACCTGTTATTGTTAGACCGAAACAATAATATAATATAATTTTGAATATGTTTAGAAAAAATGTTCAAGAGCACCTGCAATAATGCTTTTTGAAGGGAAGACGTTGTCCGCAAATTCGATGTGACGATATTGGTATGATGTGAAATTCTGGGTATTTTCTGCTGTTGTAATCAATATGGGCGTATTGGCGTTCGCCAATTCGCAAGGATATTGCCAAAGAAACAATATTTATAAGTGATAGGTTAAGTCCAAGGACAGTAGAATTTAAAAGTACATACTGCTAAATCTTACGTTCATCTGTCATCCAAAAAATGACGTCAGTAGTCAGTACCAGACCACTATGTCATACCACGTGCCACGCTCGGTCAGCTGTTGTTATTATAAGAAGTTTTATCGCAGATATATTTATATGTATTTATTTCTATAATAAATTGATTTTCAAATGACTTTTTAACATTTACCACAACTATGTTTTATCAATTAAAGTTGATATTTATACAGGGTGATTCATTAGCTCTATGACAAACTTTGGCAGATGAAAGGTGATGCGATTCTAAGGAAAAAATGTTATATGAATATGGGTCCGATTCATTTTGGTTAAAGAGTTACAAGCCTTTGAAAATTTTACACAGTTTAATAGGCAAATGAAAATGTAACATAAAAAATAAGTTTAAAAATTACAAAAATTGTTCGAAATGTCCGCCTTCAGCTTGAATGCACGCCTCACATCGACGAAGTAAAGATTCTATCACACGACGTATGATATTTGGATCATTCCGTATGCTATTAGCTGCATCTTGAATTCTGTCCAGTAGTTGCTGACGGGTAGTAATTTCTACATGGTACACAAGCTGCTTCATGTGTCCCCAGAAATAATAATCCAGCGGATTTAGATCTGGGGATCGTGGTGGCCAGACTACTGGACCTCTATTGCCAATCCATTTGTTCATGTAACCAAGCGATAACTTCTCTTCCTCGATGTGGTGGTGCACCATCGTGCTGATACCACATATTTTGAACGATGTTAAGTGGTACGTCGTCGATAAAATCGAAAAGGTTATGTCCCAAGAAATTTCTGTACATATTTGCATTTAAGCGTTCATTTATCACCCATACAGGTAGCAAAGAATTGTTAAAAATGCCACCCCAAACGTTTACACTAAACCGTTGCTGAAATCTTCCTGGTCTAATTGCATGTGGATTTTGCAAGGACCACACATGTTCGTTATGATAATTATTTATGCCGTCCCTAGTGAAACACGCTTCATCAGACCACAGAACTTGGGAAATGAAGTTATTATTTTGAGCATGTTGCTGAATAATCCAGTGGCAAAATGCTAAACGTTGCTCAGTATCTCCAGGATGTAATGCTTGAACATTTTGGCGATGAAACGGATGTAACATTTCTCGATTCAATACACGCCATACAAAACTTTGGGATATTTGTAACATGCTCGCTATACGGCGAGTACTAATTGAAGGGTCGTCAAGTACTAAATCAATAACACGTTCTTCATTTTGTACATTCACATCATGGGGACGAACGGAATGTAGTGGAGCGGGGTTACCTGTTTCTCTCAGTCTGCGAAATGATGCACTAAACACTGTATGGGCAGGTTGTTGTCTATTTGGAAACCTACGAAGGTATTCTCTTGCTGCTTGCCGAGCGTTTCCGTTACAAAGCCCGTATACAAAAATAATATCTGCATATTCTTCAGTCATAAATACATGCATTTTCGTTTTCGATCAAAACTCTGACAATTATAAACTTTGAAACACACAGAATAGAGTAAATTGAAATGTTTGACATAAAGAACTCAGTTTTGTTATCACAGCCAACTCTGTATTTGTGTTTCATAATTATTGTTGCGATTGTTGCAAATCTTTACTTCGTCGATGTGATATGTGATATGAAGCGTGCATTCAAGCTGAATGCGGACATTTCGAACAATTTTTGTAATTTTTAAACTTATTTTTTATGTTACATTTTCATTTGCCTATTAAACTGTGTAAAATTTTCAAAGGCTTGTAACTCTTTAACCAAAATGAATCGGACCCATATTCATATAACATTTTTTCCTTAGAATCGCATCACCTTTCATCTGCCAAAGTTTGTCATAGAGCTAATGAATCACCCTGTATAGAGGTGTCTTACATAACTGGTTCGTTAGAATTTTTTCAGGTTCCACTATTCGTAGAAGTTTGAAATTTTGGTGGCACGGGTTGTTCATTCGAAACTTTCGATCTAAAATATTTTCATGATGGCCGCCACTTCCGGTCTACCGGAAGACCATAACTTCGTTATTTTAAATAGAATGCTATAGCTTTTATTGCACCTTTCAATTGTACGTAAAGAACTATGTCGACCTTGACGTGTACGGTAGTACAGAACGAAGAGAAAAAGAAAAAGTGAAGTTAGAACGATAAAATAAAATGGATGGAAATACCTGTTGTATAAAATTGAAAAATAAAGATAATTAACTCCCCTTTTCCTCTGGGCTTATGTGTCTTGTTTCATCATATTTATCAAAAAGGGCCAATTTGTATTTTATAATGGCTTTGCTTCGGTGGAGTTTATTGCACGATCTGGTGTCCCACAGGGTTCTAACTTGAATGGACTACTGATTGTAATATTTATTAACAACTTATTAAACTGATTTAAGTCTGGTATATTCCTATTCTCACCTATGCTGATGATCTTCAGATATTTCGCCCTATGACTTCGAATAATGACGTGGCTTCGATGCAGTGGGATCTTGATGTCTTGGTGGAATGGTGCGATCGTAATCAGCTAGGGATTAATGTAGAGAAGTGTAATGCTATAACTACTCCTATCCCTTCATCCTACTGTATAGGTGGAATCTCCCTGCTTAAGTTGACTTCCGTCAGAGATCTGGGAGTAACTTTTGATAGCAGACTATCGCTTCCTGTGCTGCGAGGATGCTTGGCTTTGTGCTCCGTACCTCAAGTTTATTAACGGATTCTGCAATATATGTACATATCGCCTTCTCGAGCGCTTGTTCTGCCGAGACTGGAGTATGGTTCAGTTATGTCACTAACTAGCTCTCGAGAACTGCTCGTTTCCCGTAGTGGGTTTCCTAGCTAGGTCCACGGAGCGGCTCGCGTACCCAACTGTCCACGCACTACCGTTTTCTTGATAGCTAGCAATGACTGAGTTAGGGTTTGGCACACTGCATTCGTTCACTTGAAAGCGAACGGCAGTAATTTGAAATTAAGAATAAAAATAGATTGAAAGAAAACGAAATTTCACTGCTAAAGAATAAGTTTGCTTTATTTTTGAAAAAGAACGTATTATATTATATAAAAAAAAAAAACAACTGACAAAGATTTTAAAAAGTAAAAATTACATGACATAAGCTATTCAACAACATCATTACGAAATTTGCCGAGGTGGTTAGCAGGTTCAATGAGAAATCGGAAGTTTAAGATTTTAATAACGCTTACCCGTTTGTTAAAGTAAAATATTCATCGAAGAAAGAGAATCCAATTCAACGAATTTTATAACTAAATTGCTATACGTTCAAATCGCACGTTTCGACTTTAAAAACACAACAAAAACTTTAATTTCCCGGTTTCGCCCGATGCTTTTCTATTCCAATCCCGTAACCGACTCCCCGATTTTTTCTTCATTTCTTCCCTGCTCCATCTACTCTAACTGCCACCTCGGCACATTCCTGCCAGAACCGCCTACGTAGTATTTAGTCTGGACCCTCGGTTCTCAAGACGCAACTTCGTAATTAAATTACAAAGTTCTGCCTGTATTGCGTTTTATTATTTTTTTTTAATCGCTTTCGAATCCCAAAATGCGGTTTGTTACAGTTATATGATCATCGCATTATATCTTGCATCGTCTTCTATTGGGGAGAATTCAAAAAAAGTTTTTAAAGTACCTTTCATTTCGCGTGGATGGAGTTCGTGGCACTGACTACCAATCTTTGTTGCAACGTCACCATTTTTCTTCATTTAACACTCGAACGGATGATCTCGACGTTAAATTTATTATAAAGCTGGTGAGTGGTGAGACGGATTGTATTATAACTGGTTACTCTCTTGCATCAACTTTAGTGTACCCAGCCACGCTACCAGATACAGCTATTTGAAGAATAGTAGAACCAACGTGCAGGCTATCGCTCCGTTTCAGAGAATGTGCAGACTTGTAAACCTGAGAGACGATTACAATGTTTTCGCTTAGTGTTTAATTAATTCTTGTGTTGATGTAAGTTTGTATTTCTGTATAGTATAATATTCAGAAATATTATGTATATAGAATTCACAAGATTCTCGCTAGAGATCCGGCACTACCCCTGGGCTCACTTAAGCGGCCTGTCGGTAGTTTTACGGACTCCAGCAAAGCCTCGTTAGAGCTTCTCATGCAGACCCACTTCCCAGGATGCTTGATGATGGGGGCTGACAATACCTCAGCGAGCTATTCCTACATGACAAAGCGCCCTTCAAATTCGGATTGGAGTGTGGCTAGAAAAGTCGTCACTTGCACATCCGTCGACCAAGCGATTCAAACGTTTAAGCCGTTCAAATCGCCCGGAAAAGACAATATCTTTCCTGCTTTGTTACAGCAAGGAAGGTCACTATTGTTGCCTATTTTGGTAAAAATTTTCGCCTGGAAATATGTACCGGCAGAATCGACTATGGTATACTCGGTTCCTACTCCTAATGTCTTTCGACCCATCAGCTTAAAGTCATTTCTGTTGAAAACTCTTGAAAAAGTTCTATAACGGTATATACGTACGGTGCCACTGACATTTGGTCCAGTGAGTCGCCACCAGTACGCAAGCGGGATAAATCAGCAGAATTGGCTCTACACAACTTGGTTGGTAGAGTATCCAGTACGCTTCGGGATAAAGAAATCTTGGTTTATGCGTTTCTAGATAATAGAAGGTGCGTTCAAAAACGCAATACCACAATTTCTTGAAAGAGCTACCGTTGACAGGGGAGTGGAAGCAACTATAGCGGGTTGGATCCGCAATATGCTTGATAGTAGTATAGTTTCTAGTTCACTTCACGGTGACATGATATCTCCCCTGCTTGGTCCCTTTTGGTTGATGATCTGATTGCGATACTCGAAGCCGTTGATGTTGAAATACAAACTTAAAAAAGAACCTGTTTGTCGAGGATATCCAAAGTTCTCCAGGTAACCCTCGATACCCCTCGTGACCCACTTGCGCTTGGTGTTAGAGAGAGAATCTTTCGATAAACCCGCAAAAGACAATCGTTGTGCCCTTCACTAGGAGATGAAAGTTGGATAGAGTAATGCGCCCAACTATCCACAGTGAAGAAATTCTTTTCTCAAAGGAAGTCAAATATCTAGGAGTAATCCTAGATAAAACCCTCTCATAGAGTGGACATTTGCAGGGAGTTGTACACAAAACTAGACCATCCTGGTCGACTTGTCGTTGTGGTGAGGCCGCCTCTGAACGATCTCGACATTTGGTAATACCGCTGCCACCAGAAACACTAATTCTTAGTCTGAAGGACCCCTAATTGATCTTAGCAAATCAATCAAAACTAAATAACAAGCGCGCGGTCACTATTTCAGAACCGTGGGGTCTTGCACTCAGGTCTCAATCCTCAATGGAAACAAAAATACATGTATGCATACTTGTATGCCCGAAGTACAAAAATTTTCACAAATCATAGTTCTCGATATGCGACGAAACTTACAGTTGGCGTTAAAGCGAATTCTAAGTTGCCGTCTAACGGAGCGCTGATGAGGTTTTGATTCAAAAATCTCTTCAAAGGTTTTACAAGCTCTTAAGTAATCTCGAGTGTTGGAGGGGTGCAAAAACCTTCTTGAGGCGTTCCTATCGCTTGGACTTCCCCGACACCTGGCGCCATCCAAAATACAGGGCGGATGTTTTGCAATAATTTTCTGAGTCAATGAGGGAATTTGGGGAAGGCAACAATTTTTAGACCACGGGACCAGAAGATAACATCCGCCGCTAGCCAATCTCAAAAATCATTACGTAATTCCCAAAGTGTGGGACCCATCAAACATTACATGATTTACCGTCTAACTTTTTAACGACTTCTTCGCACTATCTACGTTTCCTCATAAAATTGCGGATCATTTTTCCAAAATTAACAATCATTTTTCCCAAAGTTATCTTGACGTCTGGTCTCCATCCCGGACGTCGTAAATGCGAGACGTGATTTTTGGTTTCTAAGGTTGCACGCCAGGAATTTATAATTCGTATGGTTTATTCCTAAAAAACCATTAAATAATTCCCGAATTATTACATAGTAGTCTTTGCGAAAAAAATTGGAGTCTTACCCCTGAAAGACTATACTGGCTCTATGTGACTGTGGTTAGACCTATGATCACTAGGGCCCGGAACTTTTGTAACGGTACGATACGATTTACCCCCTCCACTTGTTCTCCTAGAAAATGAGTTGGTGGCGTCAAGTCAACTCACCTGATCGGTTGTTATTGACGACCGACGATCGGTTTTTTATTGCGCATCAATGTCAACATTGTCAACTGTCAGTACGATTTCACTGTTGTTCAAATGTGCAGTATTCGACACTTTTCATCCGCGTAATTTCGTCAAATTTGCTATTTATCTTTCTTTAGTTACTTTTAATTGGAATTTGGAGTTCTGTTTGAGTTCGTATTATAGTTTTTTTTAAGAATTGTTTTTAGTTTCCCTTTGTGGTAAAATTGTTGTTCGGATTTGAAAATTGTTAAACAAATTGCCGAAAACAATATACCTTTAACTCTTAAGGAAAAATATGGTTCAATAGCTCAGTATTTTATTTATGCTCCACTTACAAGTTGTGATGTTGAAAGATCATTTTCTAGGCACAAACACATTTTAACGTCAACTAGAACGTCATTTACAGATGAAAATTTCGGGATGGTTGTTTCAATATACGTTAACAGTAATATTTTTATATCCGTATCCGATTTGTGATTGATATTACAAATCGGATCCTGTTTGTTTGAATTAAAGTTATAAAATATATTTTTTTTTTAATATTTTCAAATCGTACTGACAGTTGACACTGACGTGTAATAAACCGATTGTCGGTCGTCAACAACAACCGATGAGGTGAGTTGACTTGACGCCACCGACTTATTTTCTAGGAGAACAAGTGGAGGGGGTAAATCGTATCGTTCCGTTACAAAAGTTCCGTGCCCTAATGATCACATACGAAGCAGCAGCCTGGTATAGGAAAGTCCGACAGACTTAGTTTACTCAGTTATGAGTAAACTTTCACGAATTCAACGAGTAGTTTTGGATTGGCACTCTCTGGTGCGATAAACACAATGCCAACTGTAGCAATGGATGTTCTGCTTATCCTATCTCTTTTGCATTTGCATATAGAGAAAGTGGCTAGAACTACCATTTACCGATTTAAGCAATATGTTCAAAACTGTTCCGATATGTCCTACCAATGCGCTGATATGATAGTGTCCCGTCATTAATGCTGGATACCAGATTGTACTGCCTGAACAGCAGTCCTAGATCGAAAACAAAAATGCATGCAGATATTTGCATGTTCACAGATGGGTCAAAAACGCCGGAAGGGGTCGGAGCAGGAGTATACTGCTAGATACCTCGAATTAAGCAAGCTTATAGCCTGGGTACGTATTATACTGCATTCCAGGCGGAAGTATTTCCTACTGACATGGGTGCTAAAATCCTTCTTGAGAGAGGGGTGAAGAACATGACAGTACCACTTTTCTCATACAGTCAAGTCGCTCTCTGCAAGAGAACATTAAATACACTGAGTTATGATAACAGAGTGTCTCTGATCTGGGTTCCAGGTCACTCTGGGGTTGTTGGCAATGAAGCGGCAGATGGGCTAACACGAGAGGGCAGCGCTAAAGCGTTTGTGGGGCCAGAACCAGCAGGTGTATCGTAGATAGTGCGATGGCCAAACATAGGATTGGACTGTGGGCAGAAGAGAGACTTCGCCTACTGTGGACCAGTTCTCCGGGAATGAGACATGCTAAGGTGTTTACTAACATCGCCACTGTCAAACCCGAGAATATTTTAGGACTTGCTCGTAGCAGCATAAAAGTTTTAATGGGTGTATTTACTGGGCACTGCCGATTAAAAGCACCTCAACTTGTTGGGTTTTAGTCGACGATGTTGAATGCCGACTATGTGCAGCGGAAGCGGAAACGGTTGAGTATGTTTTATGTCACTACCCTGCTGTTAACCGTATCAGATTCTCGATTTTTGGGCCGCAGTTTATGTCTCCAAAGGATCTGAATGATCTTTCACCGAGCAAGGTATTAATGTTCGTTAAGAGCATTGGATTGCACGGTAAAATTTGATAACGATATCAATCGGGGTACAATAGCTCCTTAGGGTCACGGTGTAAGGTTGGTTGGTCCACTTACCCGATATGTAATCTATGTAATCCGCCTAATGTAATAGTATAATATTGTCCTGTAATTGGTACTTAGTTAGGCAATAAAGATATATATTATTATTCTCAACTGCTGAATATTGTGGGCTAGTGGGTCAACAGTACTTATGTCCACAGAATCGATGGTTAGCTCAATAACATAATAAGAATGATCGTGTGATTACACTACTCGGTTTACGACCTCGTCGTGCAATTCTCCACACTCGTACAGTAATTATGTTTCTAGCCCACTTGTAATATAAATAACTATTATAGCATTCTATTTTAGTGCTATCTTACTTTGTCGTATATTTTATATTTTGATTGTGATTTCCGTTTTCAATGTGCCTCTTGGTCTTCGACACCATACACAAAATAAATAAATAATAATGTAACAAACATGAGTTTGCAACTTGTGTTTTGAGTCATTGCAAGCACAAACTTGAAATTTTGGATTATAAGTTTATGATTTCATTCGCAGCAATAGCTTTTAATCAATCAACTCAAATGACAGATGTCTTTAGATTGTAGATGTATTTTAAGTGTATTTCGATTTTAAATTAGGTAGAGGAAGTAAAATTATATGTATTTTAGATTATAATTTTATTTTTTTCCAATAACAAAATAAAAACTTTTCAATTTACATTTGATTGCTTTTTTAATTTTTTCGTCAACTTGGAAGTTATCTTCCAGCCAACGAAGCTAAAGCACCTGATGAAATACCCAATGGCTTTGTCCTTTTAACGCTTGCAGCTGGCGGAATATGTTCACCTTCCGGTTGAAATCCGTTTTCGTCAGCGGTGTATCCAACTTCATAAGTTTTACCATCATCTCCTACATACGAATAGTATCCCTTAACCGCCAACGATTCGTTCTCTTTACCTTCATTAACCAATTCGCCTATTTCAAATTTTTTCTGCCCATCATCTTGTTCAATACTAAAAAAAGTAGAAGTGATTATTAATTACAACTTAAATTGATTAAATTTTTCGGGTTATTTTTTCTTACGCAAACTTATATCCTGTTCCAGTTAATTCATTTACATATCTAATTGTTTTTGCACCGACGTTTTGAACAAATTGTTGAAGTTGAGGTCTGGCTGCGGCGAAGGCCAAAAATCCAACTAAGAACAGAATCTTAAGCAAACAAACAAAATAAGAATTAAGAAGGAAATAGATATCTATAAATCTTGACATTTAGATAAAAAAAGCATAAAGATGAGTCGTTGACCGTGACATATTACAACATGTTAATTATTACGATTAAAAAAGCAAAAAAATAAATCATGTTAATGATATTCTTTGATTTTTGTTTCTCAGGTTATATAACTTTAAAAAGAAAATATCAGTTAATGATTTATTATTGTTTAATGTGGGTCAGAACTTGTACACGCGTGATTAACACCTGAAGGCCAATTTAAACGAAATTATAGGAGAAATTATAGGAAGAAGACGCACTCATCAGTGACGAAATAATTTTGTAAATGCCACAACGTAACCCACAAAGCAATTACGTTAAGTCCAACTATCGTTGGATATTTCTTCAGAGTAAGCAAGTACAAGAAAATTTTTTTAAACTATTGACATTTTGCTTCGATGATTATTTAAGCATCATTTCCTTTTATTTCAAATCATTTCTTCATTTAAACTTTTTAAAATAAAATTAATATATGATAATAAGTGTTAAACAAATTTAAATTTAAAGTTCGTATAAATGTAAATGCTTTTTTTTTCTTACCAATTTCATATTCAACAACACCTCTATCTTACTCTTTCACTATTAACGCAAAACTGCACAGACTAGAATTGAAGAGGACACCTGCTTGTTCTTCGTTTATATACCAGTTAGTAGTTTACTGGGGATCCTTTTTCCCATTCTTTTTTTTTATTTTCAATGTTAAATTTGGAATCAATACAATGCTTTCACTTAAAATGTGATGTGTTACCAATTTGACTATTGTATTTAAATTCTACGATATATCATGCTTCCTAAAAATTAATGTATATCTAATGGAATTTCCATTTACATTTATTGGAATATTTCCTAAAACATAACTGTCATGCAAAAATAATTTTTATTGCAATTCAAATAACAGCGCAAAATAGAACGTAAAGCAGTATAATTCCCCGTTAAGTGTATGCAAATATTAAATGCATAACATTTTATCTGATTTCACAGCATTTTATAAACAGAGTATCAACATTTATCTTCAATGATGGAAAAATACTCAATAAAATTCATTCTAAACTTTATTCTCTCTTGAAATACGATGTTGTAATATGCTGTTGCATTCTTAGCAAGTTAATCAAAAATCGAGTGTAATTAAAAAAGTGATATCACCTCGATTTATAGGAATGAAAGAAATATATTTTATTACATCTTGATAAATCAATTACTTTTTTAGATACGATTTTCTTAAGTTGAAAGATTATAAACTTAACTTGTTATAAATAAATGCATAATAAAAATAATAACAGCGAAATTTGTTGTAATAAAGAAATAATTATCAACTCGCTGAATATCAATTAAATTTGCTTTAAAATGGTGTTTACACTCATTATTAAGGTAAGTAAAGTGACTCAGTGCAACAACCATTCTGCGGGGTGAAAAATTCCAACTCAGGGTGAAAGTACTAGGCCAATATAGTAAAACCTTTTTGGGTTTTACTTCTTCTTCTTGGGTTGGGCGTTGTCAGCCCAAACTTTTTTTTATGACCTTTTATATTATTTCTTTATCTTGATGTTTGTTTGCTTAGTTTTTCAGTTATAACTCAAGAACCATTGATGATTTCTCGTTTCATTCTTCAGCAAAATTGTAGCTAAGGCTTCAATAAATAATTTTTATTGATATATCCATGTAAAAAATTAAGTTGGACTAATTTTATCGAATTATTTCGAAAAAGAAAACAAAATCCTTTTGAAAAACAACGTCTTTGCACGAGTTCTACGAATTGCAACTATAAGAAAGTATTGTTTTTATGCAAATTATTAAGAAAAGTTAAGGAAAAGCAAAGTTTAAAGAAGAACAAAGTTTATCTGTTCATAAACATTGTTGAATGCGTCACTTTTAATTAGCTTTCGTATATCTGACCATTTAGTACGCCTGATGGAAAAAATTAATTTATAGCGATAGAAGATAATGAGAAATATGTTCGGAAAAGTTGGAATTTTCCACGAAATTGAAAGAACGTATATGTTATTATGACTACCTTCTTTAATTTTACTTTTGCTGAGTCTCGGGTAAATTAATTTCAAACACAAGAAAACTGTATCTCTTTTGGCGACAGTTTTGATGAAATTCTTAATAATTCCAAGTTCAATATGCAGTGGAGGCAGCAATATCTTCTCTTTCGGCCCCAAATGTTCACGAATAATATTGGCCATTTCTAACCCGCTGTGCTCTCTGTGTTTCCAACTTTTATATCGCACCATATGCGCCACATATGTTTAGCATTTTTAAAATATTTTCTAGTGCATCATATATTTCTTTCGTTTCTGTACTATGTGCGATTGGAATGGTCTTTGGCCACTTACAACACCAACGTAATTATACGATTTTCTTACCGTTTTTCTCAATGCTGCTCCTTTATTCGCACATGCGTAGCAATTCAATGGATTGTGACCTTCGCCAGGATTAGTCCAAATCATTAGGATACCGAATGTCTTCTATTTTTTTAATCAATTCAATTTTTGTTCACTATAACATTTTGTTCGTATGTTTAAACAAAATCTGCACTGAAATCTCCCTTTTTTCATGTTTTGGTAAATTATTACAGGGTTGAATTAAAAATATACAGAATGTTCCTGTAAGTCGTGCCATAATTTTAATCACAAATACTGGACTAAATCCATAAATGGCTAACATAAGACATGGGCTTTCAAAGTTGAGAAATATTTAAACATTTTCTTAAATATTTTCAATATGGTTTGTCTTAGAAAGATTAAATTTAATTATTTTAATGTTATTATGGATATTATACCACTGTATACAACCACGGGATCAATGCTATACAGCTGTCCACATGTCCACAAAGGTTATTTCCTTAAAACTTTTTTATTATATCATAAACCCTTAAATCATACAACTGGTTCTAAATGCCTATTTCATTTTAAAATTATTTTCATTCTTAGAAATTTTTATTTAGACGCATCACTAATTTGACATATTGCTTAACTGCTTTACTTACGATTTATTTTCAAGGGCGCCATGGACGAGGTTGTAACCTTTTGTGAATAACTCTAAGACTTAAGATGATTTTAAAATGAAATAGGCTTTTAGAATCAGTTGAAACCCAATGTCCCCCAATTCCCGTGGTTGTATACAGTGGTATAATATCCATAATAACATTAAAATAATGGTACATTTTAATAAAGATTATATTTTTATTGTATGAACCTTACAGGGACGCCGATTTATTGTAAAATATGAATGAGTAAGGCCCACTTTTACCACCTCTTAATAAATTTATCCGATAGATAATTACCATGGTTACAGCGGTTTTAAGCGCTCTCATTGGTTAAGAGCGCCAATTTATCTATCGGATAAATTTATCAAGAGGTGGTAAAAGTGGGCCTGAATTGATTAATAATTAAAAATAATAATTTTGTATAGCAACACGATCTTGTTATTACATGTTGTGTGCACAGCATGCTAACAACATACTTTCAAAAGTGATCTTAAACGCTTTCTCATGATAACATTGCATGGTTTTCCAAATTTTATCATTTTAAGACAAACCATATTGAAAATATTTAAGAAAATGTTTAAACATTTTTTACTTTGAAGGTCCATGTCTTAAGCATTTATGGGTTTAGACCAAAAATATTTACACGAATCGTCATCATTTAATACATACACTACTAAATTTTTGAATCTTCTGGACGCATATGGGTTGTTGCAACTGGTGAACGAGCCTACTCGTATTACTTCTTCCTCGGAAATCTTGATAGATGTTGTTGTTTCTTCTTGTGTCGATTTTGCGTTTACTTCACTGGACAGTTTGCATGGTCTAACTGATCATGAATTGATTAGATGTAGCTTGACAGTCGCACCTATTGTTACTGAACCAGTTTTTAGGGCTTACCGGGATTTGTAATTCTATCAATCTTGTTGATTTTACTGCTGAACTGGAGTCGTTGCCGTTCTCTTTAATTTATGAACTGGATGACGTTAATATCAAAGTTAATTTTTTTAATAATCTTATTATTTCAATTTTCAATAAATATGCTCCACTAAGGAATAGACGATTTTCTAAAAGACCTAGTCCTTGGCTTACGCCGCAGTTAAAACAAATGATGTGTTTGAGGGATAGGGCTTACTCTAAATATAAGCACTCTAAGAATATTAATGATCTGTATAGTTACAAAGATTTGAGGCGGTACGTGGAAGGAGCGATAAGAAGAGAGAAAGAGGCATACTTTGGTTCGGTGGTGGCTCAGCGTAGTTCTGCTAAGCTATGGCGGGTCCTTCGTGATTGGGGTGTCGCCAGACAGAGGCGCCAACCATTGCCCCGGAGTTTAGGTAATGCAGATGAGATAAATGATTATTTCGCTAGATCTTCTGAATTGGGAGGGGTTGTTGATCAGGATGTTGTTGACTTCTATAATAATTCTAAATTAAATCCTACTAATAATTTCCTATTTGAAACGGTAGATGAATACATTGTCGGTTCACTACTTTTGAAGTTAAAATCAGGCTCGGTTGATTTTGATGGTGTTTCATCCTTAATGTTGCATCTTTGCTGTCCCCATATTCTACCTTTTGTAACACATATTATAAACTACTGTTTAGCTAACTCAGTTTTTCCAGACGCTTGGAAAACTGCTAAAGTGATCCCACTGCCTAAGATAGCCAATCCTACTTCGTGTGGTGACCTTAGGCCGATTAGTATTTTGCCTGTGTTGTCTAAGATTTTGGAAAAAATCATGGCCTTTCAGATGAGATTTTTTGTTGAGGGTTGCAGTGTTTTGCCGACGACACAGTCTGGGTTTCGTAAAAATCATGGATGTGGTACAGCATTGATGCATATAACTGATGATATACTGCGGGCAGCTGATGATGACATGGTTACGGCTTTAATTCTTTTCGACTTTTCGAAAGCATTTGATACGGTAAATTATACAGTTTTGGATTCTATTCCAAAGTACATTGGGTTTTGTACTAATGCTGCTGTCTTAATATTGAATTTTCTTTCTGATCGAAGACAGGTCGTTTCCTGTGGCATGATCGTCTCGGCTGCCCGTGGATTAATGGCCGGTGTACCACAGGGTTCTGTATTGGGTCCGCTCTTATTTAGCATTTATACCTCTGGTCTCCAAAATTGTCTCAAATATTCTAAAGCTCATTTTTATGCCGATGATTCTCAGATATATTATTCTTTCAGACAGGAGGATGCTCCTGTGGCCCAACTTAGGATTGCGGGTGATGTTGCTCGGTTTACCAAAATGGCTGCCAGTCACAACTTAAGATTGAATCCCTTAAAATCGGTTATGTTGTTGTTTGGTAGTAAGTTCAGAACGCCTGTCAGACTGATTTTTGGGTTGCGTTTGAGAGATCACGTTACATGTTTTTTGAAGGAGGTGGGTTGGCTTAACATGGCTAACAGGAGGAAATTACATCTGTTAACTTTTTATCATAAATTACTTTTATTTAAGTCGCCTTCTTATCTTTATAATAAAATATCATTCCGGACTGATGTTCATAATTTGAACATCAGATCCAAGGGCTTGATTACTCCACCTCAGCACCGCTCGGTTTTGTTTCAACGGTCTTTCTCTTTTAATCTACCCAGGCTTTACAACCCGTTGCCAAGTTCTCTTAAGTCGTTGCCACTGAGCACCTTCAAAAAAGAGCTCCGCGAGATCATTGTCTGTGACCAGAATGGGGCTAATGAGTAATTTATATCATTTTCGATTTTTTTACTATGAGTGTTATTTTTATTACTTTCTCTCTGAATGGCTGTTTTGTTGGTATTAGTATTATTGTCAAGATCGAATGTTTTATGTTTTGTTTTTGAATTTTTGTTTTTTTTTTTTTTAACGCAGGGTTGGGTGGTAGAGAGGACTATGGTCCTAACTCCGCCCTGCGCACATTTATAATCTTTTTTTCTGTTGTTTCTATTAATAAAGGCATTATTATTATTTTAACTCTAGTATTTGTAATTAAAATAATGCCACAACTTACAGAAAAGCCTTGTATATCAGCGGGATTTACAGGAGCGGAGGAAATATTTTTAGTGTATTAAAGCCGGATTAAATTTGATAATATCTCTGTTACTTTTTTTAATATGGTTTTCACAAATTCAGTTTTTATAAGCTTATGTTGTTGTAAGTGAAACTATAAAGGTTTACTCCTTATGTGTAAATAATTTAACTAAAAATGAAGAAGAAATAAATAGGTTACCGAATGTTACTGAACTATAATTTTATCTAACATTAGCAAAGTTTTAAGCAAAACATGTATGACTATTTTAGAGAACAGGAACGTTTACGCTAGAATATAACAAAGTTCGAGCATTATCAGACAATTCTCTATGAGTCTTCAAAACGGTTGAGGTTTAATGCAACACGTTGTTTGTTTTATAATTAACGAATCACTTCTGATATATTTATAGGAATGAAGAAACGATTCATATCTTAAATTAAAGTTTAAAATGATATTTGTATATTTGTATACTTATTAAAATGTGTTAGAATTAAAAAATGGTTGGGTTTTAATATAAATTTACTTCGTGTTAATATTAAAACACCATTACCACGTACTTCACTGCTGCAATAGTACAAGTAAGACTTTTGTAATGTTAGGAAAAACTTTTTTCTCGCATTACATTACAATAGACATTGTACTCGCGTACTACATCATAATTTTATGTAATTAATTAAGTTTTTACGAGTTTACAATATTTTCTTATTTATTTTTAAAATTATATATTTATTTATTCTAACCTACTAAATTTGAGTTTGTATATCATTTTAAGAATTTTCATCATATACTAAATTACCTTTGACATTAGAAAAGGTTTTCGTTTGAATGTCAACAGTTTTGAATTCCAAATTGATTGTTACACCATAACTTTTTATCCTTGTACCATCCGGTAAGAACCAGATCAAACTTAATTTATATTAAACAAATTTTTTTTTCTTTCTTCTCTTTTTCATTTATTATTACTTATACATAAAATAAATACTTTTTAAAAATATGACATAACTTGAATATTAATGTTGTTTTCTCATTTTAATCCTGCCTTCAATATTGTTGTTGTTCATTGAGCAATTGTGTTGTGTTGCGGAATATGTTCGCCAGTTGGTCTGTACCCGTTCTCATCGGCCACATAATTAATCGTGTATGTAACACCGTCCGAACCGACATAAGAATATGAACCTTGAACTACGAGAGCTTCATTATCGGTTCCTTCATTTTTCAATTCCGCATTTTCTTCTCTACTCATACCATCACTTGTTTGATATCTAAAAAAAATCATGTCCCAAAAAACATTTAAAGATTTCTAAAATATTCATTAAATATTTACAAACTTACTGAAATTTATAATTTCCATTGCCATGTTTATTATAATCCTGCTGTAAAATTGTAGCTTCCTTAGAAGAATCCTGAACGGGCGGTAAACAATTAGAATATCCAAAGAAACCAATACAAATAAAAACGGTTATTATTTTCATTTCCATTTTCTTTTATTAATTTTCACTTTAAGTAACTTTAAAAAATTTAAAAACAAATCGGATGTAACGTATGAAATTTTTCGTTTAGTTCTGCTGTTTGATGCTTCTCCGTTCGTTTTATACCCGAACTTTTCAAAAACGACGTCGTAACATCCGCTTTTTTTCCAATTTCATTCATTCATCGGTGTTTAAATTGTTTGCATTGTTTCGCCATAAATTTTGAAAGTATACCTCAAAATTCGGTTATTAGGTCTCTAAATTGTATGTTACAGTTGTATCGATTCGTATCTGAATTGAATTTGCATTCAATGAAGAAATTTCAAAGAGAGTATAAATCATTTGTTTTATATACTGGCTAATTAATAAACGTAGATGATATAGAGTAAAAAGAAACATAAATAATAAATTAAAAAAATTACGTTTCGATATAAATAAATGGGTATTTGCATCAACATAAATAGTTGCCGATTACCTAAAACACATTTTCTTTTGCTGAAGACAAAGTATTACAAATCAAATACTTCTATAAAAATCTATCCCAAACATTTTATTTCTTCTTACAATAATTGCGTAACAATGTTTCCTCTTGATAATAAACAAGCAGAAGTGTGGAAAACAAGAACTTCAAAACCATATTTCATGAGTATAGCTTTTTGAACAAATGAGTATGCCACTAAAGAGTTAAAAAATTCTTTCAGAGTCTTTAGAAGAGATTCCCTGCGTACAAAGTTTGTGTACATGTCCGAAATAAATCTTTGAATTGCATTGTAGGACGAAGATACATATGTATATTAAGCCTTCCAGAAACAGCCTTTATGTCTGAAGAATTAGTTTAAACTCGACATTAACAAACACATTTGATGAATAACCAACTCTGAGCCCATATCTTAGGTGGTCGTCCTTGTGGCTTTCTTTCTATTGGTTTCTCCGTCATGCATAAGCAAGTTAGTCGGTATTAGTCTATTCTCTCCACATGCTCCTTCCATTTCCTTTCCTTGTCTTGGGTCACTTAACCACGTCTACTCTGTTCATTACATTTTTCTCTACTTTCTAAGCAACTTGATATCAGTTGTCCTTGTTTTCTGCTTTGTTCTTTTCGTTTCTGTTTTAGTTTTGGTAGCGTACGTATACAGGTGTTTCGGTGACTCGGGGAACAAATGTAACCACATGTACTAAAGTGAAAATGATGACGATTCATGTAAAAAAAATTAGTACAAGTCCTCAAATTGCAAAGATACAAGCCATCAAAGTTAGGATATTTTAACACATTTTTCTAAATATCTTAAACACTATTTATGGTAAAGCGTTGAAATTTGGTACAATATAAACTAATATCACGTGAAATCATTAGGCAGGTTTTGAGTTGGATCGGTACGCGGGAACAATGCTATACAGGTTGTTCCTAAAGTTTGTTTACACAAAACTTTTTTATTCTATCATATCCCTACATTTATTTTTGCAGTTTCTAATAGTAAATTTAGTTTAGAAACTTTTATCACTCTTAGAGAATATTGATAAAATCCACCGTTTTCGTATTAAATGCAAAAATGTTAGGCTCCGAATTCAATAACACTAAAAAAAAATAAATAAATAAATAATCTTAATTGGCAATGACAAGTGAAAATCGAACTGAGCTGTCATTACTATTATGTATGCAACATGTCCAAGTGTAGATTTAGCTAAATCACATTTTTAATTTGTTTTAGTTGGTTTAATAAAAAAATCCAAAAACAATAAATTAAAAATCAACAAAAAAACGACAACACTAACAGGAATAATAAAAAAGTACATAAAATAACAAGACAAGTAATAAAAAATATTAAAGGAAATGTTCAAAAACTTAGATTTCTTTTTTTTTTTAGTGCTATTATTGAAATCGGAACCCAACATTTTTGTATTTAACACGAATACGGTGATTCTAATCAATATTAGCTAAGAGTAATAAAAGTTTCTAAACTAAATTTACTATTAGAAACTGCAAAAATAAATGTAGGGTTATGATAGAATAAAAAAGTTCTGAGCAAACAAACTTTAAGAACAGCTTGTATAGCATTGTTCCCGCGGACCGATCCAACTCATAAATTGCCTAACGATTTTACATCACATTGATTTATAGTGTACCAAATTTCAGCGCTTTACTGTAAATAATGTTTTAGATATTTGGAAAAATGTGTTAAAATTTACTAACTTTCATGGCCTGTATCTTTGAAATTTGAAGACTTTTACTAATTTTTTTTTACATGAATCGTCATCACTTTCAGTCTAGTATATGTGGTTAAATTTGTTCCCCGAGTCACCGAAACACCCTGTATACAGGATGAATAAAAAGTCTGGAACACCTGAAATATCTTCAAAACAAGTTTCTTTTTGAAAGAATCCTTTCAGATGTCAATGACTATAATAAATTTGTCGTCTTTTCCTATGTCTAAATTTTTTTTACAGTGGCGTACATTTTCGGGGTCAAAGGGGGCAACATATTTTTAAATGGCAACCCCAATTTTTTATTCGATAATCTGAAAGAACACATTTCTTTGAGTATCTTAGAGCAAATTTTGAATTAGGTTGCATAAGAAAAATGTTGCGAAAAAAATTTTTTTTTTGTTAAAATATAATTGATTTGGAAAAATTTCTATATAGTAGGCGCTGAAACTAATTGATAATGCTTTCAAATTATGGCAATGGCATGAACTTATCGAAATGGCTTTGCTTTGTTCGTAGCTATGGTTACGTTGAATGATATTTTTACAAACAAATAAATGAATAATTGTTTGAACATTCAAAATTACTTTAATGTGACCTTAGTTAAAATTAAAATCAAATATTCTTCGAAAATACATAATTCTACTGTTAATTTCAAGAAATCTTCTAAAAATGTCTCTTTCTGAAAAAGATAGAATTGAAATCCTCATGATGTGTGGTTACAGAGGTATGAGAAGAACCACTGTGGAAGTCTGCGCACTTTTCAATTAAGTACATAACGATCACCCAGCAATATAATGATCCAACTTGCCAATATCTGGTCGTTCCACAATCGATGAAGATGCGCAACTTGAAATTTTGTTAAGAGTTGCTGATAATCTTCATACGGCTTCTCGTGAAGTAGGTTGAGAATTGAATTTGAGTCAAAGTACTGTTCTCAATGTATTACACCGACATAAATTACATCCTTATAAAATTTCACTAAATCAAGAACTACTAGAAGATGATTTTGACCGTCGACTGCAATTCTGCGAACAAATGCAAATTCTGTGTAATAATGACCCAATCTTTGCGAAAAATATTGTTTTTTCGGACGAAGCTATCTTTTCTTCAAGTGGAACCGTAAATCGACAAAATTGCAGATATTGGGCCTTAGGTAATCCCAGGCGGATGTAGGAGACTCATACACAGTTTCCAAGAAAAGTTAATGTTTGGGCTAGTATAGTGAGAAACAGAATATTGGGACCATTTTTTTTATGAAAATCTGACAGGCGCTAGATATTTGCAATTTTCACAGGAAGATGTGGTTCCAACACTAATAGCGATATACCCAGATGCAGATCAACCGGACAAATTCGATTAATAACTATGGTTTCAGCACGACGGCACACTACCTCATTATGCCCTTCCCGTTCGAACGTATTTGGATGATATTTTTCCGAAAAGATAGATAAGTGGACGTGGGTTTTTAGAATGGCCACCTCGTTCCTCAGACTTAACTCCCTGGATTTCTTTAGGGTTATTTAAAGAGTAAGGTATACGTTAATAAACCCGCGAACATCGACGATTTAAAGGTACGAATTCGGGAGGAGATAAGAAAAATTGAACCAGCCATAATTGATAGAGTGCAAGATGAGTTTATTTTTAGGTTAGGGCACTGTCAAATATAAATGGACAACAGTTTGAGCATCTTATTCATTGACATTTTCTGTTTTGTTTTGCATGTAAATAAAATCAATTTTTCTGCTTATAAATGTATTTCTTTTCATAAAATTATTACATGGCAACGTAATATTAAGCTTACTCTTAAAATCAACTGGCCTAGCATGCTATGGAATAAAAAATGGGAATTGCAACGCCTTCTAGAAATTTTTCCAAATCAAATAATTATAAATAAAAAAAGAATTTTTTTTGCAAAATTTTCCTAATACAAAATTTGCTCTAAGATACTCAAAAAAATTTATTTTTTCATATTATCGAATAAAAAATTGGCGTGCCATTTAAAAGAATGTTGCCCCCTTTGACCCCGAAAATGTACGCCACTGTAAAAAAAATTTAGACACAGGAGAAGATGACAATGTTATTATAGTCTTTGATACCTGAAAGGATTCTTTCAAAAATAAACTCGTTTTGAAGATATTTCAGGTGTTCCAGACTTTTTATTCACCTATACAGGGTGAGTCGGGAGGAACGGACCAAACTTTAGGAGTATATTGTACGCTTGAAAATAATGTAAAAAAACTTATATGTTGTTATCCGATTTTCTTTTATTTTATTTTTTTTTATTGCATAACTCTTACTGCATAACTACAATTAAACAAAATCTTATACATTAACATTAAATATTGGTCATCAGCGTTATTTTAGTAATTGTTCGAAAATATCGCCATTAACTTCTAAACATTTCCGGCTTCGTTTACTAAGAGCTCTTGTTGCTTTCCTAATTGCTGCATGATTTTCCTTAATATTAACTGCAACATTTAGAATGCGCCTAAGAAGTGCATCCCTAGTGTCAACTTTGACTTTGTATACCTCACTTTTGAACCATCCCCATAAACAATAATCAAGTGCTGTGAGATCTGGAGATCTTGGAGACCAACTAATAGAACCACCACGACCAATCCAACGCCCTGGAAACTTTTCGTCCAAATGTTGCTTGACCTGACGAGTGAAATGCGCCGGAGCTCCATCGTGTTGAAAGTACATTTGCCTTCTAATGTTTAGAGGAACATCCTGCAGTAAATCATTTAATTCATTTTGTAAAAACTCTAGGTAATGGTTTCCTGTGAGGCGATTCTCCAAAATGAAAGGGCCAATTAAATAACCGTTGATCATACCACACCACACATTTACCGAAAACTTGTGTTGAAAGTTGTTTTCGATTGTTGCATGGGGATTTTCATCGGACCATACGTGACTATTACGAGTATTATGTAGGCCGTCGCGGGTAAATGTTGCTTCATCCGTGAAAAGAATATGCGATACAACACGATGATCATTATTTATCCACCGACAAAATTCGACTTGTTTAACATAATCTTCCGGCAGTAGATGTTGTACCTTACCTAAATGGTATGGATATAAGCATTGCTCGTGGAGTGTGTTTATTACACTCTTTTGTGGGATGTCTAATTGAGCAGCAATTCTGCGTGAGCTGGTCGTTGCATCTTCTTCTACTAGATCCAAAATATGTTCTACTTCATTTAAACATTGACGCGTAGCTCGTTGAGATGTTACTTTAACGCTGGGAAGTGTACCGGTTTCGCGCCGTTTATTAAAAACCCTAATAAAAACGTTTTTATTAGGATGTCTGCGATTTGGAAACCGTTGACGATATTCATCTGCAGCAGCTGTAGCACTCCCGTTACAAAAACCATATACAAATAACATGTCTGTATATTACTTAATGCAAATCAAACTGTCAAATCTACGTTAAATGTTTAACTGTAGTTATGCAATCAATTGAAAACAAATGAAAATCGGATAACAACATATGAGTTTTTTTACATTATTTTCAAGCCTACAATACACTCCTAAAGTTTGGTCCGTTCCTCCCGACTCATCCTGTATAAGGAAGTACTGCAAAGAAGAATCAAAAAACATTCTATTCCTGAAGTACTTGAAGATCCTGATGAACCTCAATCGGGGCCGTGCGTCAGTTAGAAACCCACTAAGAAACGCTAGCGATCCATTTAACATAGACAGATTCAATGTTATAAATCATAATGTGACTATAGTGTCATAATGACTACATATTGTGTTTTCTTAAATCAGGAATTTCTGCCGTTTAATTTGATGTATTACTTGTTTCTTAAATATGAAAAATAAAGTAATTTTCTAAGAAATTTTTTAAGATATCAACTTTGTTTTGGTGTAAAAATATTCATAATTTACTCCTTTACTGACAAAAAATAATAACTCAAATTTGAATTTTTCAGACAACTGGTCCCTTTTCGCTTTCTGCATCACATTTGTAAAATACTTTTGTTCAATCCTATCTTCGAAATTGTCAGTTTCTAACTTGGATACGAGTGTTGAAAGTTGTTATTTGCATTCACTCTGCTGACTTTCATAGAAACGAGCGACTGAACATTTTTTCACTCATTCTAATTTTTTTTCAACCACTGTTAGCTTCAGTTAGCTCAATATAGAACCTTTAAAGGAGGTTCTGTAACAGCACACGTGGAAAGTTAATTAAGTATTTCACTTGTATAAGTTATTAATTTAAATTAATTTTATGCATAATGATGACAATTAACAATTTGACACAAACGATTGTTTACTAAATATCAATTAAGAGCATGACAATGTCAAAAAGTACTGTCGTCGCCGACATGAAATTACTCAGCAATTATCAAATTTTAAGACTGGTTTTTCTAAATAGTAGGATTGAACAAAACCGACATACGCGTTCATGAAAAATCATAGTTTCCTCACTTGTACTGTAATATACAGAGCCCGGACAGTTTAGGAAAAGTGTGCCCCTCCACACGAAACGAATTCCATGACAACGACGTAAGTACGTTGTTGTCGCTTTTGACACCTTTTGATCACTAAGTTACTCTTCAAAATTGAATTTCGAAGAGCGATGAGCGTACCTTAGCGAAGAACTTGCTGTGCAACATTAATTAATGAATTAATAAAAATAATATAAAAATACGCACTGAATTAATCATTTTCGATTTTATTAAATTTATAATTGCTGTTTACACAAAGTAATACCATCATCTCCAAATGTGTGTCTGTAAAAGATGTTCTTCGAGATGTAAAAATAGTATTAAATATAGAAAACGATTGTTCTACATCGCAACTAGTCAGCAGAGCATAGTTAAAATATGGCAGTAAACATTCGTATTTATCTTTAACTTCAGCCTTTATATTTTTATATGATAGATGCTGAATAATGTTTAAATCTGGATTTCTGTTATATACATCTCGAATTTTATCGTTAAACAAAATTCCGAATTCTCCAGGAATTTGTTTAAATTCCTCCAACAAAGAAAACAAACTATTAACTGTCTCTTTAATATGAAGACCTTGTTTTTGAAAGTATTTTATTTTCATGGTTAATTTTGAAAAATTGTAGTTTATATATATAAGCTGTTCATGTAAATTTGATATTTGAATAATTTCTTTGCATTGTACAATGCTTGCTGCATCATTCCTCAGATGTAATATGCAATTTTTAATGCTATCAAAATTGTTTGCGTAAAATACACACGCTTCAATCCATGTTCCCCATCGCGTGATAATTGGTGAAGGAGGAAGTGGTAAATTTTCACATAGTTCTCTATATATTGACACACGTTGGGCAGCTTTTAAAAATATCTTTTTGCATAAACTAATAAATTTGTCGACATCTGGAAAATGGTCTCTGATAAACTCACATAATCGATGGAGACCATGAACAATGCAAGTTACATGCAGCAAATTTTGATACATTGTCTTTAATAATTTGCCAGCTTTCAGCATATATGCTGCTGCATCAGAAATAAATAACAGGACTTTACCAGGATTTTCTTTTACAATAGGTTTTATGCTTTCGCAAACAACTTTTACGATTATGTCTGCGTTAACTTTTTGATAGATTTTAGTCGCTGTTAAGTAAGGTTGGGATATCTGTGTAGGATGCATAACGCCTGCTACTACATTAACCACGCATCTACCAAGAATATCAGTGGTTTCATCAGCACTTATCCATATGTAATTATTTGATAATGTATTTATTATAGGTTCCATCGCTTTACTATATAATTTTGGTATATTATATTTCCGTAAGGTCGATTCATCAGGTACTTTCTGGTGTGTGTACTTTTCTAAGAAACTTTTCAAAACAGGATTTTTCAATTTTTCTAAGGGTATGTTTGACGCCAAAAATGCCTCACATAACTCCTCCGCAAACATTGTTTTTAATGGATCGCTATTATTCGCATGCTTGTTGGTTTTTATGTGTTGAAACACATGATCCTGTTTTCTACATACGATGGAAACGGAACAAATATTACAAAATATTATATTCTCTTCTAAAACAGACAGTCCATCGCAACCGCGTATCCATTCCTCCAATTTTTGGAAATGCGAACACATTGTAAATATTAATATTAAAGTTAAATGTTCTTATCGCAATAAAACGAAGATAAAGAAATAAAGTGAAACTAAAAATGTCTATGAACGAAACTAAATTCAAATAAAAAAGGAATATCGAATAAAATTAAATACACAAATAGAACGAAGATATAGGCTTAAAGAATAACTCGATATGTACGATGAACAAGCAAGACAGCAAGTGCAACAAGGCACAATGTCAAAATTTCGTGACATAAGGTTCGACATATTCGACACACTTCGATTTACGACGTTGAAAATTGAAAATGAAGTGGGAAGCATTTTAGTATTATTTTCCTAAACTGTCCGGGCTCTGGTAATATACTATTCAGTTACCCTTCGTCTTTTGTTGAAATTATAATTCTATGTTAGCGGGGGGAATATATGTGGCAACCTCCACATTCATTATAATATCAGTGATAAATTATGTTAACAAAAAATAAGAAACCATAACTACAAATAAATAATAAAACAATGATTGTCAAATTAAGCTGTAACTACATACGTAAACAAACCTTAAGTAAACCCATTTAAATGCGAGACACTGTCAAAAACTTTGTATTTATTGTCCAATTTTAACAATTTTTTTTTTAGTTGAAAAGTGTACATAACTTTATTTTGGAACCAAGTGTTACACTTTTATTACAAAAACCAAGACAATCATGTTAGAATATAGAAAGAATATTCACTATCTGATTATGATATCTAATGTTTAGCGAAACAATAAATTAAATAAAGTTAAAATAAACTAGATAAAATAAAGTATATAGCTAAATATTTGATATCTTAAAATGTCGAAACAAAATTTCTTGCTCTTATATACGCAATATATTTGAGCTATTACTTCCACCTTAATTTTAAAAGTTTGATTACTTATTAATTATCTAATATATCTAAAAGCGTATAACAATATCACGCACCATATAATTGAAAATTACTAAGAAAATAAAGGATTATTTATTATCAATAAAACAAATATAACAATTTTTTGTAAAATGAGAAATTTTTATTCTACACGTCATAATTACAATATAAATACAGCTTGTTATGAATTTTATATTCATTTTAGTCGATTTTCAAAAACGATTAATTTTAACATAAAAGACAATAAAGAAACAAAATGAAAGAAATCAGTTTAATCAAAAACATTTATTTAAAAAAATTGCAAATTAAAGATGTAAATTGTCCTCGTCGTTTCATTAGCCTCTAATTATTATTAATTATTTATTATTACATTCTACAAACTCGACAAGTAGAGGAATAAATAGATGAATTATTTACAAAAAAAAAAAAACAATCAATAATTAATTTATTTATTGAAGTAAATTAGTGAGGTGCATATTTTAAAAAAGAAATCAGCCTTTTATTTTCCTGTTTTTTTTCATTAATTAACTACTTAGTATAGTTAGAGTATTTAAATGACAATCAATTCTCCGGCAGTTTTTATTATTAATTTAAACTTTTCTTTTTAAATTGATTTTCGGATATTGCTTATTTTTCAAAAACCATATATATAATAATAAAAGAACAAAATAATGGAATTATTTTTCTTTTAATTAATCATCGCGAAAAACAAACAAAAATAGTTTTAACATGAAGCTATTTACAAAAATGAATGCAACAAAAAAAAAAACGATTACAGAAAACTTTAATAATACTTTAATTAGAGAAAAGAAAAAAATTATAAAAAAAACGAATAAAGTTCTTTGGAAAAGCTTTAAATCGATTCATTTCATTCAAGTCGCAAAAATCTATTTATTTATAAATCTAATTGCTGATGAACACTTAAAGAAAAAAAAAAAACACTTAAATAGGTTTTTTCATTTTCACTAAAAACGAAACGAAAAAACGAACTTTTTCTTCACATCATCATCATCGTTTCTTTTCAGTCTCTCTAAACTCGATTTCAAAATGTTGCAATACAAAATCGATTTAATTAATAAACGGAAATCGACGATTTTTACAAGAAAACAGGGAAAAAACATTTTGAAATGGCAGTGTCCAATCGAACTCTTCAACTTTCAAGAAACTTTTTCTAAACCATCAAAGAGTAATAAAACGAAATGTTTTTCTTTTTCTAAACAGTTTTAATCCCATGAAACGTCACTGGCCACGTCCTCTTCTTCCTCGTTTTCTGGACTACACGTTTCTATAAAGAATGCTTCCGGTCCGTTTGATGTTCTACGTTTCTTAGCCGCTTGTTGAATATCTTCTGGCGACCTCTCTTTGCGAAATTCATAAACTAGCGGAAAAATGTGTTCGATTGCTGCTTGGACATCCATTACGCTAGGAGCTGTAAATTTTCAAAAATTTATTAAATATAAATATTAAAAAGTATAATAAATAAATTTAACATCATTGCCAATTAAGGTTTGATAACATTGTGTGTATTAATCGTTGATCAATACTCGATTAAGAAAAACCTTAAAACTTTAATCAAAAGACAACGGGACGCTAATCGAGCTTTATAAAGTCAATTAACGTAATTAATTGCCGGTCTCAAGACGGAATAAAGACGCATGGGCCTCCCTGTCCTGTAACTGGAGTGATCGAGGCAATAACATCTAGCCTTCTGACGCAAAGAGGAAGTATATCTGGACGCTTTAACCCATTTGAATCAATAAGGATTTGATCCAAAAGAGTTAAGGAGGCAAACCTATCCCCAGGCTAGGGAACTGTGGACCCTCACTCGCCCACTTGAAATCAAATGATTAAAGGAACAACAGTAAATGAAAGCCGGACGGATCCTTTGTTGATAATTTTTGGCATGAAGACGACAAAGAGAGGTTTTTGAAATGTTAGAACCAAGATGGATACCAGTCGATTGAAACAAGTGATGAAAGAGATGATTTAGCGAAGTCAGATGGCCGGGCTTTGGAGAAATTTAAACGCAACAGGGGCTGACGTTTTTGTACTCGGGCCCCACTGGAGATGGCGCAGAAAAAGGGTAGTTACAGGACGGTAAATGAAATGATAGAAAAGATCAGTTAAAAGGATATCTTATTTTTATACAGGTAGGTCCGTTACTAATGGGATACAGAGCAACAGTGAATTCCTTACATTAAATTATTACGATTTAACCCAATTTATGTTAATCCAATTGTTAATAATAACGAAGATACAGATTGTTCTTCGTTTAGTTGACAATAAAAGCTATTAGAATACTGGTATGAACATAAAGCCACCAACTCTTAATAAAATTAAAACAGCCCTCAAGCAGATCAGTAATGGAAAGGTACCAGGCGTACACAACATTGCACCTGAAGTACTAAAACAAGATATTTAAACTACTGTTGGATTATTACACCCATCACTTAAGAAGATATAGACAGAAGAAAAGTTGCCTAGGGACTGGAAATATGGAATAATAGTGAAACTACCAAAGAAAGGGAATATCAGTAATTGTAACAACTGGCGAGGCATCACTCTTTTGTCAGTGCCAAGTAAAGTAATGTCGAGGAGGCAGCAAGCAGGATTCCATAAACAAAGAAGTTACGTTGATCTTATCAATGCAGAGTACACTCTACTTGACTTTCATCCACTTTGAGGCATATTCTGTAAGAATCATTGTTATCAGGAAGATGTATGAAGATTATAAGTGTCAAGTAATGCATAATGGAAAATTTACCAATCTTATCCAGGCAAATTCTGGATGGATTCTTGGGGGTTGCAAGATAGACCTACTTTCATAGAGATTTTGTGACATTGTAAAGCTGAGAAAACTTTAAAACCAAGCAACAGAACTAAAAGTCAATATTCAAAAAACGATGGAAAAAATCCAAGCTAAGTTAACAGTGAATGGAAGAGACTTGGAACTAGTAAAAACATTCGTGTACTTTGATAGCATTGTTGAGAAAGGTGGAGGGACACAGGAGGATGTAAAGAAAGGAATATAGAGTAAATGGGACATTCCTGCTATCGTACCCTATCTAGCGAAATAAAAACGTTGATCATAATTTTTGAGTGTTAAAAAATCCCAATTTATTATACAGGGTGTCACACAAAAAACGCCCCAAGCTGTAACTCTGTCATGTTCATTCCGATTTTCATGAGCGAGGTAACAAATGAAATGGTTTGATGAATACTATGATTCATGCTACAAATAAACTTTTTCCAACGCTATCTTCAATTTCAAGCGATTATCAACTTTTGATTTTCAAATTGCTCGGTATATTTTTCTACACGTTATTGTATAGAGATTTTTTTTCTGAACCCAATGATGTAAATACAGCAGAGAAAAACAACTAAAACATTTTCCGAACATTGTCTTAGTCACTTCTGTAATACTGTAGTGTGCTATGGAAGAAATAACGCGCACAACTAACAGTCATTAAATGTTATTTCAATGTCCGAAGCAGTTGTAAATGATATTTATAAGGTGTTTTTTTTTCCCATGGCACACTAAAGTATAACGGAAATAACTTTAAGAGAATGTTAGGAAACTATTTTAATGTTTTTCTATGGTACAATTACAATTAATGTTGATATATTGTACAGCAATGGGTTCATAAAAAAAAATCCGTATCCAATAACGCGAAGAAAAACATACCGAGTAATTTGAAAATCAAAAGTTGATAATCGCTTGAAATTGAAGATGGCGTTGGAAAAAGTTTATTTGTAGCATGAATCATAGTATTCATCAAACCTTTTCATTTGATACCTGGCTCATGAAAATTGGAATGTAAATGACAGAGTTACACCTTGCGGCATTCTGGTGTGACAACCTGTATATACAGGTGTCTTTTCTCTGTTAATATTGCATTTAAAATGGATGCACAGTACATCAATGAATTCAGAAAAACAAACTGTACCCAATGAAGCGAAGAAAAATATACGCAGCAATTTGAAAAACAAAAGTTAGTAATTATTTGAAATTGAAAATGGCGTTGTAAAAAATTTATTTGTAGCATGAATCATAGTATTTATAAAACCATTTCATTTGATACCTGGGTCATGAAAATCGGAATGTAAATAACAGAGTTACAGGTTGGGGCGTTTTTTGTGTGACACCCTGTATTATTTAATCTATTAAACGTTATTGTTACAAAAAGTATGAGCTTTTTGTCATCAAATGACAGTTTATTAAAAATAAATAAAAGATTCAATTTACCAAATTTTGATAGCACTTTTCGTTTTCGAAATATATGCAAAAATGTACTTTATCCCCAAGAATAGCGTATGGAGAGGGGGAGGGGATTCCGGAGGGATGGAAAGTGGGGGTAATTTGCCCAGTATATAAAAAGGGTAATAAGGGAAGGGTAGAAAGCTACAGAGGAATTAACCTACTAGACTCGGCATACAAGGTATACACGAAGATACTGCTGGGAAGACTGGAGGAGGAGATGGAGTTGGGGGAAATTTTGCCGGATGGGCAGGCAGGCTTTCGGAAGGGAAGGGGAGCAATCGACAACGTGTACGTGTTGAAGCATCTGGCAGATAGAGAGCTGGATAAGAAGGGAGGGAAATTGTACGCCCTGTTTATAGATTTGAAGGCGGCTTGTGATAAGGTGGATAGGGGAAAGTCGTGGGAGGAGATGGGGAGGAGAGGGATCACGGAACACCTAATTGCGAGAGTGAAGGAAATATACATGGAGACTATGGCTAGGATAAAAGTGGGAGATAAGCTGAGCGACGTGTTTTGAACGACGAAGGGACTGAGGCAGGGATGTCCGCTGAGCCCAAGTCTGTTTGCACTGTATACGGCGGACCTGGAGGATAGATTGGGGAAGGGGCAAATGGGAGGGTTGGTGGTGGGAGGTAGAAAGGTGCATATGTTAGCATACGCGGATGACATGGTGGTCATGGCGAGAGAAGCGGTGGAGATGAAAGATATGATAAAGACATTGGAAAGATATTTTAGGGGGAAGGGGCTGGAAGTAAATGTGGGGAAGACAAGGATGATGAAGTTTTGTAAGGGGGGAGAAAAAGAACAGAAAACTGGAGATGGGAGGGAAAAGAGATCGAGGAGGTTAGGGAGTATACTTACTTGGGGTATGTGTTCAGGGAGGGGTCGCATGTGATAGCTATGGCAAAAAAGGCGAATAAGGTGATGGGACAAGTATGGGGTTGGGGGAAGAGAGTCTTTGGAAGGAATGTGGCAGCGAGGAAGATTATGATTGAAGGTCTGGTTAGCAGTGTGATGATGTATGGAGCAGAGGTATGGGGATGGAGAGAGCAGGCAATGCTGGAGGACGTGCAAGCTAGATACTGGAGATGGGTGCTTGGGGTGGCGAGAGAAACACCGGGGTATATAGTGAGGGAAGAGGTAAAGGTGGATAAAGTCAGAGTGAAGGGGGGCAGGAGAGCAGTGAAATATGAAGAAAGAATAGAAGGGAGGCCAAACTGCGGGATCTTGGGGGAGTGTTGGAGGGAAATTAGAGAAAGATCAAATATGGGAAAGGAGACAGAGACAACTATTATAGACGAGCGGGCTACTCGGTAACTGAGATAAATAGTAGACGAAGGGTGGGTAGGGAGATGTGGAAGACAGGAAAGAAGGACACAAATAAAAGAGGGGAGGTATAACGAAAGGTACAGGGACGTAATTACGGAGGGGTTGCCTAGATACTTGTTATTGGAAGGAGATGAGGAAGGGAAGAAGTTGGTGGCTAGGTTCCGTTCTGGAAACGAGGAGAGAGCGAACAAATACTGGCTGGCCGATGAGGAGAGGTGGTGTAGGCTATGCAGGGAGGAATGGGAAACGTTGGAACATATGTTGAATGGGTGCAGTGAGTTGAGGGAGGAGGAGTTGGACCGAGGGCAGATCTTAGGAGAGGGGGGAGAGGGGAAACGATGGATGAGAATGGTTGTGGGGGTGAGGAGACAAAGGGATGGATGAGGGGAGGATTGGGCCGAGGAGCCGAGGATATGGAAATGGAGGAAGAGGGTGGAGGGTGAAAATAATATACTAATGGCATATATTATATTAGGATGTATTAAGGGGAAAATTGTAATTATCAAAAACAATAAATGCTTATTAATTAATAATACTTTATCCCCAAACTTTCAACCCCTAAAATCCCTTATTTTGGTCCATTCTATGGCTGTACCAAATTTAATCGAAATCGGCGTGCCACAGTTGTGTTACTTTCCTTGTCAGTATAGAAAAGTTAAAAGAAGGAATTTTGATGGGCCGCAAATTCGTACTCTTATAAACAACGATGATTTCACAAACCTGACTTAAGTTGACTTGGAAGGATGGACAAGCTTATACGTATATTTGTTGTTGTCGACTTCGTAGTAAATAGTTATTTTGAGCATGTAAGGATTTTTGATAGAAAAACGTAATGGATTTACTAAACATCTCCACGTAAATAGGGGAAATTGTAATCGTAATGGGAACCCTATCCTAGAAAAAAATAATTTCCAGTTTCGTTACCATTATCATTATTTCCTGGAAATACACAAGGAAAAATTAAAAGTTAGCATGGTACACAATATTTATCAAACCATTCCCTTTGCTATCTAGCCTGTGAAAATCGAAATAAATTACTTTCCGTTTAAATTGTTTATCAAAGTTCGTTTAATCACGTTTGACAGGAATTACTAAAACAAAATTTATATTCGTTGAAATACGCTGGAAAAGATAAGCTACGCTTGGCTAACCAATCACGAATTGATCAAAAATGCCCCAGTTTATTTCCGTCCGCACAATTCATATTTACCACGAAATTGTGGAAAGAGGTTGATTGAAATAAGGATTCCTAGAAACGCATTAATTCTTTTGATCGTTGTGTTTAAGATGACGATTTTAAACTTCTAACTTGAGCAGAGGCAAAATAAACTAAGTGGAACGAGACGAATAAATTTTGGAAGATGCTCGATGCTTATAAATTTTCCTACACCCATCGGAAATTATTATTATGTGTAATGTCAGTTTCTATGGTATAAAAATGGCTCGAAGTAACCCCAACAAAGAAACAAGAATTCAAGTCGATTATTCTAAGTGGACATCTTATAGGATCTCCGTTACCAAGTAATATTCGAAGTCATGTAGTAGATAACGTAGAGATCCGTGAGGCTTTTACCATATAGAGCAGAATCACTTTAAATAGATTAAAAAATGTGGTACAGTTAAACCTCGACTTATACGACCCCGTCTTACGCGCCCCCGTACTTACGCGGTTTTTCTAACGGTAGCGCTTTGAGGTTTTCGACATTGGAATTTATTTAAAAAAAGAGATCGAGACATGTTAGCTACTTACTTTTTTTTCTAACTCTTATAGTTTCCAAGATAGCCTATTCGGACATCGAATTTGAACAACCATGTACAGGTGTCCCAATTTCGATGTCCGCATAGGCTATCTCCGAAACTAAAAGAGATAAAAAAAAAGTAGCTTACATGTCATGATCTCGTTTTTCGAAAAAATGTTAATGCCGAAAACTCCGAACAGTTATCGTCTTTTGTTTTCGCCCTATCGGCAAAAACTGAAAATTTTGCGAAAACGACACTCGCAAATATCTCACTTATTATCAAAGATGGAGTATTATAAATAAAACATTATATGGGCTACTTTTTACGAAGAATTCAGCGGCGTACGTAGAATTTTTTTCCCATCTTTTATTTTCGAGATTTTAGACGTAACTTTATTTTTTTAAATGGAAACCATAGTTGGCTATGACTAAAAATAATTTGTTATTTTCTTCTGATAACAAATATATATAGTTTGTAGGGTATATTTCTTATGGTTATTGAATAATTAACAAAAATTCATTTTGTTCTGTCTAAAACTAATGTATGTATTTAAAAGTTAATGTTGCTATGGTGATAACCATACATACTATGATGGAACATAATGTATCAAATAATTGCCAAAGTTTGTATTTAAAAATTCGATATCAACTCTGGCATTATATGTTAAGTGTCAAAGTATAACAAAACTGAATAAAACTTTACAATGAATTTCGAAAATTATGAAAAATGTAACATGATGGAATGCTATATGTTATCAGATAAGAATGCGACGTTAGCCGCTTAATTTTATTTCACAAGATATCCAGAAAGAAGACAACCGCACGTACGAACCTTCAGCCGGTCAGCAGAAAATTTAATAGATATTTGGTCCTTCCCCAAACCACATACAAAAACATACCAAAATGACCTGCAAGAGAAATTGCAACAAGACGTCTGACCCAAAAGACACCGCTCCCGAATATGAAAGAAAAATAAGTATAAACCGTACAAAGCGGGGTTAACTCATTATTTACGTGCCGGAGATGTCAATCGAAGATTAGAATTTTGTAGATGATATTTAAAAAAATTAAATAATTTGCTGTTTGTTCAAAATGTAATCTGGACCGATGAAGTCTCTGAGTGTTCAAAGAAGATGAAGAAGGGGTTCAATGTATGGTGTGCCCTTTTAGATAATAGAATTTTGGCATATAGTATCTACCATAAAAACTTAAACTCAGGGAAATACCTCAATATATTAAGGCAGCACATTGAGCCTTTGGACGACAATTTGCCACTAAATATGTCTCAAATGATATATTTTCAATATGACGGAGCACCAGCACATAATGCCAGAGTTGTTAGTGAATTTTTAAATACTACTACAAACTCAAGGACAGTAGAATCTAACAGGACTGCTACATTCATTGTTGTGACAGCCTACCAGCAAACTACGTCACACCATTTTCCACGCCTAGCTGTTGTTATAGTCTATAGTTCATTTTTTTTCTATAATACCTGTCAAATTGTTGTAAAGTTGGCAAAACTAACAGGGAGCTTTGTTATATGATGTTTTGAAATAAATATGTCACACTGACGTTTAAGCTTTCGTTATTCAAAAAGGAAACGTGCATAAAAAAATGTTGTGGGGTGTGTATTTGGCATTTATTTACCTACAAAAGGTGTTTTGTTCTATTTAATTGCTATGTAGCTAGCACGTCTTTACAATAAATATGTACTTGATTAAAATCGTATTTATCTAAAAATTTATTAGTGTTTTAACCTCAATTATTTAGTTACTGAAAATGTTGCTAAAAATCAGGAAAACAACATAAATTTTATAAGGGTCCTAGATAATGCCAACAGAAACCCTAAAAAATTTACATTGACAAGTATTATAGAAAAAAAACGAACTATATGCGTTTGCTGTGTGTTTTTAGAGGTTATATAGAGGTTTATAGACGTATTCATATTAGTTTTGAAGTTTTATGTTTTTAGACGTTAATGTCTATCATATAACCTCTAAAAACATAGACAGTTATCAGGCGTGGCAAATAGTGTGACGTAGAGTGCGGGCAACCAACCCGTAGTCGACTACAAAAATACAATGGATGTAGCAGTCCTGTTAGATTCTACTGTCCTTGCTACAAACTTTGGCAATAATTGGAAACAATGCTTTCCCTCATGGTATGGTTATCACCATAACAACATTAAGTTTTAAATACATACAATAGTTTTAGAAAGAACAAACAAAATTGATACATTATATTCCATCCTAGTATGTATGGTTATCACCATAGCAACATTAACTTTTAAATACATACATTAGATTTAGATGGAACAAAATGAATTTTTGTTAATTATTCAATAACTATAAGAAATATACCCCACAAACTATATATATTTGTTATCAGAAGAAAATAACAAATTATTTTAAGTCATAGCCAACTATGGTTTCCATTTAAAAAAATAAAGTTACGTCTAAAATCTCGAAAATAAAAGATGGGAAAAAAATTCTACCTACGCCACTGAATTCTTCGTAAAAAGTTGCCCATATAATGTTTTATTTATAATACTCCATCATTGATAATAAGTGAGATATTCGCGATTGTCGTTTTTGCAAAATTTTCAGTTTTTGCCGATAGGGCGAAAACAAAAGAGGATAACTGTTCGGAGTTTTCGGCATTAACATTTTCTCGAAAACAACTTTTTTTCTATCTCTTTTAGTTTCGGAGATAGCCTATGCGGACATCGAAATTGGGACACCTGTACATACATTTTTTTCATTATTCCTTGCTTTATTTGTTTATTAATCCTTGATTTTATAATATGTATTTATCGAATTTCGACTTACACGATTTTCGATTTACGCGGCTACTGTCAGTCCCACCTATCGCGTAACTACGAGGTATTACTGTACTTAAAAACTTATAGTACCTCTCTCGATTTAAAGTTCCATCAAATATATTTACAATTAGTGATTTGTTAAATGTACCATCCCATATAAACATAGAAAAAACTCACCCTGCATAATATTTTTAACAACTACTGCAAAAATAATTTTAGTTGCAGTGAATATGCCGCCGTCGATCGTTGGTTTCAGGGACCGATGCAGATTTCGGCAGTACATTAAAAGCAAACCTAAGAAATATGGCATCAAAACAATGTGTTTGTGTGATGCAAAAACACACTATTTACTAAACTCATTCGTATACACAGAAAAAATAACGGAACTTAATAATAGAAAACTGTCAGTGCCAACACGCAGTGTTGTACTGAAGTTAGTTTCACCAATTGAAAATACTAACAGGAACGTCATGGGAGACAATTGGTTCACTTCAATAGAGCTTTTAGATGAACTAAAACGAGTTGGACTGACATATGTTGAAACCCTATGCAAGAATAAGCGAGAAATTCCACCGACTTTTACACAACCTAAGAATTCATCAGTTAACTCCTGTAAGTTTGGATTTACACGGGATAATACATTAATTTCATATGTGCCGAAAAAAAAAATGTGTTCCGTTGGTGTCTTCGATGCATAATAATGGCAATATAGAAGAAAGTGGAAAACCAGAAATAATTATTTTTTATAACACCGAAGGAGGAGCCAACGCACGGGATCAGAAGTGCTTACAGTTAACATATTCCTGCCAAAGAAGAACAAGACGATTTCCTATGGCCGTATTTGGAGCACAATTAGATATTTCACGTGTGAACAGTTACATCCTTCTACTAGCCTCGGCAGAAGAATCGTTCAAAATGACTCGAAGAGAATTTTCTATTAATCTGGGAAAAGAACTTATCAACGTCCATGTTGAAAGACGATATCATACAAAATCACTATCAAGAAATCTCCGTTCCATTATAGAAAACTTATTGGGAATTGATTCATTAACCCAAGTGGCCGAAAAAAAGATTGTAAGGTAAAAACTATCTGTAGTGACTTCTGCCAAAACATCTGCAAAAAAGCACTCAAAAGCAATCATTAAATGCTTTGCATGTTTAAAATGTTATGTTATGCCTATCAGAATTGTTATGCGTAATGGTAACAGAAATTTTCTCTTACAGGTCTTAAGAACAGAGTTTTGAAAACTTCGAAACTGACGACAACTTTGAAGAAGCATAATTTTAATATTGTTAGACTTTTTTTTTGTTTATCTGTATTTTCAAAAGTGATCTTAAACGATTTCTCATGATAACATTGCATTGTTTGCCAAATTTTATCTTTCTAAGACAAACCATGTTGAAAATATTTAAGAAAATGTTTAAACATTTTTTATTTTTGAAATGGAAACATATCTTAAGCAGTTATGGGTTTAGACCAAAAAAAAAAACAGAAACAGCCGTATTTACACGAAATCTTTGCTGAAATTTATATCTTTTGCCCAATAATATTTGGTCATTCCTTTGTAGAAATTAATAATATCAACTCTTCAAAATGAAATTCATTTAACCTTAGAGTTTTAAAAAGAAAGTGGTCACCTCTGGCGCATTGTTATAAAATCCAGTGACGAAAATTGAGTTGCTAGTGAGCACCCTGACGATTTAATGCTCACCACAAAAAATCTTTTCATAGCTCTTCAAGATCTAAATTGATATACATCTTGCGGACGAATAGACCGTAGAAGAGCAGCAGTGCTAATTATTGAATCTTTCTAAGGGGTGTACAGAGTATAAAATGTGCCAATTCACAATACGAGCGTTTCCATTACAAAACCAACAATGTTCGCATATTTTGTTTGTTAGTAATTGGTTTGGATTTATTACACATCAACAAACTATTATAATTGAGGAATGACTATGCAAAAATCGATAAATCGAGTACGGACATAAAGAAAGATTAAGACAAGTTAAAATTATCCATTCTAACAATACGACTTTCCATCCACAAGAATTACACAACTAGTCTTGGACAATAAATCATACGCGATTTAGTGAAACAGCAGCCCAAATTGGAAACATTCGTTTCTATGTATAAACGTCAGCTGGTCCTACACATAGGAAAACAATTAAAGGTGCGAAGAATGAGCAACTGAAAATTGTAATGATAAAGCGTTTTTTTCGGCTAAGAGCAGATGTCCCGTCCGTATGTGTTAACTAAAGCACCACACCTTGCAGAAAAATTACAAATCACCGAAAGACTTACACTTTTAATAGGTTGGTTACGACGTTTTAAAGAAAGGCATGGAATTAGAGAATTCACGGAGAACAGCTTAGTACTGACGAAGTTGGCGCTACAATTTTTTATGACACGTTATCAAACGTTATTAAAGAGAAGGGTCTAATACCTGCCTAAATACACAATGCTGATGAGACCGGCCTCTATTGGCGTGCAATGCCCACTTTGTACATTAGCATCTGCTAAAGAAATAAACTACTCCTGGCTATAAAATTAGTAAGTATAAAGATCGGATTACAGTGTTATGTTGCTCAAATGCTACTGGAGAAGATAAGCTAAAATTAACTATAGTAGGGAAGTTAAAGTCGCCTAGAGCTTTAAAAGACATCAAAAAATTTCCGGTCGAATATTATAACAATCGTTTTGCGTGCATGATACGATACATTTTTGACATGCGACTGCAAAAGTCTCCCTTAAAATGCAGCATTGCTTCTTGATAATGGTCCATCTCATCTGCTAGTTGAAGCATTGTCAGCTGAGAACGGGAATATCACACTATTGTATCTTCCGCCAAATGTGACTGCCCTATTTCAACCCATGGATCAGGACGGTTGTGAAGTTAGCCATAGATTCTAGCCATAGATTTTAAAATCGAAAAATGAGCGATTTCTGCAACTCAAAACGCAAATTAAAATTAATATATGAGTGTAGCACTCTTAGAACCACCCCTATACAAAAATTTACGGGGGGGTGTTTTTATTAAGGGAGTAAAAAAATCCCAAAGTTGTAAACATCGCGTGCGCGCGTATACTGTTCGACTAAAATCGAAAAATGACTAATTTCTGCAACTCGAAACGCAAATTAAAATTCATATTTGAGTTTAGTGGTCTTAGAATAACCCGTATACAAAAATTTACGGGGGGCTGTTTTCATTTAAGGGAGTAAAAAAATCCCAAAGTTGTGAACATCGCGTGCGCGCGTATACTGTTCGATCAAAATCGAAAAATGACTAATTTCTGCAACTCGAAACGCAAATTAAAATTCATATTTGAGTTTAGCGGTCTTAGAATAACCCGTATACAAAAATTTACGGGGGGGTCTTTTCATTTAAGGGAGTAAAAAAATCCCAAAGTTGTGAATATCACGTGCGCGCTTGGAAATTCAGAGTTTTTGATTATTAGGTTGAAAATATGTAAGAGGGGCGTAGTCGTTGACTAAAAATGTAGGAATCTCATCTAGGCCAATTATTGTAGCCTTTGCCATGAATTTTTTGAAAGATTCAACCATTTCGTCGTAACTGACTTCGGAGATACCAAAGGTGACAGAATTAGTATCATAAACAGCGTGATCGTTACCAGTAGGTTACCAAATGATGCAGGACAGTACATAGCCTCAAAATGATCGGCAAATAAGTTAACTACTGTTGGCAAATCGGACACACTTTCATCGGCCCACTTAAGAGAGCCTGGAGATCTTATTATATTGTTTCTGCTTATGTTAACAAAACGCCAAACGTTTTTTGGTTCTTTTCTTATGTCCCTCAGAGATTTGACATAAACTTGTGCGATGATATCTGCAATGAATTTTTCTATACAATTTATGGTGGTGTTTTTTTAATCTAAGCATTCTTATTAGGTTAATTGAATACCATACAGGATATTTCGACCTTGCATGCTTGCCCTCAGATTTAAGTACGTGAGCGTCCAGGTCGTTGTATAATGCTTCATAAAAAACATTACAGTATTGTTCAACTGATGATAACGTAAATAGATGAATCCAGTCGATATTAAGCAGTGCCTCGTACATGTCAGGCAGATAAGATAACATCTCGAGCTATCAAATGCGTAGGCACCGTTACCGCAATAGTAAGTAGTAATGCCGATTGGTAATTATCTTCTCGTACCAATGTAAAGTCTGAGTGTTTAATTTGAAACTCAAGTTTGAGGAAGCAAGTATCAAATCAAGAGTTCTATCAATGATATTCATTACATTATTTAATTGCAGAAAGTCATTATTACTTCAATATTAAAATCACCCATGACTATGGTATCTAAAGACATATCCAACATTGATTCAATGTAATCGAAGGTGTAACTATACATACATTCCTCCAGGTGTAACAGGTGGGAAATAGCAGACAACAATGTTAAAAGCCGATTTTGTCTTTTTAAAGTCAATCCGTACAGCTTTCAAGTCAATGGATTCAATAGGACAGGAGGCAATCATGATATTCGAAGTAGCAACTCCGGAATATCTCCGTAACATCTCTCCACCCTTATGGAAAGATCAATCACATCTAAAAACGTCATACCTGTCTGGAAAGATCTCGTAGTCTAGGACGCTCTTCTTGATCCAAGTTTCACTGAGAGCAATAATATCAAAGTCCGATGCATCGACCGAAGTAAAAAATTTGTTTTGATAGTATATGTTGTACTCTGTCCGTTGGAAAGTAACTAGTTTTTCTTAACAATTCTCGGACATCCATTAATGAACTGTATTCTTAAATCATTTTCACCGTATTCAAAATCCGCATCTAACAAGGGAAATGAACAATCAAAGAAAATTTAGCCTAAACTTGTGGATGGGGCTCATTGGAAATAATTTAATTGGTCCTTACTTTTTACCCGATGGTTTAACTAGCGCAGCATACAATGAATTTTTACATAACAATTTCATAGGCCTGCTTGACCATGTACTTTTAGAAAACAGATGTAATGTGGGTTTCCAGCATGATGGATGCCTTGCACACTATTCCCAAAATGTTGAAAATTCATTAAATGAAATGTTTCCTAATGGTTGGATTGGGAGAGAAGATCCAATTCCATAGCCTGTAAGGAGTCCTGATTTGACGCCCCTTGATTTTTATGTGTGGGACGACCTCATGAAAGAAAAGGTGCATGTTTACACAAATCAACTCTCAGGATGAATTAATAGAAAAAATCAAAAACGAAGCATATATTTTAAAAACGTTAATTACAATTACCCTCCCATAAATTTTTGTATAGGGGGGGTTGTTCTAATTGTAAGACCGCTAAACTCAAATATGAATTTTAATTTGCGTTTCGAGTTGCAGAAATTGGTCATTTTTCTATTTTTGTCGAACAGTATTCGCGCACACGCGATGTTTACAACTTTGGGATTTTTTTACTCCCTTAAATGAAAACACCCCCCCGTAAATTTTTGTAAACGGGTTATTCTAAGACCGCTAAACTCAAATATGAATTTTAATTTGAGTTTCGAGTTGCAGAAATTAGACATTTTTCGATTTTGATCGAACAGTATACGCGCGCACGCGATGTTCACAACTTTGGGATTTTTTTACTCCCTTAAATGAAAACACCCCCCGTAAATTTTTGTATACGGGTTATTCCAAGACCGCTAAACTCAAATATGAATTTTAATTTGCGTTTCGAGTTGCAGAAATTAGTCATTTTTCGATTTTGGTCGATCAGTATACGCGCGCACACGATGTTCGCAACTTTGGGATTCTTTTACTCCCTTAAATGAAAACACCCCCCGTAAATTTTTGTATAGGGGTTGTTCTAAGAGTGCTAAACTCAAATATTAATTTTAATTTGCGTTTTCAGTTGCAGAAATCGGTCATTTTTCGATTTTAAAATCTATGGCTAACTTCACAACCGTTGGATCAGGGCGTAATTGAAACAAACGACGAGGTTACACAGAAGACACAACGCTCCTTTACAGTTTTTGAAATCAATTACGCTTTGATTAATCTAAAAACTGTATTCATCAACTACGGAGAACTCAAAATCTAAGAATCGTATGCCTAGTAAAATGTGAAAGCTATCGCAATTGAAAAATGCAACAATATTTTATGCGATTAATCAGCTGAAGACAATGAAATTGATAGTGATGATCCTTTAGAGGTGTTTCAATCGTTAAAAATGTTCAGGGTTGTGAAGAACTGGGTGACGAAAATATTTTGGAGTGGCCAAATATTGACTCGAATGTTTTGGACTGTGAACACATAACCGATGATGATCTAGTCCAGCGAATCGCAATCATTGGGTCGCGAAGGGTTGAAAAATGGTTCGCATAAATATGTATAGGGTTGTCAACATGGTGTTCACCCGAAGACTCTAGATTTGACGATCAATTTCCGGGCTCCGGGTTTATAATAAGATTCAATTACTTTGATCAAAACTTTTTTTTTTTTTGGTCGTCAACCCATTTTCTCGGGTTAGTCTCACCCCAATGTTGGTAACCCTAATTATATTTATTAATGCATTTAATCTATTATGGGTCGCATTAGGATTTTATTGATATTTTTGGGTCGCTACTTAAAAAAGTTTGCGGAACACTGATCTAGTCAATAGTGTCACCAAACCAATCTCTGAACCGAATTCACTCCAAGAATGTAGTGACGATGACACCTTAGAACCACAATTCAAGTTTTTATTTGATGTAAATTTTTAATTTGAGTTTCAAAAAGTAGATGTTTATTACAAAATAAAGTTTAATTGTTTCTTTTGTGTCAACGGCTATAAAAATAACATCAAGTAAAACATTCATGCGCTACTAGATTAAAATGTTAGTTTGCTTTTTGATGAAGAAAGACATGAATTTTAAGAAAAACGAAATACTATCGTAAAAAGAATGTTTTTAGGATCACAACAATAAAAAAAAATTATGGCATTCCATTTAAAAAAAAAAAGTTGAGAGTCGCCACTTTTAAATAATTCGTCCAATTGAAAATCTGGTATTACCATCGTGTAGAAAATGTCCTAAAACATATTACTGCCAAATATTTTGAAAGTAGGCTTATTCTGAAACAGGCTGTATAAAGAGGACACTTAGAAGAGGATGTTTGCGAAGGACGTTATTACTAATCGTAAGATTATATCCTTGGCATTTTTATTTATAAGGGCATAACAACATAACTTACATTCAAATCAACATTTCACCATAATATTACATCTAGTTTTAATTGCCAAAGTTTGTTATGAGATTAATAAACGAGCAATAAAACATTGTTAGAAAATATTACCTGTAACAGTGACACTTCCCGTTGAGAAGATTTTTAATGTGGCTTTGGGACTCTTCAGTTTGTAAGTGACGCCGGGATGAAGTTCCGGTTCGTAACTAAATTATTAAAAATAGATTAGCACAAAAACTAAAAGTAGTTTATTAAATCGTGAAAAACATAAAACTTACTCGGCTTCTTTGTGTCGTTCCGAAAACGAATTTATTCTAATAGCAAATGGCATCGAACACGTTCCCAAAACGTTCACAACCCGATAATTATTAAACCGCACATTAAACCCCAACTTTTGCAAACACCTCGCGAACCTACGAGCTGCGATCTTCGCCTGATCTTCGCTCGTCGCTCCGGTGCACGTCACTTTACCTGAGGACCAAATGCTCGCCGTCGTGTACGGCCTTCTAAGCTTCATCGTGACCATGCCGTTTTCCTTTCGATACTCGACGTTCAATCCGTTCAAAGCGATATCGCGCAAGTTCAAATGACACCGTACACTAAAACTGCACACGACGTTGTTTATCACTATATCAATTTCTGGTTCAGCGTCCTCGGGCTGCTGCTGCTGCGGCTGCGGTAAAAGTTGATCGCTTTCAATTTTATCTGCGACATCGTTTTGATAGGAAGATAGGTTTTGGTTAATTTTTTGTATTGAATTATCTTGTTGATGAAAACTAGGTGATTCTTGAAGAGTGGTTAAACCTTCTGATACTTTATGGACGAGCCCGTTTCCGTTCGGTAGTGGTTTCATGCCGTTTTTTTGAACGGCTGTGGCCATGCTACTAAAAAAAACAATATTTGAATATTATAGATGCCACTAAATAAGCTCTTTAAGTATGAAACAGTTTTTTTTATATAGGTTTCTAATGAAGTCACACCTCTTTGAGTTTTATCAGATGAGCGTTATCTCTAAAAAAAAAATAAGAATATACTACTCTAAATATTTACAGTTTATATGTCCATGTTTTCGAGGCACCTTCACTAACCATCATAAATAAAACGGTAAACTGCGGTTTATCGATTAGACTAGTTCAGAAATGATGAAATCACTCATGGATATTATTTGCGGAAGTCTACAAGTTCTTATCACCATGAACAAATTTTGGTTATCTGCAGTAAGTGAAAAATAGAGTTTTTTTATTTTATTCTTTAAGTTTATATAACTTTAAGTTTCGTAACTGGTAAATCTGTAACCTTTTGAAGTTACATTGTTGTAAGTATTGTTAAGTTATCTACAGGATGTATCTGAATGACTGCAACAAACTTCAAGGGGTGATTCTTTAGTGAATTTTAAGGGTACTGTGATATATGAACCATGGGCGACTTCGGCTCCCCTAAGGAGCTACACCCCTCCAAAAATAGCGGAAAATTTTGGTTTAATTTCTTTTTCTCAAAAACCATAAACGCTTAGAAAATGAAATATGGGGAATATGTTTAACTCATAATAGGGCACGTTTTGACCCTATTTGTACTTTCAATCTACCCTTCTAAACTATTAAACGTAACCACCCCCGTTCAATTTATGCCTAGATTTTTTTATCAAGATGATAAATACAGTGGTTCACAGCTTATTTCAACCACCCTCTTTTAAGAAAATATAGCTCACATAATTTCGAAACGAAACAAGATATTGCAAAAATTTAAACAAGGGTTTACATAATACTTTCCAAACTTAAAAAAAAAGAAGTTTTATTCAGTCTCAAATTTACATTTTCAAACATTTACAAACTAAAAACCAAAAACATACCTACATAAGTAGTCACAGCTTATTTCAACCACTTATTATTTTAACTTAATTTATTTAATTTCAAAACTTAGTATGACCTCCTTTTTGGTCAATTACAGCTTTCAGCCTTCTTTGCATGGATTCCACTAACTTTCTTGTGGTTTGGGGAGTTATTTTTGCCCATTCCTCCTTTAGCGCTGCTATAAGGTCATTCCTGTTCGAGATCTGGTGTTGACGGATGTTTTGGTCTAAAATTGCCCATAAGTTTTCAATAACATTTAAATCAGGTGATTGTGCCGGCGGTTGCATCAAGTGGGGACAGTTCCAAATCAGCCATGTCTGCACAATACCAGATTTATGTTTCGGGTCGTTGTCCTGATAGAACCGAAACCCCTCCCGTATACCCAGTTTTTCGGCATTTTGTAATAAATTGGACTTTAGGATGTCGAGGTATTTATTTTTGTCCATTGTACTTTCAATAAACTGTAAGTTTAATACCCTACTTGATGACATACAAGCCTACACCATGACACTACCACCACCATGTTTTACTGTCGCTTTTAAATTTTTATTTTGGAGCTCTGTATTTGGCTTACGCCAGACGTAAGTTTGACCATCCGAGCCGAAAATATTAAATTTAAACTCATCCGCAAAAATAACTTGCTCCCAAAAGTTTGAATCTTTGTTAATATGTTCCTACTATTTTCATGAACGAACCGAGATATTATGCTTTGCACTGTCGAATCACTAAGGAGAACCATTTCAGCAATTTTCCGACGCGAATGGCCGTTTTTAAAATGGCTAATAACCAATTCCCTGTGTTCTATGGTAGTACGTCGTCCCATTGTCACAAAATACGCCTCTGGTTTACTTAACTGCCCAAATCACACTACAACCATATGTATTTACATAATTGGAAACATAACCTCAAAAAAAGTCAACTTAAAGGCCTCTACAGACGGACGTTTATGTCCGCGTTGATGTATGCACATTCAAAAACGTACATACAAAAACGTTAATGTGTATGCAGAAGAACGTCACCTGTTTGAGTGCACACTCAAAAAGAACGACGCACAAAACTTCTGTCGGCTGTCGGGATTCGCTCTCAAGTCTCAACGTGTGGATGTAAATTGTGCGACGTTCATCAGTAGCGTCCAGTGCCCAGGTAAGTTCCATGTGTATTAGTACTACCAAATAAAGCAATGCATTATACATCGGCTAAAAGGAGATTTAAGAAAAGAAATTCTACCTCACTTGTAGACAAAGCTGATCAAATTTTGAATGTTGTTAGTGCAAGATTGAATGATCCTGGCGTGACGAGTTTTCGATTATAGGGAAAAATGTTGCTGCGAAACTTCGGAAATTGTCAGCAGAGACCAACATTTATACGGAAAAACTAATAAATGACCTATTATTCCAAGCAGAACTTGGAAAAATTTCCGAAAATACGAAAATTATAACAGAAATAATCCAGCCAACAGGACGCAGCAACACCTTTAACCATCACGATTTGAACCAATTAGCAACAAATAACTTAACTTATCAGTTTCCTTTTGAATCTTCGGCTGAGCAAAATACGACTTCAACGTATTTTTCTGGGTATAGTCCCACATGATTTGTATGAACAATTAATATATATTTTTTTTAATACCCAATCATGCTTCTGTTACTTTCTAAAATAAATGTTTTTCTTACCTTCTTGTATTCTTTATGCAGCACTTCATATATAGCTTCACATGTTTCCGGAATTATTGTACATAAGGATTGTGCAGATATTGCAGTGGTAAATTTCAAATCTTGGTAGTTTCGTCCAGTCACTAAATATCTTAGGGTTGCAGTTAATCGTTCGTGTACACTTATTGCCGGTCTCATGATTGTATTTTGACGTTGTATCAATGGAGTTACCATCTTCAACAGTAGCGAATAAGTATCTTCGTCCATTCTAAGATAATTACCCCAATCATCCGGTTCTATTGTCAATTCTGCCAATAGGTTAATGTGAGAAAACCTTTGCCGTTGCAGAAGCCAATTTTTACACCACACGCGGCGAGTTTTATTTTTTTTATTCTTGATTTTGAGCACATTAACGCACGCCACTGCTGCCAACGCTAAGTCAACCATTTGCTTGGACATCGTTCAGCCACTAAGCAAAACTGCGGATTTTGTACGTGCGTCTGTACGCTGACCTAGCATACGTTTTTGGATGTGCAAACATCAACGCGGGCATAAACGTCCGTCTGTAAAGGCCTTAACAGATCTTAGAAGTGGGTGGTTGAAATAAGCTGTGACTACTTATGTAGGTATTATGTTTTTGGTTTTTAGTTTGTAAATGTTTGAAAATGTAAATTTGAGACTGAATAAAACTTCTTTTTTTTAAGTTTGGAAAGTATTATGTAAACCCTTGTTTAAATTTTTGCAATATCTTGTTTCGTTTCGAAATTATGTGAGCTATATTTTCTTAAAAGAGGGTGGTTGAAATAAGCTGTGAACCACTGTACATTGAAAAGTTTCAGTTAGATAGATAAAACTATTCTAAAACTTTTTTGTCTCTCTGATGTTCTTCTAAAAATTAATAATTTCTGAGAAAAAAATTAAGCAAACACTAACTGTTAAACTGTAGGGTTGTTAATCGAAATTTGGAATGAATTTTGAATGAAAAAATCTTAGTAGGCTTTGCAATCTTTGTCAGAAATATTTTTGACGTTTAAATATCAGTGGTTTTCTTACTTTATTATTGTTTTATTTAAAATTTTGAAACGTCGAGTGAACGAGCGTAAATGCGATAGAACTTTATTCAAAAATTAATTTGAAAAACAATAATAATAGTAAGAAAAACTGACATTTAAACGTCAAAAATATTTCTGACAAAGATTGCAAAGCCTACTAAGATTTTTTCATTCAAAATTCATTCCAACTTTTGATCGACAACCCCGTTGTTTAACGAGCAATGTTTGCTTTACTATTTTTTTTCTCAAAAATTAGTCGTTTTTGTAAAAATTTCAGAGAGACAAAAAAGTTTTAGAATACATTCATCTATCTATGTAAAATTTTTCTAATGTATTTATCATCTGCATAAAAAAAATTTTAGCAAAAATTCAAAGGGGGTGGGGTTACGTTTAGTAGTTTAGAAGGGTAGGTTGAAAGTACAAACAGGGTCAAAACGTGTCCTATTATGAGTTAAACATATTCCCCAAATATCATTTTCCTAGCGTTTATGGTTTTTGAGAAAAAAAATTAAACCAAAATTTTCGGCCATTTTTGAAAGGGTGTAGCTCCTTAGGGGAGCCGAAGTCGCCCATGGTTCATATATCAAAGTACCCTTAAAATTCACTAAAGAATCACCCCTTGAAGTACGCTGCAGTCATTCAGATACACCCTGTATACAGTGTGACTCGCTATAAATAGACAAACAAAATTACATTGTTTGGAGAGTTCTTAGCGAAAACCTGATGCATCCTTATTATTTAGTGCGTTCAGATTCTTATACCTGATGATTACGAATCCTGGATTACAATTACTACAAGTTTTACAATAAAGAGCGGAAGATGCCATGTTCGTCGATTCAATTTGTTTTGTCGGTGCGGCAATATTTATGTTGAGACATTCTCGGTGATCCAAGTTACTTATAGGGTCCTCGTTTAGATGGTAGAGAATACCTATTTTTTATAAAAGTTCTGCAGAAAGTTTCTGAAAAAGGAATGTACCACTGTAGTTGCGCCATACAATTAAGTATCAACACCATACGACCCTAGCTCAATATGCCAATATCGAAACAGAAAGGACAAATCGAAGACTCGTACAGCGTTGGTCGTTGTGGATATATCAAGCCATAACTTTTTTTTAAAGTCATATGAAAGCCACTTTATATAAAACCCCACTGGAAACTGTCGAAGAATGGGCAATACTGATTAGCTGCCAAATGTTAACCGACAATGGTAAACACTACAATATAGGGGTAGCGAGTAGTCTACAGATCTACTTAAGGATGCGACCTTCCCCCGCCAGCCATGATTCTCTCCCACGTTCCAACACCAGGAAGGGAATTATGTCCCAACTATCACCCTATCCATAATCCCAACTCTAATACTCCTTCCAAATCCTTTCCATCTTCCAAACTGCTTGGCTAGCGTAGAAGATTATTTATTTATTTCTTCGAAACGCTAACAGAATGAACCCAATAGTAGCGCCAACTACAACATATTGTTAATTGTTTCGTTTTTTTAAACAAAAATTTTTTAAATAATAATATCAACGCTGTTGCAATATTTATTAAAGGAATCCTGAATTCTTACAAAAGAGGAGCCGGTGTTTAAACACCAAACTGTCACTAGTTTGGTACTGCGAAATATTGAAGTCTACATGAAATAAGATTTCCAGCGTATCAACATACCCATTAACAAGTTTATAAATACAAGAAATCTATATCAATAGCAAAACGTCTGCGTTGCAAGGCAGCCTTACATCTCGTCTCATACGGACAGTGCGGTAAAGTAAATTTACGAGCCAGAAATCCCACAAACCAGTACTGCACGGCTTCCAACAGATTTATATGAGTATTGTACCTGAGATTCCAGACTACAAACCCGAATGTGATGCTTGATGACCTTTGAAAACATACTTTGAAATAAAATATAATCAATATGGGAGGAGAAAAGCAATTTAGTGTCCAAGAACACACCAAGGTCATTAATTGAAGTAACTACATTTAAGGATACTGATCCAGGGGTATCCAAGAAAGTACTGAACAATGTATCTTCTACTACTGAAAGTAACTTGGTTGCACTTATCATAATGAAGAAACAATTTGTTGTGGGATCAGAAATCATGGAAACGGTGGAGGTCGTTTTGTAACAAAGTGCAATCAGCACTAGTGCGGGTTTCAGAGTGCATCTTGCAGTTATCATTATGGCAAAAACTACCGAAATGGAAACCCAGGTTGGAACATCCAAGTGTCAAATCACACACCCCAAACAATAAGAATAGACGATCACCTAGAAGAATTACAAGAAGAACTTAAGACTTAAAATGCGATTTCCTATGTCTATGTGCGACTAGACGAAAGGAAGACAAACCACCTTATTAAAATCTAGACATATGCTATTCCAATATAATTCAAAATTAAACGACAGCGTAGGAGGTACAGGAAAATCAACATCTAACAAAAAAATCAAACATCTAGTGACCAAATACTTTGCGATCTCTGATAGTCATATATCTGCCTGATCGTAAAACTGAACAATAGATACAAGGTCCAATTAATCTACAGCTATGCACCGACAACTAACGCAAATGATGAGACTATAGAGAAATTCTACGAGAACATAACATACATCAGAAGCGTAGAAAACTTTTTTTACACCATAATCACCGGAGATTTTAACGCTAAAATAGGCAAAAAACGAACTGATGACAATGAATACATTGGAGATTTTGAACTGGGAGAGAGGAACCACATAGGAGACATGATATCTTTTGCTATCTTTGTTTAAATAGATTCTATAATAAAAAGAGTCAACGAAAGTGGACATGACTTACCGCAGATCGTACGACAAAAAATGAGAGACTTTGTACTCTCTAATGACAGAAAGATATGTAAAAATATCACCATCCTAAACCATTTTGACCATTTTAAACCATTTATTGAGTACATTTTGAGATGTACTCAATAAAGAAAGTCACCAAAATGAGCTAAAAAAAACTAGAATACCTAACTGCACTAAACACCAAAGATAACGAAAATAAAGAATGAAAATGGGACAAGGCGACAAGGCTTTGGGGCCTTACAGGAACTGACAGCCAAAATAGTATTGATACATAAAAAAGGCAATCAATGTACAATCGAATGTACGATTTCTGCAACCAAAAATCAACCACTGTCCAAATATTCGTCCTTAGGCAGATACTGGAAAATCCACAGAATCAAATGCCTTGCTGAAGTCAAGCAAAACCAATAAGGTCAAACGCCGGTTATCACAACCACGTCTAATATCATCGGTAATTTTGATAAGCACCTGGCCAATAAATCAAAATACCGCTGTGTCTGCATATGCACCAAGCGCTCAAGTACTTTAGAAATTACGGAAATAATGGATATAGGACGAAAATCACTTAGACAAGTAGGACACTTAAGTTTAGGAATGGGTATAAATAATATGTGGAGTAGTGGAGGAATGATTATATCCAAAATAAGAAGGAGCTGCTTAATGCTGACATCAGCACCAACACTAGTGGACCGAAAATGTCTGAGAGCCTGGCGGACTTGGAATTCGTCAAACAACTCCAAGGAAAATCTGGAAGTGATATTAGCGGAGGCATTAATAGCGAGAATAATTGATACCTTAATTGAATCGTCAAGTGATAAACTAAGAACACAAATAAAAAATAATATACAAAAATTATCAACAAACAACCATTATCACCAAAAGGATACAAAATGTTTCTAGTTACTAGGACTATTAAAATTGAAATAATTATTAAAGTTTAATTATTGACCATTATTTTTTAATACAATCAATTTTCTATAATACAAGAGGGTTGGGAAAATCTGATATGAAGAATAAGTACTTGGAAGTTTGCAATGTTTACCACACAGGCCAGGTTCAGCTTCATTATGGAACCAACATAACCTAAATCATGAAGGATAGTCACAGGCATTGATCCAAGTAACACAATACTTTTGATATACCCTATACTCCTGAAGTTACTACTGAAGTATTCTTAGCATTTTGTCCATATCACCTGCATTAAATAACAAATTTTTATATTCATTTTACTACTTTGATGATGTTTGCTTGTACTTCTTTTTATAACACCACACTGAAATTCCAAAAGATGATATTCACTCAAACATTTCTGATTAATACAATACAAGAACACATGCAAAAGAAAGAAAAGATTTCTTAGAAACCACTTGAAGCGATTTTTAATTTCAACACACCTATATATTTTTAGGTTATTCTAAAACCTTCCTTACAATTATGAAATCATCATAGTCTTTTTATATAACATTTGTGTTATAATAAAACTCTTATCAATCACATTCATAATACCTTAAAATAACTTACCTTCCATAAGTGATTTAGAAATGTATTGTGACTTAAAAAATATTTAATAAAACATCAATATTTAAGATTTTTTTTCATCAAAACAAAATGGAGCATAACTTAATCTTCGTCGTATATTAATATTTTAAAAGTTTCTAATCCTAATTTTTCAATCACTTAAGTCCAAAACATAACAAACACTTGTTTTAGTAAAACTAAATCTCAATAAAAAAATCTCCTTTATCTCAAAACATTTTTATAGTAATAATTACGCTTACCTTTTAAACCGCACACCACTACCAAAAATAACCAATTTCAAATTCGAAACACCTTTTTCGTTTTAACAGCACAAAATGAAATGAGTAAAGTTGTTGTCTTCGATGAAGAGTATAACCTCAACTTTTCAACCTTCTATTGTACGGTGATGGTGAATGGTTTAAATTGGATTTTTGTTTGATGAGAGGCCGGTCAGGTCACGTCTTGATCGATTTTGAACGATCGTGAACAAGACCCGGGTCCCCTTTAAACTTTTTAAACCGATTTAAAGCCATTATTTGATGAAGCCATCATGACACAGAGAACACGAACTAAAGTTGACAGTTAACTTTTAGGCGTTCTGGAATACGACGTGAAGTTAGTTGGATTAAAAATGAATACATTCATAATTATTTTTCTTAAATTTATATTTAATTTAAATATTTGTTAATTAACGTTGTTGAAATAATCAAACCGAAAGAATACAATAATTTTCTTTTAATTTGATTACACTTTTAGGGTGACTTTTAGGATACGTTCAGAAATAGTACTGCACTGTTTATATTAAAAATTTAGTTATAAATAAATAAATTATTAATTAGAGCTCAATTGAATTTTTCAAAAAGAAATAAATTATTTTGAAATTAAAAATAAATTTTTATAAACTTTTAAATTTTCTAGAATAGAGTGAAGTTGGTTACATTAGATTTTATGATTGTAATCAATTCTTTTTATTTATTTTAATTAATAATTAATCACATTTAATAAGTTATAAAACAAAAATTTTGTCCATCCTGAGTTAAAAATTGTATATTATTATCTAATTTTTCACCATCTTGAGTTAAAAACTGTATATTATCATCATCTTCATCTAAAAGTGAATTTTTCTCAACACCTTCAACAATTCCAATTTCTTCTCCGTTTTTCTCGTGTTTTTCATTAAGTTTATCAGTATTTTCATCAACAACTTGAGCCGTTATCAACTTTCCTTCGTGCATAATTAAATTTATTGGTACCAAATTTCCATCTGACATTAAACCTTGTATACTTTGTCGCCCGTTTTCTTCCATACCCATTACTATTTTAATTTCACCTCCATTTTCGCTCGTTATACTCAAAGGATTACCATCATTATCGATAACTTGTTGTAATTGAAGCGACGTTTCCAGCGTTGTTAAACCGTCCTCAGGCGTTTCTTCGTTAATTATTTCTTGGGCGGATGTTAAAAGTGTTTTTTCTGCATCCTCAAGATTTAAATTTATGTTTGAATCAACTGCAACATTGCTTTCATCGACAACTTGTTCCATTGAATCGACGATGTGAACCACAGTTTGAGCTTCTTCGTTCGAATTTCCATCATCATATGTTAAATAAAGAATTTTTTCGCCTTCTTCTGAAGTAATTATTTTAATATTTCCCGCATTTAAATGATTTTTATCATCACGATTAAGTTTGTTGAGATGTATTTTTTTGTGTTTGGCCAGATTTGAGGAATCTGCAAATGATTTACTACAAAATTCACAAATGTATGGTTTCTCGCCCGTGTGTAAACGTTGGTGCTTTTTTAAAGCCCATTGTTCTGGAAATGCTCGCATACACTGGAATATAAGAAACATTTTAAGAAAATTGTTTTCATACATTTTTTAAGTTCTATAAGGTTTTCTTACCTGCCCACATTGGAATGGTCTCTCATCGCTGTGCCTCCTCGTATGTGATTTCCAAGTATCTTTGTTCAAAAACGTTTTCGAGCAATACTCGCATTGCCACGGTCTTTCGCCCGTGTGTCTTTTCACGTGATTTTTGTATTGAGAGGATGTCGTAAATTTTCTATCACAATGCGAACACGTAAACGGTTTTTCACCTAAAATACGTTAAACTTCAAAACTTCTATACACTTGAAATATGATATTTTAAGTTTAAATTGTAAAATATAGTGAGTCTCAAGACAATTAAAAGAACTCTCACTTATTACCACACTTGCATTGTATGTATTCATCATGTTCAGTAGGCAAGCTGAGGCCATGAGAAGATAGGTTTAATGGACCAACAGAGAGCTCTCATTAAAAGGTCTATGCTACCAGCGTTTTGGTCACTTGCAAAAGAACTGCAGGTCAGACCGAATTTGTGAACATCGAACAATAAAAGTTGCCCAAAGAAGGGTGATCGTGTTGTATGTTATTTGTAAGACTAGGAAAAAAAGGCAACACATGAAACAGGGATCGATTATGGATTCCAATATCGCCCAATTGATCACCATTTCTACACGGGTAATAAGTGTATTCGTCAGGCGCGTGTATTAATAATCCGATATCTGTAAGTATGCTCTTTAGGATATGCCCGCTAGGATTGTTGGTTCTACATCCTCAGATTTGGTTTTTACTACATATTTAGGTCTCTTATTAGCAGTAATAAACTTTCGAATAAGTACGATGAAAAAATTATTTATTAAATGATATTGGTGCTACATATGTTTCGAGAAAATATCTCGTCTTCAGGCACGACTGTATTGAAAAAACATTTATTAGTAAGCTAAACAAAAACTAATTAAAATAATTACCGTCAGAAATTTAGCAAAGAAAGTAAACTATCCAGTCTCCTGGATCTCGACAATATCATCAGCAATTAGTCACAATTATTTAAAAAAGGGGGGGAAGCTATTCAGAGCTGGAAATAAAATAAAATACACTGTTGGAAATAATTCACGAGCACACCCTATATAATCTGAACACGTGAAGATAAATCCATAATATTTGCGGAGCACAAAGATTTACTGTAGACGAGTTTATTCAGGGAGTTTCGAGTTGTTCCGTCGCAGCATTGTTGACTGAGCCGCCCTTCCAAATGGAACATTCCGTCGCTATGGAGACCGAAGTGGATGGAAAATACCGGTCGTTTTTAGTGTGGTGTGAGGGACCACATTGTTATCGTACTCTGTGCGCAATGGATGGACGATCGCGTTACTTAAGCGAGTTTGAGTGAGGACTGTTTGTGGGTATGCATATTGAGGGTGTATCGTTCTGTGAAATTGCGCGTCGTCTCGAGCGGTCCTTATCGGTAGTGCAACGGGCATGGCGAGAATGGTTTGAAGTAGGACATAGGTACCTACAGCCGCGGCCGGGACGGCCCTGCGCGTCCCCAGCACTCGAGGATCACGTTCTTGTACTCAGCGCTTTAGCGTCGTGTGTGTCCTCCTCAAGGCAACTTGGAGCTGTTTGGCCACTGGCAGGGGAAGGCGCACTCACTACGCGAACTGTACGGCGGCGTTTGGTAGATAGTGGACTGGCGCGTGCGTCGTGCGATACAGTGGATTCCAAAAACACCCGAGCACCGTAGCATACGTCACGAGTGGGTCGACGCTAGGCATTAGTAAGTTGCCGAGTAGAGGGACATTTTGTTTTCCGACGAATCAAGATTCGAATTGAGCACCGGTGATGCGTGAATTTTAGTTCGTCGGAGCCGTGATGATCGTCTACTCGATCAGTGTCTGCAAGAACGCCCTATCCACCGACAACCGAGCATTATGGTATGGGGTGCGATTACATATTGTGGACGTACACGTCTGCTGCGTGTATAGCAGACCATGACGGGTCAACGATACGTAGATGAGGTGCTACGGTCCGTTGTGCTTCCCTACGTTCGGCGGCTCCCAGGTCTGCTATACATGCACGACAAAGTACGACAGCACATTGGGCATGTTGTACAGACCTTTGTGGAAGAGCACCGTATACGAATGCTTGCATGGCTAGCTCGGATTCCGCATCTGAATCCGATCGAACATGTTTGGGACATGATTGGTCGGAGACTTCTACGTTATCCGGCTTCCTCGGCTAACATTGAGGAGCTATGGAGGCGAGTTGAGGTGGCATGGTTGGCCATCCCTCTCGCTACAATATAGCGACTTATAGACTCCATGCCACGTCGTGTGGCGATGGTACGCGAAGCTCATGGGGGATACTCTCGCTATTGATGTTTTTCCTCCCAGCAGAGTTGTGCCGTTCTCCATGTGAGAGTAAGTTACACTACTTTAGTACTACTTCTATACCAAATTTTATTGCGCTAGACACACGCGTTCAGATTATACTGGGTGTGCTCGTGAATTATTTCCAACAGTGTAATATAAATGGAGAAACACAACCAAAATGAACCAGAACAAATATGGCGTGAACTTACATGTTTCTTTGAAAATATTGTAGAGATCAAGACACTAAACAATTAAAATTCAAAAATACACTATAATAAAACTACGTTGTTCAAATAAAACTTAGAAAAACTACCAAAACAGAAATATATAGTAAAATTGCACAATAAAACACATTAAAATTAACAGCACTAGCAACTCAACGTAACGACGACCAGTTATAAAAGGAACAAACAAACAGGTTATACATTTGAAGAAATAAATTTTATAAAGTATCTATTGTTATTAAATTCTGTAATTTCTAGATGTCTAGCTCTCCAGATTTGTTTATTCTTTTTATTAGATGTATGTTGTTAATGCTAGAGTTGTGGTTTTCATCTTTTAAATGTTTACAAAATGTGGAAGAGATTCTTGATAAATGTTCTTTGGCTCTGGTTTTTAAATTACGCCCTGCTTGTCCTATATAGAATTTAGTACAACTGTCACAGGTAATCTTATAAAGTCCACATAACTCTAGATTGTCAAATTTGTGGTTGGTATTAATTAACTGTTGACCTAATTTGCTATTAGATGTGAAGGCCAAATTAATGTTTAATTTAAGTTTCTTTTTAGTTCTATTAGCGAGGGGTGAAAAGGTAAAGTAATGTAACAATTTTGATATCTGTAATGAGGGTAGATGAATCTATTAACTTGTCTATTGTAGACATTAAAATATATATTTTGCATCTCGCATATATTATAACCATTGTTGAAACCTATTTTTAGAATTTTCTTTAGTTCCAAGATATAGTCATTGGTATTTAATGGGATATTTATCAATCTATTGAAAAGAAATCTAAATGATGCATATTTGTGTTGAGTATTACTGTGTGAGCGTTTAGGGATGATAGAGTCAGTACATGTAGGTTTTCTGAAGATGTTAAACTCAAGCTTATTGGTTTGGTTGTTTTTTCTTATCTCTAAATCTAGGAAATTAATTTTCAAATTAGATTTGAGTTCTGTGGTGAAGTTTAGAGCGCATAAATTGTTAATTATGTTACTAAGTGCGTGAAATTTTGCTCTGTTACCCTTATACACAATTAGTATGTCATCGACATATCTACAGTAGAATTTAATGTCCTTATTAAACAAATCGTATTTACAGGTGAAAATTTTGGTTTCATAATGATTCACGTAGATGTCAGCCAAAATACCAGATATTGGAGACCCCATCGGGAGTCCGTCATTCATCTGAAAATATTCGTTGTTGAAAAGGAAGAAGTTTTGACTACAAACCAGCTCGAGGAGAAGGTTGGACAAAGCTTGAATATTTTCGTATTTAAGTTTCAATTCAAAGTGTTTTTCTATTAAGTATTCCTTAACGATTGATATTGTCTTTTTTATGAGAATGTTGGCGTATAGATTAGTAATATCAAAGGAAATTAGTTTTGAATTCTTAGAAAGCATCAATTTATTAGTTTTTTGTACTAGTTCGAGTGAATTTGTAATGTTGTAGCAAAATCTGTCCTTAAATATTGTAAGAAGATATTTTTGAATAATTTTAGCGACTCTGCATGTTGGGGTGTTGTTGTTACCAATGATTGGTCTAATGCTTTTATCCTCTTTATGTAATTTAATTAAACTTTTCATTGTAGGGATTAACGGGTTCATAACAGAGGTGTTGTAAGTGTTAATGTTAAATGGCTTAAGTAGTTCAGAGTTATTTTTGATGAAGTTTCTCAAAGAATGTGTCTTGATCTCTACAATATTTTCAAAGAAACATGTAAGTTCACGCCATATTTGTTCTGGTTCATTTTGGTTGTGTTTCTCCATTTATATTATTTTATTTTATTTACAGCTCTGAATAGCTTCCCCCCCTTTTTTAAATAATTGTGACTAATTACTGATGATATTGTCGAGATCCAGGAGACTGGATAGTTTACTTTCTTTGCTAAATTTCTGACGGTAATTATTTTAATTAGTTTTTGTTTAGCTTACAAATGAATGTTTTTTCAATACAGTCGTGCCTGAAGACGAGATATTTTCTCGAAACATATGTAGCACCAATATCATTTAATAAATAATTTTTTCATCGTACTTATTCGAAAGTTTATTATTGTTAATATTATTTTCACGATGAACCTGGATTATGCGTTGACTTCATCTTATTAGCAGGGTTGGTGTTGATGAATTAAATATAGCTTCAAAATCTCTTTTATTGAATTTACTATTTGGCTGCTTATATGCACATATGTATAATATCATTTTCTTTTTGTTTACGGGATGAACTGTAATTGTTATAATTTTAAGTGATTTTGTTTCGGTTATGATCAAATCCGAATGCACCAGATGGTTTTTAATGAAGATGGCAACACCACCAGCAGCTGCTGTTCTTGATTGGCGATCTTTTCGATATACAGGTCCCGTATCTTCCGGATCAAAGCATTGTACGGTTGAAGAATACAGTATTCTGAAGCGATTTAACTAATAATTTTTTTTCGGAATGTTTATAATAACCGCACGGGAACTGTTTAAAGTCGTCCAATAGCAGATCGTAAATCAGACCGAGGCAATCGGTCCCACTCGTCCCACTCTCGGCCGGTGCGCCGCGCCGTACATAACTCGTTTCTCACGTGTACTCATCAATAGATTCGACACGGAAAGAGAAATAAACTTTTTCCGTGAATCGCCACTCTTTACGACTTAGATAAATCGTAAAAAGTGGCGTCTTGAGTTTATTGCTTGAAAGTAACCGCTATGTGGTCAACTGTCAGAAAATAGTAACTCTGTATCGCATAAATGCAGAATGGAATTTGAGGCAATTAGCCCAATTTCTGGGGAAGATGTCGGAAGCATTTCTAGACAAACTAACATCAACATTACTAATTAGCGAAGATGTAGCACATAAGGTAGACGAATAAAAACGTTACCACCGGTTAATGAAAATTTTAGAAACGAAAATTACAGAAGAAAAGTACTTAAAAGTGTACATACCCACATGGAAGTAAACTCAATTCACAGAACAATTGAAAGGAATTTGTGATGAAATCAAGACATTTGTGTCCCTACTAATTACACATGAATCAGCAAGAGAAAACCCGTCGCCATACAATGTCTTTGCATTTATAAATACAATATGGGGCTTTATTTAAGTATTTGTCCAGATATTTGTGCACTTCAGTACCTCCCTAAACGAAGTATTCAGTATAAACAACTGAAATTAACAGACGTCTTGACAGATTTACCAAGACGTTTATTAGTTTCGGACGCCAATTAAAAATAATGTATAAAATAGTGTTAATAAGTATCAAAAACTGATTTATAGAAAAGCTTGATGAAGTGTGGTGGCGCGCCATCTTGTTGGAATAACTGCCGTTGAAATTGAGTAGGGTCAACATTTTTGGAAAATCTGGCCGTTATGGATGGAATGATGTCGTTTTGAAAAAATCTTTTGAAAAAAAGATCCTAGGACAGTATCCCGTACTATTTCGCTGCACACATTGACCTTTTGTGGATATTGGGTGTGCGACTTTCTTACCCAATATGGATTTTGGGTAGCCCAATACCGACAATTTTCTCTATTTGCTTGTCCCCAATTTGTTTTTTACAAAGCCTTCGTTGTCGTTGCAAATTTGTTGTAACAACTACGACTCATTGCTCGTGAATGAGGTTTACTTTATAGGAATGATATTTTGCGGTTTTTAAAATTCTGTGAACCAATGATTTACTAATGTCCAAATTCGACACAATACCCCTTACAGTAACATGAGGGTTTTCTTATCCAGCCAAAACAACGTTTTGTTGAACCTTCCCTGAAATATTTAGTACAAAAAAAAGTAGAAAGAAGTTTGAATATAAAAAGTGGAATAAGAGCTGGTAATCCTTCAGAAGTAATCCTTAACCGTTTGAGTCCCAGGAAGTCCCGGGAAAACCACTGTCGAACAGGTAGGTCGCGGTGATGAGACGTACCGTTTCCTTCAGTAATAATAATAATTCAAAGTAACTGTTTGGTACAACAATTGCAGTGAAAAAGTAATTGGACCTTATTATTTTAAGGACGCCAACGGCACCACACTAATCGTAAATGGTGAATGCTGCTGACGGGTTAAACGAGTTTTTGGAGATTTTGAAACAGCAAGTTCCGGGCGGTATGATCGCAGGCCAGATCGCCAGATCCTAAAAACTTTCCGTGAAAACATGTCCTAATTTTTATTTATAACAAAATGGCACCCAATTCACATTATGACATTATTTCGCACCACCTACGTATAGCTCTGGGAAAATGTATAAATGCGCCAGTAGTGGGTTTGGTGGTAGCGATGGTTGTCTAGAGTCTAGAGAGTGACACCCGTTGACCCTAAACAATGTTTTTGGGATTCTGTCACAGCATACCGTTGTTTATATCAGCGTTTATTCGGCAGCTATACGGCATCTTGATATGCTTTCTTAAAGTGTTCTGGTGCCTTTATTAATTATTCCCCAGATAGAGCCGCTAATAATCCACGAGTAGGACCGCGAGTATTTTTCGGTTTAGATTAAATAAGCTCTGGTTAATATAGCAATTCTAAAGATTAAAGGAACCCTGAAATCGAATTATACTACCCATAAATTGATATCGAAATCTTATTTCGCGGACAGCTGCGTGGCTAGCACCCCTTGACGCAATGACGTAAGGTTGCACCACTTATTGGACCCCAACCACCAAGTCTTGATTTGAATAGTCTGTAACGTTTCGTTTTACCTCGAATGTTCAGTAGTATGATCATGAAGCTCTTTGATGCAACTAGTCGGCCTTTATGATCGGTTCTTGACTGGAGTAGTAGTAATTGCGTATAGATTAAAAATCCGCCGATGAGAATCGCTTATTCTAATAACCGGACACATGTTCTGTATGGAATTTACACTCTTGTTATTATGGTCTTATCCATAATAAGACCCGTTGTCAGTTTTTAGGGCAAATCGTCGATTATTCCTCTGCCCTATAAAGCGTACGAATGTGTACGTGATTTAATATTATCAATAGCGCAGAGGATTATTACAAAGATAGCCAAAGCAGCTATTGGTGGTTCGGATGAATGAAAATGATTTTCCAGTTTGTGATACACACTGTAATGTCATCTACGTAAACAATAGCAAAATGGCTTAAGAAACGTGAGGAGTACATTTTTTAACCCAAATAACATAAATAATAATATTTCAACAAGGGTTGTAAAGGCCATAGGTAATGTGGAATCATAAAGATTTGCCAGTATCCCGACTTAATATCTAGCGATAACAAAATATATTTTGTTATCGCTAGATATTAAGTTAATGAATGCTACTATAGTAGCATTCATTAACGACAATGATGTCGTCAAAATGGACTAAGGCGAATCAATATAGGTAACGGAGCAAGACTTGTCATCCTCCATTTAACATGGTGAGCGTGTTCCTCAACCCGAACATCTTCACACCATGGTTTGCTATTATCGAGTCTGTAGTTTGTCCTATAGTTGCATGAGAAACTAACAAGTCCATGGTAACTTGAGGGGTTAGGTTAAACATCAACACTATGAAGAAAAGTGAAAGGTGGAATTTCTATTGTGTTGTAAATAGCTTCAAACTAGTTCAGGTTTCTGAATTCCATCCGTTAGCTGTTTTAAATGACAATATTTAAATGAATACAAACGTTCGATATTGTGGAAATAATAACAATTCTAATAAATATTGATATTTGTGCAATGTTGTGTACACAAAACAAGTAAATAAAAGCCTGGTTAGGTATAGTGTTAGTTCTAGTTTTAGTTGATTCGCAAATATCTGAGCTTATGATGTAAATGGGTTAAGTTGCATGGATTTAATACAAAAAAGTAAATAAGAAAATTCGATTAATAAATTTTGAGTTTAATAACTTGTAAGTAACGTTGAGGATGCTTTGTTGAGGATATTCTCCCTGTATGTATTCCGAATATGTAATATATAAATAAATAAACGTCATCTTTTGCCTGGTGATCTCTTCTATTGGCAATTACGGACTCACAATCCGCCACATGTGATTGTGTAAGCGTTTGTACTGGAAGGTTAAATATCGGCAGGTAAAATTGTAAAAAATACATAAAACTACGAAATGATGTACAATTGTAAAATTGAAAAGAATAAATCAATTTCTCAATAAATGATGATGTAAATTGTTAAGTATCTAGATTGTTGAAAGAGCTGATAATGAATGATATTATTAAATCATAAATTATTGCTGTTTTCTTCATTATACTTGTAGTTAGCAGCCTATGATGCCATAAAAAGAAATAATTTGAAAGTAATAAATTTTGTACTTTTACTGGTTAATAGTATATTATTCAACAAGCGTATAATGGCGGCTGTTACCCACGAAGATGAAATTGCAACAAATTACGAAGATGTTGTAATCTGAGTGGGTAACACCCATTATACGCAAGTTGAATACTATACTTTATCTACAACTATTTAATTTTGAAAAAAAAATCAAAAAAAGGAAAAAAATAAACTTGAAGTTGATTGCGGAAGGACAGACAGGGAAGAGGCTACCGCAATCAAAACGCCACCACCACGCACACTATTATCGGGGACGTTCGGGCGATCACGTCTGAAAACACTGTAACAAGAGGGAAAGCCTTCGGCAGAGTGAATACCTTGGTGAAGCCAGGTTTCAGTTAAACAAATCACGTCTATGTCTGTATTTAAAAGGCAGTTATGCATATCGACCAGCTTAGTGCGAAGACCTCGCACGTTTTGGTAGTAACACGAAAGAGGAGCCATTGAACATTAACAAGTAACTTATAATGAAAGAGATAAGACAAGTGACAAATGAAAGCTTAACAAATTAAAGCTTATCAATGTCACCTGCGGATCTTATTAAGATGGGGCGTGAGTCATCCCCCTTCCTCACAAATATTTTGCAGTCACGAATCCATACATATTTGTACTTCTTCTCCCTGGCCATCTTCTTGGTTCTCCCAAAGAGGATTTTATTCGCTTGGGTAAGATGCTCATTGATAAAAAGTTTATCCGAAATCCCATCAATGGAGCCGATCGTCTCCGCAACTTGGCGGCAGCAAGAAGCTGATCGCGAACAATGCGGCTACAAAAACGAACCACAATTGCTTTCGGGTCCGAGTTGGAAGCTCTGCCGGGACCTTGAGGAACCCGATGAATCGCATCGACTTCGGAAGGTGAGATGGAGACATCCAAGGATTCGCCAATTGAAGAGAGAACCTTCACCAGATCCTCGTTGTTCTTCTGAGGAATACCTTGTATTTCGAGGTTGCTGCGCCTGGAATATTGTTCCAATTCTGAAACACGACTAGTTAAATCAACGACCTCTCTTTTTAGCGTGACGTTTTCAGCAGTGATTTTTTCAACAAGTTTGAATTGATTATGAAGCCTGCCTATAACACCCTCGAACTCCGATACTTTGTTGCTGCAGAACTGTACAGATTCCACTAAATCCGCATATCTGCTGTTCAGTGTCTTCAAATCAGAGCGAATTTCCCTGACCGCATCCAGGACAGATTCCAGAGTAGCGGCAGGTAAGGAGGGTACAGGAGGAGCAGCAGGAGGCGGACAGAAAAGAGACGATCTGCGTCTGGATTCGGGTGATCGACAGACTTTACATCTCCACGACGCGCCAGGTACGCTAAGCGCGGCAACGGACCCCTTGGGGATGTCCGTGCACTTGCTGTGAAACCATGCGCTGCAAGACTCGCACTGCACGCCGCCCGCATTTCGCCCGACTTTTTGGCCACACCCACCGCACGGGCTAGACGACATCGCACAACCAGTTTCAAGATCGGGAAATGAATAATGTCAAAACCACGTAAAGAATATCAAACACTGAGTTAAAATATGAAGAAAATTAAGTACACTTTATTAAAGCAAATCTGCCAGAATGGTTCGGTTATGTATTTCTTTAACAATTTCAGCACATCAGAAAGAATTAAATCACGCTTTACAATAATTAAACACGGAACGAAAATGAAAACGCGGAGACACGTTTACACAAAGACGTCCTAAGGACGAATGATATAATGGCTTCATTATTCAACACTTTGTCAGTCATGGGTAATGTGTGTCATTACCCGTCAAAAATCAATTGTATAACGAATAGATAATTCAATAGTTGTAGATAAAATTATTTATTCATTAGAAGCTGACATGTTTCGATCTATTCGATCATCTTCAAAGCTGCAGTCTATTTATTAACTTAAAGTTAACATTTCAAAAAATTTTTTTTAACGAATACAAGTTAAAAATTTGGCCAAGAGTTTTTAACTTGTATTCGTCGTAGTTTTAAAGTGTTTTCTGTACAAATGGTATAAAAAAAAATGTTTTGAAATGTTAACTTTAAGTTAATAAATAGACTGCAGCTTTGAAGATGATCGAATAGATCGAAACATGTCAGCTTGTAATGAATAAATAGTTTTTAACCAGTAAAAGTACAAAATTTATTACTTTCAAATTATTTAGTCACTGCCCAGTAAACAAGAAACATCTGTGAAACATTTCAATTTTTAACGTACAGTGAATTAAATGAAACATCTTAGAACTACGTTTCATAAACGTGACAGATACGATTTTTACGAAACGTATCTAAAGATATGTATCAAATTCATTTCAGTAGGTATATTTATAAAATATCATTAAAATATGTAGCAGAAACTTCTTATTTGAAACATTTCTTTACAAATGTGTCTGAAACATGTCTGGAATATCTTCATCGCGGTGACGCGGTCAGCGTCTTGTTCTATTGTGTTTTGTTGAAGTGCGGGAAGTTTGCCCCCCATTTTGTGATTTTTAAATGCTTTATTGTTCTAGATTGTTCTAGAGTTGTTCTACATTGTTCCAAAGCGGCAAATCGAAAAAATAAAAACTGCGCGAGAAATCCGAAAAAACGGGTTTTTTGACTAGCCCCCCATTTTTGGAAAAATCAAATTTTCTTTGTTGTTCTAGTTATTGTTCTAGAAAATTAAAATTATGGGATACAGCATTACGAAGTTATAACTAAAAATAGGTTTGGCCGCCGAAATGTCTAGTTGATTGCTGTGACCATAGTTTTTCTATTATCAATTCCATATTACAAATATATACTTATTATAGCTAACGCAATCTGGAACAGCTATTATTTTCACTAGAACAACCCTCTAAAGGGCACTTTACTCTTTGAAAATTAAAGTTTTTAGAAGTTTCAGTCAGTAATTCTTGTGTCAGCGGTTTTATATTACGCAATAACAATTAAAAAACATAGAACAATCTAAAATAACTCAAACTATGTCGATTCAAATTATTCTAGATGTGTTTTACGTTTAACACGGACATTAATTTTGCAAAATGACATATTTTTTGTTGCTCTAAATTGTTCTTGTTGTTTCAGGTACTTAAAATGCTTATTTAATCACTGACCATCTAATTTCCTAAAAATTACCTTTCCCTTTAAACTTATAATAATAAAACATACGTTGCGATTTAAAGTGTATTTTATTTTGTAAAACTAAGTAATAAATGAATAAATAAACTAAACTAACAAAAGTAGGTTAGGCTGCCAAAATGTCTAGTTGATTGCTGTGACCATAGTTTTTCTATTTTCAGTTCCATATTACAAATATATACTTATTATACCTAAGCAATCTGGAACAGCTAATATTTTCACTAGAACAACTCTATAAAGAACACTAATTCTTTCATAAGTTCATAAGTAAGTTTCATTAATATCTATTTCAATAAAAAATATATTCTTCAAAATACTTGCGGATTCGACAGTATATTTCATAATTTAGCATTTGCCCGTACACACCATTCATTTAGAAATCATGTTGAGAATGTTTGCACAGATTGCTTTAGTTTCCTAAAATTATTTTTAAAAACCGGTTCTAGTAAAGCAACATACATATATAAAAAAGAGCTGAACTATTAACAAGAATAAATTATTTTGGAAGCCAAAATATTGCTGGCGTGATAATAGTGAATGCTATTTCAAATATTGCGTTTCTTTGCACACAACTATTTAAAGAAGAATTTAGTTATTATAGGACTAAAAACTGCAATAATTGTTTAAACGTTACATTCCATAAAAACATAATTTTACCAATTGACATTGACATCGTAACAATACTTGGCTATGCACAGCTAAAGCAAGTAATAGAAAACTACATGTAAATTCTAAGCAACAATTGCAAAAAAATGTGGTCTGTTTATAGAAACAACGATTGGAGAGAACAATAAAACAAAATTGAGTGATTACGCACGCAATTTGTAAGTCCACAACAAATTCTATATCCCCGCAGGTATCATCAGTTACGAAGGTACTCAATCTTTGAATGATGTAGGACACTACCCGGCATTTGTGCCCAATAATGCCAGTTGGATATTATTTAATGACTTACGAAAAAAAACCGTACAAGTTGAAGAAGCTACTGAAATAAATGCACAAATGTACATATATGTTTATAAATGAGCAAAGTGATGTAACCGTATTATTCCATGATATTAGTTATTTGATATTTGATATAATACACTTTAAATAGCATCTTATGTTTTACTATTATAAGTTTAAAGAGGAAGGTGAAACTTGTGATTTTTAGAAAATTAGAATGGTCAAATTATTCTATATTTTTTTAGTTTTTTAAAAGTATTATTATATTAAAGGTTGGGTTTACTGATTCAACAAAACCTGTAATATACTAAAACCTGTATAATAACAGCTGTTCTGAATTGTTTTAATTGTTGTAAGTACTAATTTTTAATATGAAACTTTAAAAGAATTAAAGCCGCAGTGATTAAATAAACATTTTAAGTACCTAGAACAACAAGAACAATTTAGAGCAACAAAAAGTATGTGATTTTGCAAAATTAATGTCCGTGGTAAACGTAAAACACATCTAGAACAATTTGAATCGGCAAGGTTTGAGTTATTTTACATTGTTCTATGTTTTTTAATTCTTATTGTGTAATATAAAACCGCTGACACAAGAATTACTGACTGAAACTTCCAAAAACTTTAATTTTCAAAGAGTAAAGTGCCCTTTAGAGAGTTGTTCTAGTGAAAATAATAGCTGTTCCAGATTGCGTTAGCTATAATAAGTATATATTTGTAATATGGAATTGATAATAGAAAAACTATGGTCACAGCAATTAACTAGACATTTCGGCGGCCAAACATATTTTTAGTTATAACTTCGTAATGCTGTATCCCATAATTTTGATTTTCTAGAACAATAACTAGAAAAACTAGAATAACCCAGAACAACGAAGAAAATTTGATTTTTCCAAAAATGAGGGGCTAGTCAAAAAGCCTGTTTTTGCGGTTTTCTCGCGGAGTTTTTATTTTTTCGATTTGCCGCTTTGGAACAATGTAGAACAACAATAAAAAAATTAAAAATCAAAAAATGGGGAGCTAACTTCCCGTACTCGTTTTGTTCTGTTCTTAGTTCGAATCGTATAAAGAATTTTACGTTTTCCGTAGGTCAAATCATAACCTATAAAGTTAGATCGCGATTCCCGCTAAATTTATCAATCATATAAAATTATATAGTTTTACGTTTGTGTGATGTGAGATAAGATGGAAAGAAAAATGTTAAAGCTGAATATCTCTAGGAGACATTTTCATAGATTGGTAAACGTATTTACATTTCATAAATAATTCAAAACCGCTAATGAAACATTTTACCCAGTAAACAAGAAACATCTGTGAAACATTTCAATTTTAACGTACAGTGAATTAAATGAAACATTTTACAAGTACGTTTCATATACGTGACAGAAACGATTGTTACGAAACGTATCTAAAGATATGTATCAAATACATCTCATCGTCAGTAGGAATATTTATGAAATATCATTAAAATATGTAGCAGAAACGTTTCATTTGAAACATTTCTCTACAAATGTGTCTGAAACATGTCTGAATATCTTCATCAGCGCCTGTGAACGTATGCGCATGTTCCAGGACTCGGTGACTCATCAGCGTCTTGTCACGACTTGTTCTATTGTGTGTTTTGTGCTGTTCAATTCTGTTCTCAGTTCCTTCGGATCGTTTTCTATATATCTGTTCTGTGGCTCGAATATTGGTTTAGAATGGCGCAGGCAAGTTTCTTTATATATCACCACTAGATTTAGTTATTTTTAAATTTATCTAAAAACATTCTTGTTTAAAATGGTGACTTAAATCTTGTGATTGAATTTAACCGAAGAATATTATATTGACACAAAGTTATTCCTTAACCAACGCGATGTATTCGCTGCGACGGCGATTGTTACTCTTGATAATGTTGTCGCCAAGTCGACACAGCGGCAAATGAACATGCACAAACGTGCCCAAACCGACTTTTTCAACTGTCAGGTGACAACGACAAAAACAGTGGTTATTTAAATTTTAGTTAAATTTCTTAGTCTTGAACAATCATAAAAAGATGATGAAAGAGATCCCCAGCTTCTTCAGACTACAAGTAAAGAAGACCTATTTATTTTGTAAAAGTCTTATTGTTATAAGTGAGACCACATATTGTAAAATTCTTTTTATCAAGAAAAATAAACAATTCCAAGACTGTACACATCGTTTGTGGTACATTACTTGTTTTATTGTATTATCTGACATGTAAATTGTCATGTAACTGTTTTTGTAAGTTATTTTGTAATACTGATAGTTTCTCTTTACAAAAAGAATTTTACAACATGTGATATCTCCAATAACTAAGATAAAAAAAAATGTTATATTATTATAATTATTATTATTAAATAATATATTATACCTATAATACTTTTTACTTGTAGTCTGAAGAAGCTGGGGATCTCTGGCGAAACATCACAAATATATGTGTTTTAATTGAAACAAAGTTTCGTTTGAGAAAAAAAAATTCTGTAGGTTATTCATATATAAACAGAAGTAAAAATAATTAAAAATACCACTAATATGATCTAAATTTAACTTTATATTTAAATGACCTACATAAATTATTGGAATGTTTATGTATTTGTTTACAAATAAGAATTTTATTTTAGTTACCGTTTTAATATATTTTGTATACATATTTACTAAATATATTTAATGCATACCTACTCTTATACTTACTTTATATGTCTTAATCAATGAGAAAACAGAATAGTAGAAATTATTGATTGATAATTCTGAAATTTGGTACAGTAGGCGGTAAGTAACAAGTATCGTACTTCTATTATTATTTTTCCTACCTTAAGGTATGATTTTGTTGCAGCGTCCACCGTCTGCGTCCTGGGTGGTATGCTCAGAAATGCTTCCTCAGCATATGCATATCTTTTGAGGAAGCATGTATGAGCATCTTGTCCAGGATGCAGACGCTACACGTCAACGAAATTATATCTTTACATACATATGTACATCCCTGAAACGTCAACGAAACCTTTCAGAAATTATTTTTAAATGTTTATGATACATACTATTAATGTAATGTAAACGTAAACAAAACATTACAGAAATAATTCAAAACCATTAATGAAACATTTTAGTAGTGTACCGCAATTGTCAGCTGTATGTTGCAGAAACGTTTCAATAGAAACGTTTCAATAAAACATAAAAAGGGTCGGGCATTAGCAGTTTCAGACACGTTTCATCTATGTTTCAGAAATATGTCGAAGAAACGTTTCATGTTTCAATAATATGTATCAGAAATGTTTCTGAAACACAAATTTGTTTACTGGGTTAGTAATGTAGGTACCGTTATTGTCACCTGTATGTTGCAAAAACGTTTCAATGAAACATTAAAAGGGCCGGACATTAGCAGTTTCAGACACGTTTCAACTATGTTTCAGAAGTATGTCGAAGAAACATTTCATGTTTCAATAATATGTATCAGAAATGCTTGTGAAACGCAAATTTGTTTACTGGGTGGTTACAATGGATCCAACAAATAATTTCTTTCAATAAAAAGAAATGGAGAAAATATTGACCAACATAGCAAAATTACAAAGAAATTGCGAATATCAGTAAGAGCTTTATATAAAAGACTACATAGATAATTTGTGAATGTGAATCGGTCATTTTCACACAAGGTTTAATAAGTTAGTAATTTTAATTAACTTCTTTTTCTTTAGGTGTTTTTTTTTATTAAATTCTTAATTCTCACCTGTATGAATCCGTTTGTGTTCGGCTAAATTTCCTTTTTGCGAAAACGTCTTTTGACACACATCGCATTCGTAAGGCTTCGAACCATTATGCCATCTCATATGTAACGTTAACGATGTTTTATGGGCGAACGTTTGACTGCAAACGTTACAAAAATATTTTCTCTCACCGGTATGCGTTGGCATATGATTCAACAGATTCGCGCGTGTTTTAAAACTTGCCGAACAGTACTTGCAGTCGTGTGGTCTCACATTCGAATGAACCAATTGATGTCGTAGCAACAGCTGTTTGTGTTTAAACGTTTTCTTGCATTTTGAACAGACGAATCTCCTTCCGTTATTATGTTCCGCTTCTCGGTGGTAAACCAAACTGCTTGGATGATTAAATATTTTCGTACAATTTTCGCACGGATAGATCTTTTCGGTATGTTGTTGGAGATGGCATTTAAAACTAGATAAATATGGAAACGTTTTATCGCATTTCTCGCATTTGTAAGGTTTTTGGTTTTCGTGAATTGCTTTAAAATGTACTTCATGGTTTTGTTTACACGAAAAAGTCTTATTACAAATTTTACAAATAATTTTTTTTCCATCGTTTTTGTCGTCCCCAGCTTCATCTGATATATCATTCGATTCTAATTTAATAATACTAAACCCGGAATGTCCGGTTTCTTTGTGATGACTGTCGATTTCTAAGCGTGTTTCAACCTGATAATTACAATCGTCCGCAGCGCACATGTAATTTTCATTCTTATGAAATGATTTGTGAACCTCTAATCGACTCGGATGGGAAAATATTCGACCACAAATGTCGCACTGGTAACGTTTACGTTTTCTTGAAACTAAAAAAAAATTGTTGTCAAATTAGATTTTATTTATTTTAAGTTCTTACCAAAACTATTTTTCGGCCTTAATTTAATTTTATTCGTTGTTTTATTTCTTACAACTAGCTCACCCAAATCCTCACCATCTTTATCTTCCATGTGCCCAATAATTTCATTAATTCCTTTATCACTTTCTACTTCAATTAACTCTGCTTCCGTTTCAGAAAAAGAATCTTCATCTATTACCCCTTCCTCTTTAAAAATTCGATCCATTTCTTTACCCTTAATACCAAGAAAAAAAAATTCTTATTAGAGACTTTGTATCTTTATCAAGATATAAAAGGAACGATTAACAAGATATGAAAGGATCAATATCCAAAACTGACGGTTTCGTATTAATGTCAACATGCTACTGTATCTTTACCAAAATATACAAAAAACGATATCGCCTAAAATCACCGAGGTTGCTTGCGGGCGAGGCGTTAGAATTCTCCAAAGTTGATGATTTCATGTTGATATATCAAACGCAGCGCATCGCCCGTAAGTAGAGATGAAAGAGAAGAATATTCTCGAAAATATTCCCCACTAGCAAATTCTCCGAGGTAATTTTCTCATCGTGCATGGTGTTCGGGAAATTATTTTCAACAAATTTATTTTGAGATGACGATGAAATGGTTGTGGATGACACATCAACATCAAAATCGGAAGTTAATAGACCCTCATCGAGTTCCACACTCGATAGTTTTATTGATGTTTCATCAAAAGTTGAACAACATAAGCTAGATCAACTATTAGCTAAGGCTGTTTATGCTACTGATTTTCAATTTGCCATTGTTGAAAATAATCACTTGCAATCAAACATTTGAGACCATCTTTCAAAATGCCTTCACGTTATTTATTGTCAACTAAATTGTTGGACTCCGGTATGAAAAAGTTGATGCAGACATTAAAATGAAAAATGGAGAAGCGAATACTCTTAGCTTACAGTGTGATGGTTGGAGCAACCAAAGAAACGAATCCATACTTAACTCTATTATTATTACACCAAACCCGGGGTTTTATAAAACTGTCCCTACAAATATTTGTCGACAAACCGCAGAATATATTGCTGAAAAATCGATGAAATTTTGTGAGAAGTTGGTACTGAAAAATTCTTTGCTATAGTAACCGACAATGCCAACGCAATGGTTAAAGCAAGAAATATTTTCATGGAAAATATAAACATATTTCTGTTTATGGATTCAATTTGTTAGGAAGATGTTAAGGCTGTCATCAAAGAAACTAACGATTCTCACATTTCATTGACTACGTTAAAGAAATGCAGACTGAAAGAAATTACACGAAAGCAGCCATTCCCATAAAATTATATGTGAAAACACGATGACGATAAGTAAAAAAATGTTTAGTTAAGAGAAAACTTTCTCTTCTTCTCCTGATCCTTATGTCCCTTTGGTTCCTGGCTAATTCCTTTATATTTGAGGAGAGTCTTCCCTCTCTTCTTCCCAACTTCTACTATTCTTTCCTTACACTTCTTAATAGGTATTCCCCTCATTTTCTTATCTTTATTCTTTGCTTCAAATACCTTTTTTACTATTGTGTTATGTTCCATTCTAAATATGTGGGCATACCAGTTTTGTTGCTTTCTCTCTATTTTGTTGATTATCTCTTGATATATACTCCCAGTTTATTTCGTCATTCCTTATATCGTCCATTAATATTATAAATAAAAGGGGCTTAGGCTATCGCCTTGTTTTATTCCCTTGCTCATTTCAAAAGTCTTTGATGTTTCTCCCTTCATTTGTGCGGCGCCCTTGACTATTTTGTACAGGTTTTCAATTATTTTTGTTAGTTTTTGTGGTCCCATTAGTTGTTTTAGACACTTCCATATAATACTACGGTTAATCGTGTCAAAAGCTGCTTTAAGCTTCAAGAATATTAGGTATAATTCATTGCTCATCTCTATTCTCCTTTCAATGATATTTTGGATTATGTGTATGTTATCGTTCATTTATTTGTTTGCTCTCTATGCTGCTTATTCATTTTCTAGTTTATTTTCACTACTCTTCTTAACCTTTTTTCTATTATGTTTGTGTATAATTTGTAACTTGTAGATGATGGCTCTGTAATTTTCACAGTTCGAGTAGCTTCCTTGTTTATGTATTGGTCAGATGATATTGTCTTCCCAATCATTCAGGATTGTTTTCGACTCTTTTATTCCCAAATATTTTATCATCTCCGGATCCATCTTGTCTTTGCTGCAAGCTTTGTCTGTTTTTATCTTCATCATTGCTTCTCCTAATTCTTCCATTGTTATCTCTTCAGTTGCTATGTCTGTAGTGTTTTCCCTTATCTCACCTTCTCTTCCCTCCTCCATTGCTTGTGTCAGTTTTCCATCCCCGAACCTTTCTACATAAAAATCCGCCAATATGTCCAGAATTTCCCTTGTAGTCGTCTTTATCTCGTTGTTTTTATCTTTGACGGCTTTTATTTGTTTCATTTGAAACTTTTTTTTCACTTCCCTTACCATATTCTTTGCTACATCTCCATTCGTTCTATAGTTTGCTCTATCCTCTTTCGAATTCGTTCTTATGTATTTCTTCCATGACTCTTTCTTCTTCTTGATTGCCTGTTGGACCTCTTCATTCCACCAGTGTGTTCTCTTTGTCTGATCATTATATTTTCTCATTCCACACACCTCCATAGCATTATTTCGCATTATCTCTTTAAAAATTCTCCACCTTCCCTTCAGTATTAAATTCTCTGTTTGTTCTAGTTTTTGAAATTCGTTGTTTGTTTTTTCTTGGTATTTTAGTCTTTCTTCTTCCTGCCTTAGTTTATGGACGTTTATTTTCGTGTAGGTTTTCATCTCTTCTCTTTCGATTTCTATATTATTAATAGTTGCCATGACTAGTCTGTGGTTGATTCCCATTTCTGCTTCTGACTCCTGAAAAGTATAGACTCTAATTGTTTGATAATTGTATGCTTCCCCTTCCTTTCTTTTCCGCTTCACCAATTCCCATTATTTGTACCCCAACCGCAACTCCTCCACTATTTCCCTTTCCTTTCCTGTTAAAGTTGCAATATTCGACGTCCCCATCTTTATAAATTTTCTATTTTCTTCGTGCTTTTTCTTACGTTTATTCATATTCCTGCCATTTCCATCCTCAGCAAAGTCTCCTCTTCTTTCTACACTTAGTTTTTTGAATTTGTAGGATGTTTCTTTTTTTCCTTTTCTATATATTTTCCATATTCATCCTTTACAATTATTTTGTTGTATTGTAAATGAACTTTCACTCCTTTCCTCTTGAGTTCCCATAGTTCAGTCATCAAATCATACACTCTCTCTGAATTTTCTTAGAGTAGTCCTCATCTATCCATATGGTTGTTCCTTTCAACTGTTTAGTGATTTTTAGGATATCCATGCTTCTGCCTTCCTTTGTTAGTTTTACTAATATTGGCCTATTGTTGTTTTCTTTATATGCTCTATTCACCTTGTGATATCAATATCATCATTCTCTCGCTTTTCGAAACTTTCGAATCTCTCTTCTTTAATTTCCTTTCATTTTTATATTGTACCTCTTTCCAGCATATCTATACGTTTCTTCTGTTCCACAATCTTCCCAAAGAAAGCAAATGGCAATAAATCCAATCCACCTTACTGCAAATATTTCTAGATCCAAATTTTAATGGAGATCATCTGCATAGAGAAGAACAAATGCAAGGAACAGAGTTTATGGACAATACGGCTTCTGTAACAAATCCAGATGAGTCTGCAGAGGTAATGGCATCGATCTAAAGAAGGATTATTTGGAAAACTGTATGTTTTAAAATCCGTGCAAAAACTGCATCCTGTTGTATGGTGGAAGCGGACTCGTTGTGGGTCGACATTAAGTAAACTAACGGTCAAGCTTTATACATACTGCGAAAAGACATCGGCTTACAGCTGAATGAGTGAGCTGGTAAAATAACTTTCATTGGTCATAATTTAAAATTATTTATTAGATTCTGCCACCAATGTGGAGGTTAATGAAGACCTTTCTGATATTGAAGTGATTGAATGCAGTGATTTGGAAACTTTACTAGAGCTGTCTGAAAATTCAAACTAATAATTATTTAATTTTTCTTAGAATAATACTTGTTTTTGTTGTTTTCTTCAAAGAATAAATTATTTTTTTACGCCAAATATATTCTAAATATCACAAATAAGTCCTCCTTGGCGGTTTGAGGGTAAATGTCTTGTTATAAGCCGAAAGAACATAAACAAAAGATTAATCAATTTATTATTAATAAAATATTGTTAGTTACTTGTAAAGCTTCTTGAAATCGTGTTGGTACTTTAATCCGTCTTTTCCTTCTTCCATCTCCATCCTCATCAAGTTCTTCATCAATTTCTTCAACATTTTCTAATTCCGTTGTTTTTGTTGTAGAATTTTCTTTATCATCCGTAGATTCAGAGTTCTGTTTTGGTGGTCGTCCCCTTTTACGTTTCGGTTTCTCTAATCCTTCCACTTTTAATGACAATTCATGGTCGTTAGGAAAAAGTGGACCTTCTGAAACAACTAAAAAACGAAATAGATTACTGTAAGATACAATCAATTACCTATATTAATTAATTACTTTGTATCAAAATTTTTTCCCCGTCAGCATCTTCTTGAATGCTATAAGCACCAACGGTAGAACTAGGACTAACTAATTTTAAAGCATTTTCTAACTGTAACCTCTGTTTTTCTTGTCTTTTTATAGTTTCTTGTTGCTTTGAAAGCAATTCCCTGAGTTTTAGTTGCCCTTCTATAATTAAATCGAAGAATAACTTGGTTGCTTCTAGTTGTATGTTGCAACCAGGACAAATTACTTTTGGATATTTTCCATCCTCGCACACCTAACAAGCAATTAAAATGAATTTCAAAATGCTACATATCCCGCTATTTATATTTTTAACCAATGAAAACCTTTTCAATAGGAAATCAAGTTGTTTACTGCATAGATATTAATGCTGTTAAAAACCTACCTTAAGCGGTAAATACCTGTTGATTAATTCGCTTAAATTTTGTTTGTTTTCTTCGCCGGTAAAGAGTTCGTTTGTATTTTGATTCTCTTCGCCGCATAAACGACAAAATGAAGAATCGCAAAGCAGTGATGTAACCTCCATTTTAGTAATCAGCTGTCATTCCGAACGTCAAAATCGATTTATGAAAATATTGCAAAGCTAGGCAACACACATTACTTTACAATCAAAATTTCTTTATAATTTACTAAGGAAAAGAAATAAATTATTTCTTTTGATTAATATTAATGTTAGCTTAATAAAATAAATATTTGTGTATATAATGAAAATATCTAAAAGTACAATTGGCAATATGGGTATGCCACCCAAATAACAATTGATAATTTATTCAAATTTGAAATTAAAAGATATTTGAATAATTTTGTAATAAAAAGAGTTAAGCAAAAACAAATTATGCCAGTATGAATAAAATGAATCGCAATTAATTTACTGCAGAATTTAATAAAACAATATCTGATTATTAACACCTCCAAATTAATTGATGATTATAGTATATTATTCAACAAGCGTATAATGGCGGCTGTTATCCACGAAGATAAAGTTGCAAGTTGTATTGGCGACTGATGAAGCAATATTTATACATAACGGCATAAATAACTGTCATAATACTCATATCTGGGCTGTCGAAAATCCACATGCTGCTCGTCGTAACCATTTTCTGGTCAATGGACAACTTATTGGCCCCTTTGTGTTGTTAAATCGATTGACTGGAAATGGCTATCTCTTTTTGCAAAACAATTTGACAGAACTGTTGGAAGAAGTTCCTTTGAATGTGCGTCGACAAATGTGGTTTCTTCAAGATACCCAACAAACATCTCTACGCAGGGCAAGAAAGGCTCGAAAGAGTCGAGAGGTATGATTACCTGGGTGCGAATGCCAATTGCTCTGTAGACTACTGTTCGGAAATAAAGTTGCGCATTGAGAAAGCCTATGCATCCTTTATGAAAATCAAGAAGCTGCTCTGTAGTCGGATGCTCAAATGTGTATTATGAGCGGAAATTGTAAGCTTTTGAGATGTGGGTCTACCGTAGAATGCTGACAATATCATGGATATTACATATCAAAAACAAAAAAAACCCCATGTATATTAAGACTATTCATCTTAATTTTTCATGTATTATCTACTCTAGAAGTCCGTCAGCGGTTTTTTGAATCAACCTGTATACACGAGCTATTTATTAGTTTAACTTAAAAAAAACTAAAAGACAACAGAAAATATTCAACAATATACAAAAGGTAAATAGAAAGAAATAGAAAATAAAACAGAAACAGATTTAGCTTAAATTTTTTTTGTCAATAAATCACAAACATCTCACTTAAATTATCAAAAAGAATATGTATGAAGAACTTATACATTAAAGAACTTCATTTCACTTCCACTGAAGTTATAAGTGCAAATTTAAATGCTAGTGCTTCACTGAGGTTATTTCTGCGGATCCTTTGCTCAAACATATAGATTTCCTTCAATACAGAAAAAACATGATTTTTTGAAATAACCATAGCCATTTTTTCTTTACTAACTTACCAGCTTCACTGTTTATGCCATTAATTAAGTCCTGAGCTCATATCACTATTTCAACCTGTGTAGAGAGCAGAAGCCCAGTTGTTTCCAATATTTTTATTGATGCGCTAAGGAAGCCATAAAGTAATGCAATGAAAATCAAGTCTGATTTTATTGTATTATCATTTAGTAAGTCATTTGAAATTTTGATTGACGCAGCGTCCTCTTCATCTAATGCATCAAACACATTCCCAATTATTTCGAAGTTAGTGACATAGTAGTTTGCCGCTTCAATCCATGTTCCGCAACAAGTAGTTACTGGTTGTCGAAAAAGAGCAAAACAAGGCACTTCTTCGTAAAAAATTGCTACTCTTGACGGCGCTTTAAAAATAGTATATTATTATATGAGCATATAATAAGGGCTATTATTCACGAAGGTTAAGTTTATGTCACGAGCGTAGCGAGTGGCATAAATTAACCTTAGTGAATAATAGCTCATTATATGCGAGTAGAATACTATACTTTGTCCACGACTATTGAAATTGATTCCATAAATTTATTTTTTAAATAAATTTTTGAATAAAGGTTAAACGTCAATGTGACACAAATTCAATGTTACTAACTGTAACCAACTTCACAACAATTTGTCAAAATTAAATGTCAGTTTTATAAAACGTCGTTTTCTTTAGAAAAATTAATTAATTTATGCTTAAATCGTACGAAAAAAGGAATTTGTTTAGGTTTTTTTAATGTCAAACATTTAGAAACTCCTAAAAAATTGAATTAAATTGACGTTTTTTGAACTTTTAACGTTTCAAATAATTATTATTAGTCTGATCAAGATGGCTACCCGTGGATAATGATTATTATTCACCGCTATTATTCACTCCGTGAAAAATGACTACCATTTTATTTTAGAAAACTCATTCATAAGGTATATATTATTAGGTAGTCGTGGACAAAAGTATTTTTTAAAGCGCCGTCAAGAGTAGCAATTTTTTACGAAAAAGTGCCTTGTTTTGCTCTTTTTCGACAACCAGTAACTACTTGTTGCGGAACATGGATTGAAGCGGCAAACTACTATGCCACTAACTTCGAAATAATTAGGAATGTGTTTGATGCATTAGATGAAGAGGCCGCTGCGTCAATTAAAATTTTAAATGACTTACTAAATGATAATACAATAAAATCAGATTTGATTTTCATTGCATTACTTTATGGCTTCCTTAGCGTATCAATAAAAATATTGGAAACAACTGGGCTTCCGCTCTCTACACAGCTTGAAATAGTGATATAAGCTCAGGACTTAATTAGTGGCATAAACAGTGAAGCTGGTAAGTTAGTAAAGAAAAAATGGCTATGGTTATTTCAAAAAATCATGTTTTTTTTATATTGAAAGAAATCTATATGTTTGAGTAAAGGATCCGCAGAAATAACCTCAGTGAAGCACTATCATTTAAATTTGCACCTATAACTTCAGTGGAAGTGAAATGAAGTTCTTTAATGTATAAGTTCTTCATATATATTCTTTTTGATAATTTAAGTGAGATGTTAGTGATTTATTGACAAAAAAAATGTAAGCTAAATCTGTTTCTGTTTTATTTTCTATTTTTTTTTCTATTTACCTTTTGTATATTGTTCAATATTTTCTGTTGTCTTTTAGTTTTTTTTAAGTTAAACTAATAAATATCTCGTGTATACAGGATGATTCAAAAAACCGCTGACGGACTTCTAGAGTAGATAATACATGAAAAATTAAGATGAATAGTCTTAACCCTAGAAAGATAACCATATTTTATAGTACGTTAAAGATAACCAATCGACCACGTCGACTCGACGTAGGTTATCTTTCTAGGGTTAATATACATGGGGTCGCAAATGCCTGGTTGGCGAGATATAGCAGATCAAAGTTTCTTTAAAATTACTCCACTTTTTAAAAAATATTGTCTACGCCATTGCTCTCTACGCGTGTAAAGTGATCAATTATCTATCAATTGGTCTCTTACAAAACTTTGATCAAAGCAATAGTTTTTAAGAAAAACACGTTTGTAGAAAATTTGTTAATCCAATCAAAAACTGTTCCTTTAATCAAAGTTTTGTAAGAGACCAATTGATAGATAATTCATCATTTTATACGAAAATACTGCACGTTTAACAAAATTAGCAGTGGAGTTGAAAATATTTTTAAAAAAGGGCTGTTTATTGCAGATAATGTTTAATTTTAAAGAAACTTTGACCCGCTATATCTCGTTAAGGAGGTATTTGTGACCCCATGTATATTAAGACTTTTCATCTTAATTTTTGATGTATTACCTGCCCTAGAAGTCTGTCAGCGGTTTTTTGAATCACCCTGTATAAATAGAAATCATTTTTCATTTACCTCACCTACAGATTTAAAAGATATCCATATTTTAATATTTAATTCCAATTTTTTATAGAGCATATTTTCATAATTAACACTTTGCCGTCCGCACGTTTCGCAAAAATTTATTCGCTCGGCGCCGGCAGAATATTTAGATTACTTATCCGTGCAAAAAGTCAAGTCCCCTCACTATAGAGATCGATATCTTCGCAACCGATCGATGAAAAAAATTGCGACAAAGTTTGTTGTAATCACTGAACATTCCTACGTAACCTATATTAATTTGAAAATTTTCGGATCCGCGGTTTTGTTTTTATCGCAAGTTAAATGAAAAAAGTACCCGATTTTTGAGTGTGCCGGCAACTTTGTCAACTTTGCGATTTTTTTTCTCGAAAACTATTTGACGAAAAAATTTGAAATTTGAACTGGTGGTAAACCGATGTGTTCTTAATGTGGTGCATATCTTATTTTTTCGATATTCCATATAGTTTCGCGGAAAATCGCGGTTTAGTAGGATGCGGTTATTTCGGAAACGACCTGGCGGATTTCAACGCGGTTTTTACCAAAATATGTCAAATCATGTCGGTTGTCGAATTCCGTTATCAGTTTTTCAAAATTAGGGCTCCCTAATTTTTTAAGGGCGATTTAATGGAATTACAAATTAAAGAGAAACAGAAATATGCCATGGGGGTTCCGGCCAATCGGAACAGAGTTGAAGAGATATTGCTGGCGTGTGCTTCGGACGGGCCGTGGAGAATCATATTTAAAATTTTAGATAAAATTATTTTATTTCAAATTCAATAAGTATGTTTCATTTTTGTATATGAGACATGAATAATGCATATAAATTTAAACAAAATAGCGTGGCACTATTTTCTTCAAAACTTTTTATTTTGTTTTTTAACATATATCAAGAATATTAATAATTATTATTATTATTTTATTTTTATTATGTTATATTAATCTTATTGCTAGTTCTCCTGTTTTTCAATCCTGTCTAGCTATTTTCACGAAATTTCGAATAAATGTAAATAAATGTAAAATTTGTATGTTTTATATAATAATAATAATAATAATGTACTTTTATTGAAACCACAAAATAAATACAACAAAACAATAGTAAGAATAACAATAAACAATAAACTAATACGTAAACCACACAACAAATAAATACGTATTTTGGCATATATGTATGTTTCTTGATTTATATTTTCTTTGGTACCTACTTAGTATTTATCTTTTTGATGATATGAAGCAAAACGATCCCCGAGATGTAACGCAACTCCACAAGACTTGCACATTAAATTCGTTGTCCTTCTTTTTTTGTTTTTGGAACAAACACGGCATCTTCTTCGTTTACGAAGTTTAATTTTTCTGGAAATCCTCTATGTTGTCGCATCGTTCCACAGACTCGAATTTTCTTTGTAAGTAAATTCTCCGCAAGTTCTACACAATTGTAGCAATTGTCCATGTATAAGTGATATATTACGTTAAAAACAAAATAAAAAATTTTGAAGAAAATAGTGCCAAGCTATTTTGTTTAAATTTATATGCATTATTCATGTCTTGTATACAAAAATGAAACATACTTATTGAATTTGAAATAAAACAATTTTATCTAAAATTTTAAATATTATTCGCCACGGCCCGTCCGAAGCGCACGCCAGCAACATCTCTTCAACTCTGTTCCGATTGGCCGGAACCCCACCCCTCCCCGCATGGCTTACTTCTGTTTCTCTTTAATTTGTAATTCCATTAAATCATCCTTAACAAAATAGGGGGCCCTGATTTTGAAAAACTGATAACGGAATTCGACAACCGACATGGTTTGACATATTTTGGTAAAAACCGCGTTGAAATCCGCCAAGTCGTTTCCGAAATAACCGCATCCTACTAAACCGCGATTTTCCGCGAAACTATATGGAATATTGAAAAAATAAAATATGCCCCACATTAAGAACACATCGGTTTACCACCAGTTCAAATTTGAAATTTTTTCGTCAAATAGTTTTCAAGAAAAAAAATCGCAAAGTTGACAAAGTTGCCGGCACACTCAAAAATCGGGTACTTTTTTCATTTAACTCGCGATAAAAAGAAAACCGCGGATCCGAACATTTTCAAATTAACATATGTTACGTAGAAATGTTCAGTGATTACAACAAACTTTGTCGCAATTTTTTTCATCGATCGGTTGCGAAGATATCGATCTCTAAAGTGAGGGGCCTTGACTTTTTGCACGGATACTAGATCCATACGTAAGCGGGCGACACCAATGTGGTGACGCCGGCCGTTGAGTGATATTTTTCGCGCGACACCACTGTGGTGTCGCCGGACGGCATAGTGTTAAACAGCTTTTTTTGATTTTTATAGAACATTTTTTTAAGTACTTTAACTACCATTTTTGGAGCATATTTTTCGTTGCCCTAGTGATGAGGTGGATTGATAATAACCCATTTCCGTACACCCTAATTGTTCCGAAACCCACAAACCAGCCTCGGGTTCTTGTTCTTAATGTACCTTCTCGATTTCGGAGGTTCGCTATCATCGTTGCTATTTTAACTTTGGACGCTGCAGCCCTGAATAAGTCAGACGACGTAACATTAAACCATTTTCTCAGGTTTCTAAGCCACGATATTCTTCTCCTTCCAATCGATTTCCTTCCCATAATTTATTCCTGGATTATGATGTGCAGAAACTAGTATTTCGGACCTCTCATAATGTGGCCGAGATATTGCAGTTTTCTTTTTTCACTTCTTGCAGGATCTCGGTCCGTGTCCTTTTGTTTTTGATATGTAATATCCATGATATTGTCAGCATTCTACGGTAGACCCACATCTCGAAAGCTTACAATTTCCGCTCATAATACACATTTGAGCATCGGACTACAGAGCAGCTTCTTGATTTTCATAAAGGATACATAGGCTTTCTCAATGCGTAACTTTATTTCCGAACAGTAGTCTACAGAGCAATTGGCATTCGCACCCAGGTAATCATACCTCTCGACTCTTTCGAGCCTTTCTTGCCCTGCGTAGAGATGTGCGTTGGGTACTCCGGTTTTGGTGACAATCATGTATTTGGTCTTCCTAACATAGAGTAACTAACATAACCGTAATGACGTTATTCAACGTACTCTGTAGGTCTTGCATGTTTTCGGCGAAAGGTACCGTATCGTCCGCATAACGCAAGTTATTCAGTGGAATGCCATGGACTCGTATTCGTCCGGCTTCCTTTATGAGGGTTTTAGTGAAGATTTCGTTCAGTGCGTTCACTGCGTTCGTCAGCTCTGATTGAACACGAACAGGCGCAATTTGGTTTAGGTATAATCTTACTATTATTGGAGGAAGTAGAAGTAAAGATAAAGGAATGTTTGAGCGAACATAACTAGTGGAATATTATTAAGACAACTATGGAAGAGCCAAAAAGGGAGACTTGGTTTGACAACGACTGTGCTAAGAGTATTGCAAGCAGCAATAAAGAACATAAAAATGGAATCGCGGGATCGTTCAAGGTCCCAAGAAGAAATGCGGATAAAATCTGTAGACGAAGGAAACGGGAGTACCAGAACATCCAAATGTTGAATATGAAGGGAAACTTTAAAGCTAATAACATCATGAATTTGTTGGACAGCTAAGACAAGGGTACAAACCACATACGGCTCTATGCAGAGATGAAACATTTGGAAAAATTATTTGGAAACGGATAACAGTTTATGTACCATACCGAAGAGATGGGAGTGCCATGGGAGCTATATACAGAGTGTTTACGGTCTTGTGATTTTATTTTCAAGGGGTGCTTAAACATCTCAAAGAAAGGTTATTAACGTAAAAATGTTTTAACAAAAGTAGCATAATGACAGAGATTGTATTACTGTTAAAAAAATGTTGTAGTCTTTATTTATTTTTTATTTTTAAGCATATTAACTGAAACGGTTTTTTATTTTTTTTTCATGGAATCCACTTTACACTAACTGTTCAAAGTTATCTCCGTGTTGTTTGCCTTGGCTTTCCCTTTCTATTGTCTTCGCAGCTGCCTCAACCTGGTTAAAGATGATCTAAATCAATTATTTCGTTAATGTAATAATAAATAGATAAATAGATGTCAAGGGGATTAGGGTCAGGTGACCGAGGAGACCATGAAACAGGACCACCTCAACCAATCCACTTATTTGTAAACACATTATGTAAATGTTGGCGAACCAAACGATTAAAATGCGGCGGTGTGCCATCTTGAAGAAACCACATTTGTTGACGCACATTCAAAGGAACATCTTCCAACAGGTCTGACAAATTATTTTGCAAAAAGAGATAGCCACTTCCAGTCAATCGATTTGACAACACAAAGGGGCCAATAAGTTGTCCATTGACCAGAAAATGATTACGACGAACAGCATGTGGATTTTCGACAGCCAAGATAATATATGCTCGTATAGATAAAACAAGCAAAAATATGCTTTAACAAATACGGCTCAAAATTCATAGTTTGGTTTGAAAGAAATTTCTGTCTATTATGGTCCATTCTGTTCTCGGATGTATGAAAAAAAATATACGTTTGCATATTTTTGGTTGCCCTGCTCATCACCGACGGAGTTAATTATAAAACTAGGGTACTATTTACTTTAAGAGCAGTTAGGAAATTTTGATAACTCATTTTTTTTATTATGAAATTTATATTATGTTTTACATCTACAGTATTTAAATTGCACAAAATAAATATATCAACGTTTCTAAAATATTTCATCCATTACTAACACACATAATGCTTATTTACTTAACTAATGGAATTTTTTTTATTCAATATAAATACAGCACGCAGTAAAAGATACAATAATATCATGTCTAACATGCGCGTAACAAGTACGGTACTTATATTTTCCATTTTATTTTATCACATAATAACATTTAACCCTCACCAAGAAATAATTACTACAAATCATACTGAAGGTGATCATTATTGCTTCAAGAATTTACAAAAGTATCTAAAAGGTCCAACGCTAGTAATAAATTACGATTACATTTTTGAGTACGATGTTTATACTATAAAAAGAGGAGAAGATATCAGTTACAATTTAAATATTATGAATTATTTTATAAATAAAATAAATAACCCACAAGAATTAGAAATGTTATTGGATAACATTCAAAAAAGCAACAAACATTATTGTAGATCTTTATTTATATTAAGCAAAATTGAAAGAAAGTTGACAAAAGAAGTAATTCAAGTTTTGCTGAAAAGAAATATTTTTAAAATTTTAATCCTTATTTCCGATCAAACCGATTGGATTTACTCAATCAATTATAATAACTTTAATTGCAACTTGAACTTTGAGCTAATCCGTGAAAAATGTGTTGATTTTACGTTTAATTTTAACATTTATGGTTGCGATATAAAAATATCTTGGTTTACAAGACCCATTGCGGCAATCAATTTTAACAAAACTTACAACGAAGGTTTAGTTTTTAGCCTAATTAAAACGCTTGGAAATGTGTACAAATCAAACCTAATTTGGTTAACAGAACCCAATCTTGAATTTGAAAAAGAATACGCCCAAAAAGGAACCGCATTCAAAATATTATCCCACTTCGAATTAAACAAGAGTAATATATTCCTCGGTGGTCTTGCCGTGGCTACTTTTGGAAAGCAAAATTTTTACGATGATTTCGATATGAGTGATGTAGTTGACATCGACAATTTGGTTTTGTTAATACCTAAACCAAAACGTATTCCAACACTTGTAGGTGTAATTCTATTATTTTCCCCATTAACTTGGTCGATAATTTTAATTTCTAACTTAATAATTATTTTTTCGATTTCATTTGTATATAAGCAAACATTTTTTGATCCGAACTCATTTTTTTCAACTATCAAATTAAATTTAAACGTTCCAACTTCAATTAATTCAAAAAGTTTATGGCTATTTTTATCGGTTTCTGTGTATGGTGTAATAATTACCGGATTAATTCAAGCGAGAATTTATAGTACAATTACAAAACCGATCTATTCGAACAGAATACGCATTGTCAGCGATATAATTAATTCCGATTACAACATATTTATGGGAAAAACTTCTGCTAATTATTTAATATCGACGGATCCGACTCTTAAACATCTCCTCAAATACAAAGAGACGTTTAGTTACGTTAACGATACAGACGATTTCGTTCGTAAAAAGGATTTTATTACCGCGTCCTATATGCAATGGTTACTTAAGTATAATAGGAAAACGTTTAACACGATTAATGTCGCTAAAACTCTTAAGCACATCATTATAAAACATTGTCATCCGATGACGAATCAAATAAATAAAGGTGTTAGAAACTTACACGAGAACGGACTGTATCAAAAATGGATCAACGATTTGGAGTTAATGTACCAGTTAGAACGCAAAAATAATGATACTGATGGAGCAAATTATATGGAATCCAACGTGCCACTTGTGTTGACATTGGAAGATTATAAAAGTGCTTTTATTCTTTGGTTTTCAGGTTTATTACTTTCATCAGTGTGTTTCTTACTTGAAAATGTTGTTATAAAATTGCAATTACTTAAAAAGTAGAAGTAAATAAAAAAGTGTTCCTATGAAATAACTTTTGGTATACCTTTGTACAGGCCTCTCAATTCATTTTCTTCTTCTTCTCCTGATCCTTAGGCTTGTTGGCGTCGGATAAATCTTTTTTCTATTCCTCCATCCACCTCTTCCACTCCCTCCGGTTCCTGGCTAATTCCTTTATGTCTGCTAGAGTTTTCCCTCTCTTCTTCCCAACTTCTACTATTCTTTCCTCCCACTTCTTCCTAGGTCTTCCCCTCCTTTTCTTATCCTTGTGTTATGTTCCATTCTAATTATGTTGACGTACCAGTTTAGTTACTTTCTCTCTATTTTGCTGATTATCTCCTTTTGACCTACTACCCCTCTTATTTCTTCATTCCTTATCCTATCCCACTTCGTCTTCCCCATTATTTTCCGTACAAATTTCATTTCCAGTGCTAGATCACAGCAATGGAAAATAATAATATTGCGACTGCCACCGAATTGTACACTTTCAATTTTATCTTTCTATCTTCTTTCTGCTTAGAGTTAATACAGGGTGATTCATTAGCTCTATGACAAACTTTGGCAGATGAAAGGTGATGCGATTCTAAGGAAAAAATGTTATATGAATATGGGTCCGATTCATTTTGGTTAAAGAGTTACAAGTCTTTAAAAATTTTACACAGTTTAATAGGCAAATGAAAATGTAACATAAAAAATAAGTTTAAAAATTACAAAAATTGTTCGAAATGTCCGCCTTCAGCTTGAATGCACGCCTCACATCGACGAAGTAAAGATTTGCAACAATCGCAACAATAATTATGAAACACAAATACAGAGTTGGCCGTGATAACAAAACTGAGTTCTTTATGTCAAACATTTCAATTTACTCTATTCTGTGTGTTTCAAAGTTTATAATTGTCAGAGTTTTGATCGAAAACGAAAATGTATGTATTTACGACTGACGAATATGCAGATACGGGCTTTGTAACGGAAACGCTCGGCAAGCAGCAAGAGAATACCTTCGTAGGTTTCCAAATAGACATCAATCTGCCCATACAGTGTTTAGTGCATCATTTCGCAGACTGAGAGAAACAGGTAACCCCACTCCACTACAATCCGTTCGTCCCCATGATGTGAATGTACAAAATGAAGAACGTGTTATTGATTTAGTACTTGACGATCCTTCAATTAGTATTCGGCGTATAGCGAGTATGTTACAAATATCCCAAAGTTTTGTATGGCGTGTATTGAATCGAGAAATGTTACATCCGTTTCATCGCCAAAATGTTCAAGCATTACATCCTGGAGATACTGAGCAACGCTTAGCATTTTGCCACTGGATTATTCAGCAACATGCTCAAAATAATAACATCATTTCCCAAGTTCTGTGGTCTGATGAAGCGTCTTTCACTAGGGACGGCATAAATAATTATCATAACGAACATGTGTGGTCCTTGCAAAATCCACATGCAATTAGACCAGGAAGATTTCAGCAACGGTTGAGCGTAAACGTTTGGGGTGGCATTTTTAACAATTCTTTGCTACCTGTATGGGTGATAAATGAACGCTTAAATGCAAATATGTACAGAAATTTCTTGGGACATAACCTTTTCGATTTTATCGACGACGTACCAATTAACATCGTTGAAAATATGTGGTATCAGCACGATGGTGCACCACCACATCGAGGAAGAGAAGTCATCGCTTGGTTACATGAACATTTTCCAAACAAATGGATTGGCAATGGAGGTCCAGTAGTCTGGCTACCACGATTCCCAGATCTAAATCCGCTGGATTATTATTCCTGGGGACACATGAAGCAGCTTGTGTACCATGTAGAAATTACTACCCGTCAGCAACTACTGGACAGAATTCAAGATGCAGCTAATAGCATACGGAATGATCCAAATATCATACGTCGTGTGATACAATCTTTACTTCGTCGATGTGAACAATTTTTGTAATTTTTAAACTTATTTTTGTTACATTTTCATTTGCCTATTAAACTGTGTAAAATTTTCAAAGGCTTGTAACTCTTTAACCAAAATGAATCGGACCCATATTCATATAACATTTTTTCCTTAGAATCGCATCACCTTTCATCTGCCAAAGTTTGTCATAGAGCTAATGAATCACCCTGTATATGTTGTTAGTTTCCTTTATTCTTGCATTTTTGTCTAAATCTATCTTTCCATCTTGTGATATTAGATATTATACTGCCCAAGTACTCATATGATGATATTTCTTCTATCTTTTATTTCTTAATAGATATTTCTTTCGGGTTATTTCATATTTCCTTTTTATTTATTATCACAATTTTACATTTAATAAATTAAATTTAACGTTTAATTCTAGGCCAATCTTTTCAATTTCTTCTGTCCATATTTCAATCAACTTCGTTGCCTTTTTATAGTTCTCTGCTGTCAGCACTATGTCGTTAGCATATAAGTTCTTGTTCTTATATTTTTTATCACTCTGTCCATTAATATTATAAATAACTAGGGACTTATGCTATCGCCTTGTTTTATTTCGTTGCTCATTTCTTCGGTTGCCATGTGTGTAGTGTCTTTCCATATCTCATCTTTCTTTCCCTCCTGTTGTTTTGTGTCCAAAACGGACACAAACAATGGTGTGTCCGTTTTCCATCCTTGAACTTTTCTGCATAAAAATCCGCCCGTATGTCCAGAATTTTTTTGTAGTTATCTTTATCTCGTTGTTTTTATCTCGACGGTTTATTTGTTTCCTTTGATCTCCCTTCAGTATTCTTATTTGATTCCAGAATTTCCTGTTATTCGATCCGTATGTTTCACTTAAGTTTGTTCCGAACTCTTCCCAACTTTTCTCTTTCGCCTCCCTTACCATATTCTTAGCTACATCTCTGTTCGTTCTAATTTTTTCGTTGTTTGTTTTTTCTTGGTATTTTTGTTTTTTTTTCCTCCTGCCTTAGTTTATGCTTCAGTCGTAGATAAAATGAACTCTCTCAGCTCTATCCGGGGAAGATGATTCAATAAGGAAACTTTTAACTTTAATTGATGGTATGAATCATTTCTTTACACACAGAAATGAATATAGAATGTTTTTCTTTTAAGTTTACGTACTAACTATTGTATTTTGAAAAAATTAAAATTTAGCTTTCCTTAAAGTTTATGTTCAGTTTTTATGAATTTACCAATGTAGTTAAAATTTAGGCTTCCAGTTTATAAGTCATATTTCAAGCGCTTCTAATAAAACTTAATCAGTTATATATCGTTTAACCTTTTGCATCCAGCTACCTACAAGAAAATTAAGATGGACTCGATCGAGAAGACAGTAAGAAAAATAAAGAATTGGTGAAATCTACACTAATACCAGCAGAACAACAGAAAATTTTGTTTGTACGGGTCCCAGTACGACCAAAACATTATGGATTATCTAAAATCCTTAAACCTGATGCTGTATTGGCAGTACCATAAATCCTCGTACGTACCAGCAGGCGAATCATAATTTTGTCTCAAAAACTAATCATAAAATAAAAAAACACAATTTAAAGCAAATTTATATAATATTTAATATTCTCCAGATCATTTCTTGAAATCTTCAAATTTCTGAGTTATAATTTTGTGACCATAACGTTACATAACCTTAAACATAAATGTTAGGATAATTAAACCTCACGTATCTCAAACACAAATTAAGATTTTTTTAGTATCTAATACTTTGAAAATCATTTCTTGGAATCTTCAAATTTCGGAGTTAAGATTATTTGAACGCAACCTTGCATAATGTTAGGGTAATTAACCTTTAAGTATCTCAAAAACTAATTGACATATCGTTATGAAATAAAAACCAATTTAAAGGAAATTTATATAATTTTTAATACATTCCAGATCATTTCTTGAAATCATCAAATTTCTGAGTTATAATTGTTTGACCATAACGTTGTATAACCTTAAACATAAATGTTAGGATAATTAAACAAAAAATTAAATAATTAATATTAAAATTAATATAAATTGTAAAATTATAATAAATAATAAAGAAAAAAATTAAAGAATTAATTAATGAACTTTATTAACTTAATTAACTTGAACAATTTTTTAGATTGTAAAATTGCTTTGGTTAAATAAGTGAAGGTCAATTGCTCATAAAGCAAGTTTAATAAACACTAAGAAAAAATTAAAACATTGTTTCAATTATGCAAAACAATTCTTTTTGTTTTTATGCCGATAAACGAATAAAGAATTAAACAAAAGTTATTCACCTTTAATATAAAAAGATACGTGATTAATTTAGAAATTGATACAGTGAATGAACCGAAAAATTCAAAATAAACATTTAAATTAAATATAAAAGGTTGAAAATTAGTTTTAATAAATCAGTCTTCTCTAAGATTTTTGACGAACACAACTAAAAATGGTTGCATCACAATTTTTACTTATTTATATAGTTTTGGCGGGAACGATAATAAAGGTAAATTAACTTCTTTTACTAAAAAAAATACTTATTAATTTATGTAATTTAATTATTTTAGATTGAGTCCCAAAAAATTGATTTCAAAAAAATCTTTCACACCCCCAAAAAGAATTACGACGAACTTCAAATATTAGAGCGATCAAGTTTCGAACCGGACGACCATCAACAGGAGAAAACAAAACCCGAAACTGACCAAAAAAATTTAAATCATCACAACCAAGATCACCATCAACATCATTCTCAACCGAAAGCGTACGCAAACGCACAGGTTTTATTAAATTTCGATAACAACAATCACAAAGATGGAGTATTAAAGAATGTTGATGAACCAAAATGTACATGTTGTTCGAAATACTTTCGTCAACAACCAATTTATCAACCATTTTTGTATCCGACGTATTATCCCGGTTATTATAATCCATATCATCATTTTAATAATTATTATCAACCATATCACCAAAGTTTTTGCATGATGCATCCTGAATATGCACTCAGAAAAAGTGATGCAGGTAAAGATTTAATTGGGGAGAGAAGTAATGATGATAAAGAGGTGATTAAGAAGGATGATTTGGAGGAAGTTAAAAGAAACCAAGAAAGTTTTAGTGAATGGCTTGAAAAAATTTTTACAACACCAAAACCGGCAAGTACGAAAAGTTATGTAACTGAAAAGGTTTCTGATACGCCAATTCATATCCCAACTTATTATCCAACTGATAAAACTACTTTGAAACCCACTTATAAGCCTACTTATAAACCGACATATTATCCAACTGAGAAAGTCACTGAAAAATCAACTGAGAAGCTGACAACTCCTGAAATACCAAGTACAACTGAAAAAATAACTCACAAACCAACTTATAAACCGACTTATTATCCAACTGAGAAAACAACTTATAAACCAACTGAAAAGGTAACTTATCCCCCTACTGAAGTGTCAACTCCTGAAACAACATACATAACTGAAAAAGTAACCCACAAACCAACTTATAAACCCACTTATTATCCAACGGAAAAAACGACTCATAAACCAACTGAAAAGGTAACTTATCCTCCTACTGAAGTATCAACTCCTGAAACAACATACACAACGGAAAAAGTAACCCACAAACCAACTTATAAACCTACTTATTATCCAACAGAAACAACTTTAAAACCAACAACCCAAGAACCAACTCATAAGCCAACCCATAAACCAACTCATAAACCAACCCTTAAACCAACTCAGAAACCAACCCATAAACCGACTTCTAAACCAACTCATCCCCCAACTTTCAAACCAACATCAAACCCTTATCATCACCATGATAATCACCACAAATTCTCTCAAGACTACTTACATTGTCCGGATATCGATATTTTCAATTCAAACCCATGCAAAATCCGTAACTTCAAAGATTTTCAAAAACCCATTTGCAAAGAACTTTTAATAATTTTTGAAAAAATGCTTTCATGCCTCTTAAACGGCTGCGAAAAGTGTTCAATTCATTTCACAAATACTGAAAAACTACAAATAGCTGATGCTTTAAATCAAATCGTGCACCATTTAAAAGAGAAAAATTACGAAATCGATCGTGATGATTTAAAATGGGATCGAAGTGGTGTTCTAGAGAACGTACTAACCGTATTTCCATTTAATTTAATTCTGATTAAATCGAAAGAGTGTTGTGATGATCATCGAAAAGAGGTCGTTTTGAAATATATCAAAGAGAATTATAAAGGGACGAAGAAACACGAAGAAATCGAAGAAAAATTGAAGGGAAAAATTGTTGATTTATTTTTGGAAAGTTTTCATTTAAAAAATGATGATAAAAATGGTTATTGTGATTTTGTTGAAGATTATTTGACGAGAAGAATTGATTGTAATAACGATTTAAGTGAGCTTTTTATGAAGTTAATCAAAGAGTTAAAAATGCCGAAAGAAATTTTTGAAATTAACACCAAAAACGATAACGATTTAATCGATTGTTTAATGAGGGGTATTTTTAAATGTCCGAGTTGCGCTCAAAATGATAAAAAGGATTGCTTTAAATTGAACGAGAATGTTTTACGAAAAACCCATCAACTTTTCTTGTGCAATTTCGCGAAAAGATTATGCGAAAGATATCCGGGAGTTGAAGATCTTGAGAACTTGTTGAGTTTTTGTAAAACTGAATGTGGTTGTCAAGAAATCGAAAAGATCGATATTAGAAGTAGTGGTTATGATATTTTAAAAAGTGATGATAAAGATTTATTTGCTTGTCCTGGATGTAACGGTAACGGAAAGTTTCCTGTTGATATGGATGCTTTGATGGATGGAAATGGAATTGGAAATACTATTCAAAAAGAACATGAAAATAATGATGGGAAAGAAATTTGTAAATCATGTACTAAGTACACCAAAGAGTTGAATGATTTTTAAATTTAGTTTTTTCTTTTAATTTGAAGATGTATTCAAAATAATAATAAATACACAAGAATTATTTGCTTTACATATTTTACTCTCTAAACTGGTTCTTAACACCTTAAGGTACACCTCCGGGTTTCAGAGGCTTAAACACCATATTTTCTCAATGTAATAAATAAGTTATTATATTAAAAGTTTTATGCATATAATATAGCTACATTTACGATTAGACAATATTTTAGAAAGTTTCATTCGAAAATTTTTCAGAATTCAGCCAATGGTATCCGGTTTTCGAAAAAGAACTTAGTAGATAAGTATGTATTAGTAGATGTATTTCTTTCTGAGTAATCGTGTCTACCGATTTTAAAAAGAGTTTTGAGAAAAACGTGTTAAATGTTTTAAGTACGAATAAAAGTGTTTGTTCTAATCGAAAGAAATGGAAAAGCCCTCGGCAAATCACTACTTAGTCAATCTTATTTTGAAGAAGTGTGGAAAACTTCAACAAAATCGGTGCAATAGTTCTTGAGTAATCGTGTAAGCCGACTTCAAAAGGGGCGCTTTTAGAAGAAAATTAGGCAAAAGGTAAAAATAAACCGAACAACAAATTTTTTACGTAGAAAAGTAGTGTAAGAA